>NC_140674.1:0-681428 GCF_054131305.1 Coturnix japonica | reverse complement strand
TTTCCTCCGCTCTAACCCCGGTTTTCTCGGTTTTCCTTCTCTCTAACCCCGTTTTTCTTGGTTTTCCTCCGCTCTAACTTCGCTTTTCTTGGTTTTCCTCTTTTCTAACCTCGCTTTCCTTCGTTTTCCTCCCCTCTAACCCCGCTTTTCTTGGTTTTTCTCCACTTTAACCCAGCTTTTCTTGGTTTTTCTCCACTCTAACCATGCTTTTCATAGTTTCATAGTTTCGTGCTGGTTGGAAGGGACCTTACAGATCATCGAGTCCAGCTCCCGGGATTCGAGCCTCTGTGTAGCAGAGCGGCACTTCTACCACTTGCGCCATAGGGGGGATTCGAACTGCGGGCCCCAGTGTTGCAAGGCGGCGTCTTTAACCACTGCACCAAAGGGGCACACTTGGATTTCTGCTGCTCTAACCGCGCTTTTCTTTGTTTTCTTCCTCTCTCACTTCTTTTTATTGGTTTTCCTCCGCTCTAACCCCGATTATCTTGGTTTTCCTCCGCTCTAACCCCGCTTTTCTCGGTTTTCCTCCGCTCTAACTTCACTTTTCTTGGTTTTCCTCCGCTCTAACCCCGTTTTTCATGCTTTTCCTCCGCTCTAAACCCGATTTTCTTGGTTTTCCTCCGCTCTAACCCCGCTTTTCTGGGTTTTCCTCTCCTCTAACTTACCGTTTCTTTCTTTTCCTCCGCTCTAACCCCGTTTTTCTTGGTTTTCCTTCTCTCTAACCCCGCTTTTCTTGGTTTTCCTCCGCTCTAACCCCGCTTTTCTTGGTTTTCCTCCGCTCTAACTTCACTTTTCTTGGTTTTCCTCCTTTCTAACCTCGCTTTTCTTGGTTTTCCTCCGCTCTATCCCAGCTTTTCTTTGTTTTCCTCCGCTCTAACCTTGCTTTTCTTGGTTTTCCTCAGCACGTATTCCTCATTTCTTGGTTTTCCTCCGCACTTATTCCGCTTTTCTTGGTTTTCCTCTGCTCTAAAATCACTTTTCTTGGTTTTCTTCCTTTCTAACCCCGCTTTTCTTGGTTTTCCTCTGCTCTAACCCAGTTTTCTTGGTTTTCCTGCGCTATAACCCCGCTTTTCTTGGTTTTCCTCTTTTCTAACCCCGCTTTTCTTGGTTATCCTCCGCTCTAAACCTGGCTATCTTTCTTTTCCTCCTCTCTAACATCATTTTTCTTGGTATTCCTCTTCTCTAACTTCGCTTTTCTTGGTTTTCCTCCTCTCTATCCCGTCTTTTCTTGGTTTTCCTCACTTCTATCTTCACTTTTCTTTCTTTTCCTCCGCTCTAACACCTCTTTTCTTGGTTTTCCTCTGCTATATCTTCGCTTTTCTTGTTTTTCCTCCGCTCTAACCCCGCTTTTCTTTGTTTTCCTCTGCACTTATTCCGCTTTTCTTGGTTTTCCTCCGCTCTAAGTTTGCTTTTCTTGGTTTTCCTCCGCTCTAAACCTGCTTATCATTCTTTTCCTCCTCTCTAACGTCATTTTTCTTGGTATTCCTCTTCTCTAACTTCGCTTTTCTTGGTTTTCCTCCGCTCTATCCCCGCATTTCAAGGTTTTCCTCACCTCTATCTTCACTTTTCTTTCTTTTCCTCCACTCTAACCCCGATTATCTTGGTTTTCCTCCACTCTAACCCAGCTTTTACTGGTTTTCTTCTGCTCTATCCCCGCTTCTCTTGGTTTTCCTAACCTCTAACTTCACTTTTCTTTCTTTTCCTCCACTCTAACCCCGATTATCTTGGTTTTCCCCCACTCTAACCCCGCTTTTCTTTCTTTTCCTCCACTCTAACCCCGATTATCTTGGTTTTCCTCCGCTCTAACCCCGCCATTCTTGGTTTTGACCCGCATGAACCTCGCTTTTCTTGGTTTTCCTCCGCTCTAACTATGCATTTCCTAGATTTCCTTCGCTCTAACCCAGCATTTATTGGTCTTACTCCGCTCTAACCCCGCTTTTCTTGGTTTTCCTCACCTCTAACTTCACTTTCTTTTCCTCCGCTCTAACCCCGGTTTTCTCGGTTTTCCTTCTCTCTAACCCCGCTTTTCTTGGTTTTCCTCCGCTCTAACTTCACTTTTCTTGGTTTTCCTCTTTTCTAACCTCGCTTTCCTTGGTTTTCCTCCCCTCTAACCCCGCTTTTCTTGGTTTTTCTCCACTTTAACCCAGCTTTTCTTGGTTTTTCTCCACTCTAACCATGCTTTTCATAGTTTCGTGCTGGTTGGAAGGGACCTTACAGATCATCGAGTCCAGCTCCCGGGATTCGAGCCTCTGTGTAGCAGAGCGGCACTTCTACCACTTGCGCCATAGGGGGGATTCGAACTACGGGCCCCAGTGTTGCAAGGCGGCGTCTTTAACCACTGCGCCACCGAGGCACACTTGGATTTCTGCTGCTCTAACCGCGCTTTTCTTTGTTTTCTTCCTCTCTAACTTCTTTTTATTGGTTTTCCTCCGCTCTAACCCCGATTATCTTGGTTTTCCTGCTTTCTAACCCGCTTTTCTTGGTTTTCTTCCGTTCTAACTCTGCTTTTCTTGGTTTTCCTCCACTCTAACCCCGCATTTCTTGGTTTTCATCCGCATGAACCTCGCTTTTCTTGGTTTTCCTCCGCTCTAACCCAGCTTTTCTTGGTTTTCCTCCGCTCTAACTTCGCTTTTCTTGGATTTCCTCCGCTCTAACCCTGCTTATCTTTGTTTTCCTCCTCTCTAACATCATTTTTCTTGGTTTTCCTCTTATCGAACTTCGCTTTTCTTGGTTTTCCTCCGCTCTAAACCAGCTTTTCTGGGTTTTTCTCCACTCTAACCATTTTTTTCTTGGATTTCTGCTGCTCTAACCGCGCTTTTCTTTGTATTCTTCCTCTAACTCCTTTTTCTTGGTTTTCCTTCGCTCTATCCCCGATTATCATGGTTTTCCTCCACTCTAACCCCGCTTTTCCTGGTTTTCTTCCGTTCTATCTCCGCTTTTCTTGGTTTTCCTCCGCTCTAACTTCACTTTCCTTGGTTTTCCTCCGCTCTAACCCCGCTTTTCATGCTTTTCCTCCGCTCTAAACCCGATTTTTTTGGTTTTCCTCCGCTCTAACCCCGCTTTTCTTGGTTCTCCTCCACACTAACCCCGCTTTTGTTCGTTTTCCTCCGCTCTAACCCAGCTTTTCTTGGTTTTCCTCTGCTCTAAGTTCACTTTTCTTGGTTTTCCTCCTTTCTAACCCCGCTTTTCTTGGTTTTCCTCTGCTCTAACCCAGCTTTTCTTGGTTTTCCTCCGCTCTAACCCCGCTTTTCTTGGTTATCCTCCACTCTAAACCTGGCTATCTTTCTTTTCCTCCTCTCTAACATCATTTTTCTTGGTATTCCTCTTCTCTAACTTCGCTTTTCTTGGTTTTCCTCCACACTAACCCCTCTTTTCTTGATTTTTCTCACTTCTATCTTCACTTTTCTTTCTTTTCCTCCGCTCTAACCCCTCTTTTCTTGGTTTTCCTCCGCTCTAGCCTCGCTTTTCATGCCATTCCTCCGCTCTAACCCCGATTTTCGTGGTTTTCCTCAGCTCTAACAACGCTTTTCTTGGTTCTCCTCCACACTAACCCCGCTTTTCTTGGTTTTCCTCCGCTCTAAACCTGCTTATCTTTCTTTTCCTCCTCTCTAACATCATTTTTCTTGGTATTCCTCTTCTCTAACTTCGCTTTTCTTGGTTTTCCTCCGCTCTATCCCCGCTTTTCTTGGTTTTCCTCACCTCTAACTTCACTTTTCTTTCTTTTCCTCCGCTCTAACCCCGCTTTTCATGCTTTTCCTCCTCTCTAAACCCGATTTTCTTGGTTTTCCTCTGCTCTAACCCCGCTTTTCTTGGTTTTCCTCCGCTCTAACTTCACTTTTCTTGGTTTTCCTCCTTTCTAACCTCTCTTTTCTTGGTTTTCCTCCGCTCTATCTTCGCTTTTCTTGGTTTTCCTCCGCTCTAACCCCGCTTTTCTTGGTTTTCCTCTGCACTTATTCCGCTTTTCTTGGTTTTCCTCCGCTCTAAGTTCGCTTTTCTTGGTTTTCCTCCACTTTAACCCAGCTTTTCTTGGTTTTCCTCCACTCTAACCATGCTTTTCATAGTTTCATAGTTTCGTGCTGGTTGGAAGGGACCTTACAGATCATCGAGTCCAGCTCCCGGGATTCGAGCCTCTGTGTAGCAGAGCGGCACTTCTACCACTTGCGCCATAGGGGGGATTCGAACTACGGGCCCCAGTGTTGCAAGGCGGCGTCTTTAACCACTGCGCCACCGGGGCACACTTGGATTTCTGCTGCTCTAACCGCGCTTTTCTTTGTTTTCTTCCTAACTTCTTTTTATTGGTTTTCCTCCGCTCTAACCCCGATTATCTTGGTTTTCCTGCTCTCTAACCCGCTTTTCTTGGTTTTCTTCCGTTCTAACTCTGCTTTTCTTGGTTTTCCTCCACTCTAACCCCGCATTTCTTGGTTTTCATCCGCATGAACCTCGCTTTTCTTGGTTTTCCACCGCTCTAACCCAGCTTTTCTTGGTTTTCCTCTGCTCTAAATTCGCTTTTCTTGGATTTCCTCCGCTCTAACCCTGCTTATCTTTGTTTTCCTCCTCTCTAACATCATTTTTCTTGGTTTTCCTCTTATCTAACTTCGCTTTTCTTGGTTTTCCTCCGCTCTAAACCAGCTTTTCTGGGTTTTTCTCCACTCTAACCATTCTTTTCTTGGATTTCTGCTGCTCTAACCGCGCTTTTCTTTGTATTCTTCCTCTAACTCCTTTTTCTTGGTTTTCCTTCGCTCTATCCCCGATTATCATGGTTTTCCTCCACTCTAACCCCGCTTTTCCTGGTTTTCTTCTGTTCTATCTCCGCTTTTCTTGGTTTTCCTCCGCACTAACCCCGCTTTTCTTGGTTTTCCTCACCTCTATCTTCACTTTTCTTTCTTTTCCTCCGCTCTAACCCCGGTTTTCTCGGTTTTCCTTCTCTCTAACCCCGTTTTTCTTGGTTTTCCTCCGCTCTAACCCCGCTTTTCTTGGTTTTCCTCTTTTCTAACCTCGCTTTCCTTGGTTTTCCTCCCCTCTAACCCCGCTTTTCTTGGTTTTTCTCCACTTTAACCCAGCTTTTCTTGGTTTTTCTCCACTCTAACCATGCTTTTCATAGTTTCATAGTTTCGTGCTGGTTGGAAGGGACCTTACAGATCATCGAGTCCAGCTCCCGGGATTCGAGCCTCTGTGTAGCAGAGCGGCACTTCTACCACTTGCGCCATAGGGGGGATTCGAACTACGGGCCCCAGTGTTGCAAGGCGGCGTCTTTAACCACTGCGCCACCAGGGCACACTTGGATTTCTGCTGCTCTAACCGCGCTTTTCTTTGTTTTCTTCCTCTCTAACTTCTTTTTATTGGTTTTCCTCCGCTCTAACCCCGATTATCTTGGTTTTCCTGCTTTCTAACCCGCTTTTCTTGGTTTTCTTCCGTTCTAACTCTGCTTTTCTTGGTTTTCCTCCACTCTAACCCCGCATTTCTTGGTTTTCATCCGCATGAACCTCGCTTTTCTTGGTTTTCCTCCGCTCTAACCCAGCTTTTCTTGGTTTTCCTCCGCTCTAACTTCGCTTTTCTTGGATTTCCTCCGCTCTAACCCTGCTTATCTTTGTTTTCCTCCTCTCTAACATCATTTTTCTTGGTTTTCCTCTTATCGAACTTCGCTTTTCTTGGTTTTCCTCCGCTCTAAACCAGCTTTTCTGGGTTTTTCTCCACTCTAACCATTCTTTTCTTGGATTTCTGCTGCTCTAACCACGCTTTTCTTTGTATTCTTCCTCTAACTCCTTTTTCTTGGTTTTCCTTCGCTCTATCCCCGATTATCATGGTTTTCCTCCACTCTAACCCCGCTTTTCCTGGTTTTCTTCTGTTCTATCTCCGCTTTTCTTGGTTTTCCTCCGCACTAACCCCGCTTTTCTTGGTTTTCCTCACCTCTATCTTCACTTTTCTTTCTTTTCCTCCGCTCTAACCCCGGTTTTCTCGGTTTTCCTTCTCTCTAACCCCGTTTTTCTTGGTTTTCCTCCGCTCTAACCTCGCTTTTCTTGGTTTTCCTCTTTTCTAACCTCGCTTTCCTTGGTTTTCCTCCCCTCTAACCTCGCTTTTCTTGGTTTTTCTCCACTTTAACCCAGCTTTTCTTGGTTTTTCTCCACTCTAACCATGCTTTTCATAGTTTCATAGTTTCGTGCTGGTTGGAAGGGACCTTACAGATCATCGAGTCCAGCTCCCGGGATTCGAGCCTCTGTGTAGCAGAGCGGCACTTCTACCACTTGCGCCATAGGGGGGATTCGAACTACGGGCCCCAGTGTTGCAAGGCGGCGTCTTTAACCACTGCGCCACCGGGACACACTTGGATTTCTGCTGCTCTAACCGCGCTTTTCTTTGTTTTCTTCCTCTCTAACTTCTTTTTATTGGTTTTCCTTCGCTGTAACCCCGACTATCTTGGTTTTCCGCCAATCTAAGCCCGCTTTTCTTGGCTTTCCTCCGCTCTAACTTCACTTTCCTTGGTTTTCCTCCGCTCTAACCCCGCTTTTCGTGGTTTTCCTCCGCTCTAACTTCACTTTTCTTGGTTTTCCTCCGCTCTAACCCCGCTTTACTTGGTTTTCCTCCTCTCTAAACCCGATTTTTTTGGTTTTCCTCCGCTCTAAACCCGCTTTTCTTGGTTCTCCTCCACACTAACCCCGCTTTTCTTCGTTTTCGTCCGCTCTAACCCAGATTTTCTTTGTTTTCCTCCGCTCTATCCCCGCTTTTCTTGGTTTTCCTCACCTCTAACTTACCTTTTCTTTCTTTTCCTCCGCTCTAACCCCGTTTTTCTTGGTTTTTTTTCTCTCTAACCCCGCTTATCTTGGTTTTCCTCCGCTCTAACCCCGCTTTTCTTGGTTTTCCTCCGCTCTAACCCCGCTTTTCTTTGTTTTCCTCTGCACTTATTCCGCTTTTCTTGGTTTTCCTCCGCTCTAAGTTCGCTTTTCTTGGTTTTCCTCCGCTCTAAACCTGCTTATCTTTCTTTTCCTCCTCTCTAATATCATTTTTCTTGGTATTCCTCTTCTCTAACTTCGCTTTTCGTGGTTTTCCTCCGCTCTATCCCCGCTTTTCTTGGTTTTCCTCACCTCTATCTTCACTTTTCTTTCTTTTCCTCCGCTCTAACCCCGGTTTTTCTCGGTTTTCCTTCTCTCTAACCCCGTTTTTCTTGGTTTTCCTCCGCTCTAACTTCGCTTTTCTTGGTTTTCCTCTTTTCTAACCTCGCTTTCCTTGGTTTTCTTCCCCTCTAACCCCACTTTTCTTGGTTTTTCTCCACTTTAACCCAGCTTTTCTTGGTTTTTCTCCACTCTAACCATGCTTTTCATAGTTTCATAGTTTCGTGCTGGTTGGAAGGGACCTTACAGATCATCGAGTCCAGCTCCCGGGATTCGAGCCTCTGTGTAGCAGAGCGGCACTTCTACCACTTGCGCCATAGGGGGGATTCGAACTACGGGCCCCAGTGTTGCAAGGCGGCGTCTTTAACCACTGCGCCACCGGGGCACACTTGGATTTCTGCTGCTCTAACCGCGCTTTTCATTGTTTTCTTCCTCTCTAACTTCTTTTTATTGGTTTTCCTTCGCTGTAACCCCGACTATCTTGGTTTTCCTCCGCTCTAACCCCGCTTTTCTCGGTTTTCCTCCGCTCTAACTTCACTTTTCTTGGTTTTCCTCCGCTCTAACCTTGTTTTTCATGCTTTTCCTCCGCTCTAAACCCGATTTTCTTGGTTTTCCTCCGCTCTAACCCCGCTTTTCTTGGTTCTCCTCCACACTAACCCCGCTTTTCTTCGTTTTCCTCCGCTCTAACCCAGCTTTTCTGGGTTTTCCTCACCTCTAACTTACTGTTTCTTTCTTTTCCTCCGCTCTAACCCCGTTTTTCTTGGTTTTCCTTCTCTCTAACCCCTCTTTTCTTGGATATCTGCTGCTCTAACCCCGCTTTTCTTGGTTTTCCTCCGCTCTAACTTCACTTTTCTTGGTTTTCCTCCTTTCTAACCCCGCTTTTCTTGGTTTTCCTCCGCTCTATCCCAGCTTTTCTTTCTTTTCCTCCGCTCTAACCCTGCTTTTCTTGGTTTTCCTCAGCACGTATTCCTCATTTCTTGGTTTTCCTCCGCACTTATTCCGCTTTTCTTGGTTTTCCTCTGCTCTAAAATCACTTTTCTTGGTGGTCCTCCTTTCTAACCCCGCTTTTCTTGGTTTTCCTCTGCTCTAACCCAGCTTTTCTTGGTTTTCCTGCGCTATAACCCCGCTTTTCTTGGTTTTCCTCCGCTCTAACTTCGCTTTTCTTGGTTATCCTCCGCTCTAAACCTGGCTATCTTTCTTTTCCTCCTCTCTAACATCATTTTTCTTGGTATTCCTCTTCTCTAACTTCGCTTTTCTTGGTTTTCCTCCTCTCTATCCCGTCTTTTCTTGGTTTTCCTCACTTCTATCTTCACTTTTCTTTCTTTTCCTCCGCTCTAACACCTCTTTTCTTGGTTTTCCTCCGCTCTATCTTCGCTTTTCTTGTTTTTCCTCCGCTCTAACCCCGCTTTTCTTTGTTTTCCTCTGCACTTATTCCGCTTTTCTTGGTTTTCCTCCGCTCTAAGTTTGCTTTTCTTGGTTTTCCTCCGCTCTAAACCTGCTTATCATTCTTTTCCTCCTCTCTAACATCATTTTTCTTGGTATTCCTCTTCTCTAACTTCGCTTTTCTTGGTTTTCCTCCGCTCTATCCCCGCATTTCAAGGTTTTCCTCACCTCTATCTTCACTTTTCTTTCTTTTCCTCCACTCTAACCCCGATTATCTTGGTTTTCCTCCACTCTAACCCAGCTTTTACTGGTTTTCTTCTGCTCTATCCCCGCTTCTCTTGGTTTTCCTCACCTCTAACTTCACTTTTCTTTCTTTTCCTCCACTCTAACCCCGATTATCTTGGTTTTCCTCCACTCTAACCCCGCTTTTCTTGGTTTTCTTCCGTTCTAATTCTGCTTTTCTTGGTTTTCCTCCGCTCTAACCCCGCCATTCTTGGTTTTGACCCGCATGAACCTCGCTTTTCTTGGTTTTCCTCCGCTCTAACTATGCATTTCCTAGATTTCCTTCGCTCTAACCCAGCATTTATTGGTCTTACTCCGCTCTAACCCCGCTTTTCTTGGTTTTCCTCACCTCTAACTTCACTTTCTTTTCCTCCGCTCTAACCCCGGTTTTCTCGGTTTTCCTTCTCTCTAACCTCGCTTTTCTTGGTTTTCCTCCGCTCTAACTTCACTTTTCTTGGGTTTCCTCTTTTCTAACCTCGCTTTCCTTGGTTTTCCTCCCCTCTAACCCCGCTTTTCTTGGTTTTTCTCCACTTTAACCCAGCTTTTCTTGGTTTTTCTCCACTCTAACCATGCTTTTCATAGTTTCGTGCTGGTTGGAAGGGACCTTACAGATCATCGAGTCCAGCTCCCGGGATTCGAGCCTCTGTGTAGCAGAGCGGCACTTCTACCACTTGCGCCATAGGGGGGATTCGAACTACGGGCCCCAGTGTTGCAAGGCGGCGTCTTTAACCACTGCGCCACCGGGGCACACTTGGATTTCTGCTGCTCTAACCGCGCTTTTCTTTGTTTTCTTCCTCTCTAACTTCTTTTTATTGGTTTTCCTCCGCTCTAACCCCGCTTTTCCTGGTTTTCTTCCGTTCTATCTCCGCTTTTCTTGGTTTTCCTCCGCTCTAACTTCACTTTCCTTGGTTTTCCTCCGCTCTAACCCCGCTTTTCATGCTTTTCCTCCGCTCTAAACCCGATTTTTTTGGTTTTCCTCCGCTCTAACCCCGCTTTTCTTGGTTCTCCTCCACACTAACCCCGCTTTTCTTCGTTTTCCTCCGCTCTAACCCAGCTTTTCTTGGTTTTCCTCTGCTCTAAGTTCACTTTTCTTGGTTTTCCTCCTTTCTAACCCCGCTTTTCTTGGTTTTCCTCTGCTCTAACCCAGCTTTTCTTGGTTTTCCTCCGCTCTAACCCCGCTTTTCTTGGTTATCCTCCGCTCTAAACCTGGCTATCTTTCTTTTCCTCCTCTCTAACATCATTTTTCTTGGTATTCCTCTTCTCTAACTTCGCTTTTCTTGGTTTTCCTCCACACTAACCCCTCTTTTCTTGATTTTTCTCACTTCTATCTTCACTTTTCTTTCTTTTCCTCCGCTCTAACCCCTCTTTTCTTGGTTTTCCTCCGCTCTAGCCTCGCTTTTCATGCCATTCCTCCGCTCTAACCCCGATTTTCGTGGTTTTCCTCAGCTCTAACAATGCTTTTCTTGGTTCTCCTCCACACTAACCCCGCTTTTCTTGGTTTTCCTCCGCTCTAAACCTGCTTATCTTTCTTTTCCTCCTCTCTAACATCATTTTTCTTGGTATTCCTCTTCTCTAACTTCGCTTTTCTTGGTTTTCCTCCGCTCTATCCCCGCTTTTCTTGGTTTTCCTCACCTCTAACTTCACTTTTCTTTCTTTTCCTCCGCTCTAACCCCGCTTTTCATGCTTTTCCTCCTCTCTAAACCCGATTTTCTTGGTTTTCCTCTGCTCTAACCCCTCTTTTCTTGGTTTTCCTCCGCTCTAACTTCACTTTTCTTGGTTTTCCTCCTTTCTAACCTCTCTTTTCTTGGTTTTCCTCCGCTCTATCTTCGCTTTTCTTGGTTTTCCTCCGCTCTAACCCCGCTTTTCTTGGTTTTCCTCTGCACTTATTCCGCTTTTCTTGGTTTTCCTCCGCTCTAAGTTCGCTTTTCTTGGTTTTCCTCCACTTTAACCCAGCTTTTCTTGGTTTTCCTCCACTCTAACCATGCTTTTCATAGTTTCATAGTTTCGTGCTGGTTGGAAGGGACCTTACAGATCATCGAGTCCAGCTCCCGGGATTCGAGCCTCTGTGTAGCAGAGCGGCACTTCTACCACTTGCGCCATAGGGGGGATTCGAACTACGGGCCCCAGTGTTGCAAGGCGGCGTCTTTAACCACTGCGCCACCGGGACACACTTGGATTTCTGCTGCTCTAACCGCGCTTTTCTTTGTTTTCTTCCTCTCTAACTTCTTTTTATTGGTTTTCCTTCGCTGTAACCCCGACTATCTTGGTTTTCCGCCAATCTAAGCCCGCTTTTCTTGGCTTTCCTCCGCTCTAACTTCACTTTCCTTGGTTTTCCTCCGCTCTAACCCCGCTTTTCGTGGTTTTCCTCCGCTCTAACTTCACTTTTCTTGGTTTTCCTCCGCTCTAACCCCGCTTTACTTGGTTTTCCTCCGCTCTAAACCCGATTTTTTTGGTTTTCCTCCGCTCTAAACCCGCTTTTCTTGGTTCTCCTCCACACTAACCCCGCTTTTCTTCGTTTTCGTCCGCTCTAACCCAGCTTTTCTTTGTTTTCCTCCGCTCTATCCCCGCTTTTCTTGGTTTTCCTCACCTCTAACTTACCTTTTCTTTCTTTTCCTCCGCTCTAACCCCGTTTTTCTTGGTTTTTTTTCTCTCTAACCCCGCTTATCTTGGTTTTCCTCCGCTCTAACCCCGCTTTTCTTGGTTTTCCTCCGCTCTAACCCCGCTTTTCTTTGTTTTCCTCTGCACTTATTCCGCTTTTCTTGGTTTTCCTCCGCTCTAAGTTCGCTTTTCTTGGTTTTCCTCCGCTCTAAACCTGCTTATCTTTCTTTTCCTCCTCTCTAATATCATTTTTCTTGGTATTCCTCTTCTCTAACTTCGCTTTTCGTGGTTTTATTCCGCTCTATCCCCGCTTTTCTTGGTTTTCCTCACCTCTATCTTCACTTTTCTTTCTTTTCCTCCGCTCTAACCCCGGTTTTTCTCGGTTTTCCTTCTCTCTAACCCCGTTTTTCTTGGTTTTCCTCCGCTCTAACTTCGCTTTTCTTGGTTTTCCTCTTTTCTAACCTCGCTTTCCTTGGTTTTCCTCCCCTCTAACCCCGCTTTTCTTGGTTTTTCTCCACTTTAACCCAGCTTTTCTTGGTTTTTCTCCACTCTAACCATGCTTTTCATAGTTTCGTGCTGGTTGGAAGGGACCTTACAGATCATCGAGTCCAGCTCCCGGGATTCGAGCCTCTGTGTAGCAGAGCGGCACTTCTACCACTTGCGCCATAGGGGGGATTCGAACTACGGGCCCCAGTGTTGCAAGGCGGCGTCTTTAACCACTGCGCCACCGGGGCACACTTGGATTTCTGCTGCTCTAACCGCGCTTTTCTTTGTTTTCTTCCTCTCTAACTTCTTTTTATTGGTTTTCCTTCGCTGTAACCCCGACTATCTTGGTTTTCCTCCGCTCTAACCCCGCTTTTCTCGGTTTTCCTCCGCTCTAACTTCACTTTTCTTGGTTTTCCTCCGCTCTAACCTTGTTTTTCATGCTTTTCCTCCGCTCTAAACCCGATTTTCTTGGTTTTCCTCCGCTCTAACCCCGCTTTTCTTGGTTCTCCTCCACACTAACCCCGCTTTTCTTCGTTTTCCTCCGCTCTAACCCAGCTTTTCTGGGTTTTCCTCACCTCTAACTTACCGTTTCTTTCTTTTCCTCCGCTCTAACCCCGTTTTTCTTGGTTTTCCTTCTCTCTAACCCCTCTTTTCTTGGTTTTCCTCCGCTCTAACCCCGCTTTTCTTGGTTTTCCTCCGCTCTAACTTCACTTTTCTTGGTTTTCCTCCTTTCTAACCCCGCTTTTCTTGGTTTTCCTCCGCTCTATCCCAGCTTTTCTTTGTTTTCCTCTGCTCTAACCCTGCTTTTCTTGGTTTTCCTCAGCACGTATTCCTCATTTCTTGGTTTTCCTCCGCACTTATTCCGCTTTTCTTGGTTTTCCTCTGCTCTAAAATCACTTTTCTTGGTTTTCCTCCTTTCTAACCCCGCTTTTCTTGGTTTTCCTCTGCTCTAACCCAGCTTTTCTTGGTTTTCCTGCGCTATAACCCCGCTTTTCTTGGTTTTCCTCCGCTCTAACTTCGCTTTTCTTGGTTATCCTCCGCTCTAAACCTGGCTATCTTTCTTTTCCTCCTCTCTAACATCATTTTTCTTGGTATTCCTCTTCTCTAACTTCGCTTTTCTTGGTTTTCCTCCTCTCTATCCCGTCTTTTCTTGGTTTTCCTCACTTCTGTCTTCACTTTTCTTTTATTTCCTCCGCTCTAACACCTCTTTTCTTGGTTTTCCTCCGCTCTATCTTCGCTTTTCTTGTTTTTCCTCCGCTCTAACCCCGCTTTTCTTTGTTTTCCTCTGCACTTATTCCGCTTTTCTTGGTTTTCCTCCGCTCTAAGTTTGCTTTTATTGGTTTTCCTCTGCTCTAAACCTGCTTATCATTCTTTTCCTCCTCTCTAACATCATTTTTCTTGGTATTCCTCTTCTCTAACTTCGCTTTTCTTGGTTTTCCTCCGCTCTATCCCCGCATTTCAAGGTTTTCCTCACCTCTATCTTCACTTTTCTTTCTTTTCCTCCACTCTAACCCCGATTATCTTGGTTTTCCTCCACTCTAACCCAGCTTTTACTGGTTTTCTTCTGCTCTATCCCCGCTTCTCTTGGTTTTCCTCACCTCTAACTTCGCTTTTCTTTCTTTTCCTCCACTCTAACCCCGATTATCTTGGTTTTCCTCCACTCTAACCCCGCTTTTCTTGGTTTTCTTCCGTTCTAATTCTGCTTTTCTTGGTTTTCCTCCGCTCTAACCCCGCCATTCTTGGTTTTGACCCGCATGAACCTCGCTTTTCTTGGTTTTCCTCCGCTCTAACTATGCATTTCCTAGATTTCCTTCGCTCTAACCCAGCATTTATTGGTCTTACTCCGCTCTAACCCCGCTTTTCTTGGTTTTCCTCACCTCTAACTTCACTTTCTTTTCCTCCGCTCTAACCCCGGTTTTCTCGGTTTTCCTTCTCTCTAACCCCGCTTTTCTTGGTTTTCCTCCGCTCTAACTTCACTTTTCTTGGGTTTCCTCTTTTCTAACCTCGCTTTCCTTGGTTTTCCTCCCCTCTAACCCCGCTTTTCTTGGTTTTTCTCCACTTTAACCCAGCTTTTCTTGGTTTTTCTCCACTCTAACCATGCTTTTCATAGTTTCATAGTTTCGTGCTGGTTGGAAGGGACCTTACAGATCATCGAGTCCAGCTCCCGGGATTCGAGCCTCTGTGTAGCAGAGCGGCACTTCTACCACTTGCGCCATAGGGGGGATTCGAACTACGGGCCCCAGTGTTGCAAGGCGGCGTCTTTAACCACTGCGCCACCGGGGCACACTTGGATTTCTGCTGCTCTAACCGCGCTTTTCTTTGTTTTCTTCCTCTCTAACTTCTTTTTATTAGTTTTCCTCCGCTCTAACCCTGATTATCTTGGTTTTCCTGCTTTCTAACCCGCTTTTCTTGGTTTTCTTCCGTTCTAACTCTGCTTTTCTTGGTTTTCCTCCACTCTAACCCCGCATTTCTTGGTTTTCATCCGCATGAACCTCGCTTTTCTTGGTTTTCCTCCGCTCTAACCCAGCTTTTCTTGGTTTTCCTCCGCTCTAACTTCGCTTTTCTTGGATTTCCTCCGCTCTAACCCTGCTTATCTTTGTTTTCCTCCTCTCTAACATCATTTTTCTTGGTTTTCCTCTTATCGAACTTCGCTTTTCTTGGTTTTCCTCCGCTCTAAACCAGCTTTTCTGGGTTTTTCTCCACTCTAACCATTCTTTTCTTGGATTTCTGCTGCTCTAACCACGCTTTTCTTTGTATTCTTCCTCTAACTCCTTTTTCTTGGTTTTCCTTCGCTCTATCCCCGATTATCATGGTTTTCCTCCACTCTAACCCCGCTTTTCCTGGTTTTCTTCCGTTCTATCTCCGCTTTTCTTGGTTTTCCTCCGCTCTAACTTCACTTTCCTTGGTTTTCCTCCGCTCTAACCCCGCTTTTCATGCTTTTTCTCCGCTCTAAACCCGATTTTTTTGGTTTTCCTCCGCTCTAACCCCGCTTTTCTTGGTTCTCCTCCACACTAACCCCGCTTTTCTTCGTTTTCCTCCGCTCTAACCCAGCTTTTCTTGGTTTTCCTCTGCTATAAGTTCACTTTTCTTGGTTTTCCTCCTTTCTAACCCCGCTTTTCTTGGTTTTCCTCTGCTCTAACCCAGCTTTTCTTGGTTTTCCTCCGCTCTAACCCCGCTTTTCTTGGTTATCCTCCGCTCTAAACCTGGCTATCTTTCTTTTCCTCCTCTCTAACATCATTTTTCTTGGTATTCCTCTTCTCTAACTTCGCTTTTCTTGGTTTTCCTCCACACTAACCCCTCTTTTCTTGATTTTTCTCACTTCTATCTTCACTTTTCTTTCTTTTCCTCCGCTCTAACACCTCTTTTCTTGGTTTTCCTCCGCTCTAACCTCGCTTTTCATGCCATTCCTCCGCTCTAACCCCGATTTTCGTGGTTTTCCTCAGCTCTAACAACGCTTTTCTTGGTTCTCCTCCACACTAACCCCGCTTTTCTTGGTTTTCCTCCGCTCTAAACCTGCTTATCTTTCTTTTCCTCCTCTGTAACATCATTTTTCTTGGTATTCCTCTTCTCTAACTTCGCTTTTCTTGGTTTTCCTCCGCTCTATCCCCGCTTTTCTTGGTTTTCCTCACCTCTAACTTCACTTTTCTTTCTTTTCCTCCGCTCTAACCCCGCTTTTCATGCTTTTCCTCCTCTCTAAACCCGATTTTCTTGGTTTTCCTCTGCTCTAACCCCGCTTTTCTTGGTTTTCCTCCGCTCTAACTTCACTTTTCTTGGTTTTCCTCCTTTCTAACCTCTCTTTTCTTGGTTTTCCTCCGCTCTATCTTCGCTTTTCTTGGTTTTCCTCCGCTCTAACCCCGCTTTTCTTGGTTTTCCTCTGCACTTATTCCGCTTTTCTTGGTTTTCCTCCGCTCTAAGTTCGCTTTTCTTGGTTTTCCTCCACTTTAACCCAGCTTTTCTTGGTTTTCCTCCACTCTAACCATGCTTTTCATAGTTTCATAGTTTCGTGCTGGTTGGAAGGGACCTTACAGATCATCGAGTCCAGCTCCCGGGATTCGAGCCTCTGTGTAGCAGAGCGGCACTTCTACCACTTGCGCCATAGGGGGGATTCGAACTACGGGCCCCAGTGTTGCAAGGCGGCGTCTTTAACCACTGCGCCACCGGGGCACACTTGGATTTCTGCTGCTCTAACCGCGCTTTTCTTTGTTTTCTTCCTAACTTCTTTTTATTGGTTTTCCTCCGCTCTAACCCCGATTATCTTGGTTTTCCTGCTCTCTAACCCGCTTTTCTTGGTTTTCTTCCGTTCTAACTCTGCTTTTCTTGGTTTTCCTCCACTCTAACCCCGCATTTCTTGGTTTTCATCCGCATGAACCTCGCTTTTCTTGGTTTTCCACCGCTCTAACCCAGCTTTTCTTGGTTTTCCTCTGCTCTAAATTCGCTTTTCTTGGATTTCCTCCGCTCTAACCCTGCTTATCTTTGTTTTCCTCCTCTCTAACATCATTTTTCTTGGTTTTCCTCTTATCTAACTTCGCTTTTCTTGGTTTTCCTCCGCTCTAAACCAGCTTTTCTGGGTTTTTCTCCACTCTAACCATTCTTTTCTTGGATTTCTGCTGCTCTAACCGCGCTTTTCTTTGTATTCTTCCTCTAACTCCTTTTTCTTGGTTTTCCTTCGCTCTATCCCCGATTATCATGGTTTTCCTCCACTCTAACCCCGCTTTTCCTGGTTTTCTTCTGTTCTATCTCCGCTTTTCTTGGTTTTCCTCCGCACTAACCCCGCTTTTCTTGGTTTTCCTCACCTCTATCTTCACTTTTCTTTCTTTTCCTCCGCTCTAACCCCGGTTTTCTCGGTTTTCCTTCTCTCTAACCCCGTTTTTCTTGGTTTTCCTCCGCTCTAACCCCGCTTTTCTTGGTTTTCCTCTTTTCTAACCTCGCTTTCCTTGGTTTTCCTCCCCTCTAACCCCGCTTTTCTTGGTTTTTCTCCACTTTAACCCAGCTTTTCTTGGTTTTTCTCCACTCTAACCATGCTTTTCATAGTTTCATAGTTTCGTGCTGGTTGGAAGGGACCTTACAGATCATCGAGTCCAGCTCCCGGGATTCGAGCCTCTGTGTAGCAGAGCGGCACTTCTACCACTTGCGCCATAGGGGGGATTCGAACTACGGGCCCCAGTGTTGCAAGGCGGCGTCTTTAACCACTGCGCCACCGGGACACACTTGGATTTCTGCTGCTCTAACCGCGCTTTTCTTTGTTTTCTTCCTCTCTAACTTCTTTTTATTGGTTTTCCTTCGCTGTAACCCCGACTATCTTGGTTTTCCGCCAATCTAAGCCCGCTTTTCTTGGCTTTCCTCCGCTCTAACTTCACTTTCCTTGGTTTTCCTCCGCTCTAACCCCGCTTTACTTGGTTTTCCTCCTCTCTAAACCCGATTGTTTTGGTTTTCCTCCGCTCTAAACCCGCTTTTCTTGGTTCTCCTCCACACTAACCCCGCTTTTCTTCGTTTTCGTCCGCTCTAACCCAGCTTTTCTTTGTTTTCCTCCGCTCTATCCCCGCTTTTCTTGGTTTTCCTCACCTCTAACTTACCTTTTCTTTCTTTTCCTCCGCTCTAACCCCGTTTTTCTTGGTTTTTTTTCTCTCTAACCCCGCTTATCTTGGTTTTCCTCCGCTCTAACCCCGCTTTTCTTGGTTTTCCTCCGCTCTAACCCCGCTTTTCTTTGTTTTCCTCTGCACTTATTCCGCTTTTCTTGGTTTTCCTCCGCTCTAAGTTCGCTTTTCTTGGTTTTCCTCCGCTCTAAACCTGCTTATCTTTCTTTTCCTCCTCTCTAATATCATTTTTCTTGGTATTCCTCTTCTCTAACTTCGCTTTTCGTGGTTTTCCTCCGCTCTATCCCCGCTTTTCTTGGTTTTCCTCACCTCTATCTTCACTTTTCTTGGTTTTCCTCCGCTCTAACCCCGGTTTTTCTCGGTTTTCCTTCTCTCTAACCCCGTTTTTCTTGGTTTTCCTCCGCTCTAACTTCGCTTTTCTTGGTTTTCCTCTTTTCTAACCTCGCTTTCCTTGGTTTTCTTCCCCTCTAACCCCACTTTTCTTGGTTTTTCTCCACTTTAACCCAGCTTTTCTTGGTTTTTCTCCACTCTAACCATGTTTTTCATAGTTTCATAGTTTCGTGCTGGTTGGAAGGGACCTTACAGATCATCGAGTCCAGCTCCCGGGATTCGAGCCTCTGTGTAGCAGAGCGGCACTTCTACCACTTGCGCCATAGGGGGGATTCGAACTACGGGCCCCAGTGTTGCAAGGCGGCGTCTTTAACCACTGCGCCACCGGGGCACACTTGGATTTCTGCTGCTCTAACCGCGCTTTTCATTGTTTTCTTCCTCTCTAACTTCTTTTTATTGGTTTTCCTTCGCTGTAACCCCGACTATCTTGGTTTTCCTCCGCTCTAACCCCGCTTTTCTCGGTTTTCCTCCGCTCTAACTTCACTTTTCTTGGTTTTCCTCCGCTCTAACCTTGTTTTTCATGCTTTTCCTCCGCTCTAAACCCGATTTTCTTGGTTTTCCTCCGCTCTAACCCCGCTTTTCTTGGTTCTCCTCCACACTAACCCCGCTTTTCTTCGTTTTCCTCCGCTCTAACCCAGCTTTTCTGGGTTTTCCTCACCTCTAACTTACTGTTTCTTTCTTTTCCTCCGCTCTAACCCCGTTTTTCTTGGTTTTCCTTCTCTCTAACCCCTCTTTTCTTGGATTTCTGCTGCTCTAACCCCGCTTTTCTTGGTTTTCCTCCGCTCTAACTTCACTTTTCTTGGTTTTCCTCCTTTCTAACCCCGCTTTTCTTGGTTTTCCTCCGCTCTATCCCAGCTTTTCTTTCTTTTCCTCCGCTCTAACCCTGCTTTTCTTGGTTTTCCTCAGCACGTATTCCTCATTTCTTGGTTTTCCTCCGCACTTACTCCGCTTTTCTTGGTTTTCCTCTGCTCTAAAATCACTTTTCTTGGTGGTCCTCCTTTCTAACCCCGCTTTTCTTGGTTTTCCTCTGCTCTAACCCAGCTTTTCTTGGTTTTCCTGCGCTATAACCCCGCTTTTCTTGGTTTTCCTCCGCTCTAACTTCGCTTTTCTTGGTTATCCTCCGCTCTAAACCTGGCTATCTTTCTTTTCCTCCTCTCTAACATCATTTTTCTTGGTATTCCTCTTCTCTAACTTCGCTTTTCTTGGTTTTCCTCCTCTCTATCCCGTCTTTTCTTGGTTTTCCTCACTTCTATCTTCACTTTTCTTTCTTTTCCTCCGCTCTAACACCTCTTTTCTTGGTTTTCCTCCGCTCTATCTTCGCTTTTCTTGTTTTTCCTCCGCTCTAACCCCGCTTTTCTTTGTTTTCCTCTGCACTTATTCCGCTTTTCTTGGTTTTCCTCCGCTCTAAGTTTGCTTTTCTTGGTTTTCCTCCGCTCTAAACCTGCTTATCATTCTTTTCCTCCTCTCTAACATCATTTTTCTTGGTATTCCTCTTCTCTAACTTCGCTTTTCTTGGTTTTCCTCCGCTCTATCCCCGCATTTCAAGGTTTTCCTCACCTCTATCTTCACTTTTCTTTCTTTTCCTCCACTCTAACCCCGATTATCTTGGTTTTCCTCCACTCTAACCCAGCTTTTACTGGTTTTCTTCTGCTCTATCCCCGCTTCTCTTGGTTTTCCTCACCTCTAACTTCACTTTTCTTTCTTTTCCTCCACTCTAACCCCGATTATCTTGGTTTTCCTCCACTCTAACCCCGCTTTTCTTGGTTTTCTTCCGTTCTAATTCTGCTTTTCTTGGTTTTCCTCCGCTCTAACCCCGCCATTCTTGGTTTTGACCCGCATGAACCTCGCTTTTCTTGGTTTTCCTCCGCTCTAACTATGCATTTCCTAGATTTCCTTCGCTCTAACCCAGCATTTATTGGTCTTACTCCGCTCTAACCCCGCTTTTCTTGGTTTTCCTCACCTCTAACTTCACTTTCTTTTCCTCCGCTCTAACCCCGGTTTTCTCGGTTTTCCTTCTCTCTAACCCCGCTTTTCTTGGTTTTCCTCCGCTCTAACTTCACTTTTCTTGGGTTTCCTCTTTTCTAACCTCGCTTTCCTTGGTTTTCCTCCCCTCTAACCCCGCTTTTCTTGGTTTTTCTCCACTTTAACCCAGCTTTTCTTGGTTTTTCTCCACTCTAACCATGCTTTTCATAGTTTCGTGCTGGTTGGAAGGGACCTTACAGATCATCGAGTCCAGCTCCCGGGATTCGAGCCTCTGTGTAGCAGAGCGGCACTTCTACCACTTGCGCCATAGGGGGGATTCGAACTACGGGCCCCAGTGTTGCAAGGCGGCGTCTTTAACCACTGCGCCACCGGGGCACACTTGGATTTCTGCTGCTCTAACCGCGCTTTTCTTTGTTTTCTTCCTCTCTAACTTCTTTTTATTGGTTTTCCTCCGCTCTAACCCCGCTTTTCCTGGTTTTCTTCCGTTCTATCTCCGCTTTTCTTGGTTTTCCTCCGCTCTAACTTCACTTTCCTTGGTTTTCCTCCGCTCTAACCCCGCTTTTCATGCTTTTCCTCCGCTCTAAACCCGATTTTTTTGGTTTTCCTCCGCTCTAACCCCGCTTTTCTTGGTTCTCCTCCACACTAACCCCGCTTTTCTTCGTTTTCCTCCGCTCTAACCCAGCTTTTCTTGGTTTTCCTCTGCTCTAAGTTCACTTTTCTTGGTTTTCCTCCTTTCTAACCCCGCTTTTCTTGGTTTTCCTCTGCTCTAACCCAGCTTTTCTTGGTTTTCCTCCGCTCTAACCCCGCTTTTCTTGGTTATCCTCCGCTCTAAACCTGGCTATCTTTCTTTTCCTCCTCTCTAACATCATTTTTCTTGGTATTCCTCTTCTCTAACTTCGCTTTTCTTGGTTTTCCTCCACACTAACCCCTCTTTTCTTGATTTTTCTCACTTCTATCTTCACTTTTCTTTCTTTTCCTCCGCTCTAACCCCTCTTTTCTTGGTTTTCCTCCGCTCTAGCCTCGCTTTTCATGCCATTCCTCCGCTCTAACCCCGATTTTCGTGGTTTTCCTCAGCTCTAACAATGCTTTTCTTGGTTCTCCTCCACACTAACCCCGCTTTTCTTGGTTTTCCTCCGCTCTAAACCTGCTTATCTTTCTTTTCCTCCTCTCTAACATCATTTTTCTTGGTATTCCTCTTCTCTAACTTCGCTTTTCTTGGTTTTCCTCCGCTCTATCCCCGCTTTTCTTGGTTTTCCTCACCTCTAACTTCACTTTTCTTTCTTTTCCTCCGCTCTAACCCCGCTTTTCATGCTTTTCCTCCTCTCTAAACCCGATTTTCTTGGTTTTCCTCTGCTCTAACCCCTCTTTTCTTGGTTTTCCTCCGCTCTAACTTCACTTTTCTTGGTTTTCCTCCTTTCTAACCTCTCTTTTCTTGGTTTTCCTCCGCTCTATCTTCGCTTTTCTTGGTTTTCCTCCGCTCTAACCCCGCTTTTCTTGGTTTTCCTCTGCACTTATTCCGCTTTTCTTGGTTTTCCTCCGCTCTAAGTTCGCTTTTCTTGGTTTTCCTCCACTTTAACCCAGCTTTTCTTGGTTTTCCTCCACTCTAACCATGCTTTTCATAGTTTCATAGTTTCGTGCTGGTTGGAAGGGACCTTACAGATCATCGAGTCCAGCTCCCGGGATTCGAGCCTCTGTGTAGCAGAGCGGCACTTCTACCACTTGCGCCATAGGGGGGATTCGAACTACGGGCCCCAGTGTTGCAAGGCGGCGTCTTTAACCACTGCGCCACCGGGGCACACTTGGATTTCTGCTGCTCTAACCGCGCTTTTCTTTGTTTTCTTCCTAACTTCTTTTTATTGGTTTTCCTCCGCTCTAACCCCGATTATCTTGGTTTTCCTGCTCTCTAACCCGCTTTTCTTGGTTTTCTTCCGTTCTAACTCTGCTTTTCTTGGTTTTCCTCCACTCTAACCCCGCATTTCTTGGTTTTCATCCGCATGAACCTCGCTTTTCTTGGTTTTCCACCGCTCTAACCCAGCTTTTCTTGGTTTTCCTCTGCTCTAAATTCGCTTTTCTTGGATTTCCTCCACTCTAACCCTGCTTATCTTTGTTTTCCTCCTCTCTAACATCATTTTTCTTGGTTTTCCTCTTATCTAACTTCGCTTTTCTTGGTTTTCCTCCGCTCTAAACCAGCTTTTCTGGGTTTTTCTCCACTCTAACCATTCTTTTCTTGGATTTCTGCTGCTCTAACCGCGCTTTTCTTTGTATTCTTCCTCTAACTCCTTTTTCTTGGTTTTCCTTCGCTCTATCCCCGATTATCATGGTTTTCCTCCACTCTAACCCCGCTTTTCCTGGTTTTCTTCTGTTCTATCTCCGCTTTTCTTGGTTTTCCTCCGCACTAACCCCGCTTTTCTTGGTTTTCCTCACCTCTATCTTCACTTTTCTTTCTTTTCCTCCGCTCTAACCCCGGTTTTCTCGGTTTTCCTTCTCTCTAACCCCGTTTTTCTTGGTTTTCCTCCACTCTAACCCCGCTTTTCTTGGTTTTCCTCTTTTCTAACCTCGCTTTCCTTGGTTTTCCTCCCCTCTAACCCCGCTTTTCTTGGTTTTTCTCCACTTTAACCCAGCTTTTCTTGGTTTTTCTCCACTCTAACCATGCTTTTCATAGTTTCATAGTTTCGTGCTGGTTGGAAGGGACCTTACAGATCATCGAGTCCAGCTCCCGGGATTCGAGCCTCTGTGTAGCAGAGCGGCACTTCTACCACTTGCGCCATAGGGGGGATTCGAACTACGGGCCCCAGTGTTGCAAGGCGGCGTCTTTAACCACTGCGCCACCGGGACACACTTGGATTTCTGCTGCTCTAACCGCGCTTTTCTTTGTTTTCTTCCTCTCTAACTTCTTTTTATTGGTTTTCCTTCGCTGTAACCCCGACTATCTTGGTTTTCCGCCAATCTAAGCCCGCTTTTCTTGGCTTTCCTCCGCTCTAACTTCACTTTCCTTGGTTTTCCTCCGCTCTAACCCCGCTTTTCGTGGTTTTCCTCCGCTCTAACTTCACTTTTCTTGGTTTTCCTCCGCTCTAACCCCGCTTTACTTGGTTTTCCTCCTCTCTAAACCCGATTTTTTTGGTTTTCCTCCGCACTAAACCCGCTTTTCTTGGTTCTCCTCCACACTAACCCCGCTTTTCTTCGTTTTCGTCCGCTCTAACCCAGCTTTTCTTTGTTTTCCTCCGCTCTATCCCCGCTTTTCTTGGTTTTCCTCACCTCTAACTTACCTTTTCTTTCTTTTCCTCCGCTCTAACCCCGTTTTTCTTGGTTTTTTTTCTCTCTAACCCCGCTTATCTTGGTTTTCCTCCGCTGTAACCCCGCTTTTCTTGGTTTTCCTCCGCTCTAACCCCGCTTTTCTTTGTTTTCCTCTGCACTTATTCCGCTTTTCTTGGTTTTCCTCCGCTCTAAGTTCGCTTTTCTTGGTTTTCCTCCGCTCTAAACCTGCTTATCTTTCTTTTCCTCCTCTCTAATATCATTTTTCTTGGTATTCCTCTTCTCTAACTTCGCTTTTCGTGGTTTTCCTCCGCTCTATCCCCGCTTTTCTTGGTTTTCCTCACCTCTATCTTCACTTTTCTTTCTTTTCCTCCGCTCTAACCCCGGTTTTTCTCGGTTTTCCTTCTCTCTAACCCCGTTTTTCTTGGTTTTCCTCCGCTCTGACTTCGCTTTTCTTGGTTTTCCTCTTTTCTAACCTCGCTTTCCTTGGTTTTCCTCCCCTCTAACCCCGCTTTTCTTGGTTTTTCTCCACTTTAACCCAGCTTTTCTTGGTTTTTCTCAACTCTAACCATGCTT
Organism: Coturnix japonica; assembly: GCF_054131305.1. NCBI lineage: Eukaryota > Metazoa > Chordata > Aves > Galliformes > Phasianidae > Coturnix > Coturnix japonica. The sequence continues at coordinate 657,778 of NC_140674.1, read as the reverse complement.
TTCATAGTTTCATAGTTTCGTGCTGGTTGGAAGGGACCTTACAGATCATCGAGTCCAGCTCCCGGGATTCGAGCCTCTGTGTAGCAGAGCGGCACTTCTACCACTTGCGCCATAGGGGGGATTCGAACTACGGGCCCCAGTGTTGCAAGGCGGCGTCTTTAACCACTGCGCCACCGGGGCACACTTGGATTTCTGCTGCTCTAACCGCGCTTTTCTTTGTTTTCTTCCTCTCAAACTTCTTTTTATTGGTTTTCCTTCGCTGTAACCCCGACTATCTTGGTTTTCCTCCGCTCTAACCCCGCTTTTCTCGGTTTTCCTCCGCTCTAACTTCACTTTTCTTGGTTTTCCTCCGCTCTAACCTTGTTTTTCATGCTTTTCCTCCGCTCTAAACCCGATTTTCTTGGTTTTCCTCCGCTCTAACCCCGCTTTTCTTGGTTCTCCTCCACACTAACCCCGCTTTTCTTCGTTTTCCTCCGCTCTAACCCAGCTTTTCTGGGTTTTCCTCACCTCTAACTTACTGTTTCTTTCTTTTCCTCCGCTCTAACCCCGTTTTTCTTGGTTTTCCTTCTCTCTAACCCCTCTTTTCTTGGTTTTCCTCCGCTCTAACCCCGCTTTTCTTGGTTTTCCTCCGCTCTAACTTCACTTTTCTTGGTTTTCCTCCTTTCTAACCCCGCTTTTCTTGGTTTTCCTCCGCTCTATCCCAGCTTTTCTTTGTTTTCCTCCGCTCTAACCCTGCTTTTCTTGGTTTTCCTCAGCACGTATTCCTCATTTCTTGGTTTTCCTCCGCACTTATTCCGCTTTTCTTGGTTTTCCTCTGCTCTAAAATCACTTTTCTTGGTTTTCCTCCTTTCTAACCCCGCTTTTCTTGGTTTTCCTCTGCTCTAACCCAGCTTTTCTTGGTTTTCCTCCGCTCTAACTTCACTTTTCTTGGTTTTCCTCCTTTCTAACCTCTCTTTTCTTGGTTTTCCTCCGCTCTATCTTCGCTTTTCTTGGTTTTCCTCCGCCCTAACACCGCTTTTCTTGGTTTTCCTCTGCACTTATTCCGCTTTTCTTGGTTTTCCTCCGCTCTAAGTTCGCTTTTCTTGGTTTTCCTCCACTTTAACCCAGCTTTTCTTGGTTTTCCTCCACTCTAACCATGCTTTTCATAGTTTCATAGTTTCGTGCTGGTTGGAAGGGACCTTACAGATCATCGAGTCCAGCTCCCGGGATTCGAGCCTCTGTGTAGCAGAGCGGCACTTCTACCACTTGCGCCATAGGGGGGATTCGAACTACGGGCCCCAGTGTTGCAAGGCGGCGTCTTTAACCACTGCGCCACCGGGGCACACTTGGATTTCTGCTGCTCTAACCGCGCTTTTCTTTGTTTTCTTCCTCTCTAACTTCTTTTTATTGGTTTTCCTCCGCTCTAACCCCGATTATCTTGGTTTTCCTCCGCTCTAACCCCGCTTTTCTCGGTTTTCCTCCGCTCTAACTTCACTTTTCTTGGTTTTCCTCCGCTCTAACCTTGTTTTTCATGCTTTTCCTCCGCTCTAAACCCGATTTTCTTGGTTTTCCACCGCTCTAACCCCGCTTTTCTTGGTTCTCCTCCACACTAACCCCGCTTTTCTTCGTTTTCCTCCGCTCTAACCCAGCTTTTCTGGGTTTTCCTCACCTCTAACTTACTGTTTCTTTCTTTTCCTCCGCTCTAACCCCGTTTTTCTTGGTTTTCCTTCTCTCTAACCCCTCTTTTCTTGGTTTTCCTCCGCTCTAACCCCGCTTTTCTTGGTTTTCCTCCGCTCTAACTTCACTTTTCTTGGTTTTCCTCCTTTCTAACCCCGCTTTTCTTGGTTTTCCTCCGCTCTATCCCAGCTTTTCTTTGTTTTCCTCCGCTCTAACCCTGCTTTTCTTGGTTTTCCTCAGCACGTATTCCTCATTTCTTGGTTTTCCTCCGCACTTATTCCGCTTTTCTTGGTTTTCCTCTGCTCTAAAATCACTTTTCTTGGTTTTCCTCCTTTCTAACCACGCTTTTCTTGGTTTTCCTCTGCTCTAACCCAGCTTTTCTTGGTTTTCCTCCGCTCTAACTTCACTTTTCTTGGTTTTCCTCCTTTCTAACCTCTCTTTTCTTGGTTTTCCTCCGCTCTATCTTCGCTTTTCTTGGTTTTCCTCCGCCCTAACACCGCTTTTCTTGGTTTTCCTCTGCACTTATTCCGCTTTTCTTGGTTTTCCTCCGCTCTAAGTTCGCTTTTCTTGGTTTTCCTCCACTTTAACCCAGCTTTTCTTGGTTTTCCTAACCTCTAACTTCACTTTTCTTTCTTTTCCTCCACTCTAACCCCGATTATCTTGGTTTTCCTCCACTCTAACCCAGCTTTTACTGGTTTTCTTCTGCTCTATCCCCGCTTCTCTTGGTTTTCCTAACCTCTAACTTCACTTTTCTTTCTTTTCCTCCACTCTAACCCCGATTATCTTGGTTTTCCCCCACTCTAACCCCGCTTTTCTTTCTTTTCCTCCACTCTAACCCCGATTATCTTGGTTTTCCTCCGCTCTAACCCCGCCATTCTTGGTTTTGACCCGCATGAACCTCGCTTTTCTTGGTTTTCCTCCGCTCTAACTATGCATTTCCTAGATTTCCTTCGCTCTAACCCAGCATTTATTGGTCTTACTCCGCTCTAACCCCGCTTTTCTTGGTTTTCCTCACCTCTAACTTCACTTTCTTTTCCTCCGCTCTAACCCCGGTTTTCTCGGTTTTCCTTCTCTCTAACCCCGCTTTTCTTGGTTTTCCTCCGCTCTAACTTCACTTTTCTTGGTTTTCCTCTTTTCTAACCTCGCTTTCCTTGGTTTTCCTCCCCTCTAACCCCGCTTTTCTTGGTTTTTCTCCACTTTAACCCAGCTTTTCTTGGTTTTTCTCCACTCTAACCATGCTTTTCATAGTTTCATAGTTTCGTGCTGGTTGGAAGGGACCTTACAGATCATCGAGTCCAGCTCCCGGGATTCGAGCCTCTGTGTAGCAGAGCGGCACTTCTACCACTTGCGCCATAGGGGGGATTCGAACTACGGGCCCCAGTGTTGCAAGGCGGCGTCTTTAACCACTGCGCCACCGGGGCACACTTGGATTTCTGCTGCTCTAACCGCGCTTTTCTTTGTTTTCTTCCTCTCTAACTTCTTTTTATTGGTTTTCCTCCGCTCTAACCCCGATTATCTTGGTTTTCCTGCTTTCTAACCCGCTTTTCTTGGTTTTCTTCCGTTCTAACTCTGCTTTTCTTGGTTTTCCTCCACTCTAACCCCGCATTTCTTGGTTTTCATCCGCATGAACCTCGCTTTTCTTGGTTTTCCTCCGCTCTAACCCAGCTTTTCTTGGTTTTCCTCCGCTCTAACTTCGCTTTTCTTGGATTTCCTCCGCTCTAACCCTGCTTATCTTTGTTTTCCTCCTCTCTAACATCATTTTTCTTGGTTTTCCTCTTATCGAACTTCGCTTTTCTTGGTTTTCCTCCGCTCTAAACCAGCTTTTCTGGGTTTTTCTCCACTCTAACCATTCTTTTCTTGGATTTCTGCTACTCTAACCACGCTTTTCTTTGTATTCTTCGTCTAACTCCTTTTTCTTGGTTTTCCTTCGCTCTATCCCCGATTATCATGGTTTTCCTCCACTCTAACCCCGCTTTTCCTGGTTTTCTTCCGTTCTATCTCCGCTTTTCTTGGTTTTCCTCCGCTCTAACTTCACTTTCCTTGGTTTTCCTCCGCTCTAACCCCGCTTTTCTCGGTTTTCCTTCGCTCTAACTTCACTTTTCTTGGTTTTCCTCCGCTCTAACCCCGCTTCTCATGCTTTTCCTCCGCTCTAAACCCGATTTTTTTGGTTTTCCTCCGCTCTAACCCCGCTTTTCTTGGTTCTCCTCCACACTAACCCCGCTTTTCTTCGTTTTCCTCCGCTCTAACCCAGCTTTTCTTTGTTTTCCTCCGCTCTATCCCCGCTTTTCTTGGTTTTCCTCCGCTCTATCCCCGCTTTTCTTGGTTTTCCTCAACTCTAACTTCACTTTTCTTTCTTTTCCTCCGCTCTAACCCCGCTTTTCATGCTTTTCCTCCTCTCTAAACCCGATTTTCTTGGTTTTCCTCTGCTCTAACCCCACTTTTCTTGGTTTTCCTTTGCTCTAACTTCACTTTTCTTGGTTTTCCTCCTTTCTAACCTCTCTTTTCTTGGTTTTCCTCCGCTCTATCTTCGCTTTTCTTGGTTTTCCTCCGCCCTAACACCGCTTTTCTTGGTTTTTCTCTGCACTTATTCCGCTTTTCTTGGTTTTCCTCCGCTCTAAGTTCGCTTTTCTTGGTTTTCCTCCACATTAACCCAGCTTTTCTTGGTTTTCCTCCACTCTAACCATGCTTTTCATAGTTTCATAGTTTCGTGCTGGTTGGAAGGGACCTTACAGATCATCGAGTCCAGCTCCCGGGATTCGAGCCTCTGTGTAGCAGAGCGGCACTTCTACCACTTGCGCCATAGGGGGGATTCGAACTACGGGCCCCAGTGTTGCAAGGCGGCGTCTTTAACCACTGCGCCACCGGGGCACACTTGGATTTCTGCTGCTCTAACCGCGCTTTTCTTTGTTTTCTTCCTCTCTAACTTCTTTTTATTGGTTTTCCTCCGCTCTAACCCCGATTATCTTGGTTTTCCTGCTTTCTAACCCGCTTTTCTTGGTTTTCTTCCGTTCTAACTCTGCTTTTCTTGGTTTTCCTCCACTCTAACCCCGCATTTCTTGGTTTTCATCCGCATGAACCTCGCTTTTCTTGGTTTTCCTCCTTTCTAACCCCGCTTTTCTTGGTTTTCCTCCGCTCTAACCCAGCTTTTCTTGGTTTTCCTGCGCTATAACACCGCTTTTCTTGGTTTTCCTCCGCTCTAACTTCGCTTTTCTTGGTTATCCTCCGCTCTAAACCTGGCTATCTTTCTTTTCCTCCTCTCTAACATCATTTTTCTTGGTATTCCTCTTCTCTAACTTCGCTTTTCTTGGTTTTCCTCCTCTCTATCCCGTCTTTTCTTGGTTTTCCTCACTTCTATCTTCACTTTTCTTTCTTTTCCTCCGCTCTAACACCTCTTTTCTTGGTTTTCCTCCGCTCTATCTTCGCTTTTCTTGTTTTTCCTCCGCTCTAACCCCGCTTTTCTTTGTTTTCCTCTGCACTTATTCCGCTTTTCTTGGTTTTCCTCCGCTCTAAGTTTGCTTTTCTTGGTTTTCCTCCGCTCTAAACCTGCTTATCATTCTTTTCCTCCTCTCTAACATCATTTTTCTTGGTATTCCTCTTCTCTAACTTCGCTTTTCTTGGTTTTCCTCCGCTCTATCCCCGCATTTCAAGGTTTTCCTCACCTCTATCTTCACTTTTCTTTCTTTTCCTCCACTCTAACCCCGATTATCTTTGTTTTCCTCCACTCTAACCCAGCTTTTACTGGTTTTCTTCTGCTCTATCCCCGCTTCTCTTGGTTTTCCTCACCTCTAACTTCACTTTTCTTTCTTTTCCTCCACTCTAACCCCGATTATCTTGGTTTTCCTCCACTCTAACCCCGCTTTTCTTGGTTTTCTTCCGTTCTAATTCTGCTTTTCTTGGTTTTCCTCCGCTCTAACCCCGCCATTCTTGGTTTTGACCCGCATGAACCTCGCTTTTCTTGGTTTTCCTCCGCTCTAACTATGCATTTCCTAGATTTCCTTCGCTCTAACCCAGCATTTATTGGTCTTACTCCGCTCTAACCCCGCTTTTCTTGGTTTTCCTCACCTCTAACTTCACTTTCTTTTCCTCCGCTCTAACCCCGCTTTTCTTGGTTTTCCTCCGCTCTAACTTCACTTTTCTTGGTTTTCCTCTTTTCTAACCTCGCTTTCCTTGGTTTTCCTCCCCTCTAACCCCGCTTTTCTTGGTTTTTCTCCACTTTAACCCAGCTTTTCTTGGTTTTTCTCCACTCTAACCATGCTTTTCATAGTTTTATAGTTTCGTGCTGGTTGGAAGGGACCTTACAGATCATCGAGTCCAGCTCCCGGGATTCGAGCCTCTGTGTAGCAGAGCGGCACTTCTACCACTTGCGCCATAGGGGGGATTCGAACTACGGGCCCCAGTGTTGCAAGGCGGCGTCTTTAACCACTGCGCCACCGGGGCACACTTGGATTTCTGCTGCTCTAACCGCGCTTTTCTTTGTTTTCTTCCTCTCTAACTTCTTTTTATTGGTTTTCCTCCGCTCTAACCCCGATTATCTTGGTTTTCCTGCTTTCTAACCCGCTTTTCTTGGTTTTCTTCCGTTCTAACTCTGCTTTTCTTGGTTTTCCTCCACTCTAACCCCGCATTTCTTGGTTTTCATCCGCATGAACCTCGCTTTTCTTGGTTTTCCTCAGCTCTAACCCAGCTTTTCTTGGTTTTCCTCCGCTCTAACTTCGCTTTTCTTGGATTTCCTCCGCTCTAACCCTGCTTATCTTTGTTTTCCTCCTCTCTAACATCATTTTTCTTGGTTTTCCTCTTATCGAACTTCGCTTTTCTTGGTTTTCCTCCGCTCTAAACCAGCTTTTCTGGGTTTTTCTCCACTCTAACCATTCTTTTCTTGGATTTCTGCTACTCTAACCACGCTTTTCTTTGTATTCTTCGTCTAACTCCTTTTTCTTGGTTTTCCTTCGCTCTATCCCCGATTATCATGGTTTTCCTCCACTCTAACCCCGCTTTTCCTGGTTTTCTTCCATTCTATCTCCGCTTTTCTTGGTTTTCCTCCGCTCTAACTTCACTTTCCTTGGTTTTCTTCCGCTCTAACCCCGCTTTTCTCGGTTTTCCTTCGCTCTAACTTCACTTTTCTTGGTTTTCCTCCGCTCTAACCCCGCTTTTCTTGGTTCTCCTCCACACTAACCCCGCTTTTCTTCGTTTTCCTCCGCTCTAACCCAGCTTTTCTTTGTTTTCCTCCGCTCTATCCCCGCTTTTCTTGGTTTTCCTCCGCTCTATCCCCGCTTTTCTTGGTTTTCCTCACCTCTAACTTCACTTTTCTTTCTTTTCATCCGCTCTAACCCCGCTTTTCATGCTTTTCCTCCTCTCTAAACCCGATTTTCTTGGTTTTCCTCTGCTCTAACCCCGCTTTTCTTGGTTTTCCTCCGCTCTAACTTCACTTTTCTTGGTTTTCCTCCTTTCTAACCTCTCTTTTCTTGGTTTTCCTCCGCTCTATCTTCGCTTTTCTTGGTTTTCCTCCGCCCTAACACCGCTTTTCTTGGTTTTCCTCTGCACTTATTCCGCTTTTCTTGGTTTTCCTCCGCTCTAAGTTCGCTTTTCTTGGTTTTCCTCCACTTTAACCCAGCTTTTCTTGGTTTTCCTCCACTCTAACCATGCTTTTCATAGTTTCATAGTTTCGTGCTGGTTGGAAGGGACCTTACAGATCATCGAGTCCAGCTCCCGGGATTCGAGCCTCTGTGTAGCAGAGCGGCACTTCTACCACTTGCGCCATAGGGGGGATTCGAACTACGGGCCCCAGTGTTGCAAGGCGGCGTCTTTAACCACTGCGCCACCGGGGCACACTTGGATTTCTGCTGCTCTAACCGCGCTTTTCTTTGTTTTCTTCCTCTCTAACTTCTTTTTATTGGTTTTCCTCCGCTCTAACCCCGATTATCTTGGTTTTCCTGCTTTCTAACCCGCTTTTCTTGGTTTTCTTCCGTTCTAACTCTGCTTTTCTTGGTTTTCCTCCACTCTAACCCCGCATTTCTTGGTTTTCATCCGCATGAACCTCGCTTTTCTTGGTTTTCCACCGCTCTAACCCCGCTTTTCTTGGTTTTCCTCTGCTCTAACCCAGCTTTTCTTGGTTTTCCTGCGCTATAACCCCGCTTTTCTTGGTTTTCCTCCGCTCTAACTTCGCTTTTCTTGGTTATCCTCCGCTCTAAACCTGGCTATCTTTCTTTTCCTCCTCTCTAACATCATTTTTCTTGGTATTCCTCTTCTCTAACTTCGCTTTTCTTGGTTTTCCTCCTCTCTATCCCGTCTTTTCTTGGTTTTCCTCACTTCTATCTTCACTTTTCTTTCTTTTCCTCCGCTCTAACACCTCTTTTCTTGGTTTTCCTCCGCTCTATCTTCGCTTTTCTTGTTTTTCCTCCGCTCTAACCCCGCTTTTCTTTGTTTTCCTCTGCACTTATTCCGCTTTTCTTGGTTTTCCTCCGCTCTAAGTTTGCTTTTCTTGGTTTTCCTCCGCTCTAAACCTGCTTATCATTCTTTTCCTCCTCTCTAACATCATTTTTCTTGGTATTCCTCTTCTCTAACTTCGCTTTTCTTGGTTTTCCTCCGCTCTATCCCCGCATTTCAAGGTTTTCCTCACCTCTATCTTCACTTTTCTTTCTTTTCCTCCACTCTAACCCCGATTATCTTGGTTTTCCTCCACTCTAACCCAGCTTTTACTGGTTTTCTTCTGCTCTATCCCCGCTTCTCTTGGTTTTCCTCACCTCTAACTTCACTTTTCTTTCTTTTCCTCCACTCTAACCCCGATTATCTTGGTTTTCCTCCACTCTAACCCCGCTTTTCTTGGTTTTCTTCCGTTCTAATTCTGCTTTTCTTGGTTTTCCTCCGCTCTAACCCCGCCATTCTTGGTTTTGACCCGCATGAACCTCGCTTTTCTTGGTTTTCCTCCGCTCTAACTATGCATTTCCTAGATTTCCTTCGCTCTAACCCAGCATTTATTGGTCTTACTCCGCTCTAACCCCGCTTTTCTTGGTTTTCCTCACCTCTAACTTCACTTTCTTTTCCTCCGCTCTAACCCCGGTTTTCTCGGTTTTCCTTCTCTCTAACCCCGCTTTTCTTGGTTTTCCTCCGCTCTAACTTCACTTTTCTTGGTTTTCCTCTTTTCTAACCTCGCTTTCCTTGGTTTTCCTCCCCTCTAACCCCGCTTTTTTTGGTTTTTCTCCACTTTAACCCAGCTTTTCTTGGTTTTTCTCCACTCTAACCATGCTTTTCATAGTTTCATAGTTTCGTGCTGGTTGGAAGGGACCTTACAGATCATCGAGTCCAGCTCCCGGGATTCGAGCCTCTGTGTAGCAGAGCGGCACTTCTACCACTTGCGCCATAGGGGGGATTCGAACTACGGGCCCCAGTGTTGCAAGGCGGCGTCTTTAACCACTGCGCCACCGGGGCACACTTGGATTTCTGCTGCTCTAACCGCGCTTTTCTTTGTTTTCTTCCTCTCTAACTTCTTTTTATTGGTTTTCCTCCGCTCTAACCCCGATTATCTTGGTTTTCCTGCTTTCTAACCCGCTTTTCTTGGTTTTCTTCCGTTCTAACTCTGCTTTTCTTGGTTTTCCTCCACTCTAACCCCGCATTTCTTGGTTTTCATCCGCATGAACCTCGCTTTTCTTGGTTTTCCTCCGCTCTAACCCAGCTTTTCTTGGTTTTCCTCCGCTCTAACTTCGCTTTTCTTGGATTTCCTCCGCTCTAACCCTGCTTATCTTTGTTTTCCTCCTCTCTAACATCATTTTTCTTGGTTTTCCTCTTATCGAATTTCGCTTTTCTTGGTTTTCCTCCGCTCTAAACCAGCTTTTCTGGGTTTTTCTCCACTCTAACCATTCTTTTCTTGGATTTCTGCTACTCTAACCACGCTTTTCTTTGTATTCTTCGTCTAACTCCTTTTTCTTGGTTTTCCTTCGCTCTATCCCCGATTATCATGGTTTTCCTCCACTCTAACCCCGCTTTTCCTGGTTTTCTTCCGTTCTATCTCCGCTTTTCTTGGTTTTCCTCCGCTCTAACTTCACTTTCCTTGGTTTTCCTCCGCTCTAACCCCGCTTTTCTCGGTTTTCCTTCGCTCTAACTTCACTTTTCTTGGTTTTCCTCCGCTCTAACCCCGCTTCTCATGCTTTTCCTCCGCTCTAAACCCGATTTTTTTGGTTTTCCTCCGCTCTAACCCCGCTTTTCTTGGTTCTCCTCCACACTAACCCCGCTTTTCTTCGTTTTCCTCCGCTCTAACCCAGCTTTTCTTTGTTTTCCTCCGCTCTATCCCCGCTTTTCTTGGTTATCCTCCGCTCTAAACCTGCTTATCTTTCTTTTCCTCATCTCTAACATCATTTTTCTTGGTATTCCTCTTCTCAAACTTCGCTTTTCTTGGATTTCCTCCGCTCTATCCCCGCTTTTCTTGGTTTTCCTCACCTCTAACCTCACTTTTCTTTCTTTTCCTCCGCTCTAACCCCGCTTTTCATGCTTTTCCTCCTCTCTAAACCCGATTTTCTTGGTTTTCCTCTGCTCTAACCCCGCTTTTCTTGGTTTTCCTCCGCTCTAACTTCACTTTTCTTGGTTTTCCTCCTTTCTAACCTCTCTTTTCTTGGTTTTCCTCCGCTCTATCTTCGCTTTTCTTGGTTTTCCTCCGCCCTAACACCGCTTTTCTTGGTTTTCCTCTGCACTTATTCCGCTTTTCTTGGTTTTCCTCCGCTCTAAGTTCGCTTTTCTTGGTTTTCCTCCACTTTAACCCAGCTTTTCTTGGTTTTCCTCCACTCTAACCATGCTTTTCATAGTTTCATAGTTTCGTGCTGGTTGGAAGGGACCTTACAGATCATCGAGTCCAGCTCCCGGGATTCGAGCCTCTGTGTAGCAGAGCGGCACTTCTACCACTTGCGCCATAGGGGGGATTCGAACTACGGGCCCCAGTGTTGCAAGGCGGCGTCTTTAACCACTGCGCCACCGGGGCACACTTGGATTTCTGCTGCTCTAACCGCGCTTTTCTTTGTTTTCTTCCTCTCTAACTTCTTTTTATTGGTTTTCCTCCGCTCTAACCCCGATTATCTTGGTTTTCCTGCTTTCTAACCCGCTTTTCTTGGTTTTCTTCCGTTCTAACTCTGCTTTTCTTGGTTTTCCTCCACTCTAACCCCGCATTTCTTGGTTTTCATCCGCATGAACCTCGCTTTTCTTGGTTTTCCACCGCTCTAACCCAGCTTTTCTTGGTTTTCCTCTGCTCTAAATTCGCTTTTCTTGGATTTCCTCCGCTCTAACCCTGCTTATCTTTGTTTTCCTCCTCTCTAACATCATTTTTCTTGGTTTTCCACTTATCTAACTTCGCTTTTCTTGGTTTTCCTCTGCTCTAAATTAGCTTTTCTGGGTTTTTCTCCACTCTAACCATTCTTTTCTTGGATTTCTGCTGCTCTAACCGCGCTTTTCTTTGTATTCTTCCTCTAACTCCTTTTTCTTGGTTTTCCTTCGCTCTATCCCCGATTATCATGGTTTTCCTCCACTCTAACCCCGCTTTTCCTGGTTTTCTTCTGTTCTATCTCCGCTTTTCTTGGTTTTCCTCCGCACTAACCCCGCTTTTCTTGGTTTTCCTCATCTCTATCTTCACTTTTCTTTCTTTTCCTCCGCTCTAACCCCGGTTTTCTCGGTTTTCCTTCTCTCTAACCCCGTTTTTCTTGGTTTTCCTCCGCTCTAACCCCGCTTTTCTTGGTTTTCCTCTTTTCTAACCTCGCTTTCCTTGGTTTTCCTCCCCTCTAACCCCGCTTTTCTTGGTTTTTCTCCACTTTAACCCAGCTTTTCTTGGTTTTTCTCCACTCTAACCATGCTTTTCATAGTTTCATAATTTCGTGCTGGTTGGAAGGGACCTTACAGATCATCGTGTTTAGCTCCCGGGATTCGAGCCTCTGTGTAGCAGAGCGGCACTTCTACCACTTGCGCCATAGGGGGGATTCGAACTCCGGGCCCCAGTGTTGCAAGGCGGCGTCTTTAACCACTGCGCCACCGGGACACACTTGGATTTCTGCTGCTCTAACCGCGCTTTTCTTTGTTTTCTTCCTCTCTAACTTCTTTTTATTGGTTTTCCTTCGATGTAACCCCGACTATCTTGGTTTTCCGCCAATCTAAGCCCGCTTTTCTTGGCTTTCCTCCGCTCTAACTTCACTTTCCTTGGTTTTCCTCCACTCTAACCCCGCTTTTCTCGGTTTTCCTCCGCTCTAACTTTACTTTTCTTGGTTTTCCTCCGCTCTAACCCCGCTTTACTTGGTTTTCCTCCGCTCTAAACCCGATTTTTTTGGTTTTCCTCCGCTCTAAACCCGCTTTTCTTGGTTCTCCTCCACACTAACCCCGCTTTTCTTCGTTTTCGTCCGCTCTAACCCAGCTTTTCTTTGTTTTCCTCCGCTCTATCCCCGCTTTTCTTGGTTTTCCTCACCTCTAACTTACCTTTTCTTTCTTTTCCTCCGCTCTAACCCCGTTTTTCTTGGTTTTTTTTCTCTCTAACCCCGCTTATCTTGGTTTTCCTCCGCTCTAACCCCGCTTTTCTTGGTTTTCCTCCGCTCTAACCCCGCTTTTCTTTGTTTTCCTCTGCACTTATTCCGCTTTTCTTGGTTTTCCTCCGCTCTAAGTTCGCTTTTCTTGGTTTTCCTCCGCTCTAAACCTGCTTATCTTTCTTTTCCTCCTCTCTAACATCATTTTTCTTGGTATTCCTCTTCTCTAACTTCGCTTTTCGTGGTTTTCCTCTGCTCTATCCCCGCTTTTCTTGGTTTTCCTCACCTCTATCTTCACTTTTCTTTCTTTTCCTCCGCTCTAACCCCGGTTTTCTCGGTTTTCCTTCTCTCTAACCCCGTTTTTCTTGGTTTTCCTCCGCTCTAACCCCGCTTTTCTTGGTTTTCCTCTTTTCTAACCTCGCTTTCCTTGGTTTTCCTCCCCTCTAACCCCGCTTTTCTTGGTTTTTCTCCACTTTAACCCAGCTTTTCTTGGTTTTTCTCCACTCTAACCATGCTTTTCATAGTTTCATAGTTTCGTGCTGGTTGGAAGGGACCTTACAGATCATCGAGTCCAGCTCCCGGGATTCGAGCCTCTGTGTAGCAGAGCGGCACTTCTACCACTTGCGCCATAGGGGGGATTCGAACTACGGGCCCCAGTGTTGCAAGGCGGCGTCTTTAACCACTGCGCCACCGGGACACACTTGGATTTCTGCTGCTCTAACCGCGCTTTTCTTTGTTTTCTTCCTCTCTAACTTCTTTTTATTGGTTTTCCTTCGATGTAACCCCGACTATCTTGGTTTTCCGCCAATCTAAGCCCGCTTTTCTTGGCTTTCCTCCGCTCTAACTTCACTTTCCTTGGTTTTCCTCCACTCTAACCCCGCTTTTCTCGGTTTTCCTCCGCTCTAACTTCACTTTTCTTGGTTTTCCTCCGCTCTAACCCCGCTTTACTTGGTTTTCCTCCGCTCTAAACCCGATTTTTTTGGTTTTCCTCCGCTCTAAACCCGCTTTTCTTGGTTCTCCTCCACACTAACCCCGCTTTTCTTCGTTTTCGTCCGCTCTAACCCAGCTTTTCTTTGTTTTCCTCCGCTCTATCCCCGCTTTTCTTGGTTTTCCTTCTCTCTAACCCCGCTTTTCTTGGTTTTCCTCCGCTCTAACCCCGCTTTTCTTGGTTTTCCTCCGCTCTAACTTCACTTTTCTTGGTTTTCCTCCTTTCTAACCCCGCTTTTCTTGGTTTTCCTCCGCTCTATCCCAGCTTTTCTTTGTTTTCCTCCGTTCTAACCCTGCTTTTCTTGGTTTTCCTCAGCACGTATTCCTCATTTCTTGGTTTTCCTCCGCTCTAACCCTACTTTTCTTTGTTTTCCTCCGCTCTAACTTCACTTTTCTTGGTTTTCCTCCTTTCTAACCCCGCTTTTCTTGGTTTTCCTCTGCTCTAACCCAGCTTTTTTGGTTTTCCTGCGCTATAACCCCGCTTTTCTTGGTTTTCCTCCGCTCTAACTTCGCTTTTCTTGGTTATCCTCCGCTCTAAACCTGGCTATCTTTCTTTTCCTCCTCTCTAACATCATTTTTCTTGGTATTCCTCTTCTCTAACTTCGCTTTTCTTGGTTTTCCTCCTCTCTATCCCGTCTTTTCTTGGTTTTCCTCACTTCTATCTTCACTTTTCTTTCTTTTCCTCCGCTCGAACACCTCTTTTCTTGGTTTTCCTCCGCTCTATCTTCGCTTTTCTTGTTTTTCCTCCGCTCTAACCCCGCTTTTCTTTGTTTTCCTCTGCACTTATTCCGCTTTTCTTGGTTTTCCTCCGCTCTAAGTTTGCTTTTATTGGTTTTCCTCCGCTCTAAACCTGCTTATCATTCTTTTCCTCCTCTCTAACATCATTTTTCTTGGTATTCCTCTTCTCTAACTTCGCTTTTCTTGGTTTTCCTCCGCTCTATCCCCGCATTTCAAGGTTTTCCTCACCTCTATCTTCACTTTTCTTTCTTTTCCTCCACTCTAACCCCGATTATCTTGGTTTTCCTCCACTCTAACCCAGCTTTTACTGGTTTTCTTCTGCTCTATCCCCGCTTCTCTTGGTTTTCCTCACCTCTAACTTCACTTTTCTTTCTTTTCCTCCACTCTAACCCCGATTATCTTGGTTTTCCTCCACTCTAACCCCGCTTTTCTTGGTTTTCTTCCGTTCTAATTCTGCTTTTCTTGGTTTTCCTCCGCTCTAACCCCGCCATTCTTGGTTTTGACCCGCATGAACCTCGCTTTTCTTGGTTTTCCTCCGCTCTAACTATGCATTTCCTAGATTTCCTTCGCTCTAACCCAGCATTTATTGGTCTTACTCCGCTCTAACCCCGCTTTTCTTGGTTTTCCTCACCTCTAACTTCACTTTCTTTTCCTCCGCTCTAACCCCGGTTTTCTCGGTTTTCCTTCTCTCTAACCCCGCTTTTCTTGGTTTTCCTCCGCTCTAACCCCGCTTTTCTTGGTTTTCCTCTTTTCTAACCTCGCTTTCCTTGGTTTTCCTCCGCTCTAAGTTCGCTTTTCTTGGTTTTCCTCCACTTTAACCCAGCTTTTCTTGGTTTTTCTCAACTCTAACCATGCTTTTCATAGTTTCATAGTTTCGTGCTGGTTGGAAGGGACCTTACAGATCATCGAGTCCAGCTCCCGGGATTCGAGCCTCTGTGTAGCAGAGCGGCACTTCTACCACTTGCGCCATAGGGGGGATTCGAACTCCGGGCCCCAGTGTTGCAAGGCGGCGTCTTTAACCACTGCGCCACCGGGGCACACTTGGATTTATGCTGCTCTAACCGCGCTTTTCTTTGTTTTCTTCCTCTCTAACTTCTTTTTATTGGTTTTCCTCCGCTCTAACCCCGATTATCTTGGTTTTCCTGCTTTCTAACCCGCTTTTCTTGGTTTTCTTCCGTTCTAACTCTGCTTTTCTTGGTTTTCCTCCACTCTAACCCCGCATTTCTTGGTTTTCATCCGCATGAACCTCGCTTTTCTTGGTTTTCCTCCGCTCTAACCCAGCTTTTCTTGGTTTTCCTCCACTCTAACTTCGCTTTTCTTGGATTTCCTCCGCTCTAACCCTGCTTATCTTTGTTTTCCTCCTCTCTAACATCATTTTTCTTGGTTTTCCTCTTATCGAACTTCGCTTTTCTTGGTTTTCCTCCGCTCTAAACCAGCTTTTCTGCGTTTTTCTCCACTCTAACCATTCTTTTCTTGGATTTCTGCTGCTCTAACCACGCTTTTCTTTGTATTCTTCCTCTAACTCCTTTTTCTTGGTTTTCCTTCGCTCTATCCCCGATTATCATGGTTTTCCTCCACTCTAACCCCGCTTTTCCTGGTTTTCTTCTGTTCTATCTCCGCTTTTCTTGGTTTTCCTCCACTCTAACTTCACTTTCCTTGGTTTTCCTCCGCACTAACCCCGCTTTTCTTGGATTTCCTCTGCTCTAACTTCACTTTTCTTGGTTTTCCTCTGAACTAACCTTGCTTTTCTTCGTTTCCCTCCACTCTAACCCCGCTTTTCTTGGTTTTTCTCCGCTCTAACCCTGCTTTTCTTGGTTTTTCTCCACTCTAACCATACTTTTCTTGGATATTTGCTGCTCTAACCGCGCTTTTCTTTGTTTTCTTCCTCTCTAACTTCTTTTTATTGGTTTTCCTTCGCTGTAACCCCGACTATCTTGGTTTTCCTCCAATCTAAGCCCGCTTTTCTTGGCTTTCCTCCGCTCTAACTTCACTTTCCTTGGTTTTCCTCCGCTCTAACCCCGCTTTTCTCGGTTTTCCTTCGCTCTAACTTCACTTTTCTTGGTTTTCCTCCGCTCTAACCCCGCATTTCATGCTTTTCCTCCGCTCTAAACCCTATTTTCTTGGTTTTCCTCCGCTCTAACCCCGCTTTTCTTGGTTCTCCTCCACACTAACCCCGCTTTTCTTCATTTTCCTCCGCTCTAACCCCGCTTTTCATGCTTTTCCTCCGCTCTAAACCCTATTTTCTTGGTTTTCCTCCGCTCTAACCGCGCTTTTCTTGGTTCTCCTCCACACTAACCCCGCTTTTCTTCATTTTCCTCCGCTCTAACCCAGCTTTTCTTGGTTTTCCTCTGCTCTAAGTTCACTTTTCTTGCTTTTCCTCCTTTCTAACCCCGCTTTTCTTGGTTTTCCTCTGCTCTAACCCAGCTTTTCTTGGTTTTCCTCCGCTCTAACCCCGCTTTTCTTGGTTATCCTCCGCTCTAAACCTGGCTATCTTTCTTTTCCTCCTCTCTAACATCATTTTTCTTGGTATTCCTCTTCTCTAACTTCGCTTTTCTTGGTTTTCCTCCACACTAACCCCTCTTTTCTTGATTTTTCTCACTTCTATCTTCACTTTTCTTTCTTTTCCTCCGCTCTAACCCCTCTTTTCTTGGTTTTCCTCCGCTCTAGCCTCGCTTTTCATGCCATTCCTCCGCTCTAACCCGATTTTCGTGGTTTTCCTCAGCTCTAACTCCGCTTTTCTTGGTTCTCCTCCACACTAACCCCGTTTTTCTTGGTTTTCCTCCGCTCTAAACCTGCTTATCTTTCTTTTCCTCCTCTCTAACATCATTTTTCTTGGTATTCCTCTTCTCTAACTTCGCTTTTCTTGGTTTTCCTCCGCTCTATCCCCGCTTTTCTTGGTTTTCCTCACCTCTATCTTCACTTTTCTTTCTTTTCCTCCGCTCTAACCCTGTTTTTCTTGGTTTTCCTTCTCAGTAACCACGGTTTTCTTGGTTTTCCTCCGCTCTAACCCCGATTTTCTCAGTTTTCCTCCGCACTTATTCAGCTTTTATTGGTTTTCCTCCACTCTAACCCCGCTTTTCATGCTTTTCCTCCTCTCTAAACCCAATTTTCTGGGTTTTCCTCCACTCTAACCCCGCTTTTCTTGGTTCTCCTCCACACTAACCCCGCTTTTCTTCGTTTTCCTCGGCTCTAAACCAGCTTTTCTTTGTTTTCCTCCGCTCTATCCCCCCTATTCTTGGTTTTCCTCACATCTAACTTCCCTTTTCTTTCTTTTCCTCCGCTCTAACCCCAGTTTTCTTGGTTTTCCTTCTCTCTAACCCCGCTTTTCTTCGTTTTCCTCCGCTCTAACCCCGATTATATTGGTTTTCCTCCACTCTAACCCAGCTTTTACTGGTTTTCTTCCGCTCTATCCCCGCTTCTCTTGGTTTTCCTCACCTCTAACTTCGCTTTTCTTTCTTTTCCTCCACTCTAACCCCGATTATCTTGGTTTTCCTCCACTCTAACCCAGCTTTTACTGGTTTTCTTCTGCTCTATCCCCGCTTCTCTTGGTTTTCCTCACCTCTAACTTCACTTTTCTTTCTTTTCCTCCACTCTAACCCCGATTATCTTGGTTTTCCTCCACTCTAACCCCGCTTTTCTTGGTTTTCTTCCGTTCTAATTCTGCTTTTCTTGGTTTTCCTCCGCTCTAACCCCGCCATTCTTGGTTTTGACCCGCATGAACCTCGCTTTTCTTGGTTTTCCTCCGCTCTAACTATGCATTTCCTAGATTTCCTTCGCTCTAACCCAGCATTTATTGGTCTTACTCCGCTCTAACCCCGCTTTTCTTGGTTTTCTTCCGTTCTAACTCTGCTTTTCTTGGTTTCCCACCGCTCTAACCCCGCCATTCTTGGTTTTGATCCGCATGAACCTCGCTTTTCTGGGTTTTCCTCCGCTCTAACTATGCATTTCCTAGTTTTCCTTCGCTCTAACCCAGCATTTATTGGTCTTACTCCGCTCTAACCCCGCTTTTCATGCTTTTCCTACGCTCTAACCCCACTTTTCTTGGTTTTCCTCACCTCTAACTTCACTTTTCTTTCTTTTCCTCCGCTCTAACCCCGCTTTTCATGCTTTTCCTCCTCTCTAAACCCGATTTTCTTGGTTTTCCTCTGCTCTAACCCCGCTTTTCTTGGTTTTCCTCCGCTCTATCTTCGCTTTTCTTGGTTTTCCTCCGCTCTAACCCCGCTTTTCTTGGTTTTCCTCTGCACTTATTCCGCTTTTCTTGGTTTTCCTCCGCTCTAAGTTCGCTTTTCTTGGTTTTCCTCCACTTTAACCCAGCTTTTCTTGGTTTTTCTCCACTCTAACCATGCTTTTCATAGTTTCATAGTTTCGTGCTGGTTGGAAGGGACCTTACAGATCATCGAGTCCAGCTCCCGGGATTCGAGCCTCTGTGTAGCAGAGCGGCACTTCTACCACTTGCGCCATAGGGGGGATTCGAACTACGGGCCCCAGTGTTGCAAGGCGGCGTCTTTAACCACTGTGCCACCGGGGCACACTTGGATTTCTGCTGCTCTAACCGCGCTTTTCTTTGTTTTCTTCCTCTCTAACTTCTTTTTATTGGTTTTCCTTCGCTGTAACCCCGACTATCTTGGTTTTCCTCCAATCCAAGCCCGCTTTTCTTGGCTTTCCTCCGCTCTAACTTCACTTTCCATGGTTTTCCTCCGCTCTAACCCCGCTTTTCTCGGTTTTCATCCGCATGAACCTCGCTTTTCTTGGTTTTCCTCCTTACTAACCCCGCTTTTCTTGGTTTTCCTCCGCTCTAACTTCACTTTTCTTGGTTTTCTTCCGTTCTAAGTCCGCTTTTCTTTGTTTTCCTCCGCTCTAACCCCGCTTTTCTTGCTTTTTCTCCGCTCTAACCCCGCTTTTTTTGGATTTCCTCCACTCTAACCCCGCTTTTCTTGGTTTTCCTCCAATCTAACTTTGCTTTCCTTGGTTTTCCTTTGCTCTAACTTCGCTTTTCTTGGTTTTCCTCCGCTCTAACCCCATTTTTCTTGGTTTTCCTCCGCACTAACCCCGCTTTTCTTGGTTTTACACTGCACTAACCCCGCTTTTATTGGTTTTCCTCCGCTCTAACTTCACTTTTCTTGGTTTTCCTCCGCTCTAACCCCGCTTTTTTTGGTTTTCCTCCGCTCTAACCCCGCTTTTCTTTGTTTTTCTCCACTCTAACCCAGCTTTTCTTGGTTTTTCTCCACTCTAACCATGCTTTTCTTGTATTTCTGCTTCTCTAACCGCGCTTTTCATGCTTTTCCTTCTGTCTAACTTCTTTTTATTGGTTTTCCTCCACTCTAACCCCTATTATCTTGGTTTTCCTCCTCTCTAACCCCTCTTTTCTTGGTTTTCTTCCGTTCTAACTCTGCTTTTCTTGGTTTTCCTCCTTTCTAACCCCTCATTTGTTGGTTTTCATCTGCATGAACCTAGCTTTTCTTGGTTTTCCCACGCTCTTACTTCGCATTTCCTACTTTTCCTCCGCTCTATCTCCGTATTTCTTGGTTTTCCTCCGCTCTAAGTTCACTTTTCATGCTTTTCGTTCTCTCTAAACCCGCTTTTCTTTGTTTTCCTCCGCTCTAACCCAGCTTTTCTTGGTTTTCCTCCGCTCTAACCCCGCTTTTTTTGGTTTTCCTCCGCTCTAACCTTCCTTTTCTTGGTTTTCCTCAGCACTTATTCCACTTTTCTTGGTTTTCCTCCGCTATAACTTCGCTTTTCTTGGTTTTCCTCCGCTCTAACCCTGCTTATCTTTGTTTTCCTCCTCTCTAACTTCATTTTTCTTGTTTTTCCTCTTCTCTGACTTCGCTTTTCTTGGTTTTCCTCTGCTCTAACCCCGCTTTTCTTGGTTTTTCTCCGCTCTATCCCCGCTTTTCTTGGTTTTTCTCCAATCTAACCATGCTTTTCTTGGATTTCTGCTGCTCAAACCTCGCTTTTCTTCGTATTCTTTCTCTCTAACTTCTTTTTCTTGGTTTTCCTTCGCTCTGTCTCCGATTATTTTGGTTTTCCTCCACTCTAACTCTGCTTTTCCTGGTTTTCTTCCATTCTAACTCTGCTTTTCTTGGTTTTCCTCCGCTCTAATTTCACTTTTCTTGGTTTTCCTCCGCTCTAACTTCACTTTTCTTGGTTTTCCTCCACTCTAATCCCGCTTTTCTTGGTTTTCCTCCGTACTAACACCGCTTTTCTTGGTTTTCCTCCGCTCTAACTTCGCTTTTCTTGGTTTTCCTCCGCACTAACCCCGCTTTTCTTGGTTTTACGCCGCACTAACCCCGCTTTTCTTGGTTTTCCTCCTCTCTAAACCCGTTTTTCTTGGTTTTTCTCCACTCTAATCCAGCTTTTCTTGGTTTTTCTCCACTGTAACCATGCTTTTCTTGGATTTCTGCTGCTCTAACTGCGCTTTTCTTTGTTTTCCTCCTCTCTAACTTCACTTTTCTTGGTTTTACTCCACTCTAACCCCAATTATCTTGGTTTTCCTGCTCTCTAACCCCACTTTTCTTGGTTTTCCTCCTTTCTAACTCTGCTTTTCTTGGTTTTCCTCCTTTATAACACCGCATTTCTTGGATTTCATCTGCATGAACCCCGCATTTCTTGGTTTTCCTCCACTCTAACCCCGCTTTTCTTGGTTTTCCTCCGCTCTAACCCCGCTTTTCTTGGTTTTCCTCCGCTCTAACCCCGCTTTTCTCGGTTTTCCTCCGCTCTAATTTCACTTTTCTTGGTTTTCTTCCGCTCTAAGCCCGCTTTTCTTGGTTTTCCTCTGCTCTAACCCAGCTTTTCTTGGTTTTCCTCCGCTCTAACCCCGCTTTTCTTGGTTATCCTCCGCTCTAAACCTGGCTATCTTTCTTTTCCTCCTCTCTAACATCATTTTTCTTGGTATTCCTCTTCTCTAACTTCGCTTTTCTTGGTTTTCCTCCACACTAACCCCTCTTTTCTTGATTTTTCTCACTTCTATCTTCACTTTTCTTTCTTTTCCTCCGCTCTAACCCCTCTTTTCTTGGTTTTCCTCCGCTCTAGCCTCGCTTTTCATGCCATTCCTCCGCTCTAACCCGATTTTCGTGGTTTTCCTCAGCTCTAACTCCGCTTTTCTTGGTTCTCCTCCACACTAACCCCGTTTTTCTTGGTTTTCCTCCGCTCTAAACCTGCTTATCTTTCTTTTCCTCCTCTCTAACATCATTTTTCTTGGTATTCCTCTTCTCTAACTTCGCTTTTCTTGGTTTTCCTCCGCTCTATCCCCGCTTTTCTTGGTTTTCCTCACCTCTATCTTCACTTTTCTTTCTTTTCCTCCGCTCTAACCCTGTTTTTCTTGGTTTTCCTTCTCAGTAACCACGGTTTTCTTGGTTTTCCTCCGCTCTAACCCCGATTTTCTCAGTTTTCCTCCGCACTTATTCAGCTTTTATTGGTTTTCCTCCACTCTAACCCCGCTTTTCATGCTTTTCCTCCTCTCTAAACCCGATTTTCTGGGTTTTCCTCCACTCTAACCCCGCTTTTCTTGGTTCTCCTCCACACTAACCCCGCTTTTCTTTGTTTTCCTCGGCTCTAAACCAGCTTTTCTTTGTTTTCCTCCGCTCTATCCCCGCTATTCTTGGTTTTCCTCACATCTAACTTCCCTTTTCTTTCTTTTCCTCCGCTCTAACCCCAGTTTTCTTGGTTTTCCTTCTCTCTAACCCCGCTTTTCTTCGTTTTCCTCCGCTCTAACCCCGATTATCTTGGTTTTCCTCCACTCTAACCCAGCTTTTACTGGTTTTCTTCCGCTCTATCCCCGCTTCTCTTGGTTTTCCTCACCTCTAACTTCGCTTTTCTTTCTTTTCCTCCACTCTAACCCCGATTATCTTGGTTTTCCTCCACTCTAACCCCGCTTTTCTTGGTTTTCTTCCGTTCTAACTCTGCTTTTCTTGGTTTCCCACCGCTCTAACCCCACCATTCTTGGTTTTGATCCGCATGAACCTCGCTTTTCTTGGTTTTCCTCCGCTCTAACTATGCATTTCCTAGTTTTCCTTCGCTCTAACCCAGCATTTATTGGTCTTACTCCGCTCTAACCCCGCTTTTCATGCTTTTCCTACGCTCTAACCCCGCTTTTCTTGGTTTTCCTCACCTCTAACTTCACTTTTCTTTCTTTTCCTCCGCTCTAACCCCGCTTTTCATGCTTTTCCTCCTCTCTAAACCCGATTTTCTTGGTTTTCCTCTGCTCTAACCCCGCTTTTCTTGGTTTTCCTCCGCTCTAACTTCACTTTTCTTGGTTTTCCTCCTTTCTAACCTCTCTTTTCTTGGTTTTCCTCCGCTCTATCTTCGCTTTTCTTGGTTTTCCTCCGCTCTAACCCCGCTTTTCTTGGTTTTCCTCTGCACTTATTCCGCTTTTCTTGGTTTTCCTCCGCTCTAAGTTCGCTTTTCTTGGTTTTCCTCCACTTTAACCCAGCTTTTCTTGGTTTTTCTCCACTCTAACCATGCTTTTCATAGTTTCATAGTTTCGTGCTGGTTGGAAGGGACCTTACAGATCATCGAGTCCAGCTCCCGGGATTCGAGCCTCTGTGTAGCAGAGCGGCACTTCTACCACTTGCGCCATAGGGGGGATTCGAACTACGGGCCCCAGTGTTGCAAGGCGGCGTCTTTAACCACTGCGCCACCGGGGCACACTTGGATTTCTGCTGCTCTAACCGCGCTTTTCTTTGTTTTCTTCCTCTCTAACTTCTTTTTATTGGTTTTCCTTCGCTGTAACCCCGACTATCTTGGTTTTCCTCCAATCTAAGCCCGCTTTTCTTGGCTTTCCTCCGCTCTAACTTCACTTTCCATGGTTTTCCTCCGCTCTAACCCCGCTTTTCTCGGTTTTCATCCGCATGAACCTCGCTTTTCTTGGTTTTCCTCCTTACTAACCCCGCTTTTCTTGGTTTTCCTCCGCTCTAACTTCACTTTTCTTGGTTTTCTTCCGTTCTAAGTCCGCTTTTCTTTGTTTTCCTCCGCTCTAACCCCGCTTTTCTTGCTTTTTCTCCGCTCTAACCCCGCTTTTTTTGGATTTCCTCCACTCTAACCCCGCTTTTCTTGGTTTTCCTCCAATCTAACTTTGCTTTCCTTGGTTTTCCTTTGCTCTAACTTCGCTTTTCTTGGTTTTCCTCCGCTCTAACCCCATTTTTCTTGGTTTTCCTCCGCACTAACCCCGCTTTTCTTGGTTTTACACTGCACTAACCCCGCTTTTATTGGTTTTCCTCCGCTCTAACTTCACTTTTCTTGGTTTTCCTCCGCTCTAACCCCGCTTTTTTTGGTTTTCCTCCGCTCTAACCCCGCTTTTCTTTGTTTTTCTCCACTCTAACCCAGCTTTTCTTGGTTTTTCTCCACTCTAACCATGCTTTTCTTGTATTTCTGCTTCTCTAACCGCGCTTTTCATGCTTTTCCTTCTGTCTAACTTCTTTTTATTGGTTTTCCTCCACTCTAACCCCTATTATCTTGGTTTTCCTGCTCTCTAACCCCTCTTTTCTTGGTTTTCTTCCGTTCTAACTCTGCTTTTCTTGGTTTTCCTCCTTTCTAACCCCTCATTTGTTGGTTTTCATCTGCATGAACCTAGCTTTTCTTGGTTTTCCCACGCTCTTACTTCGCATTTCCTACTTTTCCTCCGCTCTATCTCCGTATTTCTTGGTTTTCCTCCGCTCTAAGTTCACTTTTCATGCTTTTCGTTCTCTCTAAACCCGCTTTTCTTTGTTTTCCTCCGCTCTAACCCAGCTTTTCTTGGTTTTCCTCCGCTCTAACCCCGCTTTTTTTGGTTTTCCTCCGCTCTAACCTTCCTTTTCTTGGTTTTCCTCAGCACTTATTCCACTTTTCTTGGTTTTCCTCCGCTATAACTTCGCTTTTCTTGGTTTTCCTCCGCTCTAACCCTGCTTATCTTTGTTTTCCTCCTCTCTAACTTCATTTTTCTTGTTTTTCCTCTTCTCTGACTTCGCTTTTCTTGGTTTTCCTCTGCTCTAACCCCGCTTTTCTTGGTTTTTCTCCGCTCTATCCCCGCTTTTCTTGGTTTTTCTCCAATCTAACCATGCTTTTCTTGGATTTCTGCTGCTCAAACCTCGCTTTTCTTCGTATTCTTTCTCTCTAACTTCTTTTTCTTGGTTTTCCTTCGCTCTGTCTCCGATTATCTTGGTTTTCCTCCACTCTAACTCTGCTTTTCCTGGTTTTCTTCCATTCTAACTCTGCTTTTCTTGGTTTTCCTCCGCTCTAATTTCACTTTTCTTGGTTTTCCTCCGCTCTAACTTCACTTTTCTTGGTTTTCCTCCACTCTAATCCCGCTTTTCTTGGTTTTCCTCCGTACTAACACCGCTTTTCTTGGTTTTCCTCCGCACTAACCCCGCTTTTCTTGGTTTTACGCCGCACTAACCCCGCTTTTCTTGGTTTTCCTCCTCTCTAAACCCGTTTTTCTTGGTTTTTCTCCACTCTAATCCAGCTTTTCTTGGTTTTTCTCCACTGTAACCATGCTTTTCTTGGATTTCTGCTGCTCTAACTGCGCTTTTCTTTGTTTTCCTCCTCTCTAACTTCACTTTTCTTGGTTTTCCTCCACTCTAACCCCAATTATCTTGGTTTTCCTGCTCTCTAACCCCGCTTTTCTTGGTTTTCCTCCTTTCTAACTCTGCTTTTCTTGGTTTTCCTCCTTTATAACACCGCATTTCTTGGATTTCATCTGCATGAACCCCGCATTTCTTGGTTTTCCTCCACTCTAACCCCGCTTTTCTTGGTTTTCCTCCGCTCTAACCCCGCTTTTCTTGGTTTTCCTCCGCTCTAACCCCGCTTTTCTCGGTTTTCCTTCGCTCTAATTTCACTTTTCTTGGTTTTCTTCCGCTCTAAGCCCGCTTTTCTTTGTTTTCCTCCGCTCTAACACAGCTTTTCTTGCTTTTCCTCTGCTCTAACCCCGCTTTTTTTGGATTTCCTCCACTCTAACCCCGCTTTTCTTGGTTTTCCTCCACTCTAACTTCGCTTTCCTTGGTTTTCCTTTGCTCTAACTTCGATCTTCTTTGATTTTCTCCGCTCCAACACCGCTTTTCATGCTTTTCCTCCGGTCTAAACCCACTTTTCTTGGTTTTCCTCCGCAGTAACCCCGCTTTTCTTGGTTTTACACTGCACTAACCCCGCTTTTCTTGGTTTTCCTCCAATCTAACTTCACTTTTCTTGGTTTTCTGCCTTTCTAACCCGGCTTTTCTTAGTTTTCCTCCGCTCTAACCCCGCTTTTCTTTTTTTTTCTCCGCTCTAACCCCGCTTTTCTTGGTTTTCCTCCGCTCTAACTTCGCTTTTCTTGGTTTTCCTCCGCTCCAACACCGCTTTTCTTTGTTTTCCATCGCTCTAACCCCGCTTCTCTTGGTTTTCATCTCCGCACTAACCCCTCTTTCCTTGGTTTTCCTCCGCTCTAACCCCCCTTTTCTTGGTTTTCCTCCGTTCTATCTTCGCTTTTCTTGGTTTTCCTCCGCGCTAACACCGCTTTTCTTGGTTTTCCTCCACACTAATTCCTTTTTCCTTTTCTTCCCCTCCGCACTAACTCCGCTTTTCTTGGTTTTCCTCCTCTCTAACCCCCTTTTCCTTGTTTTCATCCGCTCTAACTTCACTTTTCTTGGTTTTTCTATGGTCTCACTCCGCTTTTCTTTTTTTTTTCATCCACTCTAACACCGCTTTTCTTGGTTTTCCTCCGCACTAACGCCGCTTTTCTTTGTTTTCCTCCGCACGAACCACGCTTTTCTTGGTTTTCCTCCGGTCTAACCCTGCTTTTCTTGGTTTTCCTCCTCTCTAACTTCATTTTTCTTGGTTTTCCTCCGCTGTAACTTCACTTATCTAGGTTTTCCTCCTTTATAACCCCGCTTTTCTTGGTTTTACACCGCACAAACTCCGCTTTTCTTGGTTTTCCTCCGCTCCAACCCCGCTTTTCTCGGTTTTCCTCCGTTCTAACTTCACTTTTCTTGGTTTTCTTTCGTTCTAAGCCAGCTTTTCTTTGTTTTCCTCCGCTCTAACCCCGCTTCTCTTGGTTTTCATCTCCGCACTAACCCCTCTTTCCTTGGTTTCCCTCCGCACTAACCCCTCTTTCCTTGGTTTTCCTCCGCTCTAACCCCCCTTTTCTTGGTTTTCCTCCGTTCTATCTTCGCTTTTCTTGGTTTTCCTCCGCGCTAACACCGCTTTTCTTGGTTTTCCTCCACACTAATTCCTCTTTTCTTTTCTTCCCCTCCGCACTAACTCCGCTTTTCTTGGTTTTCCTCCTCTCTAACCCCCTTTTCCTTGTTTTCCTCCGCTCTAACTTCAGTTTTCTTGGTTTTTCTATGGTCTCACTCCGCTTTTCTTTTTTTTTCATCCGCTCTAACACCGCTTTTCTTGGTTTTCCTCCGCACTAACGCCGCTTTTCTTTGTTTTCCTCCGCACGAACCACGCTTTTCTTGGTTTTCCTCCGGTCTAACCCTGCTTTTCTTGGTTTTCCTCCTCTCTAACTTCACTTTTCTTGGTTTTCCTCCGCTGTAACTTCACTTATCTAGGTTTTCCTCCTTTCTAACCCCGCTTTTCTTGGTTTTACACCGCACAAACTCCGCTTTTCTTGGTTTTCCTCCGCTCTAACCCCGCTTTTCTCGGTTTTCCTCCGTTCTAACTTCACTTTTCTTGGTTTTCTTTCATTCTAAGCCCGCTTTTCTTTGTTTTCCTCCGCTCTAACCCCGCTTTTCTTGCTTTTCCTCCGCTCTAACCCCGCTTTTCTTGGTTTTCCTCCGCTCTAACCCCGCTTTTCTTGGTTGTCCTCCACTCTAACTTCGCTTTCCTTGGTTTTTCTTTGCTCAAACTTCGCTTTTCTTGGTTTTCCTCCGCTCTAATCCCACTTTTCTTGGTTTTCCTCCGCACTAACCCTGCTTTTCTTGGTTTTACACTGCACTAATCCCGCTTTTATTGGTTTTCCTCTGCTCTAAATTCACTTTTCTTGGTTTTCTTCCTTTCTAACCCCGCTTTTCTTGGTTTTCCTCCGCTCTAACCCCGCTTTTCTTAGTTTTCCTCCGCTCTAACCCCGCTCTTCTTGGTTTTCCTCCGCACTAACCCCGCTTTTCTTGGTTCTCCACCACACTAACACCGCTTTTCTTGGTTTTCCTCCGCTCTAACCCCGCTTTTCTTGGTTTTCTTCTCCGCACTAACCCCACTTTTCTTGGTTTCCCTCCGCACTAACCCCACTTTCCTTGGTTTTCCTCCGCTCTAACCCCCCTTTTTTCTTGGTTTTCCTCCCTTCTAACTTCACTTTTTTTTGTTTTTCCTCCACTCTAACACCGCTTTTCTTGGTTTTCCTCCGCTCTAACTTCACTTTTCTTGGTTTTTCTATGGTCTCACTCCGCTTTTCTTGGTTTTCATCCGCTCTAACACCGCTTTTCTTGGTTTTCCTCCGCACTAACCCAGCTTTTCTTGCTTTTCCTCCATCTAACCCCACTTTTCTTTGTTTTCTTCCACACTAACACCGCTTTTCTTGGTTTTCCTCCGCTCTAACCCCGCTTTTCTTGGTTTTCCTCCGCTCTAACCCCGCTTTTCTTTGCTTTCCTCCGCTCTAACCCCGCTTTTCTTGGTTTTCCTCCGCTCTAACTTCGCTTTTCTTGGTTTTCCTCCGCTCTAACACCACTTTTCTTGGTTTTCCTCCGCTCTAACCCCGCTTCTCTTGGTTTTCATCTCCGCACTAACCCCTCTTTCCTTGGTTTCCCTTCGCACTAACCCCTCTTTCCTTGGTTTTCCTCCGCTCTAACCCCCCTTTTCTTGGTTTTCCTCCGTTCTAACTTCGCTTTTCTTGGTTTTCCTCTGCTCTAACACCGCTTTTCTTGGTTTTCCTCCGCTCTAACACCGCTTTTCTTGGTTTTCCTCCTCTCTAACACCACTTTTCTTGGATTTCCTCCGCTCTAAACCCACTTTTCTTAGTTTTCGTCCGCACTAACCCCGCTTTTTATGGTTTTACAACGAAGTAACCCCGCTTTTCTTGGTTTTCCTGTGATCTAACTCTGCTTTTCTTGGGTTTCCTCCGCTCTAACCGCGCATTACTTGGTTTTCATCTGCATCAACCCTGCATTACTTGGTTTTCCTCCACTCTAACCCCGTTTTTCTTGCTTTTCCTCCACTCTAACCCCGCTTTTCTTTGTTTTCCTCCACTCTAACTCCGCATTTCTTGGTTTTCATCCACTCTAACTTCACTTTCCTTGGTTCTCCTCCCCTCTAACTTCGCTTTCCTTAGTTTTCCTCCACTCTAAGTTCGCTTTTCTTGGTTTTCCTCCGCTCTAACACAGCTTTTCTTGGTTTTCATCCGCTCTAACTTCGCTTTTCTTGGTTTTCCTCCGCTCTAACACTGCTTTTCTTGGTTTTCCTCCGCTCTAACCCCGCTTCTCTTGGTTTTCATCTCCACACTAACCCCTCTTTCCTTGGTTTCCCTCCGCACTAACCCCTCTTTCCTTGGTTTTCCTCCTCTCTAACCCCCCATTTCTTGGTTTTCTTCCATTCTAACTTCGCTTTTCTTGGTTTTCCTCCGCTCTAACACCGCTTTTCTTGGTTTTCCTCCGCTCTAACACCGCTTTTCTTGGTTTTCCTCCACACTAACCCCTCTTTCCTTTTTTTTCCCTCCGCACTAACTCCGCTTTTCTTGGTTTTCCTCCTCTCTAACCCTGCTTTTCTTTGTTTTCCTCCGCTCTAACTTCACTTTTCTTGGTTTTTCCATGGTCTCACTCTGCTTTTCTTGGTTTTCATCCGCTCTAACACCGCTTTTCTTGGTTTTCCTCTGCAGTAACCCCTCTTTTCTTTGTTTTCCTCCGCAAGAACCCCGCTTTTCTTGGTTTTCCTCAGCTCTAACCCTGCTTTTCTTGGTTTTCCTCCTCTCTAACTTCACTTTTCTTGGTTTTCCTCCGCTGTAACTTCACTTTTCTTGGTTTTCCTCCGCACTAACCCCGCTTTTCTTGCTTTTCCTCCGCTCTAACTCCACTTTTCTTGGTTTCCTCCGCACTAACCCCTCTTATCTTGCTTTTCCTCCACTCTAACCCCACTTTTCTTGGTTTTCCCCCACACTAACATCGCTTTTCTTGGTTTTCCTCCGCTCTAACCCCACTTTTCTTGGTTTTCCTCCGCACTAACCCCGCTTTTTTTGGTTTTCTTCCTTTCTAACCCCGCTTTTCTTTGTTTTCCTCCGCTCTAACCCCGCTTTTCTTGGTTTTCCTCCGCTCTAACTTCGCTTTTCTTGGTTTTCCTCCGCTCTAACACCGCTTTTCTTGGTTTTCCTCCGCTATAACCCCGCTTTTCTTGGTTTTCATCTCCGCACTAACCCCTCTTTCCTTGGTTTCCCTCCGCACTAACCCCTCTTTCCTTGGTTTTCCTCCTCTCTAACCCCCCTTTTTCTTGGTTTTCCTCCCTTCTAACTTCGCTTTTCTTGGTTTTCCTCTGCTCTAACACCGCTTTTCTTGGTTTTCCTCCGCTCTAACACCGCTTTTCTTGGTTTTCCTCCACACTAACCCCTCTTTCCTTTTTTTTTCCTTGCGCACTAACTCCGCTTTTCTTGGTTTTCCTCCTCTCTAACTCCGCTTTTCTTGGTTTTCCTCCGCTCTAACTTCACTTTTCTTGGTTTTTCTATGGTCTCACTCCGCTTTTCTTGGTTTTCATCCGTACTAACACCGCTTTACTTGGTTTTCCTCCGCACTAACCCCTCTTTTCTTTGTTTTCCTCCGCACGAACCCCGCTTTTCTTGGTTTTCCTCCGCTCTAACCCTGCTTTTCTTGGTTTTCCTCCTCTCTAACTTCACTTTTCTTGGATTTCCTCCGCTGTAACTTCACTTTTCTTGGTTTTCCTCCGCACTAACCCCGCTTTTCTTGGTTTTACACCGCACAAACTCCGCTTTTCTTGGTTTTCCTCCGCTCTAACCCCGCTTTTCTCGGTTTTCCTCCGCTCTAACTTCACTTTTCTTGGTTTTCTTCCGTTCTAAGCCCGCTTTTCTTTGTTTTCCTCCGCTCTAACCCCGCTTTTCTTGGTTTTCCTCCACTCTAACCCCGCTTTTCTAGGTTTTCCTCCACTCTAACTTCGCTTTCCTTGGTTTTCCTTTGCTCTAACTTTGCTTTTCTTGGTTTTCCTCCGCTCTAACCCCACTTTTCTTGGTTTTCCTCCGCACTAACCCCGCTTTTCTTGGTTTTACACTGCACTAACCCCGCTTTTCTTGGTTTTCCTCCGCTCTAACTTCACTTTTCTTGGTTTTCCTCCGCTCTAACTTCACTTTTCTTGGTTTTCTTCCTTTCTAACCCCGCTTTTCTTGGTTTTCCTCCGCTCTAACTTCAGTATTCTTGGTTTTCCATTGCTCTAACCCCGCTTTTCTTGGTTTTCCTCCGCTCTAATCCCGCTTTTCTTGGTTTTCCTCCGCACTAACCCCTCTTTTCTTTGTTTTCCTCCGCATGAACCCCGCTTTTCTTGGTTTTCCTCCGCTCTAACCCTGTTCTTCTTGGTTTTCCTCCGCTCTAACCCCGCTTTTCTCGATTTTCCTCCGGTCTATCTTCACTTCTCTTGGTTTTCTTCCGCTCTAAGCCCGTTTTTCTTTGTTTTCCTCCGCTCTAACCCCGCTTTTCTTGCTTTTCCTTCGCTCTAACTTCACTTTTCTTGGTTTTCCTCCACTCTAACCCCGCTTTTCTTGGTTTTCCTCCGCTCTAACCCCGCATTTCTTTGTTTTTCTCCACTCTAACCCAGCTTTTCTTGGTTTTTCTCCACTCTAACCATGCTTTTCTTGGTTTTCTGCTTCTCTAACCGCGCTTTTCATGCTTTTCCTTCTGTCTAACTTCTTTTTATTGATTTTCCTCCACTCTAACCCCAATTATCTTGGTTTTACTTTTCTCTAACCCCTCTTTTCTTGGTTTTCTTCTGTTGTAACTCTGCTTTTCTTGGTTTTCCTCCTTTCTAACCCTGCATTTGTTGGTTTTCATCTGCAAGAACCTCGCTTTTCTTGGTTTTCTCCCGCTCTAACTTCGCATTTCCTACTTTTCCTCCGCTCTATCCCCGCATTTCTTGGTTTTCCTCCGCTCTAACCCCACTTTTCATGCTTTTTGTTCTCTCTAACCCCGCTTTTCTTTTTTTTCCTCCGCTCTAACCCAGCTTTTCTTGGTTTTCCTCCGCTATAACTTCGCTTTTCTTGGTTTTCCTCCGCTCTAACCCTGCTTATCTTTGTTTTCCTCCTCTCTAACTTCATTTTTCTTGGTTTTCCTCTTCTCTAACTTCGCTTTTCTTGGTTTTCCTCCGCACTAACCCCGCTTTTCTTGGTTTTACACCGCACTAACCCCGCTTTTCTTGGTTTTCCTCCGCTCTAACTTCACTTTTCTTGGTTTTCCTCCTTTCTAACCCCGCTTTTCTTCGTTTTCCTTCGATCTAACCCCGCTTTTCTTGGTTTTTCTCCACTCTAATCCAGCTTTTCTTGGTTTTCCTCCACTCTAACTCCAATTATCTTGGTTTTCCTGCTCTCTAACCCCGCTTTTCTTGGTTTTCCTTTGTTCTAACTCTGCTTTTCTTGCTTTTCCTCCTTTCTAACCCCGCATTTCTTGGTTTTCATCTGCATGAACCCCGCATTTCTTGGTTTTCCTCCACTCTTACCCCGCTTTCCTTGCTTCTCCTCCGCTCTAACCCCGCTTTTCTTTGTTTTCCTCCACTCTAAGTTCGCTTTTCTTTGTTTTCCTCCGCTCTAACAAAGCTTTTCTTGGTTTTCATCCGCTCTAATACCACTTTTCTTGGTATTCCGCCGCACTAACCCCGCTTTTCTTGGTTTTCCTCCACTCCAACCCCGCTTTTCTTGGATTTCCTCAGCTCTAACCCCGCTTTTCTTAGTTTTCCTCCGCTCTAACCCCGCTTTTCTTGGTTTTCCTCCGCTCTAACTTCGCTTTTCTTGGTTCTCCACCACACTAACACCGCTTTTCTTGGTTTTCCTCCGCTCTAACCCCGCTTTTCTTGGTTTTCTTCTCCGCACTAACCCTGCTTTTCTTGGTTTTCCTCCGCACTAACCCCACTTTCCTTGGTTTTCCTCCGCTCTAACCCCCATTTTTTCTTGGTTTTCCTCCCTTCTAACTTCACTTTTTTTGTTTTTCCTCCACTCTAACACCGCATTTCTTGGTTTTCCTCCGCTCTAACTTCACTTTTCTTGGTTTTTCTATGGTCTCACTCCGCTTTTCTTGGTTTTCATCCGCTCTAACACCGCTTTTCTTGGTTTTCTTCCACACTAACACCGCTTTTCTTGGTTTTCCTCCGCTCTAACCCCGCTTTTCTTTGCTTTCCTCCGCTCTAACCCCGCTTTTCTTGGTTTTCCTCCGCTCTAACTTCGCTTTTCTTGGTTTTCCTCCGCTCTAACACCACTTTTCTTGGTTTTCCTCCGCTCTAACCCCGCTTCTCTTGGTTTTCATCTCCGCACTAACCCCTCTTTCCTTGGTTTCCCTTCGCACTAACTCCTCTTTCCTTGGTTTTCCTCCGCTCTAACCCCCCTTTTCTTGGTTTTCCTCCGTTCTAACTTCGCTTTTCTTGGTTTTCCTCCGCTCTAACACCGCTTTTCTTGGTTTTCCTCCTCTCTAACACCACTTTTCTTGGATTTCCTCTGCTCTAAACCCACTTTTCTTAGTTTTCGTCCACACTAACCCCGCTTTTTATGGTTTTACAACGCAGTAACCCCGCTTTTCTTGGTTTTCCTATGATCTAACTCTGCTTTTCTTGGGTTTCCTCCGCTCTAACCGCGCATTACTTGGTTTTCATCTGCATCAACCCTGCATTACTTGGTTTTCCTCCACTCTAACCCCGTTTTTCTTGCTTTTCCTCCACTCTAACCCCGCTTTTCTTTGTTTTCCTCCACTCTAACTCCGCATTTCTTGGTTTTCCTCCACTCTAACTTCGCTTTCCTTGGTTCTCCTCTCCTCTAACTTCGCTTTCCTTAGTTTTCCTCCACTCTAAGTTCGCTTTTCTTGGTTTTCCTCCGCTCTAACACAGCTTTTCTTGGTTTTCATCCGCTCTAACACCGCTTTTCTTGGTTTTCCTCCGCTCTAACCCCGCTTTTCTTGGTTTTCTTCCGCTCTAACCCTGCTTTTCTTGGTTTTCCTCCGCTCTAACTTAGCTTTTCTTGGTTTTCCTCTGCTCTAACACTGCTTTTCTTGGTTTTCCTCCGCTCTAACCCCGCTTCTCTTGGTTTTCATCTCCACACTAACCCCTCTTTCCTTGGTTTCCCTCCGCACTAACCCCTCTTTCCTTGGTTTTCCTCCTCTCTAACCCCCCATTTCTTGGTTTTCTTCCATTCTAACTTCGCTTTTCTTGGTTTACCTCCGCTCTAACACCGCTTTTCTTGGTTTTCCTCCGCTCTAACACCGCTTTTCTTGGTTTTCCTCCACACTAACCCCTCTTTCCTTTTTTTTCCCTGCGCACTAACTCCGCTTTTCTTGGTTTTCCTCCTCTCTAACCCCGCTTTTCTTTGTTTTCCTCCGCTCTAACTTCACTTTTCTTGGTTTTTCCATGGTCTCACTCTGCTTTTCTTGGTTTTCATCCGCTCTAACACCGCTTTTCTTGGTTTTCCTCTGCAGTAACCCCTCTTTTCTTTGTTTTCCTCCGCAAGAACCCCGCTTTTCTTGGTTTTCCTCCGCTCTAACCCTGCTTTTCTTGGTTTTCCTCCTCTCTAACTTCACTTTTCTTGGTTTTCCTCCGCTGTAACTTCACTTTTCTTGGTTTTCCTCCGCACTAACCCCGCTTTTCTTGCTTTTCCTCCGCTCTAACTCCACTTTTCTTGGTTTTCCTCCGCACTAACCCCTCTTATCTTGCTTTTCCTCCACTCTAACCCCACTTTTCTTGGATTTCCTCCACACTAACATCGCTTTTCTTGGTTTTCCTCCGCTCTAACCCCACTTTTCTTGGTTTTCCTCCGCACTAACCCCGCTTTTTTTGGTTTTCTTCCTTTCTAACCCCGCTTTTCTTTGTTTTCCTCCGCTCTAACTTCACTTTTCTTGGTTTTTCCATGGTCTCACTCTGCTTTTCTTGGTTTTCATCCGCTCTAACACCGCTTTTCTTGGTTTTCCTCTGCAGTAACCCCTCTTTTCTTTGTTTTCCTCCGCAAGAACCCCGCTTTTCTTGGTTTTCCTCCGCTCTAACCCTGCTTTTCTTGGTTTTCCTCCTCTCTAACTTCACTTTTCTTGGTTTTCCTCCGCTGTAACTTCACTTTTCTTGGTTTTCCTCCGCACTAACCCCGCTTTTCTTGCTTTTCCTCCGCTCTAACTCCACTTTTCTTTGTTTTCCTCCGCACTAACCCCTCTTATCTTGCTTTTCCTCCGCTCTAACCCCACTTTTCTTGGTTTTCCTCCACACTAACATCGCTTTTCTTTGTTTTCCTCCGCTCTAACCCCACTTTTCTTGGTTTTCCTCCGCTCTAACTTCGCTTTTCTTGGTTTTCCTCCGCTGTAACACCGCTTTTCTTGGTTTTCCTCCGCTATAACCCCGCTTTTCTTGGTTTTCATCTCCGCACTAACCCCTCTTTCCTTGGTTTCCCTCCGCACTAACCCCTCTTTTCTTGGTTTTACACTGCACTAACCCCGCTTTTCTTGGTTTTCCTCCGCTCTAACTTCACTTTTCTTGGTTTTCTTCCTTTCTAACCCCGCTTTTCTTGGTTTTACACCGCACAAACTCCGCTTTTCTTGGTTTTCCTCCGCTCTAACCCCGCTTTTCTCGGTTTTCCTCCGCTCTAACTTCACTTTTCTTTGTTTTCTTCCGTTCTAAGCCCGCTTTTCTTTGTTTTCCTCCGCTCTAACCCCGCTTTTCTTGGTTTTCCTCCATTCTAACCCCGCTTTTCTAGGTTTTCCTCCACTCTTTACTTCGCTTTCCTTGGTTTTCCTTTGCTCTAACTTTGCTTTTCTTGGTTTTCCTCCGCTCTAACCCCACTTTTCTTGGTTTTCCTCCGCACTAACCTTGCTTTTCTTGGTTTTACACTGCACTAACCCCGCTTTTCTTGGTTTTCCTCCGCTCTAACTTCACTTTTCTTGATTTTCTTCCTTTCTAACCCCGCTTTTCTTGGTTTTCCTCCGCTCTAACTTCAGTATTCTTGGTTTTCCATTGCTCTAACCCCGCTTTTCTTGGTTTTCCTCCGCTCTAATCCCGCTTTTCTTGGTTTTCCTCCGCACTAACCCCTCTTTTCTTTGTTTTCCTCCGCATGAACCCCGCTTTTCTTGGTTTTCCTCCGCTCTAACCCTGCTCTTCTTGGTTTTCCTCCGCTCTAACCCCGCTTTTCTCGATTTTCCTCCGGTCTATCTTCACTTCTCTTGGTTTTCTTCCGCTCTAAGCCCGTTTTTCTTTGTTTTCCTCCGCTCTAACCCCGCTTTTCTTGCTTTTCCTTCGCTCTAACTTCACTTTTCTTGGTTTTCCTCCACTCTAACCCCGCTTTTCTTGGTTTTCCTCCGCTCTAACCCCGCATTTCTTTTTTTTTCTCCACTCTAACCCAGCTTTTCTTGGTTTTTCTCCACTCTAACCATGCTTTTCTTGGTTTTCTGCTTCTCTAACCGCGCTTTTCATGCTTTTCCTTCTGTCTAACTTCTTTTTATTGATTTTCCTCCACTCTAACCCCAATTATCTTGGTTTTACTTTTCTCTAACCCCTCTTTTCTTGGTTTTCTTCCGTTGTAACTCTGCTTTTCTTGGTTTTCCTCCTTTCTAACCTTGCATTTGTTGGTTTTCATCTGCAAGAACCTCGCTTTTCTTAGTTTTCTCCCGCTCTAACTTCGCATTTCCTACTTTTCCTCCGCTCTATCCCCGCATTTCTTGGTTTTCCTCCGCTCTAACCCCACTTTTCATGCTTTTTGTTCTCTCTAACCCCGCTTTTCTTTTTTTTCCTTTGCTCTAACCCAGCTTTTCTTGGTTTTCCTCCGCTATAACTTCGCTTTTCTTGGTTTTCCTCCGCTCTAACCCTGCTTATCTTTGTTTTCCTCCTCTCTAACTTCATTTTTCTTGGTTTTCCTCTTCTCTAACTTCGCTTTTCTTGGTTTTCCTCCGCACTAACCCCGCTTTTCTTGGTTTTACACCGCACTAACCCCGCTTTTCTTGGTTTTCCTCCGCTCTAACTTCACTTTTCTTGGTTTTCCTCCGCGCTAACACCGCTTTTCTTGGTTTTCCTCCCCACTAATTCCTCTTTCCTTTTCTTCACCTCCGCACTAACTCCGCTTTTCTTGGTTTTCCTCCTCTCTAACCCCCTTTTCCTTGTTTTCCTCCGCTCTAACTTCAGTTTTCTTGGTTTTTCTATGGTCTCACTCCGCTTTTCTTTTTTTTTCATCCGCTCTAACACCGCTTTTCTTGGTTTTACTCCGCACTAACGCCGCTTTTCTTTGTTTTCCTCCGCACGAACCACGCTTTTCTTGGTTTTCCTCCGGTCTAACCCTGCTTTTCTTGGTTTTCCTCCTCTCTAACTTCACTTTTCTTGGTTTTCCTCCGCTGTAACTTCACTTATCTAGGTTTTCCTCCTTTCTAACCCCGCTTTATTGCTTTTCCTTCGCTCTAACTTCACTTTTCTTGCTTTTCCTCCACTCTAACTCAGCTTTTCTCGGTTTTCCTCCGTTCTAACTTCACTTTTCTTGGTTTTCTTTCGTTCTAAGCCCGCTTTTCTTTGTTTTCCTCCTCTCTAACCCCGCTTTTCTTGCTTTTCCTCCGCTCTAACCCCGCTTTTCTTGGTTTTCCTCCGCTCTAACCCCGCTTTTCTTGGTTTTCCTCCACTCTAACTTCGCTTTCCTTGGTTTTTCTTTGCTCAAACTTCGCTTTTCTTGGTTTTCCTCCGCTCTAATCCCACTTTTCTTGGTTTTCCTCCACACTAACCCTGCTTTTCTTGGTTTTACACTGCACTAATCCCGCTTTTCTTGGTTTTCCTCTGCTCTAAATTCACTTTTCTTGGTTTTCATCCGCTCTAACACCGCTTTTCTTGGTTTTCCTCCGCTCTAACCCCGCTTTTCTTAGTTTTCCTCCGCTCTAACCCCACTTTTCTTGGTTTTCCTCCGCTCTAACTTCGCTTTTCTTGGTTCTCCACCACACTAACACCGCTTTTCTTGGTTTTCCTCCGCTCTAACCCCGCTTTTCTTGGTTTTCTTCTTCGCACTAACCCCACTTTTCTTGGTTTCCCTCCGCACTAACCCCACTTTCCTTGGTTTTCCTACGCTCTAACCCCCCTTTTTTCTTGGTTTTCCTCCCTTCTAACTTCACTTTTTTTGTTTTTCCTCCACTCTAACACCGCTTTTCTTGGTTTTCCTCCGCTCTAACTTCACTTTTCTTGGTTTTTCTATGGTCTCACTCCGCTTTTCTTGGTTTTCATCCGCTCTAACACCGCTTTTCTTGGTTTTCCTCCGCACTAACCCAGCTTTTCTTGCTTTTCCTCCATCTAACCCCACTTTTCTTTGTTTTCTTCCACACTAACACCGCTTTTCTTGGTTTTCCTCCGCTCTAACCCCGCTTTTCTTGGTTTTCCTCCGCTCTAACCCCGCTTTTCTTTGCTTTCCTCCGCTCTAACCCCGCTTTTCTTGGTTTTCCTCCGCTCTAACTTCGCTTTTCTTGGTTTTCGTCCGCTCTAACACCACTTTTCTTGGTTTTCCTCCGCTCTAACCCCGCTTCTCTTGGTTTTCATCTCCGCACTAATCCCTCTTTCCTTGGTTTCCCTTCGCACTAACCCCTCTTTCCTTGGTTTTCCTCCGCTCTAACCCCCCTTTTCTTGGTTTTCCTCCGTTCTAACTTCGCTTTTCTTGGTTTTCCTCCGCTCTAACACCGCTTTTCTTGGTTTTCCTCCGCTCTAACACCGCTTTTCTTGGTTTTCCTCCTCTCTAACACCGCTTTTCTTGGATTTCCTCCGCTCTAAAGCCACTTTTCTTAGTTTTCGTCCGCACTAACCCCGCTTTTTATGGTTTTACAACGCAGTAACCCCGCTTTTCTTGGTTTTCCTATGATCTAACTCTGCTTTTCTTGGGTTTCCTCCGCTCTAACCGCGCATTACTTGGTTTTCATCTGCATCAACCCTGCATTTCTTGGTTTTCCTCCACTCTAACCCCGTTTTTCTTGCTTTTCCTCCACTCTAACCCCGCTTTTCTTTGTTTTCCTCCACTCTAACTCCGCATTTCTTGGTTTTCCTCCACTCTAACTTCGCTTTCCTTGGTTCTCCTCCCCTCTAACTTCGCTTTCCTTAGTTTTCCTCCACTCTAAGTTCGCTTTTCTTGGTTTTCCTCCGCTCTAACACAGCTTTTCTTGGTTTTCATCCGCTCTAACACCGCTTTTCTTGGTTTTCCTCCGCTCTAACCCCGCTTTTCTTGGTTATCCTCCGCTCTAACCCCGCTTTTCTTGGTTTTCCTCCGCTCTAACCACGCTTTTCTTGGTTTTCCTCCGCTCTAACTTCGCTTTTCTTGGTTTTCCTCCGCTCTAACACTGCTTTTCTTGGTTTTCCTCCGCTCTAACCCCGCTTCTCTTGGTTTTCATCTCCACACTAACCCCTCTTTCCTTGGTTTCCCTCCGCACTAACCCCTCTTTCCTTGGTTTTCCTCCTCTCTAACCCCCCATTTCTTGGTTTTCTTCCATTCTAACTTCGCTTTTCTTGGTTTACCTCCGCTCTAACACCGCTTTTCTTGGTTTTCCTCCGCTCTAACACCGCTTTTCTTGGTTTTCCTCCACACTAACCCCTCTTTCCTTTTTTTTCCCTCCGCACTAACTCCGCTTTTCCTGGTTTTCCTCCTCTCTAACCCCGCTTTTCTTTGTTTTCCTCCACTCTAACTTCACTTTTCTTGGTTTTTCCATGGTCTCACTCTGCTTTTCTTGGTTTTCCTCCGCTCTAACTTCGCTTTTCTTGGTTTTCTTCTTCGCACTAACCCCACTTTTCTTGGTTTCCCTCCGCACTAACCCCACTTTCCTTGGTTTTCCTACGCTCTAACCCCCCTTTTTTCTTGGTTTTCCTCCCTTCTAACTTCACTTTTTTTGTTTTTCCTCCGCTGTAACTTCACTTTTCTTGGTTTTCCTCCGCTCTAACTTCACTTTTCTTGGTTTTTCTATGGTCTCACTCCGCTTTTCTTGCTTTTCATCCGCTCTAACACCGCTTTTCTTGGTTTTCCTCCGCACTAACCCAGCTTTTCTTGCTTTTCCTCCATCTAACCCCACTTTTCTTTGTTTTCTTCCACACTAACACCGCTTTTCTTGGTTTTCCTCCGCTCTAACCCCGCTTTTCTTGGTTTTCCTCCGCTCTAACCCCGCTTTTCTTTGCTTTCCTCCGCTCTAACCCCGCTTTTCTTGGTTTTCCTCCGCTCTAACTTCGCTTTTCTTGGTTTTCGTCCGCTCTAACACCACTTTTCTTGGTTTTCCTCCGCTCTAACCCCGCTTCTCTTGGTTTTCATCTCCGCACTAATCCCTCTTTCCTTGGTTTCCCTTCGCACTAACCCCTCTTTCCTTGGTTTTCCTCCGCTCTAACCCCCCTTTTCTTGGTTTTCCTCCGTTCTAACTTCGCTTTTCTTGGTTTTCCTCCGCTCTAACACCGCTTTTCTTGGTTTTCCTCCGCTCTAACACCGCTTTTCTTGGTTTTCCTCCTCTCTAACACCACTTTTCTTGGATTTCCTCCGCTCTAAACCCACTTTTCTTAGTTTTCGTCCGCACTAACCCCGCTTTTTATGGTTTTACAACGCAGTAACCCCGCTTTTCTTGGTTTTCCTATGATCTAACTCTGCTTTTCTTGGGTTTCCTCCGCTCTAACCGCGCATTACTTGGTTTTCATCTGCATCAACCCTGCATTTCTTGGTTTTCCTCCACTCTAACCCCGTTTTTCTTGCTTTTCCTCCACTCTAACCCCGCTTTTCTTTGTTTTCCTCCACTCTAACTCCGCATTTCTTGGTTTTCCTCCACTCTAACTTCGCTTTCCTTGGTTCTCCTCCCCTCTAACTTCGCTTTCCTTAGTTTTCCTCCACTCTAAGTTCGCTTTTCTTGGTTTTCCTCCGCTCTAACACAGCTTTTCTTGGTTTTCATCCGCTCTAACACCGCTTTTCTTGGTTTTCCACAACTATAACCCCACTTTTCTTGGTTTTCCTCCGCTTTAACCTTGCTTTTCTTGGTTTTCCTCCGCTCTAACCACGCTTTTCTTGGTTTTCCTCCGCTCTAACTTCGCTTTTCTTGGTTTTCCTCCGCTCTAACACTGCTTTTCTTGGTTTTCCTCCGCTCTAACCCCGCTTCTCTTGGTTTTCATCTCCACACTAACCCCTCTTTCCTTGGTTTCCCTCCGCACTAACCCCTCTTTCCTTGGTTTTCCTCCTCTCTAACCCCCCATTTCTTGGTTTTCTTCCATTCTAACTTCGCTTTTCTTGGTTTACCTCCGCTCTAACACCGCTTTTCTTGGTTTTCCTCCGCTCTAACACCGCTTTTCTTGGTTTTCCTCCACACTAACCCCTCTTTCCTTTTTTTTCCCTCCGCACTAACTCCGCTTTTCCTGGTTTTCCTCCTCTCTAACCCCGCTTTTCTTTGTTTTCCTCCGCTCTAACTTCACTTTTCTTGGTTTTTCCATGGTCTCACTCTGCTTTTCTTGGTTTTCATCCGCTCTAACACCGCTTTTCTTGGTTTTCCTCTGCAGTAACCCCTCTTTTCTTTGTTTTCCTCCGCAAGAACCCCGCTTTTCTTGGTTTTCCTCCGCTCTAACCCTGCTTTTCTTGGTTTTCCTCCTCTCTAACTTCACTTTTCTTGGTTTTCCTCCGCTGTAACTTCACTTTTCTTGGTTTTCCTCCGCACTAACCCTGCTTTTCTTGCTTTTCCTCCGCTCTAACTCCACTTTTCTTGGTTTTCCTCCGCACTAACCCCTCTTATCTTGCTTTTCCTCCACTCTAACCCCACTTTTCTTGGTTTTCCTCCACACTAACATCGCTTTTCTTTGTTTTCCTCCGCTCTAACCCCACTTTTCTTGGTTTTCCTCCGCACTAACCCCGCTTTTTTTGGTTTTCTTCCTTTCTAACCCCGCTTTTCTTTGTTTTCCTCCGCTCTAACCCCGCTTTTCTTGGTTTTCCTCCACTCTAACTTCGCTTTTCTTGGTTTTCCTCCGCTCTAACACCGCTTTTCTTGGTTTTCCTCCGCTATAACCCCGCTTTTCTTGGTTTTCATCTCCGCACTAACCCCTCTTTCCTTGGTTTCCCTCCGCACTAACCCCTCTTTCCTTGGTTTTCCTCCTCTCTAACCCCCCTTTTTCTTGGTTTTCCTCCCTTCTTACTTCGCTTTTCTTGGTTTTCCTCTGCTCTAACACCGCTTTTCTTGGTTTTCCTCCGCTCTAACACCGCTTTTCTTGGTTTTCCTCCACACTAACCCCTCTTTCCTTTTTTTTTCCTTGCGCACTAACTCCGCTTTTCTTGGTTTTCCTCCTCTCTAACTCCGCTTTTCTTGGTTTTCCTCCGCTCTAACTTCACTTTTCTTGGTTTTTCTATGGTCTCACTCCGCTTTTCTTGGTTTTCATCCGTACTAACACCGCTTTACTTGGTTTTCCTCCGCACTAACCCCTCTTTTCTTTGTTTTCCTCCGCACGAACCCCGCTTTTCTTGGTTTTCCTCCGCTCTAACCCTGCTTTTCTTGGTTTTCCTCCTCTCTAACTTCACTTTTCTTGGATTTCCTCCGCTGTAACTTCACTTTTCTTGGTTTTCCTCCGCACTAACCCCGCTTTTCTTGGTTTTACACCGCACAAACTCCGCTTTTCTTGGTTTTCCTCCGCTCTAACCCCGCTTTTCTCGGTTTTCCTCCGCTCTAACTTCACTTTTCTTGGTTTTCTTCCGTTCTAAGCCCGCTTTTCTTTGTTTTCCTCCGCTCTAACCCCGCTTTTCTTGGTTTTCCTCCACTCTAACCCCGCTTTTCTAGGTTTTCCTCCACTCTAACTTCGCTTTCCTTGGTTTTCCTTTGCTCTAACTTTGCTTTTCTTGGTTTTCCTCCGCTCTAACCCCACTTTTCTTGGTTTTCCTCCGCACTAACCCCGCTTTTCTTGGTTTTACACTGCACTAACCCCGCTTTTCTTGGTTTTCCTCCGCTCTAACTTCACTTTTCTTGGTTTTCTTCCTTTCTAACCCCGCTTTTCTTGGTTTTCCTCCGCTCTAACTTCAGTATTCTTGGTTTTCCATTGCTCTAACCCCGCTTTTCTTGGTTTTCCTCCGCTCTAATCTCGCTTTTCTTGGTTTTCCTCCGCACTAACCCCTCTTTTCTTTGTTTTCCTCCGCATGAACCCCGCTTTTCTTGGTTTTCCTCCGCTCTAACTCTGCTCTTCTTGGTTTTCCTCCGCTCTAACCCCGCTTTTCTCGATTTTCCTCCGGTCTATCTTCACTTCTCTTGGTTTTCTTCCGCTCTAAGCCCGTTTTTCTTTGTTTTCCTCCGCTCTAACCCCGCTTTTCTTGCTTTTCCTTCGCTCTAACTTCACTTTTCTTGGTTTTCCTCCACTCTAACCCCGCTTTTCTTGGTTTTCCTCCGCTCTAACCCCGCATTTCTTTGTTTTTCTCCACTCTAACCCAGCTTTTCTTGGTTTTTCTCCACTCTAACCATGCTTTTCTTTGTTTTCTGCTTCTCTAACCGCGCTTTTCATGCTTTTCCTTCTGTCTAACTTCTTTTTATTGATTTTCCTCCACTCTAACCCCAATTATCTTGGTTTTACTTTTCTCTAACCCCTCTTTTCTTGGTTTTCTTCCGTTGTAACTCTGCTTTTCTTGGTTTTCCTCCTTTCTAACCCTGCATTTGTTGGTTTTCATCTGCAAGAACCTCGCTTTTCTTGGTTTTCTCCCGCTCTAACTTCGCATTTCCTACTTTTCCTCCGCTCTATCCCCGCATTTCTTGGTTTTCCTCCGCTCTAACCCCACTTTTCATGCTTTTTGTTCTCTCTAACCCCGCTTTTCTTTTTTTTCCTCCGCTCTAACCCAGCTTTTCTTGGTTTTCCTCCGCTATAACTTCGCTTTTCTTGGTTTTCCTCCGCTCTAACCCTGCTTATCTTTGTTTTCCTCCTCTCTAACTTCATTTTTCTTGGTTTTCCTCTTCTCTAACTTCGCTTTTCTTGGTTTTCCTCCGCACTAACCCCGCTTTTCTTGGTTTTACACCGCACTAACCCCGCTTTTCTTGGTTTTCCTCCGCTCTAACTTCACTTTTCTTGGTTTTCCTCCTTTCTAACCCCGCTTTTCTTGGTTTTCCTCCGATCTAACCCCGCTTTTCTTGGTTTTTCTCCACTCTAATCCAGCTTTTCTTGGTTTTCCTCCACTCTAACTCCAATTATCTTGGTTTTCCTGCTCTCTAACCCTGTTTTTCTTGGTTTTCCTTTGTTCTAACTCTGCTTTTCTTGCTTTTCCTCCTTTCTAACCCCGCATTTCTTGGTTTTCATCTGCATGAACCCCGCATTTCTTGGTTTTCCTCCACTCTTACCCCGCTTTCCTTGCTTCTCCTCCGCTCTAACCCCGCTTTTCTTTGTTTTCCTCCACTCTAAGTTCGCTTTTCTTTGTTTTCCTCCGCTCTAACACAGCTTTTCTTGGTTTTCATCCGCTCTAATACCACTTTTCTTGGTATTCCGCCGCACTAACCCCGCTTTTCTTGGTTTTCCTCCACTCCAACCCCGCTTTTCTTGGTTTTCCTCAGCTCTAACCCCGCTTTTCTTGGTTTTCCTCAGCTCTAACCCCGCTTTTCTTGGTTTTCCTGCGTTCTAACTTCGTTTTCTTGGTTTTCCTCCGCTCTAACCCCGCTTTTCTTGGTTTTCCTCCGCTCTAACCCCGCTTTTCTTTGTTTTCCTCCGCTCTAACTCCGCTTTTCTTGGTTTTCCTCCGCTCTAACTTCACTTTTCTTGGTTTTCCTATGGTCTCACTCCGCCTTTCTTGGTTTTCATCCCGTCTAACACCGCTTTTCTTTGTTTTCCTCCGCACGAACCCCGCTTTTCTTGGTTTTCCTCCGCTCTAACCCTGCTCTTCTTGGTTTTCCTCGGCTCTAACTTCACTTTTTTTGGTTTTCCTCCTTTCTAACCCCACTTTTCTTGGCTTTCCTCCGCACTAACCCCTCTTTTCTTGGTTTTACACCGCACAAACCCCGCTTTTCTCGATTTTCCTCCGGTCTATCTTCACTTCTCTTGGTTTTCTTCCGCTCTAAGCCCGTTTTTCTTTGTTTTCCTCCGCTCTAACCCCGCTTTTCTTGCTTTTCCTTCGCTCTAACTTCACTTTTCTTGGTTTTCCTCCACTCTAACCCCGCTTTTCTTGGTTTTCCTCCGCTCTAACCCCGCATTTCTTTGTTTTTCTCCACTCTAACCCAGCTTTTCTTGGTTTTTCTCCACTCTAACCATGCTTTTCTTGGTTTTCTGCTTCTCTAACCGCGCTTTTCATGCTTTTCCTTCTGTCTAACTTCTTTTTATTGATTTTCCTCCACTCTAACCCCAATTATCTTGGTTTTACTTTTCTCTAACCCCTCTTTTCTTGGTTTTCTTCCGTTGTAACTCTGCTTTTCTTGGTTTTCCTCCTTTCTAACCCTGCATTTGTTGGTTTTCATCTGCAAGAACCTCGCTTTTCTTGGTTTTCTCCCGCTCTAACTTCGCATTTCCTACTTTTCCTCCGCTCTATCCCCGCATTTCTTGGTTTTCCTCCGCTCTAACCCCACTTTTCATGCTTTTTGTTCTCTCTAACCCCGCTTTTCTTTTTTTTCCTCCGCTCTAACCCAGCTTTTCTTGGTTTTCCTCCGCTATAACTTCGCTTTTCTTGGTTTTCCTCCGCTCTAACCCTGCTTATCTTTGTTTTCCTCCTCTCTAACTTCATTTTTCTTGGTTTTCCTCTTCTCTAACTTCGCTTTTCTTGGTTTTCCTCCGCACTAACCCCGCTTTTCTTGGTTTTACACCGCACTAACCCCGCTTTTCTTGGTTTTCCTCCGCTCTAACTTCACTTTTCTTGGTTTTCCTCCTTTCTAACCCCGCTTTTCTTGGTTTTCCTCCGATCTAACCCCGCTTTTCTTGGTTTTTCTCCACTCTAATCCAGCTTTTCTTGGTTTTCCTCCACTCTAACTCCAATTATCTTGGTTTTCCTGCTCTCTAACCCCGCTTTTCTTGGTTTTCCTTTGTTCTAACTCTGCTTT
Organism: Coturnix japonica; assembly: GCF_054131305.1. Lineage (NCBI taxonomy): Eukaryota > Metazoa > Chordata > Aves > Galliformes > Phasianidae > Coturnix > Coturnix japonica. The sequence goes on along the minus strand of NC_140674.1, from coordinate 612,876 downwards.
TCTTGCTTTTCCTCCTTTCTAACCCCGCATTTCTTGGTTTTCATCTGCATGAACCCCGCATTTCTTGGTTTTCCTCCACTCTTACCCCGCTTTCCTTGCTTCTCCTCCGCTCTAACCCCGCTTTTCTTTGTTTTCCTCCACTCTAAGTTCGCTTTTCTTTGTTTTCCTCCGCTCTAACACAGCTTTTCTTGGTTTTCATCCGCTCTAATACCACTTTTCTTGGTATTCCGCCGCACTAACCCCGCTTTTCTTGGTTTTCCTCCACTCCAACCCCGCTTTTCTTGGTTTTCCTCAGCTCTAACCCCGCTTTTCTTGGTTTTCCTCAGCTCTAACCCCGCTTTTCTTGGTTTTCCTGCGTTCTAACTTCGTTTTCTTGGTATTCCTCCGCTCTAACCCCGCTTTTCTTGGTTTTCCTCCGCTCTAACCCCGCTTTTCTTTGTTTTCCTCCGCTCTAACCCCGCTTTTCCTGGTTTTCCTCCGCTCTAACTTCGCTTTTCTTGGTTTTCCTCCGCTCTAACCCTTCTTTCCTTGGTTTCCCTCCGCACTAACCCCGCTTTTCTTGGTTTTCCTCCTCTCTAACTCCGCTTTTCTTGGTTTTCCTCCGCTCTAACTTCACTTTTCTTGGTTTTCCTATGGTCTCACTCCGCCTTTCTTGGTTTTCATCCGGTCTGACACCGCTTTTCTTTGTTTTCCTCCGCACTAACCCCTCTTTTCTTTGTTTTCCTCCGCACTAACCCCGCTTTTCTTGGTTTTCCTCCGCTTTAACCCTGCTCTTCTTGGTTTTCCTCGGGTCTAACCTCACTTTTCTTGGTTTTCCTCCTTTCTAACCCCACTTTTCATGGATTTCCTCCGCACTAACCCCGCTTTTCTTGGTTTTACACCGCACAAACCCCGCTTTTCTTTGTTTTCCTCCGCTCTAACCCCGCTTTTCTCGGTTTTCCTCCGGTCTAACTTCACTTTTCTTGGTTTTCTTCCGTTCTAAGCCCGTTTTTCTTTGTTTTCCTCCGCTCTAACCCCGCTTTATTGCTTTTCCTTCGCTCTAACTTCACTTTTCTTGGTTTTCCTCCACTCTAACTCAGCTTTTCTTGGTTTTTCTCCACTCTAACTCAGCTTTTCTTGGTTTTTCTCCACTCTAACCATGCTTTTCTTGGATTTCTGATTCTCTAACCGCGCTTTTCATGCTTTTCCTTCTGTCTAACTTCTTTTTATTGATTTTCCTCCACTCTAACCCCAATTATCTTGGTTTTCCTCCTCTCTAACCCCGCTTTTCTTGGTTTTCTTCCGTTCTAACTCTTCTTTTCTTGGTTTTCCTCCTTTCTAACCCCGCATTTGTTGGTTTTCATCTGCATGAACCTCGGTTTTCTTGGTTTTCTCCCGCTCTAACTTCGCATTTCCTACTTTTCCTCCGCTCTATCCCCGCATTTCTTGGTTTTCCTCCGCTCTAACCCCACTTTTCATGCTTATCGTTCTCTCTAACCCCGCTTTTCATTGTTTTCCTTCGCTCTAACCCAGCTTTTCTTTGTTATCCTCCGCTCTAACCCCGCTTTTCTTGGTTTCCCTCCGCTCTAACTTCACTTTTCTTGGTTTTCTTCATTTCTAACCCCGCTTTTCTTGGTTTTCCTCCGCTCTAACCCCGCTTTTCATGCTTTCCTTCTCTCTAACCCTGCTTTTCTTTGTTATCCTCCGCTCTAACCCAGCTTTTCTTTGTTTTCCTCCGCTCTAACCCCGCATTTCTTGGTTTTCCTCCGCTCTAACATTGCTTTTCTTGGTTTTCATCCGCTCTAACACCGCTTTTCTTGGTTTTCCTCCGCTATAACTTCGCTTTTCTTGGTTTTCCTCCGCTATAACTTCGCTTTTCTTTTTTTTCGTCCGCTCTAACTTTGCTTATCTATTTTTCCTCCTCTCTAACTTCATTTTTCTTGGTTTTCCTCTTCTCTAACTTCGCTTTTCTTGGTTTTCCTCCGCTCTAACTTTTCTTATCTTTGTTTTCCTCCTCTCTAACTTCATTTTTCTTGGTTTTCCTCTTCTCTAACTTCGCTTTTCTTGGTTTTCCTCTGCTCTAACCCCGTTTTTCTTGGTTTTTCTCTGCTCTAACCCAGCTTTTCTTGCTTTTTCTCCAATCTAACCATGCTTTTCTTGGATTTCTGCTGCTCAAACTGCGCTTTTCTACGTATTCTCTCACTCTAACTTCTTTTTCTTGGTTTTCCTTCGCTCTGTCCCCGATTATCTTGGTTTTCCTCCACTCTAACCCTGCTTTTCCTGGTTTTCTTCCATTCTAACTCTGCTTTTCTTGGTTTTCCTCCGATCTAACCACACTTTTCTCGGTTTTCCTCCGCTCTAACTTCACTTTTCTTGGTTTTCCTCCACTCTAATCCCGCTTTTCTTTGTTTTCCTCCGCTCTAACCCCACTATTCTTGGTTTTCCTTTGCTCTAACCCTGCTTTTCTTGGTTTTCCTCCTTTCTAACTCTGCTTTTCTTGGTTTTTCTCCACTGTAATCCAGCTTTTCTTGGTTCTTCTCCACTCTAACCATGCTTTTCTTGGATTTCTGCTGCTCTATCCCTGATTTGCTTTGTTTTCCTCCTCTCTAACTTCTTTTTATTGGTTTTCCTCCACTCTAACCCCAATTATCTTGGTTTTCCTGCTCTCTAACCCCGCTTTTCTTGGTTTTCCTCCGTTCTAACTCTGCTTTTCTTGCTTTTCCTCCTTTCTAACCCCGCATTTCTTGGTTTTCATCTGCATGAACCCCGCATTTCTTGGTTTCCCTCCACTCTAACCCTGCTTTTCTTGCTTTTCCTCCGCTCTAACCCCGCTTTTCTTTGATTTCCTCCACTCTAACTCCGCATTTCTTGGTTTTCCTCCACTCTAACTTCGCTTTCCTTGGTTTTCCTCCACTCTAACTTCGCTTTCCTTGGTTTCCTCCGCTCTAAGTTCGCTTTTCTTGGTTTTCCTCCGCTCTAACAGCGCTTTTCTTGGTTTTCCTCCGCACTAACCCCACTTTTCTTGGTTTTCCTCCACACTAACCCCGCTTATCTTTGTTTTCCTCCGCTCTAACCCCGCTTTTCTTGGTTTTCCTCCGCTCTAACCCCGCTAATGTTTGTTTTCCTCCGCTCTAACCCCGCTTTTCTTGGTTTTCCTCCATTCTAACTTCGCTTTTCTTGGTTTTCCTCTGCTCTAACACCGCTTTTCTTGGTTTTCATCCGCTCTAACACCGCTTTTCTTGGTTTTCCTCCGCACTAACCCCTCTTTACTTTGTTTTCCTCTGCACGAACCCCGCTTTTCTTGGTTTTCCTCCGCTCTAACCCTGCTTTTCTTGGTTTTCCTCCGCTCTAACTTCACTTTTCTTGGTTTTCCTCCTTTCTAACCCCACTTTTCTTGGTTTTCCTCCGCTCTAACCCTGCTTTTCTTGGTTTTCCTCCGCTCTAACTTCACTTTTCTTGGTTTTCCTCTTTTCTAACCCCATTTTCTTGATTTTCATCCGCACTAACCTTGCTTTTCTTGGTTTTACACCGCACAAACCCCGCTTTTCTTGGTTTTCCTCCGCTCTAACCCCACTTTTCTCGGTTTTCCTCCGCTCTAACTTCACTTTCCTTAATTTTCTTCCGCTCTAAGCTCGCTTTTCTTTGTTTTCCTCCACTCTAACCCCGCTTTTCTTGCTTTTTCTCCGCTCTAACCCCGCTTTTCTTGGTTTTCTTCCGCTCTATCCCCGCTTTTCTTGGTTTTTCTCCACTCTAACCCCGCTTTCCTTGGTTTTCCTTCGCTCTAACTTCAATTTTCTTGGTTTTCATCCGCTCTAACCCCGCTTTTCTTGGTTTTCCTCCGATCTAACCCCGCTTTTCTTGGTTTTTCTCCACTCTAATCCAGCTTTTCTTGGTTTTCCTCCAATCTAACTCCAATTATCTTGGTTTTCCTGCTCTCTAACCCCGCTTTTCTTGGTTTTCCTTTGTTCTAACTCTGCTTTTCTTGCTTTTCCTCCTTTCTAACCCCGCATTTCTTGGTTTTCATCTGCATGAACCCCGCATTTCTTGGTTTTCCTCCACTCTAATCCCGCTTTTCTTTGTTTTCCTCCGCTCTAACCCCACTATTCTTGGTTTTCCTTTGCTCTAACCCTGCTTTTCTTGGTTTTCCTCCTTTCTAACTCTGCTTTTCTTGGTTTTTCTCCACTGTAATCCAGCTTTTCTTGGTTCTTCTCCACTGTAACCATGCTTTTCTTGGATTTCTGCTGCTCTATCCCTGATTTGCTTTGTTTTCCTCCTCTCTAACTTCTTTTTATTGGTTTTCCTCCACTCTAACCCCAATTATCTTGGTTTTCCTGCTCTCTAACCCCGCTTTTCTTGGTTTTCCTCCGTTCTAACTCTGCTTTTCTTGCTTTTCCTCCTTTCTAACCCCGCATTTCTTGGTTTTCATCTGCATGAACCCCGCATTTCTTGGTTTCCCTCCACTCTAACCCTGCTTTTCTTGCTTTTCCTCCGCTCTAACCCCGCATTTCTTTGATTTCCTCCACTCTAACTCCGCATTTCTTGGTTTTCCTCCACTCTAACTTCGCTTTCCTTGGTTTTACTCCACTCTAACTTCGCTTTCCTTGGTTTCCTCCGCTCTAAGTTCGCTTTTCTTGGTTTTCCTCCGCTCTAACAGCGCTTTTCTTGGTTTTCCTCCGCACTAACCCCACTTTTCTTGGTTTTCCTCCACACTAACCCCGCTTATCTTTGTTTTCCTCCGCTCTAACCCCGCTTTTCTTGGTTTTCCTCCGCTCTAACCCCGCTTTTCTTGGTTTTCCTCCATTCTAACTTCCCTTTTCTTGGTTTTCCTCCATTCTAACTTCGCTTTTCTTGGTTTTCCTCCGCTCTAACACCGCTTTTCTTGGTTTTCATCCGCTCTAACACTGCTTTTCTTGGTTTTCCTCCGCACTAACCCCTCTTTACTTTGTTTTCCTCTGCACGAACCCCGCTTTTCTTGGTTTTCCTCCGCTCTAACCCTGCTTTTCTTGGTTTTCCTCCGCTCTAACTACACTTTTCTTGGTTTTCCTCCTTTCTAACCCCACTTTTCTTGGTTTTCCTCCGCTCTAACCCTGCTTTTCTTGGTTTTCCTCCGCTCTAACTTCACTTTTCTTGGTTTTCCTCTTTTCTAACCCCATTTTCTTGATTTTCATCCGCACTAACCTTGCTTTTCTTGGTTTTACACCGCACAAACCCCGCTTTTCTTGGTTTTCCTTCGCTCTAACCCCACTTTTCTCGGTTTTCCTCCGCTCTAACTTCACTTTCCTTAATTTTCTTCCGCTCTAAGCCCGCTTTTCTTTGTTTTCCTCCACTCTAACCCCGCTTTTCTTGCTTTTTCTCCGCTCTAACCCCGCTTTTCTTGGTTTTCTTCCGCTCTATCCCCGCTTTTCTTGGTTTTTCTCCACTCTAACCCCGCTTTCCTTGGTTTTCCTTCGCTCTAACTTCAATTTTCTTGGTTTTCATCCGCTCTAACCCCGCTTTTCTTGGTTTTCCTCCGATCTAACCCCGCTTTTCTTGGTTTTTCTCCACTCTAATCCAGCTTTTCTTGGTTTTCCTCCAATCTAACTCCAATTATCTTGGTTTTCCTGCTTTCTAACCCCGCTTTTCTTGGTTTTCCTTTGTTCTAACTCTGCTTTTCTTGCTTTTCCTCCTTTCTAGCCCCGCATTTCTTGGTTTTCATCTGCATGAACCCCGCATTTCTTGGTTTTCCTCCACTCTTACCCCGCTTTCCTTGCTTCTCCTCCGCTCTAACCCCGCTTTTCTTTGTTTTCCTCCACTCTAAGTTCGCTTTTCTTTGTTTTCCTCCGCTCTAACACAGCTTTTCTTGGTTTTCATCCGCTCTAATACCACTTTTCTTGGTATTCCGCCGCACTAACCCCGCTTTTCTTGGTTTTCCTCCACTCCAACCCCGCTTTTCTTGGTTTTCCTCAGCTCTAACCTCGCTTTTCTTGGTTTTCCTCAGCTCTAACCCCGCTTTTCTTGGTTTTCCTTCGTTCTAACTTCGTTTTCTTGGTTTTCCTCCGCTCTAACCCCGCTTTTCTTGGTTTTCCTCCGCACTAACCCCGCTTTTCTTGGTTTTCCTCAGCTCTAACCCCGCTTTTCTTGGTTTTCCTTCGTTCTAACTTCGTTTTCTTGGTTTTCCTCCGCTCTAACTTCACTTTTCTTGGTTTTCCTCCTTTCTAACCCCACTTTTCTTGGTTTTCCTCCGCTCTAACCCTGCTTTTCTTGGTTTTCCTCCGCTCTAACTTCACTTTTCTTGGTTTTCCTCTTTTCTAACCCCATTTTCTTGATTTTCATCCGCACTAACCTTGCTTTTCTTGGTTTTACACCGCACAAACCCCGCTTTTCTTGGTTTTCCTTCGCTCTAACCCCACTTTTCTCGGTTTTCCTCCGCTCTAACTTCACTTTCCTTAATTTTCATCCGGTCTAACACCGCTTTTCTTTGTTTTCCTCCACTCTAACCCCGCTTTTCTTGCTTTTTCTCCGCTCTATCCCCGCTTTTCTTGGTTTTTCTCCACTCTAACCCCGCTTTCCTTGGTTTTCCTTCGCTCTAACTTCAATTTTCTTGGTTTTCATCCGCTCTAACCCCGCTTTTCTTGGTTTTCCTCCGATCTAACCCCGCTTTTCTTGGTTTTTCTCCACTCTAATCCAGCTTTTCTTGGTTTTCCTCCACTCTAACTCCAATTATCTTGGTTTTCCTGCTCTCTAACCCTGCTTTTCTTGGTTTTCCTTTGTTCTAACTCTGCTTTTCTTGCTTTTCCTCCTTTCTAACCCCGCATTTCTTGGTTTTCATCTGCATGAACCCCGCATTTCTTGGTTTTCCTCCACTCTTACCCCGCTTTCCTTGCTTCTCCTCCGCTCTAACCCCGCTTTTCTTTGTTTTCCTCCACTCTAAGTTCGCTTTTCTTTGTTTTCCTCCGCTCTAACACAGCTTTTCTTGGTTTTCATCCGCTCTAATACCACTTTTCTTGGTATTCCGCCGCACTAACCCCGCTTTTCTTGGTTTTCCTCCACTCCAACCCCGCTTTTCTTGGTTTTCCTCAGCTCTAACCTCGCTTTTCTTGGTTTTCCTCAGCTCTAACCCCGCTTTTCTTGGTTTTCCTTCGTTCTAACTTCGTTTTCTTGGTTTTCCTCCGCTCTAACCCCGCTTTTCTTGGTTTTCCTCCGCACTAACCCCGCTTTTCTTGGTTTTCCTCAGCTCTAACCCCGCTTTTCTTGGTTTTCCTTCGTTCTAACTTCGTTTTCTTGGTTTTCCTCCGCTCTAACCCCGCTTTTCTTGGTTTTCCTCCGCTCTAACCCCGCTTTTCTTTGTTTTCCTCCGCTCTAACCCCGCTTTTCCTGGTTTTCCTCCGCTCTAACTTCGCTTTTCTTGGTTTTCCTCCGCTCTAACCCTTCTTTCCTTGGTTTCCCTCCGCACTAACCCCGCTTTTCTTGGTTTTCCTCCTCTCTAACTCCGCTTTTCTTGGTTTTCCTCCGCTCTAACTTCACTTTTCTTGGTTTTCCTATGGTCTCACTCCGCCTTTCTTGGTTTTCATCCGGTCTAACACCGCTTTTCTTTGTTTTCCTCCGCACTAACCCCTCTTTTCTTTGTGTTCCTCCGCACTAACCCCGCTTTTCTTGGTTTTCCTCCGCTTTAACCCTGCTCTTCTTGGTTTTCCTCGGGTCTAACCTCACTTTTCTTGGTTTTCCTCCTTTCTAACCCCACTTTTCATGGATTTCCTCCGCACTAACCCCGCTTTTCTTGGTTTTACACCGCACAAACCCCGCTTTTCTTTGTTTTCCTCCGCTCTAACCCCGCTTTTCTCGGTTTTCCTCCGGTCTAACTTCACTTTTCTTGGTTTTCTTCCGTTCTAAGCCCGTTTTTCTTTGTTTTCCTCCGCTCTAACACCGCTTTATTGCTTTTCCTTCGCTCTAACTTCACTTTTCTTGGTTTTCCTCCACTCTAACCTCGCTTTTCTTTGTTTTTCTCCACTCTAACTCAGCTTTTCTTGGTTTTTCTCCACTCTAACCATTCTTTTCTTGGATTTCTGATTCTCTAACCGCGCTTTTCATGCTTTTCCTTCTGTCTAACTTCTTTTTATTGATTTTCCTCCACTCTAACCCCAATTATCTTGGTTTTCCTCCTCTCTAACCCCGCTTTTCTTGGTTTTCTTCCGTTCTAACTCTTCTTTTCTTGGTTTTCCTCCTTTCTAACCCCGCATTTGTTGGTTTTCATCTGCATGAACCTCGGTTTTCTTGGTTTTCTCCCGCTCTAACTTCGCATTTCCTACTTTTCCTCCGCTCTATCCCCGCATTTCTTGGTTTTCCTCCGCTCTAACCCCACTTTTCATGCTTATCGTTCTCTCTAACCCCGCTTTTCATTGTTTTCCTTCGCTCTAACCCAGCTTTTCTTTGTTATCCTCCGCTCTAACCCCGCTTTTCTTGGTTTCCCTCCGCTCTAACTTCACTTTTCTTGGTTTTCTTCCTTTCTAACCCCGCTTTTCTTGGTTTTCCTCCGCTCTAACCCCGCTTTTCATGCTTTCCTTCTCTCTAACCCTGCTTTTCTTTGTTATCCTCCGCTCTAACCCAGCTTTTCTTTGTTTTCCTCCGCTCTAACCCCGCATTTCTTGGTTTTCCTCCGCTCTAACATTGCTTTTCTTGGTTTTCATCCGCTCTAACACCGCTTTTCTTGGTTTTCCTCCGCTATAACTTCGCTTTTCTTGGTTTTCCTCCGCTCTAACTTTTCTTATCTGTGTTTTCCTCCTCTCTAACTTCATTTTTCTTGGTTTTCCTCTTCTCTAACTTCGCTTTTCTTGGTTTTCCTCCGCTCTAACTTTTCTTATCTTTGTTTTCCTCCTCTCTAACTTCATTTTTCTTGGTTTTCCTCTTCTCTAACTTCGCTTTTCTTGGTTTTCCTCTGCTCTAACCCCGTTTTTCTTGGTTTTTCTCTGCTCTAACCCAGCTTTTCTTGGTTTTTCTCCAATCTAACCATGCTTTTCTTGGATTTCTGCTGCTCAAACTGCGCTTTTCTTCGTATTCTCTCACTCTAACTTCTTTTTCTAGGTTTTCCTTCGCTTTGTCCCCGATTATCTTGGTTTTCCTCCACTCTAACCCTGCTTTTCCTGGTTTTCTTCCATTCTAACTCTGCTTTTCTTGGTTTTCCTCCGATCTAACCACACTTTTCTCGGTTTTCCTCCGCTCTAACTTCACTTTTCTTGGTTTTCCTCCACTCTAATCCCGCTTTTCTTTGTTTTCCTCCGCTCTAACCCCACTATTCTTGGTTTTCCTTTGCTCTAACCCTGCTTTTCTTGGTTTTCCTCCTTTCTAACTCTGCTTTTCTTGGTTTTTCTCCACTGTAATCCAGCTTTTCTTGGTTCTTCTCCACTCTAACCATGCTTTTCTTGGATTTCTGCTGCTCTATCCCTGATTTGCTTTGTTTTCCTCCTCTCTAACTTCTTTTTATTGGTTTTCCTCCACTCTAACCCCAATTATCTTGGTTTTCCTGCACTCTAACCCCGCTTTTCTTGGTTTTCCTCCGTTCTAACTCTGCTTTTCTTGCTTTTCCTCCTTTCTAACCCCGCATTTCTTGGTTTTCATCTGCATGAACCCCGCATTTCTTGGTTTCCCTCCACTCTAACCCTGCTTTTCTTGCTTTTCCTCCGCTCTAACCCCGCTTTTCTTTGATTTCCTCCACTCTAACTCCGCATTTCTTGGTTTTCCTCCACTCTAACTTCGCTTTCCTTGGTTTTCCTCCACTCTAACTTCGCTTTCCTTGGTTTCCTCCGCTCTAAGTTCGCTTTTCTTGGTTTTCCTCCGCTCTAACAGCGCTTTTCTTGGTTTTCCTCCGCACTAACCCCACTTTTCTTGGTTTTCCTCCACACTAACCCCGCTTATCTTTGTTTTCCTCCGCTCTAACCCCGCTTTTCTTGGTTTTCCTCCGCTCTAACCCCGCTAATGTTTGTTTTCCTCCGCTCTAACCCCGCTTTTCTTGGTTTTCCTCCATTCTAACTTCGCTTTTCTTGGTTTTCCTCCGCTCTAACACCGCTTTTCTTGGTTTTCATCCGCTCTAACACCGCTTTTCTTGGTTTTCCTCCGCTATAACTTCGCTTTTCTTTTTTTTCCTCCGCTCTAACTTTGCTTATCTATTTTTCCTCCTCTCTAACTTCATTTTTCTTGGTTTTCCTCTTCTCTAACTTCGCTTTTCTTGGTTTTCCTCCGCTCTAACTTTTCTTATCTTTGTTTTCCTCCTCTCTAACTTCATTTTTCTTGGTTTTCCTCTTCTCTAACTTCGCTTTTCTTGGTTTTCCTCTGCTCTAACCCCGTTTTTCTTGGTTTTTCTCTGCTCTAACCCAGCTTTTCTTGGTTTTTCTCCAATCTAACCATGCTTTTCTTGGATTTCTGCTGCTCAAACTGCGCTTTTCTTCGTATTCTCTCTCTCTAACTTCTTTTTCTTGGTTTTCCTTCGCTCTGTCCCCGATTATCTTGGTTTTCCTCCACTCTAACCCTGCTTTTCCTGGTTTTCTTCCATTCTAACTCTGCTTTTCTTGGTTTTCCTCCGATCTAACCACACTTTTCTCGGTTTTCCTCCTCTCTAACTTCACTTTTCTTGGTTTTCATCCACTCTAATCCCGCTTTTCTTTGTTTTCCTCCGCTCTAACCCCGCTATTCTTGGTTTTCCTCCTTTCTAACTCTGCTTTTCTTGGTTTTTCTCCACTGTAATCCAGCTTTTCTTGGTTCTTCTCCACTCTAACCATGCTTTTCTTGGATTTCTGCTGCTCTATCCCTGATTTGCTTTGTTTTCCTCCTCTCTAACTTCTTTTTATTGGTTTTCCTCCACTCTAACCCCAATTATCTTGGTTTTCCTGCTCTCTAACCCCGCTTTTCTTGGTTTTCCTCCGTTCTAACTCTGCTTTTCTTGCTTTTCCTCCTTTCTAACCCCGCATTTCTTGGTTTTCATCTGCATGAACCCCGCATTTCTTGGTTTCCCTCCACTCTAACCCTGCTTTTCTTGCTTTTCCTCCGCTCTAACCCCGCATTTCTTTGATTTCCTCCACACTAACTCCGCATTTCTTGGTTTTCCTCCACTCTAACTTCGCTTTCCTTGGTTTTCCTCCACTCTAACTTCGCTTTCCTTGGTTTCCTCCGCTCTAAGTTCGCTTTTCTTGGTTTTCCTCCGCTCTAACAGCGCTTTTCTTGGTTTTCCTCCGCACTAACCCCACTTTTCTTGGTTTTCCTCCACACTAACCCCGCTTATCTTTGTTTTCCTCCGCTCTAACCCCGCTTTTCTTGGTTTTCCTCCGCTCTAACCCCGCTAATGTTTGTTTTCCTCCGCTCTAACCCCGCTTTTCTTGGTTTTCCTCCATTCTAACTTCGCTTTTCTTGGTTTTCCTCTGCTCTAACACCGCTTTTCTTGGTTTTCATCCGCTCTAACACCGCTTTTCTTGGTTTTCCTCCGCACTAACCCCTCTTTACTTTGTTTTCCTCTGCACGAACCCCGCTTTTCTTGGTTTTCCTCCGCTCTAACCCTGCTTTTCTTGGTTTTCCTCCGCTCTAACTTCACTTTTCTTGGTTTTCCTCCTTTCTAACCCCACTTTTCTTGGTTTTCCTCCGCTCTAACCCTGCTTTTCTTGGTTTTCCTCCGCTCTAACTTCACTTTTCTTGGTTTTCCTCTTTTCTAACCCCATTTTCTTGATTTTCATCCGCACTAACCTTGCTTTTCTTGGTTTTACACCGCACAAACCCCGCTTTTCTTGGTTTTCCTCCGCTCTAACCCCACTTTTCTCGGTTTTCCTCCGCTCTAACTTCACTTTCCTTAATTTTCCTCCGCTCTAACCCCGCTTTTCTTGCTTTTTCTCCGCTCTAACCCCGCTTTTCTTGGTTTTCTTCCGCTCTATCCCCGCTTTTCTTGGTTTTTCTCCACTCTAACCCCACTTTCCTTGGTTTTCCTTCGCTCTAACTTCAATTTTCTTGGTTTTCATCCGCTCTAACACCGCTTTTCTTGGTTTTCCACAACTATAACCCCACTTTTCTTGGTTTTCCTCCGCTCTAACTTTGCTTATCTTTGTTTTCCTCCTCTCTAACTTCATTTTTCTTGGTTTTCCTCTTCTCTAACTTCGCTTTTCTTGGTTTTCCTCTGCTCTAACTTTTCTTATCTTTGTTTTCCTCCTCTCTAACTTCATTTTTCTTGGTTTTCCTCTTCTCTAACTTCGCTTTTCTTGGTTTTCCACTGCTCTAACCCCATTTTTCTTGGTTTTTCTCTGCTCTAACCCAGCTTTTCTTGGTTTTTCTCCAATCTAACCATGCTTTTCTTGGATTTCTGCTGCTCAAACTGCGCTTTTCTTCGTATTCTCTCACTCTAACTTCTTTTTCTTGGTTTTCCTCCGATCTAACCACACTTTTCTTTGTTTTCCTCCGCTCTAACTTCACTTTTCTTGGTTTTCCTCCACTCTAATCCCGCTTTTCTTTGTTTTCCTCCGCTCTAACCCCGCTATTCTTGGTTTTCCTTTGATCTAACCCTGCTTTTCTTGGTTTTCCTCTGCTCTAACTCCGCTTTTCTTGGTTTTTCTCCACTGTAATCCAGCTTTTCTTGGTTCTTCTCCACTCTAACCATGCTTTTCTTGGATTTCTGCTGCTCTATCCTCGATTTGCTTTGTTTTCCTCCTCTCTAACTTCTTTTTATTGGTTTTCCTCCACTCTAACCCCAATTATCTTGGTTTTCCTGCTCTCTAACCCCGCTTTTCTTGGTTTTCCTCCGTTCTAACTCTGCTTTTCTTGCTTTTCCTCCTTTTAACCCCGCATTTCTTGGTTTTCATCTGCATGAACCCCACATTTCTTGGTTTCCCTCCACTCTAACCCTGCTTTTCTTGCTTTTCCTCCGCTCTAACCCCGCTTTTCTTTGATTTCCTCCACTCTAACTCCGCATTTCTTGGTTTTCCTCCACTCTAACTTCGCTTTCCTTGGTTTTCCTCCACTCTAACTTCGCTTTCCTTGGTTTCCTCCGCTCTAAGTTCGCTTTTCTTGGTTTTCATCCACTCTAACACCGCTTTTCTTGGTTTTCCTCCGCACTAACCCCTCTTTACTTTGTTTTCCTCTGCACGAACCCCGCTTTTCTTGGTTTTCCTTTGCTCTAACCCTGCTTTTCTTGGTTTTCCTCCGCTCTAACTTCACTTTTCTTGGTTTTCCTCCTTTCTAACCCCACTTTTCTTGGTTTTCCTCCGCTCTAACCCTGCTTTTCTTGGTTTTCCTCCGCTCTAACTTCACTTTTCTTGGTTTTCCTCTTTTCTAACCCCATTTTCTTGATTTTCATCCGCACTAACCTTGCTTTTCTTGGTTTTACACCGCACAAACCCCGCTTTTCTTGGTTTTCCTCCGCTCTGACCCCACATTTCTCGGTTTTCCTCCGCTCTAACTTCACTTTCCTTAATTTTCTTCCGCTCTAAGCCCGCTTTTCTTTGTTTTCCTCCGCTCTAACCCCGCTTTTCTTGCTTTTTCTCCGCTCTAACCCCGCTTTTCTTGGTTTTCTTCCGCTCTATCCTTGCTTTTCTTGGTTTTTCTCCACTCTAACCCCGCTTTCCTTGGTTTTCCTTTGCTCTAACTTCAATTTTCTTGGTTTTCATCCGCTCTAACACCGCTTTTCTTGGTTTTCCACAACTATAACCCCACTTTTCTTTGTTTTCCTCCGCTTTAACCCCGCTTTTCTTGGTTTTCCTCCGCTCTAACCCAGCTTTTCTTGGTTTTCCTCCGCTCTATCCCCGCTTTTCTTGGTTTTTCTCCACTCTAACCCCGCTTTTCCTGGTTTTCTTCCATTCTAACACCGCTTTTCTTGGTTTCCCTCCGCACTAACCCCACTTTTCTTGGTTTTCATCCAATCTAACTTCACTTTTCTTGGTTTTCCTACGGTCTCACTCCGCCTTTCTTGGTTTTCATCCAGTCTAAGACCGCTTTTCTTTGTTTTCCTCCGCACTAACCCCTCTTTTCTTTGTTTTCCTCCGCACGAACCCCGCTTTTCTTGGTTTTCCTCCACTCTAACCTCACTTTTCTTGGATTTCCTCCACTCTAACTTCGCTTTCCTTGGTTTTCCTTTGCTCTAACTTCAATTTTCTTGGTTTTCATCCGCTCTAACACCGCTTTTCTTGGTTTTCCACAACTATAACCCCGCTTTTCTTGGTTTTCCACAACTATAACCCCACTTTTCTTGGTTTTCCTCCGCTTTAACCCCGCTTTTCTTGGATTTCCTCCGCACTAACCCCGCTTTTCTTGGTTTTCCTCCGCTCTAACCCCGCTTTTCTTGGTTTTTCTCCACTCTAACCCCGCTTTTCCTGGTTTTCTTCCATTCTAACACCGCTTTTCTTGGTTTCCCTCCGCACTAACCTCGCTTTTCTTGGTTTTCATCCACTCTAACACCGCTTTTCTTGGTTTTCCTCCGCACTAGCCCCGCTTTTCTTGGTTTTCCTCCACTCTAACCACACTTTTCTTGGTTTTCCTCAACACTAACACCGCTTTTCTTGGTTTTCCTCCGCTCTAACCCCGCTTTTCTTGGTTTATCTCCGCTCTAACCCCGCTTTTCTTTGTTTTCCTCCGCTCTAACACCGCTTTTCTTGCTTTTCCTCCGCTCTAACCCTGCTTTTCTTGGTTTCCCTCCGCTCTAACACCGCTTTTCTTGGTTTTCCTCCACTCTAACTTCGCTTTCCTTGGTTTTGCTTTGCTCTAACTTCGCTTTTCTTGGTTTTCCTCTGCTCTAACCCCACTTTTCTTGGTTTTCCTCCGCACTAACCCCGCTTTTCTTGGTTTTCCTCCGCTCTAACCCCACTTTTCTTGGATTTCCTCCACTGTAACTTCGCTTTCCTTGGTTTTCCTTTGCTCTAACTTCGCTTTTCTTTGTTTTCCTCCGCTCTAACCCCACTTTTCTTGGTTTTCTTCCTTTCTAACCTTGCCTTTCTTGGTTTTCCTCCGCTCTAACCCCGCTTTTCTTTGTTTTTCTCCACTCTAACCCAGCTTTTCTTGGATTTCTGCTTCTCTACCCGGGCTTTTCATGCTTTTCCTTCGCTCTAACTTCTTTTTATTGGTTTTCCTCCACTCTAACCCCAATTATCTTGGTTTTCCTCCTCTCTAACCCCGCTTTTCTTGGTTTTCATTTGTTCTAACTCTGCTTTTCTTGGTTTTCCTCCTTTCTAACCTTGCATTTGTTGGTTTTCATCTGCAAGAACCTTGCTTTTCTTGGTTTTCCCCCGCTCTAACTTCGCATTTCCTACTTTTCCTCCGCTCTATCCCCGCATTTCTTGGTTTTCCTCCGCTCTAACCCCACTTTTCATGCTTTTTGTTCTCTCTAACCCCGCTTTTCTTGGTTTTCCTCCGCTCTAACCCCGCTTTTCTTGGTTTTCCTCCGGTCTATCTTCACTTTTCTTGGTTTTCTTCCGCTCTAAGCCCGCTTTTCTTGGTTTTCCTCCGCTCTAACCCCGCTTTTCTTTGTTTTCCTCCGCTCTAACCTCGCTTTTCTTGGTTTTCCTCCGCTCTAACTTCGCTTTTCTTGGTTTTCCTCCGCTCTAACCCCGCTTTTCTCGGTTTTCCTCCGGTCTATCTTCACTTTTCTTGGTTTTCTTCCACTCTAACCCCGCTTTTCTTGGTTTCCCTCCGCACTAACCCCGCTTTTCTTGGTTTTCCTCCTCTCTAACTCCGCTTTTCTTGGTTTTCCTCCGCTCTAACTTCACTTTTCTTGGTTTTCCTCTTTTCTAACCCCATTTTCTTGATTTTCATCCGCACTAACCTTGCTTTTCTTGGTTTTACACCGCACAAACCCCGCTTTTCTTGGTTTTCCTCCGCTCTAACCCCACTTTTCTCGGTTTTCCTCCGCTCTAACTTCACTTTCCTTAATTTTCCTCCGCTCTAACCCCGCTTTTCTTGCTTTTTCTCCGCTCTAACCCCGCTTTTCTTGGTTTTCTTCCGCTCTATCCCCGCTTTTCTTGGTTTTTCTCCACTCTAACCCCACTTTCCTTGGTTTTCCTTCGCTCTAACTTCAATTTTCTTGGTTTTCATCCGCTCTAACACCGCTTTTCTTGGTTTTCCACAACTATAACCCCACTTTTCTTGGTTTTCCTCCGCTCTAACTTTGCTTATCTTTGTTTTCCTCCTCTCTAACTTCATTTTTCTTGGTTTTCCTCTTCTCTAACTTCGCTTTTCTTGGTTTTCCTCTGCTCTAACTTTTCTTATCTTTGTTTTCCTCCTCTCTAACTTCATTTTTCTTGGTTTTCCTCTTCTCTAACTTCGCTTTTCTTGGTTTTCCACTGCTCTAACCCCATTTTTCTTGGTTTTTCTCTGCTCTAACCCAGCTTTTCTTGGTTTTTCTCCAATCTAACCATGCTTTTCTTGGATTTCTGCTGCTCAAACTGCGCTTTTCTTCGTATTCTCTCACTCTAACTTCTTTTTCTTGGTTTTCCTCCGATCTAACCACACTTTTCTTTGTTTTCCTCCGCTCTAACTTCACTTTTCTTGGTTTTCCTCCACTCTAATCCCGCTTTTCTTTGTTTTCCTCCGCTCTAACCCCGCTATTCTTGGTTTTCCTTTGATCTAACCCTGCTTTTCTTGGTTTTCCTCTGCTCTAACTCCGCTTTTCTTGGTTTTTCTCCACTGTAATCCAGCTTTTCTTGGTTCTTCTCCACTCTAACCATGCTTTTCTTGGATTTCTGCTGCTCTATCCTCGATTTGCTTTGTTTTCCTCCTCTCTAACTTCTTTTTATTGGTTTTCCTCCACTCTAACCCCAATTATCTTGGTTTTCCTGCTCTCTAACCCCGCTTTTCTTGGTTTTCCTCCGTTCTAACTCTGCTTTTCTTGCTTTTCCTCCTTTTAACCCCGCATTTCTTGGTTTTCATCTGCATGAACCCCACATTTCTTGGTTTCCCTCCACTCTAACCCTGCTTTTCTTGCTTTTCCTCCGCTCTAACCCCGCTTTTCTTTGATTTCCTCCACTCTAACTCCGCATTTCTTGGTTTTCCTCCACTCTAACTTCGCTTTCCTTGGTTTTCCTCCACTCTAACTTCGCTTTCCTTGGTTTCCTCCGCTCTAAGTTCGCTTTTCTTGGTTTTCATCCACTCTAACACCGCTTTTCTTGGTTTTCCTCCGCACTAACCCCTCTTTACTTTGTTTTCCTCTGCACGAACCCCGCTTTTCTTGGTTTTCCTTTGCTCTAACCCTGCTTTTCTTGGTTTTCCTCCGCTCTAACTTCACTTTTCTTGGTTTTCCTCCTTTCTAACCCCACTTTTCTTGGTTTTCCTCCGCTCTAACCCTGCTTTTCTTGGTTTTCCTCCGCTCTAACTTCACTTTTCTTGGTTTTCCTCTTTTCTAACCCCATTTTCTTGATTTTCATCCGCACTAACCTTGCTTTTCTTGGTTTTACACCGCACAAACCCCGCTTTTCTTGGTTTTCCTCCGCTCTGACCCCACATTTCTCGGTTTTCCTCCGCTCTAACTTCACTTTCCTTAATTTTCTTCCGCTCTAAGCCCGCTTTTCTTTGTTTTCCTCCGCTCTAACCCCGCTTTTCTTGCTTTTTCTCCGCTCTAACCCCGCTTTTCTTGGTTTTCTTCCGCTCTATCCTTGCTTTTCTTGGTTTTTCTCCACTCTAACCCCGCTTTCCTTGGTTTTCCTTTGCTCTAACTTCAATTTTCTTGGTTTTCATCCGCTCTAACACCGCTTTTCTTGGTTTTCCACAACTATAACCCCACTTTTCTTTGTTTTCCTCCGCTTTAACCCCGCTTTTCTTGGTTTTCCTCCGCTCTAACCCAGCTTTTCTTGGTTTTCCTCCGCTCTATCCCCGCTTTTCTTGGTTTTTCTCCACTCTAACCCCGCTTTTCCTGGTTTTCTTCCATTCTAACACCGCTTTTCTTGGTTTCCCTCCGCACTAACCCCACTTTTCTTGGTTTTCATCCAATCTAACTTCACTTTTCTTGGTTTTCCTACGGTCTCACTCCGCCTTTCTTGGTTTTCATCCAGTCTAAGACCGCTTTTCTTTGTTTTCCTCCGCACTAACCCCTCTTTTCTTTGTTTTCCTCCGCACGAACCCCGCTTTTCTTGGTTTTCCTCCACTCTAACCTCACTTTTCTTGGATTTCCTCCACTCTAACTTCGCTTTCCTTGGTTTTCCTTTGCTCTAACTTCAATTTTCTTGGTTTTCATCCGCTCTAACACCGCTTTTCTTGGTTTTCCACAACTATAACCCCGCTTTTCTTGGTTTTCCACAACTATAACCCCACTTTTCTTGGTTTTCCTCCGCTTTAACCCCGCTTTTCTTGGATTTCCTCCGCACTAACCCCGCTTTTCTTGGTTTTCCTCCGCTCTAACCCCGCTTTTCTTGGTTTTTCTCCACTCTAACCCCGCTTTTCCTGGTTTTCTTCCATTCTAACACCGCTTTTCTTGGTTTCCCTCCGCACTAACCTCGCTTTTCTTGGTTTTCATCCACTCTAACACCGCTTTTCTTGGTTTTCCTCCGCACTAGCCCCGCTTTTCTTGGTTTTCCTCCACTCTAACCACACTTTTCTTGGTTTTCCTCAACACTAACACCGCTTTTCTTGGTTTTCCTCCGCTCTAACCCCGCTTTTCTTGGTTTATCTCCGCTCTAACCCCGCTTTTCTTTGTTTTCCTCCGCTCTAACACCGCTTTTCTTGCTTTTCCTCCGCTCTAACCCTGCTTTTCTTGGTTTCCCTCCGCTCTAACACCGCTTTTCTTGGTTTTCCTCCACTCTAACTTCGCTTTCCTTGGTTTTGCTTTGCTCTAACTTCGCTTTTCTTGGTTTTCCTCTGCTCTAACCCCACTTTTCTTGGTTTTCCTCCGCACTAACCCCGCTTTTCTTGGTTTTCCTCCGCTCTAACCCCACTTTTCTTGGATTTCCTCCACTGTAACTTCGCTTTCCTTGGTTTTCCTTTGCTCTAACTTCGCTTTTCTTTGTTTTCCTCCGCTCTAACCCCACTTTTCTTGGTTTTCTTCCTTTCTAACCTTGCCTTTCTTGGTTTTCCTCCGCTCTAACCCCGCTTTTCTTTGTTTTTCTCCACTCTAACCCAGCTTTTCTTGGATTTCTGCTTCTCTACCCGGGCTTTTCATGCTTTTCCTTCGCTCTAACTTCTTTTTATTGGTTTTCCTCCACTCTAACCCCAATTATCTTGGTTTTCCTCCTCTCTAACCCCGCTTTTCTTGGTTTTCATTTGTTCTAACTCTGCTTTTCTTGGTTTTCCTCCTTTCTAACCTTGCATTTGTTGGTTTTCATCTGCAAGAACCTTGCTTTTCTTGGTTTTCCCCCGCTCTAACTTCGCATTTCCTACTTTTCCTCCGCTCTATCCCCGCATTTCTTGGTTTTCCTCCGCTCTAACCCCACTTTTCATGCTTTTTGTTCTCTCTAACCCCGCTTTTCTTGGTTTTCCTCCGCTCTAACCCCGCTTTTCTTGGTTTTCCTCCGGTCTATCTTCACTTTTCTTGGTTTTCTTCCGCTCTAAGCCCGCTTTTCTTGGTTTTCCTCCGCTCTAACCCCGCTTTTCTTTGTTTTCCTCCGCTCTAACCTCGCTTTTCTTGGTTTTCCTCCGCTCTAACTTCGCTTTTCTTGGTTTTCCTCCGCTCTAACCCCGCTTTTCTCGGTTTTCCTCCGGTCTATCTTCACTTTTCTTGGTTTTCTTCCACTCTAACCCCGCTTTTCTTGGTTTCCCTCCGCACTAACCCCGCTTTTCTTGGTTTTCCTCCTCTCTAACTCCGCTTTTCTTGGTTTTCCTCCGCTCTAACTTCACTTTTCTTGGTTTTCCTCTTTTCTAACCCCATTTTCTTGATTTTCATCCGCACTAACCTTGCTTTTCTTGGTTTTACACCGCACAAACCCCGCTTTTCTTGGTTTTCCTCCGCTCTAACCCCACTTTTCTCGGTTTTCCTCCGCTCTAACTTCACTTTCCTTAATTTTCCTCCGCTCTAACCCCGCTTTTCTTGCTTTTTCTCCGCTCTAACCCCGCTTTTCTTGGTTTTCTTCCGCTCTATCCCCGCTTTTCTTGGTTTTTCTCCACTCTAACCCCACTTTCCTTGGTTTTCCTTCGCTCTAACTTCAATTTTCTTGGTTTTCATCCGCTCTAACACCGCTTTTCTTGGTTTTCCACAACTATAACCCCACTTTTCTTGGTTTTCCTCCGCTCTAACTTTGCTTATCTTTGTTTTCCTCCTCTCTAACTTCATTTTTCTTGGTTTTCCTCTTCTCTAACTTCGCTTTTCTTGGTTTTCCTCTGCTCTAACTTTTCTTATCTTTGTTTTCCTCCTCTCTAACTTCATTTTTCTTGGTTTTCCTCTTCTCTAACTTCGCTTTTCTTGGTTTTCCACTGCTCTAACCCCATTTTTCTTGGTTTTTCTCTGCTCTAACCCAGCTTTTCTTGGTTTTTCTCCAATCTAACCATGCTTTTCTTGGATTTCTGCTGCTCAAACTGCGCTTTTCTTCGTATTCTCTCACTCTAACTTCTTTTTCTTGGTTTTCCTCCGATCTAACCACACTTTTCTTTGTTTTCCTCCGCTCTAACTTCACTTTTCTTGGTTTTCCTCCACTCTAATCCCGCTTTTCTTTGTTTTCCTCCGCTCTAACCCCGCTATTCTTGGTTTTCCTTTGATCTAACCCTGCTTTTCTTGGTTTTCCTCTGCTCTAACTCCGCTTTTCTTGGTTTTTCTCCACTGTAATCCAGCTTTTCTTGGTTCTTCTCCACTCTAACCATGCTTTTCTTGGATTTCTGCTGCTCTATCCTCGATTTGCTTTGTTTTCCTCCTCTCTAACTTCTTTTTATTGGTTTTCCTCCACTCTAACCCCAATTATCTTGGTTTTCCTGCTCTCTAACCCCGCTTTTCTTGGTTTTCCTCCGTTCTAACTCTGCTTTTCTTGCTTTTCCTCCTTTTAACCCCGCATTTCTTGGTTTTCATCTGCATGAACCCCACATTTCTTGGTTTCCCTCCACTCTAACCCTGCTTTTCTTGCTTTTCCTCCGCTCTAACCCCGCTTTTCTTTGATTTCCTCCACTCTAACTCCGCATTTCTTGGTTTTCCTCCACTCTAACTTCGCTTTCCTTGGTTTTCCTCCACTCTAACTTCGCTTTCCTTGGTTTCCTCCGCTCTAAGTTCGCTTTTCTTGGTTTTCATCCACTCTAACACCGCTTTTCTTGGTTTTCCTCCGCACTAACCCCTCTTTACTTTGTTTTCCTCTGCACGAACCCCGCTTTTCTTGGTTTTCCTTTGCTCTAACCCTGCTTTTCTTGGTTTTCCTCCGCTCTAACTTCACTTTTCTTGGTTTTCCTCCTTTCTAACCCCACTTTTCTTGGTTTTCCTCCGCTCTAACCCTGCTTTTCTTGGTTTTCCTCCGCTCTAACTTCACTTTTCTTGGTTTTCCTCTTTTCTAACCCCATTTTCTTGATTTTCATCCGCACTAACCTTGCTTTTCTTGGTTTTACACCGCACAAACCCCGCTTTTCTTGGTTTTCCTCCGCTCTGACCCCACATTTCTCGGTTTTCCTCCGCTCTAACTTCACTTTCCTTAATTTTCTTCCGCTCTAAGCCCGCTTTTCTTTGTTTTCCTCCGCTCTAACCCCGCTTTTCTTGCTTTTTCTCCGCTCTAACCCCGCTTTTCTTGGTTTTCTTCCGCTCTATCCTTGCTTTTCTTGGTTTTTCTCCACTCTAACCCCGCTTTCCTTGGTTTTCCTTTGCTCTAACTTCAATTTTCTTGGTTTTCATCCGCTCTAACACCGCTTTTCTTGGTTTTCCACAACTATAACCCCACTTTTCTTTGTTTTCCTCCGCTTTAACCCCGCTTTTCTTGGTTTTCCTCCGCTCTAACCCAGCTTTTCTTGGTTTTCCTCCGCTCTATCCCCGCTTTTCTTGGTTTTTCTCCACTCTAACCCCGCTTTTCCTGGTTTTCTTCCATTCTAACACCGCTTTTCTTGGTTTCCCTCCGCACTAACCCCACTTTTCTTGGTTTTCATCCAATCTAACTTCACTTTTCTTGGTTTTCCTACGGTCTCACTCCGCCTTTCTTGGTTTTCATCCAGTCTAAGACCGCTTTTCTTTGTTTTCCTCCGCACTAACCCCTCTTTTCTTTGTTTTCCTCCGCACGAACCCCGCTTTTCTTGGTTTTCCTCCACTCTAACCTCACTTTTCTTGGATTTCCTCCACTCTAACTTCGCTTTCCTTGGTTTTCCTTTGCTCTAACTTCAATTTTCTTGGTTTTCATCCGCTCTAACACCGCTTTTCTTGGTTTTCCACAACTATAACCCCGCTTTTCTTGGTTTTCCACAACTATAACCCCACTTTTCTTGGTTTTCCTCCGCTTTAACCCCGCTTTTCTTGGATTTCCTCCGCACTAACCCCGCTTTTCTTGGTTTTCCTCCGCTCTAACCCCGCTTTTCTTGGTTTTTCTCCACTCTAACCCCGCTTTTCCTGGTTTTCTTCCATTCTAACACCGCTTTTCTTGGTTTCCCTCCGCACTAACCTCGCTTTTCTTGGTTTTCATCCACTCTAACACCGCTTTTCTTGGTTTTCCTCCGCACTAGCCCCGCTTTTCTTGGTTTTCCTCCACTCTAACCACACTTTTCTTGGTTTTCCTCAACACTAACACCGCTTTTCTTGGTTTTCCTCCGCTCTAACCCCGCTTTTCTTGGTTTATCTCCGCTCTAACCCCGCTTTTCTTTGTTTTCCTCCGCTCTAACACCGCTTTTCTTGCTTTTCCTCCGCTCTAACCCTGCTTTTCTTGGTTTCCCTCCGCTCTAACACCGCTTTTCTTGGTTTTCCTCCACTCTAACTTCGCTTTCCTTGGTTTTGCTTTGCTCTAACTTCGCTTTTCTTGGTTTTCCTCTGCTCTAACCCCACTTTTCTTGGTTTTCCTCCGCACTAACCCCGCTTTTCTTGGTTTTCCTCCGCTCTAACCCCACTTTTCTTGGATTTCCTCCACTGTAACTTCGCTTTCCTTGGTTTTCCTTTGCTCTAACTTCGCTTTTCTTTGTTTTCCTCCGCTCTAACCCCACTTTTCTTGGTTTTCTTCCTTTCTAACCTTGCCTTTCTTGGTTTTCCTCCGCTCTAACCCCGCTTTTCTTTGTTTTTCTCCACTCTAACCCAGCTTTTCTTGGATTTCTGCTTCTCTACCCGGGCTTTTCATGCTTTTCCTTCGCTCTAACTTCTTTTTATTGGTTTTCCTCCACTCTAACCCCAATTATCTTGGTTTTCCTCCTCTCTAACCCCGCTTTTCTTGGTTTTCATTTGTTCTAACTCTGCTTTTCTTGGTTTTCCTCCTTTCTAACCTTGCATTTGTTGGTTTTCATCTGCAAGAACCTTGCTTTTCTTGGTTTTCCCCCGCTCTAACTTCGCATTTCCTACTTTTCCTCCGCTCTATCCCCGCATTTCTTGGTTTTCCTCCGCTCTAACCCCACTTTTCATGCTTTTTGTTCTCTCTAACCCCGCTTTTCTTGGTTTTCCTCCGCTCTAACCCCGCTTTTCTTGGTTTTCCTCCGGTCTATCTTCACTTTTCTTGGTTTTCTTCCGCTCTAAGCCCGCTTTTCTTGGTTTTCCTCCGCTCTAACCCCGCTTTTCTTTGTTTTCCTCCGCTCTAACCTCGCTTTTCTTGGTTTTCCTCCGCTCTAACTTCGCTTTTCTTGGTTTTCCTCCGCTCTAACCCCGCTTTTCTCGGTTTTCCTCCGGTCTATCTTCACTTTTCTTGGTTTTCTTCCACTCTAACCCCGCTTTTCTTGGTTTCCCTCCGCACTAACCCCGCTTTTCTTGGTTTTCCTCCTCTCTAACTCCGCTTTTCTTGGTTTTCCTCCGCTCTAAGTTCACTTTTCTTGGTTTTCCTATGGTCTCACTCCGCCTTTCTTGGTTTTCATCCGGTCTAACACCGCTTTTCTTTGTTTTCCTCCGCACTAACCCTTCTTTTCTTTGTTTTCCTCCGCACGAACCCCGCTTTTCTTGGTTTTCCTCCGCTCTAACCCTGCTCTTCTTGGTTTTCCTCGGCTCTAACTTCACTTTTTTTGGTTTTCCTCCTTTCTAACCCCACTTTTCTTGGCTTTCCTCCGCACTAACCCCTCTTTTCTTGGTTTTACACCGCACAAACCCCGCTTTTCTCGGTTTTCCTCCGTTCTAACTTCAGTTTCTTGGTTTTCTTCCGCTCTAAGACCGTTTTTCTTTGTTGTCCTCCGCTCTAACCCCGCTTTTATTGCTTTTCCTTCGCTCTAACTTCACTTTTCTTGGTTTTCCTCCGCACTAGCCCCGCTTTTCTTGGTTTTCCTCCACTCTAACCACACTTTTCTTGGTTTTCCTCAACACTAACACCGCTTTTCTTTGTTTTCCTCTGCTCTAAACCCGCTTTTCTTGGTTTCTCTCCGCTCTAACCCCGCTTTTCTTTGTTTTCCTCCGCTCTAACACCGCTTTTCTTGCTTTTCCTCCGCTCTAACCCCGCTTTTCTTGGTTTTCCTCCACTCTAACTTCGCTTTCCTTGGTTTTCCTTTGCTCTAACTTCGCTTTCCTTGGTTTTCCTTTGGTCTAACTTCACTTTTCTTGGTTTTCCTATAATCTCACTCCGCCTTTCTTGGTTTTCATCCGGTCTAACACCGCTTTTCTTTGTTTTCCTCCGCACTAACCCCTCTTTTCTTTGTTTTCCTCCGCACGAACCCCGCTTTTCTTGGTTTTCCTCCACTCTAACCCCACTTTTCTTGGATTTCCTCCACTCTAACTTCGCTTTCCTTGGTTTTCCTTTGCTCTAACTTCAATTTTCTTGGTTTTCATCCGCTCTAACACCGCTTTTCTTGGTTTTCCACAACTATAACCCCACTTTTCTTGGTTTTCCTCCGCTTTAACCTTGCTTTTCTTGGTTTTCCTCCGCACTAACCCAGCTTTTCTTGGTTTTCCTCCGCTCTATCTCCGCATTTCTTGGTTTTCTCTCCACTCTAACCCCGCTTTTCCTGGTTTTCTTCCATTCTAACACCGCTTTTCTTGGTTTTCCTCCGCACTAGCCCCGCTTTCCTTGGTTTTCCTCCACTCTAACCACACTTTTCCTGGTTTTCCTCAACACTAACACCGCTTTTCTTTGTTTTCCTCCGCTCTATCCCCGCTTTTCTTGGTTTATCTCCGCTCTTACCCCGCTTTTCTTGGTTTTCCTCCGCTCTAACACCGCTTTTCTTGCTTTTCCTCCGCTCTAACCCCGCTTTTCTTGGTTTACCTCCGCTCTAACCCCGCTTTTCTTGGTTTTCCTCCACTCTAACTTCGCTTTCCTTGGTTTTCCTTTGCTCTAACTTCGCTTTTCTTGGTTTTCCTTTGCTCTAACCCCACTTTTCTTGGTTTTCCTCCTAACTAACCCCGCTTTTCTTGGTTTTACACTGCACTAACCCCGCTTTTCTTGGTTTTCCTCAGCTCTAACCCCACTTTTCTTGGTTTTCTTCCTTTCTAACCTTGCCTTTCTTGGTTTTCCTCCGCTCTAACCCCGCTTTTCTTGGTTTTCCTCCGCACTAACCCCGCTTTTCTTGGTTTTCCTCCGTGTAAGAGGCCATGCTTTTTACATTACTGTCTCAAAGTTTGCTGAAATGGACAAGTTCAGGCAAGTCCTGGCCAAGGTTCCAGGACTGCCTTTGTCTGAGACACACAGGAGATGGACAAGTCCGGGAGCTACGAAAGGGAGATAAGATACTGATCAATGGCCCTTGAGTGGTCTTTTTGTGTTGGCCTATCTCAAGGAAGATGGCCATCCCTGAGGACTAATGGCCCTTATGTGGTCTTTCCTGTTGGCCCATCTCAAGGAAGATTGACAGCTCTGAGGAAGTCACAAGACTCTGACCCGAGCCGTCCCGAAATGTCTCGAAGGCTGGAAAGAAGGATAAAAAGGGCACGGACAAACCCCGAATTTTTGGGAGAGGTTTTCTGACACCAGATGCCTCTCTACGCGAGCGCCTGCATGCTGAAGAAGATGGCTGCATGCTGAAGAACCTTTGTGGGCATCTAGGTATCCGATCTCAGATTCCTCCACCGTTGTCCTACTGTTGCCTATTATCTCTTCTGGGATTGCCGCTCGAGACTCTGCTCCGAGGGACCTCGCTGCCCGAGACTCTGCTTCTAGAGACCACGGTACTCTGACCATCTTTTCTGCGATTCACCGATCTGCTGTTTGCAGCCTGCTACTCCGTTGCTGCTCTCCCCTACGCTTATTTTGCCCCGGACCAACGTTAACAACGTGCTCTGGGACGCTGCTGCATCCAGGAGGTGACTATTCCCCGCTTTAACGTAATTCTTGCTCTTTTCTACCTTTTTCTATCGCCTACTTTCCCTTCCCCATCACCCTAATTTTGGCATTCGTCACTCTCTCTTCTCCATCCCCTCAATTGTCTATTATTTCCAATAAACTGGTCGGATCAACATTTGAATGCTCTTCTTCTTAATCTCACGCCGGGCATAACATTATTAAAAGAACCTTTGCCTCACTCCTAAATTGGAGCGAGAGACTCCGCACTAACCCCGCTTTTCTTGGTTTTTCTCCACTCTAACCCAGCTTTTCATGGTTTTTCTCAACTCTAACCATGCTTTTCTCGGATTTCTGCTGCTCTAATCACGCTTTTCTTCGTTTTCTTCCTCTCTAACTTCTTTTTCTTGGTTTTCCCCTGCTCTAACCCCGCTTTTCTTGGTATTCCTCCGCACTTATTCCGCTTTTCTTGGTTTTCCTCCGCTCTAACCCCGCTTTTCTTGGTTTACCTCCGCTCTAACCCCGCTTTTCTTGGTTTTCCTCCACTCTAACTTCGCTTTCCTTGGTTTTCCTTTGCTCTAACTTCGCTTTTCTTGGTTTTCCTTTGCTCTAACCCCACTTTTCTTGGTTTTCCTCCTCACTAACCCCGCTTTTCTTGGTTTTGCACTGCAATAACCCCGCTTTTCTTGGTTTTCCTCCACTCTAACCCCACTTTTCTTGGATTTCCTCCACTCTAACTTCGCTTTCCTTGGTTTTCCTTTGCTCTAACTTCGCTTTTCTTTGTTTTCCTCCGCTCTAACCCCACTTTTCTTGGTTTTCTTCCTTTCTAACCTTGCCTTTCTTTGTTTTCCTTCTCTCTAACTTCTTTTTATTGGTTTTCCTCCACTCTAACCCCAATTATCTGGGTTTTCCTCCTCTCTAACCCCGCTTTTCTTGGTTTTCTTCCGTTCTAACTCTTCTTTTCTTGGTTTTCCTCCTTTCTAACCTTGCATTTGTTGGTTTTCATCGGCAAGAACCTCGCTTTTCTTGGTTTTCCCCCGCTCTAACTTCGCATTTCCTACTTTTCCTCCGCTCTATCCCCGCATTTCTTGGTTTTCCTCCGCTCTAACCCCACTTTTCATGCTTTTTGTTCTCTCTAACCCCGCTTTTCTTGGTTTTCCTCCGCTCTAAACCGGCTTTTCTCGGTTTTCCTCCGGTCTATCTTCACTTTTCTTGGTTTTCTTCCGCTCTAAGCCCGTTTTTCTTGGTTTTCCTCCGCTCTAACCCCGCTTTTCTTGGTTATCCTGTGCACTTATTCCGCTTTTCTTGGTTTTCCTCCGCTCTAAGTTCGCTTTTCTTGGTTTTCCTCCGCTCTAACTTCACTTTTCTTGGTTTTCCTCCTTTCTAACCCTATTTTCTTGGTTTTCATCCGCACTAACCCCACTTATCTTTGTTTTCCTCCGTTCTAACCCCGCTTTTCTTGGTTTTCCTCCGCTCTAACCCCGCTAATGTTTGTTTTCCTCCGCTCTAACCCCGCTTTTCTTGGTTTTCCTCCGCTCTAACCCCGCTAATGTTTCTTTTCCTCCGCTCTAACCCCGCTTTTCTTGGTTTTCCTCCGCTCTAACCCCGCTAATGTTTCTTTTCCTCCGCTCTAACCCCGCTTTTCTTGGTTTTCCTCCGCTCTAACACCGCTTTTCCTGGTTTTCCTCCGCACTAGCCCCTCTTTCCTTTTTTTTCCCTTTGCACTAACCCCGCTTTTCTTGGTATTCCTCCTCTCTAGCCCCGCTTTTCTTGGTTTTCCTCCGCTCTAACTTCACTTTTCTTGGTTTTCCTATGGTCTCACTCCGCTTTTCTTGGTTTTCCTCCTCTCTAACTTCATTTTTCTTGGTTTTCCTCTTCTCTAACTTCGCTTTTCTTGGTTTTCCTCCGCTCTAACCCCGTTTTTTCTTGGTTTTTCTCTGCTCTAACCCCGGTTTTCTTGGTTTTCCTCGGCTCTATCCCGCTTTTCTTGGTTTTTCTCCAATCTAACCATGCTTTTCTTGGATTTCTGCTGCTCAAACTGCGCTTTTCTTCGTATTCTTTCACTCTAACTTCTTTTTCTTGGTTTTCCTTCGCTCTGTCCCCGATTATCTTGGTTTTTCTGCAATCTAACCCTGCTTTTCCTGGTTTTCTTCCATTCTAACTCTGCTTTTCTTGGTTTTCCTCCGATCTAACCACACTTTTCTTGGTTTTCCTTCGCTCTTACTTCACTTTTCTTGGTTTTCCTCCACTCTAATCCCGCTTTTCTTTGTTTTCCTCCGCTCTAACCCCACTATTCTTGGTTTTCCTTTGCTCTAACCCTGCTTTTCTTGGTTTTCCTCCGCTCTATCCCCGCTTTTCTTGGTTTTCCTCCGCTCTAATCCCGCTTTTCTTTGTTTTCCTCCGCTCTAACCCCGCTATTCTTGGTTGTCCTTTGCTCTAACCCTGCTTTTCTTGGTTTTCCTCCGCTCTATCCCCGCTTTTCTTGGTTTTCCTCCGCTCTATCACCGCTTTTCTTGGTTTTCCTCTGCACTAACCCCGCTTTTCTTGGTTTTACACCACACTAACCCCGCTTTTCATGGTTTACCTCCTCTCTAACTTCAATTTTCTTGGTCTTCCTACTTTCTAACCCCGATTTTTATGGTTTTCCTCTGCTCTAACCCCGCTTTTCTTGGTTTTTCTCCACTGTAATCCAGCTTTTCTTGGTTCTTCTCCACTCTAACCATGCTTTTCTTGGATTTCTGCTGCTCTATTCGCGCTTTGCTTTGTTTTCCTCCTCTAACTTCTTTTTACATGGTTTTCCTCCGCTCTAACTTCGCTTTTCTTGGTTTTCCTCCGCTCTAACCCCGCTTTTCTTGGTTTTCATCCGCTCTAAGCCCGCTTTTCTTTGTTTTCCTCCGCTCTAACCCCGCTTTTCTTGGATTTCCTCCGCTCTAACCCCTTTTTTCTTGGTTTTCCTCCACTCTAACTTCGCTTTCCTTGGTTTTCCTCCACTCTAACACCGCTTTTCTTGGTTTTCCTCCGCTCTAACACCGCTTTTCTTGGTTTTCATCCGCTCTAACACCGCTTTTCTTGGTTTTCCTCCGCACTAACCTTTCTTTACTTTGTTTTCCTCCGCACGAACCCCGCTTTTCTTGGTTTTCCTCCGCTCTAACTTCACTTTTCTTGGTTTTCCTCCTTTCTAACCCCACTTTTCTTGGTTTTCCTCCGCTCTAAGTTCGCTTTTCTTGGTTTTCATCCGCTCTAACTTCACTTTTCTTGGTTTTCCTCCTTTCTAACCCTATTTTCATGGTTTTCATCCGCACTAACTCCCCTTATCTTTGTTTTCCTCCGTTCTAACCCTGCTTTTCTTGGTTTTCCTCCGCTCTAACCCCGCTAATGTTTGTTTTCCTCCGCTCTAACCCCGCTTTTCTTGGTTTTCCTCCGCTCTAACCCTGCTTTTCTTGGTTTTCCTCCGCTCTAACTTCACTTTTCTTGGTTTTCCTCCTTTCTAACCCCACTTTTCTTGGTTTTCCTCTGCTCTAAGTTCGCTTTTCTTGGTTTTCCTCCGGTCTAACTTCACTTTTCTTGGTTTTCCTCCTTTCTAACCCCATTTTCTTGGTTTTCATCTGCACTAACCCCGCTTATCTTTGTTTTCCTCCGCTCTAACACCGCTTTTCTTGGTTTTCCTCCGCTCTAACCCCGCTAATGTTTCTTTTCCTCCGCTCTAACCCTGCTTTTCTTGGTTTTCCTCCGCTCTAACCCCGCTAATGTTTCTTTTCCTCCGCTCTAACCCCGCTTTTCTTGGTTTTCCTCTGCTCTAACCCCGCTAATGTTTCTTTTCCTCCGCTCTAACCCCGCTTTTCTTGGTTTTCCTCCGCTCTAACACCGCTTTTCTTGGTTTTCCTCCGCACTAGCCCCTCTTTCCTTTTTTTTCCCTTTGCACTAACCCCGCTTTTCTTGGTTTTCCTCCTCTCTAGCCCCGCTTTTCTTGGTTTTCCTCCGCTCTAACTTCACTTTTCTTGGTTTTCCTATGGTCTCACTCCGCTTTTCTTGGTTTTCATCCGCTCTAAGCCCGCTTTTCTTTGTTTTCCTCCGCTCTAACCCCGCTTTTCTTGCTTTTTCTCCGCTCTAACCCCGCTTTTCTTGGTTTTCCTCCACTCCAACCTCACTATTCTTGGATTTCCTCTACTCTAACTTCGCTTTCCTTGGTTTTCCTTTGCTCTAACTTCAATTTTCTTGGTTTTCATCCGCTCTAACACTGCTTTTCTTGGTTTTCCACAAATATAACCCCACTTTTCTTGGTTTTCCTCCGCTTTAACCCCGCTTTTCTTGGTTTTCCTCCGCTCTAACCCCGCTTTTCTTGGTTTTCCTCCGCTCTATCTCCGCTTTTCTTGGTTTTTCTCCACTCTAACCCCGCTTTTCCTGATTTTCTTCCATTCTAACACCGCCTTTCTTGGTTTCCCTCCGCACTAACCCCGCTTTTCTTGGTTTTCATCCGCTCTAACCCCGCTTTTCTTGGTTTTCCTCCGCTCTAACACCGCTTTTCTTGGTTTTCCTCCGCACTAGCCCCTCTTTCCTTTTTTTTCCCTTTGCACTAACCCCGCTTTTCTTGGTTTTCCTCCTCTCTAGCCCCGCTTTTCTTGGTTTTCCTCCGCTCTAACTTCACTTTTCTTGGTTTTCCTATGGTCTCACTCCGCTTTTCTTGGTTTTCATCCGCTCTAAGCCCGCTTTTCTTTGTTTTCCTCCGCTCTAACCCCGCTTTTCTTGCTTTTTCTCCGCTCTAACCCCGCTTTTCTTGGTTTTCCTCCACTCCAACCTCACTATTCTTGGATTTCCTCTACTCTAACTTCGCTTTCCTTGGTTTTCCTTTGCTCTAACTTCAATTTTCTTGGTTTTCATCCGCTCTAACACTGCTTTTCTTGGTTTTCCACAAATATAACCCCACTTTTCTTGGTTTTCCTCCGCTTTAACCCTGCTTTTCTTGGTTTTCCTCCGCTCTAACCCCGCTTTTCTTGGTTTTCCTCCGCTCTATCTCCACTTTTCTTGGTTTTTCTCCACTCTAACCCCGCTTTTCCTGATTTTCTTCCATTCTAACACCGCCTTTCTTGGTTTCCCTCCGCACTAACCCCGCTTTTCTTGGTTTTCATCCACTCTAACACCGCTTTTCTTGGTTTTCCTCCGCACTAGCCCCGCTTTTCTTGGTTTTCCTCCACTCTAACCACACTTTTCTTGGTTTTCCTCAACACTAACACCGCTTTTCTTGGTTTTCCTCCGCTCTAACCCCGCTTTTCTTGGTTTATCTCCGCTCTAACCCCGCTTTTCTTGGTTTTCCTCCGCACTTATTTTGCTTTTCTTGGTTTTCCTCCGCTCTAACTTCGCTTTTCTTGGTTTTCCTCCGCTCTAACCCCGCTTTTCTTGGTTTTCCTCCGCTCTAACTTCGTTTTTCTTGGTTTTCCTCCGCTCTAACCCCGCTTTTCTTGGATTTCCTCCGCTCTAACCCCTTTATTCTTGGTTTTCCTCCACTCTAACTTCGCTTTCCTTGGTTTTCCTCCACTCTAACTTCGCTTTCCTTGATTTCCTCCGGTCTAAGTTCGCTTTTCTTGGTTTTCCTCCGCTCTAACACCGCTTTTCTTGGTTTTCATCCGCTCTAACACCGCTTTTCTTGGTTTTCCTCCGCACTAACCTTTCTTTACTTTGTTTTCCTCCGCACGAACCCCGCTTTTCTTGGTTTTCTTCCGCTCTAACTTCACTTTTCTTGGTTTTCCTCCTTTCTAACCCCACTTTTCTTGGTTTTCCTCCGCTCTAAGTTCGCTTTTCTTGGTTTTCCTCCGCTCTAACTTCACTTTTCTTGGTTTTCCTCCTTTCTAACCCTATTTTCTTGGTTTTCATCCGCACTAACCCCCCTTATCTTTGTTTTCCTCCGTTCTAACCCCGCTTTTCTTGGTTTTCCTCCGCTCTAACCCCGCTAATGTTTGTTTTCCTCCGCTCTAACCCCGCTTTTCTTGGTTTTCCTCCGCTCTAACCCTGCTTTTCTTGGTTTTCCTCCGCTCTAACTTCACTTTTCTTGGTTTTCCTCCTTTCTAACCCCACTTTTCTTGGTTTTCCTCTGCTCTAAGTTCGCTTTTCTTGGTTTTCCTCCGGTCTAACTTCACTTTTCTTGGTTTTCCTCCTTTCTAACCCCATTTTCTTGGTTTTCATCTGCACTAACCCCGCTTATCTTTGTTTTCCTCCGCTCTAACACCGCTTTTCTTGGTTTTCCTCCACTCTAACCCCGCTAATGTTTCTTTTCCTCCGCTCTAACCCTGCTTTTCTTGGTTTTCCTCCGCTCTAACCCCGCTAATGTTTCTTTTCCTCCGCTCTAACCCCGCTTTTCTTGGTTTTCCTCCGCTCTAACACCGCTTTTCTTGGTTTTCCTCCGCACTAGCCCCTCTTTCCTTTTTTTTCCCTTTGCACTAACCCCACTTTTCTTGGTTTTCCTCCGCTCTAAGTTCGCTTTTCTTGGTTTTCCTCCGCTCTAACTTCACTTTTCTTGGTTTTCCACCGCTCTAACCCCGCTAATGTTTGTTTTCCTCCGCTCTAACCCCGCTTTTCTTGGTTTTCCTCTGCTCTAACCCTGCTTTTCTTGGTTTTCCTCCGCTCTAACTTCACTTTTCTTGGTTTTCCTCCTTTCTAACCCCACTTTTCTTGGTTTTCCTCTGCTCTAAGTTCGCTTTTCTTGGTTTTCCTCCGGTCTAACTTCACTTTTCTTGGTTTTCCTCCTTTCTAACCCCATTTTCTTGGTTTTCATCTGCACTAACCCCGCTTATCTTTGTTTTCCTCCGCTCTAACACCGCTTTTCTTGGTTTTCCTCCGCTCTAACCCCGCTAATGTTTCTTTTCCTCCGCTCTAACCCTGCTTTTCTTGGTTTTCCTCCGCTCTAACCCCGCTAATGTTTCTTTTCCTCCGCTCTAACCCCGCTTTTCTTGGTTTTCCTCCGCTCTAACACCGCTTTTCTTGGTTTTCCTCCGCACTAGCCCCTCTTTCCTTTTTTTTCCCTTTGCACTAACCCCACTTTTCTTGGTTTTCCTCCGCTCTAAGTTCGCTTTTCTTGGTTTTCCTCCGCTCTAACTTCACTTTTCTTGGTTTTCCTCCTTTCTAACCCTATTTTCTTGGTTTTCATCCGCACTAACCCCCGTTTTCTTGGTTTTACTCCGCTCTAACCCCGCTTTTCTTGCTTTTTCTCCGCTCTAACCTTGCTTTTCTTGGTTTTCCTCCACTCCAACCTCACTATTCTTGGATTTCCTCCACTCTAACTTCGCTTTCCTTGGTTTTCCTTTGCTCTAACTTCAATTTTCTTGGTTTTCATCCGCTCTAACATCGCTTTTCTTGGTTTTCCACAAATATAACTCCACTTTTCTTGGTTTCCCTCCGCTTTAACCCCGCTTTTCTTGGTTTTCCTCCGCTCTAACCCCGCTTTTCTTGGTTTTCCTCCGCTCTATCTTTGCTTTTCTTGGTTTTTCTCCACTCTAACCTCGCTTTTCCTGATTTTCTTCCATTCTAACACCGACTTTCTTGGTTTCCCTTCGCACTAACCCCGCTTTTCTTGGTTTTCATCCACTCTAACACCGCTTTTCTTGGTTTTCCTCCGCACTAGCCCCGCTTTTCTTGGTTTTCCTCCACTCTAACCACACTTTTCTTGGTTTTCCTCAACACTAACACCGCTTTTCTTGGTTTTCCTCCGCTCTAACCCCGCTTTTCTTGGTTTATCTCCGCTCTAACCCCACTTTTCTTGGTTTTCCTCCGCACTTATTTTGCTTTTCTTGGTTTTCCTCCGCTCTAACTTCGCTTTTCTTGGTTTTCCTCCACTCTAACCCCGCTTTTATTGGTTTACCTCCACTCTAACCCCGCTTTTCTTGGTTTTCCTCCACACTAACTTCGCTTTCCTTGGTTTTCCTTTGCTCTAACTTCGCTTTTCTTGGTTTTCCTTTGCTCTAACCCCACTTTTCTTGGTTTTCCCCCTCACTAACCCCGCTTTTCTTGGTCTTACACTGCACTAACCCCGCTTTTCTTGGTTTTCCTCCGCTCTAACCCCACTTTTCTTGGATTTCCTCCACTCTAACTTCGCTTTCCTTGGTTTTCCTTTGCTCTAACTTCGTTTTTCTTTGTTTTCCTCCACTCTAACCCCACTTTTCTAGGTTTTCTTCCTTTCTAACCTTGCCTTTCTTGGTTTTCCTCCACTCTAACCCCGCTTTTCTTTGTTTTTCTCCACTCTAACCCAGCTTTTCTTGGATTTCTGCTTCTCTAACCGGGCTTTTCATGCTTTTCCTTCTCTCTAACTTCTTTTTCTTGGTTTTCCTTCGCTCTGTCCCCGATTATCTTGGTTTTCCTCCTCTCTAACCCCGCTTTTCTTGGTTTTCCTCCGCTCTAACCCCGCTTTTCTTGGTTTTTCTCCGCTCTAACCCTGATTTTCTTGGTTTTCCTCCGCTCTAACCCCGCTTTTCTTGGTTTTCCACCGCTCTAACCTGGCTTTTCTTGGTTTTCCTCCGCACTAACCCCGCTTTTCTTGGTTTTTCTCCACTCTAACCCAGCTTTTCTTGGTTTTTCTCCACTCTAACCATGCTTTATTCGGATTTCTGCTGCTCTAACCGCGCTTTTCTTCGTTTTCAACCTCTCTAACTTCTTTTTCTTGGTTTTCCTCCGCTCTAACCCCGCTTTTCTTGGTTATCCTCCGCACTTATTCCGCTTTTCCTGGTTTTCCTCTGCTCTAACTTCGCTTTTCTTGGTTTTCCTCCGCTCTAACCCCGCTTTTCTTGGTTTTTCTTCCGCTCTAACCCCGCTTTTATTAATTTTCCTCCGCTCTAACCCCGTTTTCTTGGTTTTTCTCCGCTCTAACCTCGCTTTTCTTGGTTTTCCTCCCTTCTCTCCTCGCTTTTCTTGTTTTTTCTGCGCTCTAACCCCGCTTTTCTTGGTTTTTCTCCGCTCTAACCCCATTTCTCTATGTTTTCCTCCGCTCTAACACCGCTTTTCTTGGTATTCCTCCACTCTAACCCCGCATTTCTTGGTTTTCCTCCGCACTAACCCCGCTTTTCTTGGTTTTTCTCCGCTCTAACCCAGCTTTTCATCGTTTTTCTCCACTCTAACTATGCTTTTCTCGGATTTCTGCTGCTCCAACCACGCTTTCCTACGTTTTATTCCGTTCTAACTCTGCTTTACTTGGTTTTCCTCCGCTCTATCCCCGCTTTTCTTGGTTTTCCTCTGCTCTAACCCTGCTTTTCTTGGTTTTCCTACGCTATAACCACGATTTTCTTGGTTTTCCTACGCTCTAACCCAGCTTTTCTTGCTTTTCCTCTGCACTAACCCCGCTTTTCTTGGTTTTTCTCCACTCTAACCCAGCTTTTCATGGTTTTTCTCCACTCTAACCATGCTTTTCTCGGATTTCTGCTGCTCCAACCACGCTTTTCTACGTTTTATTCCGTTCTAACTCTGCTTTACTTGGTTTTCCTCCACTCTAACCCCACTTTTCTTGGTTTTCATCCGCTCTAACACTGCTTTTCTTAGTTTTCCTCCACACTAACCCCTCTTTTCTTCCTTTTCCTCCACTCTAACCCCACTTTTCTTGGTTTTCCTCCACACTAACACCGCTTTTCTTGGTTTTCCTACGCTCTAACCCAGATTTTCTTCGTTTTCCTCCGTACTAACTTCGCTTTTCTTGGTTTTCTTTTGCTCTAACTATGCTTTTCTTGGTTTTCCTCCGCTCTAATCCCACTTTTCTTTGTTTTCCTCCTTTCTAACCCCGCTTTTCTTGGTTTTCCTCCGCTCTAACTTCACTATTCTTGGTTTTTCATTGCTCTAACCCCGCTTTTCTTGGTTTTCCTCCGCTCTAATCCCGCTTTTCTTGGTTTTTCTCCGCTCTAACCCAGCTTTTCATCGTTTTTCTCCACTCTAGCCATGCTTTTCTCGGATTTCTGCTGCACTAACCACGCTTTTCTTCGTTTTCTTCCATTCTAACTCTGATTTATTTGGTTTTCCTTTGCTCTAACCCTGCTTTACATGGTTTTCCTCCGCTCTAACGCCGCTTTTCTTGGTTTTCCTCATTTCTAACCCCTCTTTTCTTGGGTATCCTCCGCTCTAACCCCGCTTTTCTTGGTTTTCCTCCGCTCTAACTTCGCTTTTCTTGGTTTTCCTACGCTCTAACCCCGCTTTTCTTGGTTTTCCTCCGCTCTAACCCCGCTTTTCTTTGTTTTTCTCCGCTCTAACCCCGCTTTTCTTGGTTTTCCTCCGCTCTATCTTCGCTTTTCTTGGTTTTCCTTTGCTCTAACCCTGCTTTTCTTGGTTTTTCTTTGCTCTAACCCCGCTTTTCGTGGTTTTCCTCCACGCTATCACCGCTTTTCGTGGTTTTCCTACGCTCTATCACCACTTTTCTTGGTTTTCCTCCGCTCTATCACCGCTTTTCTTGGATTTCCTACGCTCTCACACCACTTTTCTTGGTTTTCCTCCGCTATAACCCCGCTTTTCTTGGTTTTCCTCCGCTCTAATCCAGCTTTTCTTGGTTTTCCTCCGCTCTAACTTCGCTTTTCGTGGTTTTCCTTTGTACTAACCCTGCTTTTCTTGGGTTTCCTCCGCTCTAACCCCGCTTTTCTTGGTTTTCCTCTTTTCTAACCCCTCTTTTCTTGGTTTTCCTCCGCTCTATCCCAGCTTTTCTTGGTTTTCCTCCGGTCTAACCCCGCTTTTCTTGGTTTTCCTCCGCTCTAACCCCGCTTTTCTTGGTTTTCCTCCCTTCTATCCTCGCTTTTCTTGGTTTTTCTGCGCTCTAACCCTGCTTTTCTTGGTTTTTCTCCGCTCTAACCCCGTTTCTCTTGGTTTTTCTCCACTCAAACCATGCTTTTCTCGGATTTCTGCTGCTCTAACCACGCTTTTCTTCGTTTTCTTCCACTCTAAATTCTTTTTCTTGGTTTTCCTCCGATCTAACCCCGCTCTTCTTGGTTATCCTCTGTACTTATTCTGCTTTTCTTGGTTTTCCTCCGCTCTAACTTCGCTTTTCTTGGTTTTCCTCCGCTCTAACCCCGCTTTACTTGGTTTTCCTCCGCACTAACCCCTTTTTTCTTGGTTTTCCTCCGCTCTAACCCCGCTTTTCTTGGTTTTCCTCCGCTCTAACCCCGCTTTTCTTGGTTTTCCTCTGCTCTTACCCCGCTTTTCTTGGTTTTCCTCCGCACTAACCCCGCTTTTCTTGGTTTTTCTCCAATCTAACCCAGCTTTTCATGGTTTTTCTCTACTCTAACCATGCTTTTCTCGGATTTCTGCTGCTCTAACCGCGCTTTTCCTCGTTTTCTTCCTCTCTAAATTATTTTCTTGGTTTTCCTCCGATCTAACCCCGCTTTTCTTGGATTTCCTCCGCTCTAAGACCGCTTTTCTTGGTTTTCCTCCGCTCTAACCCCGCTTTTCTTGGTTTTTCTCCGCTCTAACCCCCATTTTCTTGGTTTTTCTCCGCTCTAACCCCGATTTTCTTGGTTTTCCACCGCTCTAACCTTGCTTTTCTTGGTTTTCCTCCGCACTAACCCCGCTTTTCTTGGTTTTTCTCCACTCTAACCCAGCTTTTCTTGGTTTTTCTCCACTCTAACCATGCTTTTCTCGGATTTCTGCTGCTCTAACCGCGCTTT
Source organism: Coturnix japonica (assembly GCF_054131305.1). Lineage (NCBI taxonomy): Eukaryota > Metazoa > Chordata > Aves > Galliformes > Phasianidae > Coturnix > Coturnix japonica. The sequence continues at coordinate 575,084 of NC_140674.1, read as the reverse complement.
TCTTCGTTTTCCTTCTCTCTAACTTCTTTTTCTTGGTTTTCCTCCGCTCTAACCCCGCTTTTTTTGGTTATCCTCCGCAGTTATTCCGCTTTTCTTGGTTTTCCTCCTCTCTAACCCCGCTTTTCTTGGTTTTCCTCCACTCTAACCCCGCTTTTATTAATTTTCCTCCGCTCTAACCCCTCTTTTCTTGGTTTTCCTCCGCTCTATCCCGGCTTTTCTTGGTTTTCCTCCCTTCTATCCTCGCTTTTCTTGTTTTTTCTGCGCTCTAACCCCGCTTTTCTTGGTTTTTCTCCGCTCTAACCCCATTTCTCTTGGTTTTCCTCCACTCTAACACCGCTTTTCTTGGTATTCCTCTGCTCTAACCCCGCATTTCTTGGTTTTCCTCCGCACTAACCCCGCTTTTCTTGGTTTTTCTCCACTCTAACCCAGCTTTTCATGTTTTTTCTCCACTCTAACCATGCTTTTCTCGGATTTCTGCTGCTCCAACCACGCTTTTCTACGTTTTATTCCGTTCTAACTCTGCTTTACTTGGTTTTCCTCCGCTCTAACCCCGCTTTTCTTGGTTTTCCTCTGCTCTAACCCTGCTTTTCTTGGTTTTCCTACGATATAACCACGATTTTATTGGTTTTCCTACGCTCTAACCCAGCTTTTCTTGCTTTTCCTCTGCACTAACCACGCTTTTCTACGTTTTATTCCGTTCTAACTCTGCTTTACTTGGTTTTCCTCCACTCTAACCCCACTTTTCTTGGTTTTCCTCCACACTACCACCGCTTTTCTTGGTTTTCCTACGCTCTAACCCAGATTTTCTTTGTTTTCCTTCGTACTAACTTCGCTTTTCTTGGTTTTCTTTTGCTCTAACTATGCTTTTCTTGGTTTTCCTCCGCTCTAATCCCGCTTTTCTTTGTTTTCCTCCGCTCTAACCCCGCTTTTCTTCGTTTTCCTCTGCTCTATCCCATCTTTTCTTGGTTTTCCTCCCTACTATCCCCGCTTTTCTTTGTTTTTCTCCGCTCTAACCCCGTTTCTCTTGGTTTTCCTCCGCTCTAACACCGCTTTTCTTGGTTTTCCTTTGCTCTAACACCGCTTTTCTTGGTTTTCCTCCGCTCTAACCCCTCTTTTCTTGGTTTTGCTCAGCTCTAACCCCACTTTTCATGTTTTTGCTCCGCTCTAACCCCGCTTTTCTTGGTTTTCCTCCGCTCTAACTTCACTATTCTTGGTTTTCCATTGCTCTAACCCCGCTTTTCTTGGTTTTCCTCCGCTCTAATCCCGCTTTTCTTGGTTTTTCTCCGCTCTAACCCAGCTTTTCATCGTTTTTCTCCACTCTAGCCATGCTTTTCTCGGATTTCTGCTGCTCTAACCACGCTTTTCTTCGTTTTCTTCCATTCTAACTCTGCTTTACTTGGTTTTCCTCCGCTCTAACCCCGCTTTTCTTGTTTTTCCTCCCTTCTATCCACGCTTTTCTTGATTTTCCTCCGCTCTAACCCAGCTTTTCTTGGTTTTCCTCCGCACTAACTTCGCTTTTCTTGGTTTTCCTTTGCTCTAACCCTGCTTTACTTGGTTTTCCTCCGCTCTAACGCCGCTTTTCTTGGTTTTCCTCCTTTCTAAACCCTCTTTTCTTGGTTATCCTCCACTCTAACCCCGCTTTTCTTGGTTTTCCTCCGCTCTAACTTCGCTTTTCTTGGTTTTCCTCCGCTCTAACCCCGCTTTTCTTGGTTTTCCTCCGCTCTACCTTCGCTTTTCTTGGTTTTCCTTTGCTCTAACCCTGCTTTTCTTGGTTTTCCTTTGCTCTAACCCCGCTTTTCTTGGTTTTCCTCCGCTCTATCACCGCTTTTCTTGGTTTTCCTACGCTCCATCACCACTTTTCTTGGTTTTCCTCCGCTCTATCACCGCTTTTCTTGGTTTTCCTACGCTCTAACTCCACTTTTCTTGGTTTTCCTCCGCTATAACCCTGCTTTTCTTGGTTTTCCTTCGCTCTAACCCAGCTTTTCTTGGTTTTCCTCCGCTCTAACTTCGCTTTTCTTGGTTTTCCTTTGCTCTAACCCTGCTTTTCTTGGGTTTCCTCCGCTCTAACCCCGCTTTTCTTGGTTTTCCTCCTTTCTAACCCCACTTTTCTTGGTTTTCCTCTGCTCTATCCCCGGTTTTCTTGGTTTTTCTCCGCTCTAACCCCGCTTTTCTTGGTTTTCCTCCTTTCTATCCTCGCTTTTCTTGGTTTTCCTTTGCTCTAACCCTGCTTTTCTTGGTTTCTCTCCACTCTAACCATGCTTTTCTCGGATTTCTGCTGCTCTAACCGCGCTTTTCTTTGTTTTCTTCCACTCTAAATTCTTTTTCTTGGTTTTCCACCGATCTAACCCCGCTTTTCTTGGTTTTCCTCTGCACTTATTCTGCTATTCTTGGTTTTCCTCCGCTCTAACTCCGCTTTTCCTGGTTTTCCTCCGCTCTAACCCTGCTTTTCTTGGTTTTTCTTTGCTCTGACCTTGCTTTTCTTGGTTTTCCTCCGCGCTATCACCGCTTTTCGTGGTTTTCCTACGCTCTATCACCACTTTTCTTGATTTTCCTCTGCTCTATCACCGCTTTTCTTGGTTTTCCTACGCTCTAACACCACTTTTCGTGGTTTTCCTCCGCTCTAACCCCGCTTTTCTTGGTTTTCCTCCGCTCTAACCCCGCTTTCTTTGGTTTTCCTCCGCTATAACCCAGCTTTTCTTTGTTTTCCTCCGCTCTAACCCAGCTTTTCTTGGTTTTCCTCCGCTCTAACTTCGCTTTTCTTGGTTTTCCTTTGCTCTAACCCTGCTTTTCTTGGGTTTCCTCCGCTGTAACCCCTCTTCTCTTGGTTTTCCTCCGCTCTATCCCAGCTTTTCTTGGTTTTCCTCCGCTCTAACCCCGCTTTTCTTGGTTTTCCTCCGCTCTAACCCCGCATTTCTTGGTTTACCTCCGCTCTAACATCGCTTTTCTTGGTTTTTCTCCGCTCTAACGCCGCTTTTCATGGTTTTTCTCCACTCTAACCATGCTTTTCTCGGATTTCTGCAGCTCTAACCGCGCTTTTCTTCGTTTTCTTCCACTCTAAATTCTTTTTCTTGGTTTTCCTCCGATCTAACCCCATTTTCTTGGTTTTCCTCTGCACTTATTCTGCTTTTCTTGGTTTTCCTCCGCTCTAACTTCGCTTTTCTAGGTTTTCCTCCGCTCTAACCCCGCTTTACTTGGTTTTCCTCCGCACTAACCCCTTTTTTCTTGGTTTTCCTCCGCTCTAACCCCGCTTTTCTTGGTTTTCCTCCGCTCTAACTTCGCTTTCTTTCTTTTCCTCTGCACTAACCCCGCTTTTGTATTTTCTCCGCTCTAACCCAGCTTTTCATCGTTTTTCTTTACTCTAACCATGCTTTTCTCGGATTTCTGCTCCTCCAACCACGCTTTTCTACGTTTTATTCCGTTCTAACTCTGCTTTACTTGGTTTTCCTCCGCTCTAACCCCGCTTTTCTTGGTTTTCCTTTGGTCTTACCACGCTTTTCTTGCTTTTTCTCCGCACTAACCCCTCTTTTCTTGGTTTTCCTCCGCACTAACCCCGCTTTTCTTGGTTTTTCTCCACTCTAACCCAGCTTTTCATGGTTTTTCTCCACTCTCACCATGCTTTTCTCGGATTTCTGCTGCTCTAACCGCGCTTTTCCTCGTTTTCTTCCTCTCTAAATTCTTTTTCTTGGTTTTTCTCCGCTCTAACCCAGCTTTTCATCGTTTTTCTCCAATCTAGCCATGCTTTTCTCGGATTTCTGCTGCTCTAACCACGCTTTTCTTCGTTTTCTTCCATTCTAACTCTGCTTTATTTGGTTTTCCTTTGCTCTAACCCTGCTTTACATGGTTTTCCTCTGCTCTATCCCAGCTTTTCTTGGTTTTATTCCGCTCTAACCCCGCTTTTCTTGGTTTTCATCCGCTCTAACCCTGCTTTTCTTGGTTTTCCTCCGCTCTAACTTCACTATTCTTGGTTTTTCATTGCTCTAACCCCGCTTTTCTTGGTTTTCCTCCGCTCTAATCCCGCTTTTCTTGGTTTTTCTCCACTCTAACCCAGCTTTTCATCGTTTTTCCCCACTCTAGCCATGCTTTTCTCAGATTTCTGCTGCTCTAACCACGCTTTTCTTCGTTTTCTTCCATTCTAACTCTGCTTTATTTGGTTTTCCTTTGCTCTAACCCTGCTTTACATGGTTTTCCTCCGCTCGAACCCCGCTTTTCTTGGTTTTCCTCCTTTCTAACCCCTCTTTTCTTGGTTTTCCTCCGCACTAACCCCTCTTTTCTTGGTTTTCCTCCGCTCTAACTTCGCTTTTCTTGGTTTTCCTCCGCTGTATCACCGCTTTTCTTGGTTTTCCTCCGCTCTATCACCGCTTTTAGTGATTTTCCTACGCTCTATCACCACTTTTCTTGGTTTTCCTCTGCTCTATCACCGCTTTTCTTGGTTTTCCTCCGCTCTACCCCGCTTTTCTTGGTTTTCCCCCGCTCTAACCCCGCTATTCTTGGTTTTCCTCCGCTATAACCTCGCTTTTCTTGGTTTTCCTCCGCTCTAACCCAGCTTTTCTTGGTTTTCCTCCGCTCTAACTTCGCTTTTCTTGGTTTTCCTTTGTACTAACCCTGCTTTTCTTGGGTTTCCTCCGCTCTAACCCCACTTTTCTTGGTTTTCCTCTTTTCTAACCCCTCTTTTCTTGGTTTTCCTCCGCTCTATCCCAGCTTTTCTTGGTTTTCCTCCGCTCTAACCCCGCTTTTCTTGGTTTTCCTCCGCTCTAACTTCGCTTTTCTTGATTTTCCTCTGCTCTAACTCCGCTTTACTTGGTTATCCTCCGCACTAACCCCTTTTTTCTTGGTTTTCCTCCGCTCTAACCCCGCTTTTCTTGTTTTTCCTCCGCTATAACCCCGCTTTTCTTGGTTTTCCTCCGCTATAACCCCGCTTTTCTTGGTTTTCCTCCGCTCTAACCCAGCTTTTCTTGGTTTTCCTCCGCTCTAACTTCGCTTTTCTTGGTTTTCCTTTGTACTAACCCTGCTTTTCTTGGGTTTCCTCCGCTCTAACCCTGCTTTTCTTGGTTTTCCTCTTTTCTAACCCCTCTTTTCTTGGTTTTCCTCCGCTCTATCCCAGCTTTTCTTGGTTTTCCTCCGCTCTAACCCCGCTTTTCTTGGTTTTCCTCCGCTCTAACCCCGCTAATGTTTCTTTTCCTCCGCTCTAACCCCGCTTTTCTTGGTTTTCCTCCGCTCTAACCCCGCTAATGTTTCTTTTCCTCCGCTCTAACCCCGCTTTTCTTGGTTTTCCTCCGCTCTAACACCGCTTTTCCTGGTTTTCCTCCGCACTAGCCCCTCTTTCCTTTTTTTTCCCTTTGCACTAACCCCGCTTTTCTTGGTATTCCTCCTCTCTAGCCCCGCTTTTCTTGGTTTTCCTCCGCTCTAACTTCACTTTTCTTGGTTTTCCTATGGTCTCACTCCGCTTTTCTTGGTTTTCCTCCTCTCTAACTTCATTTTTCTTGGTTTTCCTCTTCTCTAACTTCGCTTTTCTTGGTTTTCCTCCGCTCTAACCCCGTTTTTTCTTGGTTTTTCTCTGCTCTAACCCCGGTTTTCTTGGTTTTCCTCGGCTCTATCCCGCTTTTCTTGGTTTTTCTCCAATCTAACCATGCTTTTCTTGGATTTCTGCTGCTCAAACTGCGCTTTTCTTCGTATTCTTTCACTCTAACTTCTTTTTCTTGGTTTTCCTTCGCTCTGTCCCCGATTATCTTGGTTTTTCTGCAATCTAACCCTGCTTTTCCTGGTTTTCTTCCATTCTAACTCTGCTTTTCTTGGTTTTCCTCCGATCTAACCACACTTTTCTTGGTTTTCCTTCGCTCTTACTTCACTTTTCTTGGTTTTCCTCCACTCTAATCCCGCTTTTCTTTGTTTTCCTCCGCTCTAACCCCACTATTCTTGGTTTTCCTTTGCTCTAACCCTGCTTTTCTTGGTTTTCCTCCGCTCTATCCCCGCTTTTCTTGGTTTTCCTCCGCTCTAATCCCGCTTTTCTTTGTTTTCCTCCGCTCTAACCCCGCTATTCTTGGTTGTCCTTTGCTCTAACCCTGCTTTTCTTGGTTTTCCTCCGCTCTATCCCCGCTTTTCTTGGTTTTCCTCCGCTCTATCACCGCTTTTCTTGGTTTTCCTCTGCACTAACCCCGCTTTTCTTGGTTTTACACCACACTAACCCCGCTTTTCATGGTTTACCTCCTCTCTAACTTCAATTTTCTTGGTCTTCCTACTTTCTAACCCCGATTTTTATGGTTTTCCTCTGCTCTAACCCCGCTTTTCTTGGTTTTTCTCCACTGTAATCCAGCTTTTCTTGGTTCTTCTCCACTCTAACCATGCTTTTCTTGGATTTCTGCTGCTCTATTCGCGCTTTGCTTTGTTTTCCTCCTCTAACTTCTTTTTACATGGTTTTCCTCCGCTCTAACTTCGCTTTTCTTGGTTTTCCTCCGCTCTAACCCCGCTTTTCTTGGTTTTCATCCGCTCTAAGCCCGCTTTTCTTTGTTTTCCTCCGCTCTAACCCCGCTTTTCTTGGATTTCCTCCGCTCTAACCCCTTTTTTCTTGGTTTTCCTCCACTCTAACTTCGCTTTCCTTGGTTTTCCTCCACTCTAACACCGCTTTTCTTGGTTTTCCTCCGCTCTAACACCGCTTTTCTTGGTTTTCATCCGCTCTAACACCGCTTTTCTTGGTTTTCCTCCGCACTAACCTTTCTTTACTTTGTTTTCCTCCGCACGAACCCCGCTTTTCTTGGTTTTCCTCCGCTCTAACTTCACTTTTCTTGGTTTTCCTCCTTTCTAACCCCACTTTTCTTGGTTTTCCTCCGCTCTAAGTTCGCTTTTCTTGGTTTTCATCCGCTCTAACTTCACTTTTCTTGGTTTTCCTCCTTTCTAACCCTATTTTCATGGTTTTCATCCGCACTAACTCCCCTTATCTTTGTTTTCCTCCGTTCTAACCCTGCTTTTCTTGGTTTTCCTCCGCTCTAACCCCGCTAATGTTTGTTTTCCTCCGCTCTAACCCCGCTTTTCTTGGTTTTCCTCCGCTCTAACCCTGCTTTTCTTGGTTTTCCTCCGCTCTAACTTCACTTTTCTTGGTTTTCCTCCTTTCTAACCCCACTTTTCTTGGTTTTCCTCTGCTCTAAGTTCGCTTTTCTTGGTTTTCCTCCGGTCTAACTTCACTTTTCTTGGTTTTCCTCCTTTCTAACCCCATTTTCTTGGTTTTCATCTGCACTAACCCCGCTTATCTTTGTTTTCCTCCGCTCTAACACCGCTTTTCTTGGTTTTCCTCCGCTCTAACCCCGCTAATGTTTCTTTTCCTCCGCTCTAACCCTGCTTTTCTTGGTTTTCCTCCGCTCTAACCCCGCTAATGTTTCTTTTCCTCCGCTCTAACCCCGCTTTTCTTGGTTTTCCTCTGCTCTAACCCCGCTAATGTTTCTTTTCCTCCGCTCTAACCCCGCTTTTCTTGGTTTTCCTCCGCTCTAACACCGCTTTTCTTGGTTTTCCTCCGCACTAGCCCCTCTTTCCTTTTTTTTCCCTTTGCACTAACCCCGCTTTTCTTGGTTTTCCTCCTCTCTAGCCCCGCTTTTCTTGGTTTTCCTCCGCTCTAACTTCACTTTTCTTGGTTTTCCTATGGTCTCACTCCGCTTTTCTTGGTTTTCATCCGCTCTAAGCCCGCTTTACTTTGTTTTCCTCCGCTCTAACCCCGCTTTTCTTGCTTTTTCTCCGCTCTAACCCCGCTTTTCTTGGTTTTCCTCCACTCCAACCTCACTATTCTTGGATTTCCTCTACTCTAACTTCGCTTTCCTTGGTTTTCCTTTGCTCTAACTTCAATTTTCTTGGTTTTCATCCGCTCTAACACTGCTTTTCTTGGTTTTCCACAAATATAACCCCACTTTTCTTGGTTTTCCTCCGCTTTAACCCCGCTTTTCTTGGTTTTCCTCCGCTCTAACCCCGCTTTTCTTGGTTTTCCTCCGCTCTATCTCCGCTTTTCTTGGTTTTTCTCCACTCTAACCCCGCTTTTCCTGATTTTCTTCCATTCTAACACCGCCTTTCTTGGTTTCCCTCCGCACTAACCCCGCTTTTCTTGGTTTTCATCCACTCTAACACCGCTTTTCTTGGTTTTCCTCCGCACTAGCCCCGCTTTTCTTGGTTTTCCTCCACTCTAACCACACTTTTCTTGGTTTTCCTCAACACTAACACCGCTTTTCTTGGTTTTCCTCCGCTCTAACCCCGCTTTTCTTGGTTTATCTCCGCTCTAACCCCGCTTTTCTTGGTTTTCCTCCGCACTTATTTTGCTTTTCTTGGTTTTCCTCCGCTCTAACTTCGCTTTTCTTGGTTTTCCTCCGCTCTAACCCCGCTTTTCTTGGTTTTCCTCCGCTCTAACTTCGTTTTTCTTGGTTTTCCTCCGCTCTAACCCCGCTTTTCTTGGATTTCCTCCGCTCTAACCCCTTTATTCTTGGTTTTCCTCCACTCTAACTTCGCTTTCCTTGGTTTTCCTCCACTCTAACTTCGCTTTCCTTGATTTCCTCCGGTCTAAGTTCGCTTTTCTTGGTTTTCCTCCGCTCTAACACCGCTTTTCTTGGTTTTCATCCGCTCTAACACCGCTTTTCTTGGTTTTCCTCCGCACTAACCTTTCTTTACTTTGTTTTCCTCCGCACGAACCCCGCTTTTCTTGGTTTTCTTCCGCTCTAACTTCACTTTTCTTGGTTTTCCTCCTTTCTAACCCCACTTTTCTTGGTTTTCCTCCGCTCTAAGTTCGCTTTTCTTGGTTTTCCTCCGCTCTAACTTCACTTTTCTTGGTTTTCCTCCTTTCTAACCCTATTTTCTTGGTTTTCATCCGCACTAACCCCCCTTATCTTTGTTTTCCTCCGTTCTAACCCCGCTTTTCTTGGTTTTCCTCCGCTCTAACCCCGCTAATGTTTGTTTTCCTCCGCTCTAACCCCGCTTTTCTTGGTTTTCCTCCGCTCTAACCCTGCTTTTCTTGGTTTTCCTCCGCTCTAACTTCACTTTTCTTGGTTTTCCTCCTTTCTAACCCCACTTTTCTTGGTTTTCCTCTGCTCTAAGTTCGCTTTTCTTGGTTTTCCTCCGGTCTAACTTCACTTTTCTTGGTTTTCCTCCTTTCTAACCCCATTTTCTTGGTTTTCATCTGCACTAACCCCGCTTATCTTTGTTTTCCTCCGCTCTAACACCGCTTTTCTTGGTTTTCCTCCACTCTAACCCCGCTAATGTTTCTTTTCCTCCTCTCTAACCCTGCTTTTCTTGGTTTTCCTCCGCTCTAACCCCGCTAATGTTTCTTTTCCTCCGCTCTAACCCCGCTTTTCTTGGTTTTCCTCCGCTCTAACACCGCTTTTCTTCGTTTTCCTCCGCACTAGCCCCTCTTTCCTTTTTTTTCCCTTTGCACTAACCCCACTTTTCTTGGTTTTCCTCCGCTCTAAGTTCGCTTTTCTTGGTTTTCCTCCGCTCTAACTTCACTTTTCTTGGTTTTCCTCCGCTCTAACCCCGCTAATGTTTGTTTTCCTCCGCTCTAACCCCGCTTTTCTTGGTTTTCCTCTGCTCTAACCCTGCTTTTCTTGGTTTTCCTCCGCTCTAACTTCACTTTTCTTGGTTTTCCTCCTTTCTAACCCCACTTTTCTTGGTTTTCCTCTGCTCTAAGTTCGCTTTTCTTGGTTTTCCTCCGGTCTAACTTCACTTTTCTTGGTTTTCCTCCTTTCTAACCCCATTTTCTTGGTTTTCATCTGCACTAACCCCGCTTATCTTTGTTTTCCTCCGCTCTAACACCGCTTTTCTTGGTTTTCCTCCGCTCTAACCCCGCTAATGTTTCTTTTCCTCCGCTCTAACCCTGCTTTTCTTGGTTTTCCTCCGCTCTAACCCCGCTAATGTTTCTTTTCCTCCGCTCTAACCCCGCTTTTCTTGGTTTTCCTCCGCTCTAACACCGCTTTTCTTGGTTTTCCTCCGCACTAGCCCCTCTTTCCTTTTTTTTCCCTTTGCACTAACCCCACTTTTCTTGGTTTTCCTCCGCTCTAAGTTCGCTTTTCTTGGTTTTCCTCCGCTCTAACTTCACTTTTCTTGGTTTTCCTCCTTTCTAACCCTATTTTCTTGGTTTTCATCCGCACTAACCCCCGTTTTCTTGGTTTTACTCCGCTCTAACCCCGCTTTTCTTGCTTTTTCTCCGCTCTAACCTTGCTTTTCTTGGTTTTCCTCCACTCCAACCTCACTATTCTTGGATTTCCTCCACTCTAACTTCGCTTTCCTTGGTTTTCCTTTGCTCTAACTTCAATTTTCTTGGTTTTCATCCGCTCTAACATCGCTTTTCTTGGTTTTCCACAAATATAACTCCACTTTTCTTGGTTTCCCTCCGCTTTAACCCCGCTTTTCTTGGTTTTCCTCCGCTCTAACCCCGCTTTTCTTGGTTTTCCTCCGCTCTATCTTTGCTTTTCTTGGTTTTTCTCCACTCTAACCTCGCTTTTCCTGATTTTCTTCCATTCTAACACCGACTTTCTTGGTTTCCCTTCGCACTAACCCCGCTTTTCTTGGTTTTCATCCACTCTAACACCGCTTTTCTTGGTTTTCCTCCGCACTAGCCCCGCTTTTCTTGGTTTTCCTCCACTCTAACCACACTTTTCTTGGTTTTCCTCAACACTAACACCGCTTTTCTTGGTTTTCCTCCGCTCTAACCCCGCTTTTCTTGGTTTATCTCCGCTCTAACCCCACTTTTCTTGGTTTTCCTCCGCACTTATTTTGCTTTTCTTGGTTTTCCTCCGCTCTAACTTCGCTTTTCTTGGTTTTCCTCCACTCTAACCCCGCTTTTATTGGTTTACCTCCACTCTAACCCCGCTTTTCTTGGTTTTCCTCCACACTAACTTCGCTTTCCTTGGTTTTCCTTTGCTCTAACTTCGCTTTTCTTGGTTTTCCTTTGCTCTAACCCCACTTTTCTTGGTTTTCCCCCTCACTAACCCCGCTTTTCTTGGTCTTACACTGCACTAACCCCGCTTTTCTTGGTTTTCCTCCGCTCTAACCCCACTTTTCTTGGATTTCCTCCACTCTAACTTCGCTTTCCTTGGTTTTCCTTTGCTCTAACTTCGTTTTTCTTTGTTTTCCTCCACTCTAACCCCACTTTTCTAGGTTTTCTTCCTTTCTAACCTTGCCTTTCTTGGTTTTCCTCCACTCTAACCCCGCTTTTCTTTGTTTTTCTCCACTCTAACCCAGCTTTTCTTGGATTTCTGCTTCTCTAACCGGGCTTTTCATGCTTTTCCTTCTCTCTAACTTCTTTTTCTTGGTTTTCCTTCGCTCTGTCCCCGATTATCTTGGTTTTCCTCCTCTCTAACCCCGCTTTTCTTGGTTTTCCTCCGCTCTAACCCCGCTTTTCTTGGTTTTTCTCCGCTCTAACCCTGATTTTCTTGGTTTTCCTCCGCTCTAACCCCGCTTTTCTTGGTTTTCCACCGCTCTAACCTGGCTTTTCTTGGTTTTCCTCCGCACTAACCCCGCTTTTCTTGGTTTTTCTCCACTCTAACCCAGCTTTTCTTGGTTTTTCTCCACTCTAACCATGCTTTATTCGGATTTCTGCTGCTCTAACCGCGCTTTTCTTCGTTTTCAACCTCTCTAACTTCTTTTTCTTGGTTTTCCTCCGCTCTAACCCCGCTTTTCTTGGTTATCCTCCGCACTTATTCCGCTTTTCCTGGTTTTCCTCTGCTCTAACTTCGCTTTTCTTGGTTTTCCTCCGCTCTAACCCCGCTTTTCTTGGTTTTTCTTCCGCTCTAACCCCGCTTTTATTAATTTTCCTCCGCTCTAACCCCGTTTTCTTGGTTTTTCTCCGCTCTAACCTCGCTTTTCTTGGTTTTCCTCCCTTCTCTCCTCGCTTTTCTTGTTTTTTCTGCGCTCTAACCCCGCTTTTCTTGGTTTTTCTCCGCTCTAACCCCATTTCTCTATGTTTTCCTCCGCTCTAACACCGCTTTTCTTGGTATTCCTCCACTCTAACCCCGCATTTCTTGGTTTTCCTCCGCACTAACCCCGCTTTTCTTGGTTTTTCTCCGCTCTAACCCAGCTTTTCATCGTTTTTCTCCACTCTAACTATGCTTTTCTCGGATTTCTGCTGCTCCAACCACGCTTTTCTACGTTTTATTCCGTTCTAACTCTGCTTTACTTGGTTTTCCTCCGCTCTATCCCCGCTTTTCTTGGTTTTCCTCTGCTCTAACCCTGCTTTTCTTGGTTTTCCTACGCTATAACCACGATTTTCTTGGTTTTCCTACGCTCTAACCCAGCTTTTCTTGCTTTTCCTCTGCACTAACCCCGCTTTTCTTGGTTTTTCTCCACTCTAACCCAGCTTTTCATGGTTTTTCTCCACTCTAACCATGCTTTTCTCGGATTTCTGCTGCTCCAACCACGCTTTTCTACGTTTTATTCCGTTCTAACTCTGCTTTACTTGGTTTTCCTCCACTCTAACCCCACTTTTCTTGGTTTTCATCCGCTCTAACACTGCTTTTCTTAGTTTTCCTCCACACTAACCCCTCTTTTCTTCCTTTTCCTCCACTCTAACCCCACTTTTCTTGGTTTTCCTCCACACTAACACCGCTTTTCTTGGTTTTCCTACGCTCTAACCCAGATTTTCTTCGTTTTCCTCCGTACTAACTTCGCTTTTCTTGGTTTTCTTTTGCTCTAACTATGCTTTTCTTGGTTTTCCTCCGCTCTAATCCCACTTTTCTTTGTTTTCCTCCTTTCTAACCCCGCTTTTCTTGGTTTTCCTCCGCTCTAACTTCACTATTCTTGGTTTTTCATTGCTCTAACCCCGCTTTTCTTGGTTTTCCTCCGCTCTAATCCCGCTTTTCTTGGTTTTTCTCCGCTCTAACCCAGCTTTTCATCGTTTTTCTCCACTCTAGCCATGCTTTTCTCGGATTTCTGCTGCACTAACCACGCTTTTCTTCGTTTTCTTCCATTCTAACTCTGATTTATTTGGTTTTCCTTTGCTCTAACCCTGCTTTACATGGTTTTCCTCCGCTCTAACCCCGCTTTTCTTGGTTTTCCTCCGCTCTAACTTCGCTTTTCTTGGTTTTCCTACGCTCTAACCCCGCTTTTCTTGGTTTTCCTCCGCTCTAACCCCGCTTTTCTTTGTTTTTCTCCGCTCTAACCCCGCTTTTCTTGGTTTTCCTCCGCTCTATCTTCGCTTTTCTTGGTTTTCCTTTGCTCTAACCCTGCTTTTCTTGGTTTTTCTTTGCTCTAACCCCGCTTTTCGTGGTTTTCCTCCGCGCTATCACCGCTTTTCGTGGTTTTCCTACGCTCTATCACCACTTTTCTTGGTTTTCCTCCGCTCTATCACCGCTTTTCTTGGATTTCCTACGCTCTCACACCACTTTTCTTGGTTTTCCTCCGCTATAACCCCGCTTTTCTTGGTTTTCCTCCGCTCTAATCCAGCTTTTCTTGGTTTTCCTCCGCTCTAACTTCGCTTTTCGTGGTTTTCCTTTGTACTAACCCTGCTTTTCTTGGGTTTCCTCCGCTCTAACCCCGCTTTTCTTGGTTTTCCTCTTTTCTAACCCCTCTTTTCTTGGTTTTCCTCCGCTCTATCCCAGCTTTTCTTGGTTTTCCTCCGGTCTAACCCCGCTTTTCTTGGTTTTCCTCCGCTCTAACCCCGCTTTTCTTGGTTTTCCTCCCTTCTATCCTCGCTTTTCTTGGTTTTTCTGCGCTCTAACCCTGCTTTTCTTGGTTTTTCTCCGCTCTAACCCCGTTTCTCTTGGTTTTTCTCCACTCAAACCATGCTTTTCTCGGATTTCTGCTGCTCTAACCACGCTTTTCTTCGTTTTCTTCCACTCTAAATTCTTTTTCTTGGTTTTCCTCCGATCTAACCCCGCTCTTCTTGGTTATCCTCTGTACTTATTCTGCTTTTCTTGGTTTTCCTCCGCTCTAACTTCGCTTTTCTTGGTTTTCCTCCGCTCTAACCCCGCTTTACTTGGTTTTCCTCCGCACTAACCCCTTTTTTCTTGGTTTTCCTCCGCTCTAACCCCGCTTTTCTTGGTTTTCCTCCGCTCTAACCCCGCTTTTCTTGGTTTTCCTCTGCTCTTACCCCGCTTTTCTTGGTTTTCCTCCGCACTAACCCCGCTTTTCTTGGTTTTTCTCCAATCTAACCCAGCTTTTCATGGTTTTTCTCTACTCTAACCATGCTTTTCTCGGATTTCTGCTGCTCTAACCGCGCTTTTCCTCGTTTTCTTCCTCTCTAAATTATTTTCTTGGTTTTCCTCCGATCTAACCCCGCTTTTCTTGGATTTCCTCCGCTCTAACACCGCTTTTCTTGGTTTTCCTCCGCTCTAACCCCGCTTTTCTTGGTTTTTCTCCGCTCTAACCCCCATTTTCTTGGTTTTTCTCCGCTCTAACCCCGATTTTCTTGGTTTTCCACCGCTCTAACCTTGCTTTTCTTGGTTTTCCTCCGCACTAACCCCGCTTTTCTTGGTTTTTCTCCACTCTAACCCAGCTTTTCTTGGTTTTTCTCCACTCTAACCATGCTTTTCTCGGATTTCTGCTGCTCTAACCGCGCTTTTCTTCGTTTTCCTTCTCTCTAACTTCTTTTTCTTGGTTTTCCTCCGCTCTAACCCCGCTTTTTTTGGTTATCCTCCGCACTTATTCCGCTTTTCTTGGTTTTCCTCCGCTCTAACTTCGCTTTTCTTGGTTTTCCTCCGCTCTAACCCCGCTTTTCTTGGTTTTCCTCCACTCTAACCCCGCTTTTATTAATTTTCCTCCGCTCTAACCCCTCTTTTCTTGGTTTTCCTCCGCTCTATCCCGGCTTTTCTTGGTTTTCCTCCCTTCTATCCTCGCTTTTCTTGTTTTTTCTGCGCTCTAACCCCGCTTTTCTTGGTTTTTCTCCGCTCTAACCCCATTTCTCTTGGTTTTCCTCCGCTCTAACACCGCTTTTCTTGGTATTCCTCCGCTCTAACCCCGCATTTCTTGGTTTTCCTCCGCACTAACCCCGCTTTTCTTGGTTTTTCTCCACTCTAACCCAGCTTTTCATGTTTTTTCTCCACTCTAACCATGCTTTTCTCGGATTTCTGCTGCTCCAACCACGCTTTTCTACGTTTTATTCCGTTCTAACTCTGCTTTACTTGGTTTTCCTCCGCTCTAACCCCGCTTTTCTTGGTTTTCCTCTGCTCTAACCCTGCTTTTCTTGGTTTTCCTACGATATAACCACGATTTTATTGGTTTTCCTACGCTCTAACCCAGCTTTTCTTGCTTTTCCTCTGCACTAACCACGCTTTTCTACGTTTTATTCCGTTCTAACTCTGCTTTACTTGGTTTTCCTCCACTCTAACCCCACTTTTCTTGGTTTTCCTCCACACTACCACCGCTTTTCTTGGTTTTCCTACGCTCTAACCCAGATTTTCTTTGTTTTCCTTCGTACTAACTTCGCTTTTCTTGGTTTTCTTTTGCTCTAACTATGCTTTTCTTGGTTTTCCTCCGCTCTAATCCCGCTTTTCTTTGTTTTCCTCCGCTCTAACCCCGCTTTTCTTCGTTTTCCTCTGCTCTATCCCATCTTTTCTTGGTTTTCCTCCCTACTATCCCCGCTTTTCTTTGTTTTTCTCCGCTCTAACCCCGTTTCTCTTGGTTTTCCTCCGCTCTAACACCGCTTTTCTTGGTTTTCCTTTGCTCTAACACCGCTTTTCTTGGTTTTCCTCCGCTCTAACCCCTCTTTTCTTGGTTTTGCTCAGCTCTAACCCCACTTTTCATGTTTTTGCTCCGCTCTAACCCCGCTTTTCTTGGTTTTCCTCCGCTCTAACTTCACTATTCTTGGTTTTCCATTGCTCTAACCCCGCTTTTCTTGGTTTTCCTCCGCTCTAATCCCGCTTTTCTTGGTTTTTCTCCGCTCTAACCCAGCTTTTCATCGTTTTTCTCCACTCTAGCCATGCTTTTCTCGGATTTCTGCTGCTCTAACCACGCTTTTCTTCGTTTTCTTCCATTCTAACTCTGCTTTACTTGGATTTCCTCCGCTCTAACACCGCTTTTCTTGGTTTTCCTCCGCTCTAACCCCGCTTTTCTTGGTTTTTCTCCGCTCTAACCCCCATTTTCTTGGTTTTTCTCCGCTCTAACCCCGATTTTCTTGGTTTTCCACCGCTCTAACCTTGCTTTTCTTGGTTTTCCTCCGCACTAACCCCGCTTTTCTTGGTTTTTCTCCACTCTAACCCAGCTTTTCTTGGTTTTTCTCCACTCTAACCATGCTTTTCTCGGATTTCTGCTGCTCTAACCGCGCTTTTCTTCGTTTTCCTTCTCTCTAACTTCTTTTTCTTGGTTTTCCTCCGCTCTAACCCCGCTTTTTTTGGTTATCCTCCGCACTTATTCCGCTTTTCTTGGTTTTCCTCCGCTCTAACTTCGCTTTTCTTGGTTTTCCTCCGCTCTAACCCCGCTTTTCTTGGTTTTCCTCCACTCTAACCCCGCTTTTATTAATTTTCCTCCGCTCTAACTTCTCTTTTCTTGGTTTTCCTCCGCTCTATCCCGGCTTTTCTTGGTTTTCCTCCCTTCTATCCTCGCTTTTCTTGTTTTTTCTGCGCTCTAACCCCGCTTTTCTTGGTTTTTCTCCGCTCTAACCCCATTTCTCTTGGTTTTCCTCCGCTCTAA
Organism: Coturnix japonica; assembly: GCF_054131305.1. NCBI lineage: Eukaryota > Metazoa > Chordata > Aves > Galliformes > Phasianidae > Coturnix > Coturnix japonica. The sequence continues at coordinate 558,500 of NC_140674.1, read as the reverse complement.
CACCGCTTTTCTTGGTATTCCTCCGCTCTAACCCCGCATTTCTTGGTTTTCCTCCGCACTAACCCCGCTTTTCTTGGTTTTTCTCCACTCTAACCCAGCTTTTCATGTTTTTTCTCCACTCTAACCATGCTTTTCTCGGATTTCTGCTGCTCCAACCACGCTTTTCTACGTTTTATTCCGTTCTAACTCTGCTTTACTTGGTTTTCCTCCGCTCTAACCCCGCTTTTCTTGGTTTTCCTCTGCTCTAACCCTGCTTTTCTTGGTTTTCCTACGATATAACCACGATTTTATTGGTTTTCCTACGCTCTAACCCAGCTTTTCTTGCTTTTCCTCTGCACTAACCACGCTTTTCTACGTTTTATTCCGTTCTAACTCTGCTTTACTTGGTTTTCCTCCACTCTAACCCCACTTTTCTTGGTTTTCCTCCACACTACCACCGCTTTTCTTGGTTTTCCTACGCTCTAACCCAGATTTTCTTTGTTTTCCTTCGTACTAACTTCGCTTTTCTTGGTTTTCTTTTGCTCTAACTATGCTTTTCTTGGTTTTCCTCCGCTCTAATCCCGCTTTTCTTTGTTTTCCTCCGCTCTAACCCCGCTTTTCTTCGTTTTCCTCTGCTCTATCCCATCTTTTCTTGGTTTTCCTCCCTACTATCCCCGCTTTTCTTTGTTTTTCTCCGCTCTAACCCCGTTTCTCTTGGTTTTCCTCCGCTCTAACACCGCTTTTCTTGGTTTTCCTTTGCTCTAACACCGCTTTTCTTGGTTTTCCTCCGCTCTAACCCCTCTTTTCTTGGTTTTGCTCAGCTCTAACCCCACTTTTCATGTTTTTGCTCCGCTCTAACCCCGCTTTTCTTGGTTTTCCTCCGCTCTAACTTCACTATTCTTGGTTTTCCATTGCTCTAACCCCGCTTTTCTTGGTTTTCCTCCGCTCTAATCCCGCTTTTCTTGGTTTTTCTCCGCTCTAACCCAGCTTTTCATCGTTTTTCTCCACTCTAGCCATGCTTTTCTCGGATTTCTGCTGCTCTAACCACGCTTTTCTTCGTTTTCTTCCATTCTAACTCTGCTTTACTTGGTTTTCCTCCGCTCTAACCCCGCTTTTCTTGTTTTTCCTCCCTTCTATCCACGCTTTTCTTGATTTTCCTCCGCTCTAACCCAGCTTTTCTTGGTTTTCCTCCGCACTAACTTCGCTTTTCTTGGTTTTCCTTTGCTCTAACCCTGCTTTACTTGGTTTTCCTCCGCTCTAACGCCGCTTTTCTTGGTTTTCCTCCTTTCTAAACCCTCTTTTCTTGGTTATCCTCCACTCTAACCCCGCTTTTCTTGGTTTTCCTCCGCTCTAACTTCGCTTTTCTTGGTTTTCCTCCGCTCTAACTCCGCTTTTCTTGGTTTTCCTCCGCTCTACCTTCGCTTTTCTTGGTTTTCCTTTGCTCTAACCCTGCTTTTCTTGGTTTTCCTTTGCTCTAACCCCGCTTTTCTTGGTTTTCCTCCGCTCTATCACCGCTTTTCTTGGTTTTCCTACGCTCCATCACCACTTTTCTTGGTTTTCCTCCGCTCTATCACCGCTTTTCTTGGTTTTCCTACGCTCTAACTCCACTTTTCTTGGTTTTCCTCCGCTATAACCCTGCTTTTCTTGGTTTTCCTTCGCTCTAACCCAGCTTTTCTTGGTTTTCCTCCGCTCTAACTTCGCTTTTCTTGGTTTTCCTTTGCTCTAACCCTGCTTTTCTTGGGTTTCCTCCGCTCTAACCCCGCTTTTCTTGGTTTTCCTCCTTTCTAACCCCACTTTTCTTGGTTTTCCTCTGCTCTATCCCCGGTTTTCTTGGTTTTTCTCCGCTCTAACCCCGCTTTTCTTGGTTTTCCTCCTTTCTATCCTCGCTTTTCTTGGTTTTCCTTTGCTCTAACCCTGCTTTTCTTGGTTTCTCTCCACTCTAACCATGCTTTTCTCGGATTTCTGCTGCTCTAACCGCGCTTTTCTTTGTTTTCTTCCACTCTAAATTCTTTTTCTTGGTTTTCCACCGATCTAACCCCGCTTTTCTTGGTTTTCCTCTGCACTTATTCTGCTATTCTTGGTTTTCCTCCGCTCTAACTCCGCTTTTCCTGGTTTTCCTCCGCTCTAACCCTGCTTTTCTTGGTTTTTCTTTGCTCTGACCTTGCTTTTCTTGGTTTTCCTCCGCGCTATCACCGCTTTTCGTGGTTTTCCTACGCTCTATCACCACTTTTCTTGATTTTCCTCTGCTCTATCACCGCTTTTCTTGGTTTTCCTACGCTCTAACACCACTTTTCGTGGTTTTCCTCCGCTCTAACCCCGCTTTTCTTGGTTTTCCTCCGCTCTAACCCCGCTTTCTTTGGTTTTCCTCCGCTATAACCCAGCTTTTCTTTGTTTTCCTCCGCTCTAACCCAGCTTTTCTTGGTTTTCCTCCGCTCTAACTTCGCTTTTCTTGGTTTTCCTTTGCTCTAACCCTGCTTTTCTTGGGTTTCCTCCGCTGTAACCCCTCTTCTCTTGGTTTTCCTCCGCTCTATCCCAGCTTTTCTTGGTTTTCCTCCGCTCTAACCCCGCTTTTCTTGGTTTTCCTCCGCTCTAACCCCGCATTTCTTGGTTTACCTCCGCTCTAACATCGCTTTTCTTGGTTTTTCTCCGCTCTAACGCCGCTTTTCATGGTTTTTCTCCACTCTAACCATGCTTTTCTCGGATTTCTGCAGCTCTAACCGCGCTTTTCTTCGTTTTCTTCCACTCTAAATTCTTTTTCTTGGTTTTCCTCCGATCTAACCCCATTTTCTTGGTTTTCCTCTGCACTTATTCTGCTTTTCTTGGTTTTCCTCCGCTCTAACTTCGCTTTTCTAGGTTTTCCTCCGCTCTAACCCCGCTTTACTTGGTTTTCCTCCGCACTAACCCCTTTTTTCTTGGTTTTCCTCCGCTCTAACCCCGCTTTTCTTGGTTTTCCTCCGCTCTAACTTCGCTTTCTTTCTTTTCCTCTGCACTAACCCCGCTTTTGTATTTTCTCCGCTCTAACCCAGCTTTTCATCGTTTTTCTTTACTCTAACCATGCTTTTCTCGGATTTCTGCTCCTCCAACCACGCTTTTCTACGTTTTATTCCGTTCTAACTCTGCTTTACTTGGTTTTCCTCCGCTCTAACCCCGCTTTTCTTGGTTTTCCTTTGGTCTTACCACGCTTTTCTTGCTTTTTCTCCGCACTAACCCCTCTTTTCTTGGTTTTCCTCCGCACTAACCCCGCTTTTCTTGGTTTTTCTCCACTCTAACCCAGCTTTTCATGGTTTTTCTCCACTCTCACCATGCTTTTCTCGGATTTCTGCTGCTCTAACCGCGCTTTTCCTCGTTTTCTTCCTCTCTAAATTCTTTTTCTTGGTTTTTCTCCGCTCTAACCCAGCTTTTCATCGTTTTTCTCCAATCTAGCCATGCTTTTCTCGGATTTCTGCTGCTCTAACCACGCTTTTCTTCGTTTTCTTCCATTCTAACTCTGCTTTATTTGGTTTTCCTTTGCTCTAACCCTGCTTTACATGGTTTTCCTCTGCTCTATCCCAGCTTTTCTTGGTTTTATTCCGCTCTAACCCCGCTTTTCTTGGTTTTCATCCGCTCTAACCCTGCTTTTCTTGGTTTTCCTCCGCTCTAACTTCACTATTCTTGGTTTTTCATTGCTCTAACCCCGCTTTTCTTGGTTTTCCTCCGCTCTAATCCCGCTTTTCTTGGTTTTTCTCCACTCTAACCCAGCTTTTCATCGTTTTTCCCCACTCTAGCCATGCTTTTCTCAGATTTCTGCTGCTCTAACCACGCTTTTCTTCGTTTTCTTCCATTCTAACTCTGCTTTATTTGGTTTTCCTTTGCTCTAACCCTGCTTTACATGGTTTTCCTCCGCTCGAACCCCGCTTTTCTTGGTTTTCCTCCTTTCTAACCCCTCTTTTCTTGGTTTTCCTCCGCACTAACCCCTCTTTTCTTGGTTTTCCTCCGCTCTAACTTCGCTTTTCTTGGTTTTCCTCCGCTCTATCACCGCTTTTCTTGGTTTTCCTCCGCTCTATCACCGCTTTTAGTGATTTTCCTACGCTCTATCACCACTTTTCTTGGTTTTCCTCTGCTCTATCACCGCTTTTCTTGGTTTTCCTCCGCTCTACCCCGCTTTTCTTGGTTTTCCCCCGCTCTAACCCCGCTATTCTTGGTTTTCCTCCGCTATAACCTCGCTTTTCTTGGTTTTCCTCCGCTCTAACCCAGCTTTTCTTGGTTTTCCTCCGCTCTAACTTCGCTTTTCTTGGTTTTCCTTTGTACTAACCCTGCTTTTCTTGGGTTTCCTCCGCTCTAACCCCACTTTTCTTGGTTTTCCTCTTTTCTAACCCCTCTTTTCTTGGTTTTCCTCCGCTCTATCCCAGCTTTTCTTGGTTTTCCTCCGCTCTAACCCCGCTTTTCTTGGTTTTCCTCCGCTCTAACTTCGCTTTTCTTGATTTTCCTCTGCTCTAACTCCGCTTTACTTGGTTATCCTCCGCACTAACCCCTTTTTTCTTGGTTTTCCTCCGCTCTAACCCCGCTTTTCTTGTTTTTCCTCCGCTATAACCCCGCTTTTCTTGGTTTTCCTCCGCTATAACCCCGCTTTTCTTGGTTTTCCTCCGCTCTAACCCAGCTTTTCTTGGTTTTCCTCCGCTCTAACTTCGCTTTTCTTGGTTTTCCTTTGTACTAACCCTGCTTTTCTTGGGTTTCCTCCGCTCTAACCCTGCTTTTCTTGGTTTTCCTCTTTTCTAACCCCTCTTTTCTTGGTTTTCCTCCGCTCTATCCCAGCTTTTCTTGGTTTTCCTCCGTTCTAACCCCGCTTTTCTTGGTTTTCCTCCGCACTTGTTCCGCTTTTCTTGGTTTTCCTCCGCTTTAACCCAGCTTTTCTTGGTTTTCCTTTGCTCTAACCCTGTTTTTGTTGGTTTTTCTCTGCTCTAACGCCGCTTTTCTTGGTTTTCCTCCCTTCTATCCCTGCTTTTCTTGGTTTTTCTCCGCTCTAACCCCGTTTCTCTTGGTTTTCCTCCGCTCTAACACTGCTTTTCTTGGTTTTCCTCCGCACTAACCCCTCTTTTCTTTGTTTCCCTACGCACTAACCCCGCTTTTCTTGGTTTTTCTCCACTCTAACCCAGCTTTTCATGGTTTTTCTCCACTCTAGCCATGCTATTCTCGGATTTCTGCTGCTTTAACCGCGCTTTTCTTCGTTTTCTTCCACTCTAAATTCTTTTTCTTGGTTTTCCTCCGCTCTAACCCCGCTTTACTTGGTTATCCTCTATACTTATTCTGCTTTTCTTGGTTTTCCTCCTCTCTGACTTCGCTTTTCTTGGTTTTCCTCCGCTCTAAAACCGCTTTACTTGCTTTTCCCTCGCACTAACCCCGCTTTTCTTGGTTTTCCTCCGCTCTAACCCCGCTTTTCTTGGTTTTCCTCCCTTCTATCCTCTCTTTTCTTGGTTTTTCTCCGCTCTAACCCTGCTTTTCTTGGTTTTCTTCCGCTCTAACCCCGCTTTTCTTGGTTTTCCTCTTTTTTAACCCCTCTTTTCTTGGTTTTCCTCCGCTCTATCCCAGCTTTACTTGGTTTTCCACCGCTCTAACCCCGCTTTTCTTGGTTTTCCTCCGCACTTCTTCCGCTTTTCTTGGTTTTCCTCCGCTCTAACCCAGCTTTTCTTGGTTTTCCTTTGCTCTAACCCTGCTTTTCTTGGTTTTTCTCCGCTCTAACCCCGTTTCTTTTGGTTTTCCTCCGCTCTAACCCCGCTTTACTTGGTTTTCCTCCGCACTAACCCCTTTTTTCTTGGTTTTCCTCTGCACTAACCCCGCTTTTCTTGGTTTTTCTCCGCTCTAACCCAGCTTTTCATCGTTTTTCTCCTCTCTACCCATGCTTTTCTTGGATTTCTGCTGCTCCAACCACGCTTTTCTACGTTTTATTCCGTTCTAACTCTGCTTTACTTGGTTTTCCTCCGCTCTAACCCCGCTTTTCTTGGTTTTCCTTTGCTCTAACCCCGCTTTTCTTGGTTTTCCTCCGCACTAACCCCTCTTTTCTTGGTTTTCCTTCGCACTAACCCCGCTTTTCTTGGTTTTTCTCCGCTCTAACCCAGCTTTTCATCGTTTTTCTCCTCTCTACCCATGCTTTTCTCGGATTTCTGCTGCTCCAACCACGCTTTTCTACGTTTTATTCCGTTCTAACTCTGCTTTACTTGGTTTTCCTCCGCTCTAACCCCGCTTTTCTTGGTTTTCCTTTACTCTAACCCCGCTTTTCTTGGTTTTTCTCCACTCTAACCCAGCTTTTCTTGGTTTTTCTCCACTCTAACCATGCTTTTCTCGGATTTCTGCTGCTCTAACCGCGCTTTTCCTCGTTTTCTTCCTCTCTAAATTATTTTTCTTGATTTTTCTCCGCTCTAAACCAGCTTTTCATCGTTTTTCTCCACTCTAGCCATGCTTTTCTCGGATTTCTGCTGCTCTAACCACGCTTTTCTTCGTTTTCTTCCATTCTAACTCTGCTTTATTTGGTTTTCCTTTGCTCTAACCCTGCTTTACATGGTTTTCCTCTGCTCTATCCCAGCTTTTCTTGGTTTTATTCCGCTCTAACCCCGCTTTTCTTGGTTTTCCTCCGCTCTAACTTCACTATTCTTGGTTTTCCATTGCTCTAACCCCGCTTTTCTTGGTTTTCCTCCGCTCTAATCCCGCTTTTCTTGGTTTTTCTTTGCTCTAACCCAGCTTTTCATCGTTTTTCTCCACTCTAGCCATGCTTTTCTCGGATTTCTGCTGCTCTAACCACGCTTTTCTTCGTTTTCTTCCATTCTAACTCTGCTTTATTTGGTTTTCCTTTGCTCTAACCCTGCTTTACATGGTTTTCCTCCGCTCTAACGCCGCTTTTCTTGGTTTTCCTCCTTTCTAACCCCTCTTTTCTTGGTTATCCTCCGCTCTAACCCCGCTTTTCTTGGTTTTCCTCCACTCTAACCCCTTTTTTCTAGGTTTTCCTCCGCTCTAACCCCGCTTTTCTTGGTTTTCCTCCGCTCTATCTTCGCTTTTCTTGGTTTTCCTTTGCTCTAACTGCGCTTTTCTTGGTTTTTCTTTGCTCTAACCTTGCTTTTCTTGGTTTTCCTCCGAGCTATCATTGCTTTTCGTGGTTTTCCTACGCTCTATCACCACTTTTCTTGGTTTTCCTCCGCTCTATCACCGCTTTTCTTCGTTTTCCTACGCTCTAACACCACTTTACTTGGTTTTCCTCCGCTCTGTCTTCGCTTTTCTTGGTTTTCCTTTGCTCTAACCGCGCTTTTCTTGGTTTTTCTTTGCTCTAACCTTGCTTTTCTTGGTTTTCCTCCGAGCTATCATTGCTTTTCGTGGTTTTCCTACGCTCTATCACCACTTTTCTTGGTTTTCCTCCGCTCTATCACCGCTTTTCTTCGTTTTCCTACGCTCTAACACCACTTTACTTGGTTTTCCTCCGCTCTAACCCCGCTTTTCTTGGTTTTCCTCCGCTGTAACCCCGCTTTTCTTGGTTTTCCTCCGCTATAACCCCGCTTTTCTTGGTTTTCCTCCGCTCTAACCCAGCTTTTCTTGGTTTTCCTCCGCTCTAGCTTCGCTTTTCTTGGTTTTCCTTTGCTCTAACCCTGCTTTTCTTGGGTTTCCTCCGCTCTAACCCCGCTTTTCTTGGTTTTCCTCTTTTCTAACCCCTCTTTTCTTGGGTTTCCTCCGCTCTATCCCAGATTTCTTGGCTTTCCTCCGCTCTAACCCCGCTTTTCTTGGTTTTCCTCCGCACTTGTTCCGCTTTTCTTGGTTTTCCTCCGCTCTAACCCCGCTTTTCTTGGTTTTCCTTTGCTCTAACCCTGTTTTTGTTGGTTTTTCTCTGCTCTAACGCCGCTTTTTTTGGTTTTCCTCCCTTCTATCCCTGCTTTTCTTGGTTTTTCTCCGCTCTAACCCCGTTTCTCTTGATTTTCCTCTTCTCTAACCCCTCTTTTCTTGGTTTTCCTCCGCACTAACCCCGCTTTTCTTGGTTTTCCTCCGCACTAACCCCGCTTTTCTAGGTTGTTCTCCGCTCTAACCCAGCTTTTCATGGTTTTCCTCCGCTCTAACCCCGCTTTTCTTGGTTTTCCTTTGCTCTAACCCTGTTTTTGTTGGTTTTTCTCTGCTGTAACGCCGCTTTTTTTGGTTTTCCTCCCTTCTATCCTTGCTTTTCTTGGCTTTTCTCCGCTCTAACCCCGTTTCTCTTGGTTTTCCTCTTCTCTAACCCCTCTTTTCTTGGTTTTCCTCCGCACTAACCCCGATTTTCTTGGTTTTCCTCCGCTCTAACCCCGCTTTCTTTGGTTTTCCTCCGCTATAAACCAGCTTTTCTTTGTTTTCCTCCGCTCTAACCCAGCTTTTCTTGGTTTTCCTCCGCTCTAACTTCGCTTTTCTTGGTTTTCCTTTGCTCTAACCCTGCTTTTCTTGGGTTTCCTCCGCTGTAACCCCTCTTCTCTTGGTTTTCCTCCGCTCTATCCCAGCTTTTGTTGGTTTTCCTCCTTTCTAACCCCGCTTTTCTTGGTTTTCCTTTGCACTAACCCCGCTTTTCTTGGTTTTTCTCCTCTCTAACCCAGCTTTTCATGGTTTTTCTCCACTCTAACCATGCTTTTCTCGGATTTCTGCAGCTCTAACCGCGCTTTTCTTCGTTTTCTTCCACTCTAAATTCTTTTTCTTGGTTTTCCTCCGATCTAACCCCATTTTCTTGGTTTTCCTCTGCACTTATTCTGCTTTTCTTGGTTTTCCTCCGCTCTAACTTCGCTTTTCTTGGTTTTCCTCCGCTCTAACCCCGCTTTACTTGGTTTTCCTCCGCACTAACCCCTTTTTTCTTGGTTTTCCTCCGCTCTAACCCCGCTTTTCTTGGTTTTCCTCCGCTATAACCCCGCTTTTCTTGGTTGTCCTCCGCTATAACCCCGCTTTTCTTGGTTTTCCTCCGCTCTAACCCAGCTTTTCTTGGGTTTCCTCCGCTTTAATTCCGCTTTTCTTGGTTTTCCTCCGCACTTGTTCCGCTTTTCTTGGTTTTCCTCCGCTCTAACCCAGCTTTTCTTGGTTTTTCTTTGCTCTAACCCTGTTTTTGTTGGTTTTTCTCTGCTCTAACGCCGCTTTTCATCGTTTTCCTCCCTTCTATCGCTGCTTTTCTTGGTTTTTCTCCGCTCTAACCCCGTTTCTATTAGTTTTCCTCCGCTCTAACCCCTCTTTACTTGGTTTTCCTCCACACTAACCCATTTTTTCTTTCTTTTCCTCTGCACTAACCCCGCTTTTGTATTTTCTCCGCTCTAACCCAGCTTTTCATCGTTTTTCTCCACTCTAACCATGCTTTTCTCGGATTTCTGCTCCTCCAACCACGCTTTTCTACGTTTTATTCCGTTCTAACTCTGCTTTACTTGGTTTTCCTCCGCTCTAACCCCGCTTTTCTTGGTTTTCCTTTGCTCTTACCACGCTTTTCTTGCTTTTTCTCCGCACTAACCCCTCTTTTCTTGGTTTTCCTCCGCACTAACCCCGCTTTTCTTGGTTTTTCTCCACACTAACCCAGCTTTTCATGGTTTTTCTCCACTCTCACCATGCTTTTCTCGGATTTCTGCTGCTCTAACCGCGCTTTTCCTCGTTTTCTTCCTCTCTAAATTCTTTTTCTTGGTTTTTCTCCGCTCTAACCCAGCTTTTCATCGTTTTTCTCCAATCTAGCCATGCTTTTCTCGGATTTCTGCTGCTCTAACCACGCTTTTCTTCGTTTTCTTCCATTCTAACTCTGCTTTATTTGGTTTTCCTTTGCTCTAACCCTGCTTTACATGGTTTTCCTCTGCTCTATCCCAGGTTTTCTTGGTTTTATTCCGCTCTAACCCCGCTTTTCTTGGTTTTCATCCGCTCTAACCCCGCTTTTCTTGGTTTTCCTCCGCTCTAACTTCACTATTCTTGGTTTTTCATTGCTCTAACCCCGCTTTTCTTGGTTTTCCTCCGCTCTAATCCCGCTTTTCTTGGTTTTTCTCCGCTCTAACCCAGCTTTTCATCGTTTTTCTCCACTCTAGCCATGCTTTTCTCAGATTTCTGCTGCTCTAACCACGCTTTTCTTCGTTTTCTTCCATTCTAACTCTGCTTTATTTGGTTTTCCTTTGCTCTAACCCTGCTTTACATGGTTTTCCTCCGCTCTAACACCGCTTTTCTTGGTTTTCCTCCTTTCTAACCCCTCTTTTCTTGGTTATCCTCCGCACTAACCCCTCTTTTCTTGGTTTTCCTCCGCTCTAACTTCGCTTTTCTTGGTTTTCCTCCGCTCTATCACCGCTTTTCTTGGTTTTCCTCCGCTCTATCACCGCTTTTACTGATTTTCATACGCTCTATCACCACTTTTCTTGGTTTTCCTCCGCTCTATCACCGCTTTTCTTGGTTTTCCTCCGCTCTACCCTGCTTTTCTTGGTTTTCCCCCGCTCTAACCCCGCTTTTCTTGGTTTTCCTCCGCTATAACCTCGCTTTTCTTGGTTTTCCTCCGCTCTAACCCAGCTTTTCTTGGTTTTCCTCCGCTCTAACTTCGCTTTTCCTGGTTTTCCTTTGTACTAACCCTGCTTTTCTTGGGTTTGCTCCGCTCTAACCCCGCTTTTCTTGGTTTTCCTCTTTTCTAACCCCTCTTTTCTTGGTTTTCCTCCGCTCTATCCCAGCTTTTCTTGGTTTTCCTCCGCTCTAACCCCGCTTTTCTTGGTTTTCCTCCGCTCTAACTTCGCTTTTCTTGGTTTTCCTCCGCTCTAACCCCGCTTTACTTGGTTATCCTCCGCACTAACCCCTTTTTTCTTGGTTTTCCTCCGCTCTAACCCCGCTTTTCTTGTTTTTCCTCCGCTCTAACCCCGCTTTTCTTGGTTTTCCTCCGCTCTAACCCCGCTTTTCTTGGTTTTCCTCCGCTCTAACCCAGCTTTTCTTGGTTTTCCTCCGCTCTAACTTCGCTTTTCTTGGTTTTCCTTTGTACTAACCCTGCTTTTCTTGGGTTTCCTCCGCTCTAACCCCGCTTTTCTTGGTTTTCCTCTTTTCTAACACCTCTTTTCTTGGTTTTCCTCCGCTCTGTCCCAGCGTTTCTTGGTTTTCCTCCGTTCAAACCCCGCTTTTCTTGGTTTTCCTCCGCACTTGTTCCGCTTTTCTTGGTTTTCCTCCGCTCTAACCCAGCTTTTCTTGGTTTTCCTTTGCTCTAACCCTGTTTTTGTTGGTTTTTCTCTGCTCTAACGCCGCTTTTCGTGGTTTTCCTCCCTTCTATCCCTGCTTTTCTTGGTTTTTCTCCGCTCTAACCCCGTTTCTATTAGTTTTCCTCCGCTCTAACCCCGCTTTACTTGGTTTTCCTCCGCACTAACCCCTTTTTTCTTGGTTTTCCTCTGCACTAACGCCGCTTTTCTTGGTTTTTCTCCGCTCTAACCCTGCTTTTCATCGTTTTTCTCCACTCTACCCATGCTTTTCTCGGATTTCTGCTGCTCCAACCACGCTTTTCTACGTTTTATTCCGTTCTAACTCTGCTTTACTTGGTTTTCCTCCGCTCTAACCCCGCTTTTCTTGGTTTTCCTTTGCTCTAACCCCGCTTTTCTTGGTTTTCCTCCGCACTAACCCCTCTTTTCTTGGTTTTCCTCCGCACTAACCCCGCTTTTCTTGGTTTTTCTCCACTCTAACCCAGCTTTTCATGGTTTTTCTCCACTCTAACCATGCTTTTCTCGGATTTCTGCTGCTCTAACCGCGCTTTTCCTCGTTTTCTTCCTCTCTAAATTCTTTTTCTTGGTTTTTCTCCGCTCTAACCCAGCTTTTCATCGTTTTTCTCCACTCTAGCCATGCTTTTCTCGGATTTCTGCTGCTCTAACCATGCTTTTCTTCGTTTTCTTCCATTCTAACTCTGCTTTATTTGGTTTTCCTTTGCCCTAACCCTGCTTTACATGGTTTTCCTCTGCTCTATCCCAGCTTTTCTTGCTTTTATTCCGCTCTAACCCCGCTTTTCTTGGTTTTCATCCGCTCTAACCCCACTTTTCTTGGTTTTCCTCCGCTCTAACTTCACTATTCTTGGTTTTCCATTGCTCTAACCCCGCTTTTCTTGGTTTTCCTCAGCTCTAATCCCGCTTTTCTTGGTTTTTCTTTGCTCTAACCCAGCTTTTCATTGTTTTTCTCCACTCTAGCCATGCTTTTTTCGGATTTCTGCTGCTCTAACCACGCTTTTCTTCGTTTTCTTCCATTCTAACTCTGCTTTACATGGTTTTCCTCCGCTCTAACGCCGCTTTTCTTGGTTTTCCTCCTTTCTAACCCCTCTTCTCTTGGTTATCCTCCGCTCTAACCCCGCTTTTCTTGGTTTTCCCCCGCTCTAACCCCTTTTTTCTAGGTTTTCCTCCGCTCTAACCCCGCTTTTCTTGGTTTTCCTCCGCTCTATCTTCGCTTTTCTTGGTTTTCCTTTGCTCTAACCCTGCTTTTCTTGGTTTTTCTTTGCTCTAACCTTGCTTTTCTTGGTTTTCCTCCGCGCTATCACCGCTTTTCGTGGTTTTCCTACGCTCTATCACCACTTTTCTTGGTTTTCCTCCGCTCTATCACCGCTTTTCTTGGTTTTCCTGCGCTCTAACACCACTTTTCTTGGTTTTCCTCCGCTCTAACCCCGCTTTTCTTGTTTTCCTCCGCTCTAACCCCGCTTTTCTTGGTTTTCCTCCGCTATAACCCCGCTTTTCTTGGTTTTCCTCCGCTCTAACCCAGCTTTTCTTGGTTTTCCTCCGCTCTAACTTCGCTTTTCTTGGTTTTCCTTTGCTCTAACCCTGCTTTTCTTGGGTTTCCTCCGCTCTAACCCCGCTTTTCTTGGTTTTCCTCTTTTCTAACCCCTCTTTTCTTGGTTTTCCTCCGCTCTATCCCAGCTTTTCTTGGCTTTCCTCCGCTCTAACCCCGTTTTTCTTGGTTTTCCTCCGCACTTGTTCCGCTTTTCTTGGTTTTCCTCCGCTCTAACCCCGCTTTTCTTTGTTTTACTTTCCTCTAACCCTGTTTTTGTTGGTTTTTCTCTGCTCTAACGCCGCTTTTCTTGGTTTTCCTCCCTTCTATCCCTGCTTTTCTTGGTTTTTCTCCGCTCTAACCCCGTTTCTCTTGGTTTTCCTCCGCTCTAACACTGCTTTTCTTGGTTTTCCTCCGCACTAACCCCTCTTTTCTTTGTTTCCCTACGCACTAACCCCGCTTTTCTTGGTTTTTCTCCACTCTAACCCAGCTTTTCATGGTTTTTCTCCACTCTAGCCATGCTATTCTCGGATTTCTGCTGCTTTAACCGCGCTTTTCTTCGTTTTCTTCCACTCTAAATTCTTTTTCTTGGTTTTCCTCCGCTCTAACCCCGCTTTACTTGGTTATCCTCTATACTTATTCTGCTTTTCTTGGTTTTCCTCCTCTCTGACTTCGCTTTTCTTGGTTTTCCTCCGCTCTAAAACCGCTTTACTTGCTTTTCCCTCGCACTAACCCCGCTTTTCTTGGTTTTCCTCCGCTCTAACCCCGCTTTTCTTGGTTTTCCTCCCTTCTATCCTCTCTTTTCTTGGTTTTTCTCCGCTCTAACCCTGCTTTTCTTGGTTTTCTTCCGCTCTAACCCCGCTTTTCTTGGTTTTCCTCTTTTCTAACCCCTCTTTTCTTGGTTTTCCTCCGCTCTATCCCAGCTTTACTTGGTTTTCCACCGCTCTAACCCCGCTTTTCTTGGTTTTCCTCCGCACTTCTTCCGCTTTTCTTGGTTTTCCTCCGCTCTAACCCAGCTTTTCTTGGTTTTCCTTTGCTCTAACCCTGCTTTTCTTGGTTTTTCTCCGCTCTAACCCCGTTTCTTTTGGTTTTCCTCCGCTCTAACCCCGCTTTACTTGGTTTTCCTCCGCACTAACCCCTTTTTTCTTGGTTTTCCTCTGCACTAACCCCGCTTTTCTTGGTTTTTCTCCGCTCTAACCCAGCTTTTCATCGTTTTTCTCCTCTCTACCCATGCTTTTCTTGGATTTCTGCTGCTCCAACCACGCTTTTCTACGTTTTATTCCGTTCTAACTCTGCTTTACTTGGTTTTCCTCCGCTCTAACCCCGCTTTTCTTGGTTTTCCTTTGCTCTAACCCCGCTTTTCTTGGTTTTCCTCCGCACTAACCCCTCTTTTCTTGGTTTTCCTTCGCACTAACCCCGCTTTTCTTGGTTTTTCTCCGCTCTAACCCAGCTTTTCATCGTTTTTCTCCTCTCTACCCATGCTTTTCTTGGATTTCTGCTGCTCCAACCACGCTTTTCTACGTTTTATTCCGTTCTAACTCTGCTTTACTTGGTTTTCCTCCGCTCTAACCCCGCTTTTCTTGGTTTTCCTTTACTCTAACCCCTCTTTTCTTGGTTTTCCTTCGCACTAACCCCGCTTTTCTTGGTTTTTCTCCACTCTAACCCAGCTTTTCATCGTTTTTATCCACTCTAACCATGCTTTTCTCGGATTTCTGCTGCTCTAACCGCGCTTTTCCTCGTTTTCTTCCTCTCTAAATTATTTTTCTTGATTTTTCTCCGCTCTAAACCAGCTTTTCATCGTTTTTCTCCACTCTAGCCATGCTTTTCTCGGATTTCTGCTGCTCCAACCACGCTTTTCTTCGTTTTCTTCCATTCTAACTCTGCTTTATTTGGTTTTCCTTTGCTCTAACCCTGCTTTACATGGTTTTCCTCTGCTCTATCCCAGCTTTTCTTGGTTTTATTCCGCTCTAACCCCGCTTTTCTTGGTTTTCCTCCGCTCTAACTTCACTATTCTTGGTTTTCCATTGCTCTAACCCCGCTTTTCTTGGTTTTCCTCCGCTCTAATCCCGCTTTTCTTGGTTTTTCTTTGCTATAACCCAGCTTTTCATCGTTTTTCTCCACTCTAGCCATGCTTTTCTCGGATTTCTGCTGCTCTAACCACGCTTTTCTTCGTTTTCTTCCATTCTAACTCTGCTTTATTTGGTTTTCCTTTGCTCTAACCCTGCTTTACATGGTTTTCCTCCGCTCTAACGCCGCTTTTCTTGGTTTTCCTCCTTTCTAACCCCTCTTTTCTTGGTTATCCTCCGCTCTAACCCCGCTTTTCTTGGTTTTCCTCCGCTCTAACCCCTTTTTTCTAGGTTTTCCTCCGCTCTAACCCCGCTTTTTTGGTTTTCCTCCGCTCTATCTTCGCTTTTCTTGGTTTTCCTTTGCTCTAACCGCGCTTTTCTTGGTTTTTCTTTGCTCTAACCTTGCTTTTCTTGGTTTTCCTCCGAGCTATCATTGCTTTTCGTGGTTTTCCTACGCTCTATCACCACTTTTCTTGGTTTTCCTCCGCTCTATCACCGCTTTTCTTCGTTTTCCTACGCTCTAACACCACTTTTCTTGTTTTTCCTCCGCTCTAACCCCGCTTTTCTTGGTTTTCCTCCGCTCTAACCCCGCTTTTCTTGGTTTTCCTCCGCTATAACCCCGCTTTTCTTGGTTTTCCTTCGCTCTAACCCAGCTTTTCTTGGTTTTCCTCCGCTCTAACTTCGCTTTTCTTGGTTTTCCTTTGCTCTAACCCTGCTTTTCTTGGGTTTCCTCCGCTCTAACCCCGCTTTTCTTGGTTTTCCTCTTTTCTAACCCCTCTTTTCTTGGGTTTCCTCCGCTCTATCCAAGCTTTTCTTGGCTTTCCTCCGCTCTAACCCTGCTTTTCTTGGTTTTCCTCCGCACTTGTTCCGCTTTTCTTGGTTTTCCTCCGCTCTAACCCCGCTTTTCTTGGTTTTCCTTTGCTCTAACCCTGTTTTTGTTGGTTTTTCTCTGCTCTAACGCCGCTTTTTTTGGTTTTCCTCCCTTCTATCCCTGCTTTTCTTGGTTTTTCTCCGCTCTAACCCCGTTTGTCTTGATTTTCCTCTTCTCTAACCCCTCTTTTCTTGGTTTTCCTCCGCACTAACCCCGCTTTTCTTGGTTTTCCTCCGCACTAACCCCGCTTTTCTAGGTTGTTCTCCGCTCTAACCCAGCTTTTCATGGTTTTTCTCCACTCTAACCATGCTTTTCTCGGATTTCTGCTGCTCTAACCGCGCTTTTCTTCGTTTTCTTCCACTCTAAATTTTTTTCTTGGTTTTCCTCCGATCTAATCCCGCTTTTCTTGGTTTTCCTCTGCTCTAACCCCGCTTTTCTTGGTTTTCCTTTGCTCTAACCCTGTTTTTGTTGGTTTTTCTCTGCTCTAACGCCGCTTTTTTTGGTTTTCCTCCCTTCTATCCTTGCTTTTCTTGGCTTTCCTCCGCTCTAACCCCGTTTCTCTTGGTTTTCCTCTTCTCTAACCCCTCTTTTCTTGGTTTTCCTCCGCACTAACCCCGCTTTTCTTGGTTTTTCTCCGATCTAACCCAGCTTTTCATGGTTTTTCTCCACTCTAGCCATGCTATCCTCAGATTTCAGCTGCTCTAACCTCGCTTTTCCTCGTTTTCTTCCTCTCTAACTTCTTTTTCTTGGTTTTCCTCCGCTCTAACCCTGCTTTACTTGGTTATCCTGTGCACTTATTCCGCTTTTCTTGGTTTTCCTCCGCTCTAACTTCGCTTTTCTTGGTTTTCCTCCGCTCTAACCCCGCTTTTCTTGGTTTTCCTCCGCTCTAACCCCGCTTTTCTTGGTTTTCCTCCGCTCTAACCCCGCTTTTCTTGGTTTTCCCCCCTTCTATCCTCACTTTTCTTGGTTTTTCTTCGCTCTAACCCTGCTTTTCTTGGTTTTTCTCCGCTCTAACCCCGTTTCTCTTGGTTTTTCTCCACTCTAACCGTGCTTTTCTCGGATTTCTGCTGCTCTAACCGCGCTTTTCTTCGTTTTCTTCCTCTCTAAATTCTTTTTATTGGATTTCCTCCGATCTAACCCCGCTTTTCTTGGTTTTCCTCTGCACTTATTCTGCTTTTCTTAGTTTTTCTCTGCTCTAACTTCGCTTTTCTTGGTTTTCCCTTGCTCTAACCCCGCTTTACTTGGTTTTCCTCCGCACTAACCCATTTTACTTGGTTTTCCTCTGCACTAACCCCGCTTTTCTTGGTTTTTCTCCGCTGTAACCCAGCTTTTCATCGTTTTTCTCCACTCTAACCATGCTTTTCTCGGATTTCTGCTGCTCTAACCGCGCTTTTCTTCGTTTTCTTCCTCTCTAAATTTTTTTCTTGGTTTTCCTCCGATCTAATCCCGCTTTTCTTGGTTTTCCTCCGCTCTAACCCCGCTTTTCTTGGTTTTCCTTTGCTCTAACCCTGTTTTTGTTGGTTTTTCTCTGCTCTAACGCCGCTTTTTTTGGTTTTCCTCCCTATTATCCTTGCTTTTCTTGGCTTTTCTCCGCTCTAACCCCGTTTCTCTTGGTTTTCCTCTTCTCTAACCCCTCTTTTCTTGGTTTTCCTCCGCACTAACCCCGCTTTTCTTGGTTTTCCTTTGCTCTAACCCTGTTTTTGTTGGTTTTTCTCTGCTCTAACGCCGCTTTTTTTGGTTTTCCTCCCTATTATCCTTGCTTTTCTTGGCTTTTCTCCGCTCTAACCCCGTTTCTCTTGGTTTTCCTCTTCTCTAACCCCTCTTTTCTTGGTTTTCCTCCGCACTAACCCCGCTTTTCTTGGTTTTTCTCCGATCTAACCCAGCTTTTCATGGTTTTTCTCCACTCTAGCCATGCTATTCTCGGATTTCAGCTGCTCTAACCTCGCTTTTCCTCGTTTTCTTCCTCTCTTACTTCTTTTTCTTGGTTTTCCTCCGCTCTAACCCTGCTTTACTTGGTTATCCTGTGCACTTATTCCGCTTTTCTTGGTTTTCCTCCGCTCTAACTTCGCTTTTCTTGGTTTTCCTCCGCTCTAACCCCGCTTTTCTTGGTTTTCCTCCGCTCTAACCCCGCTTTTCTTGGTTTTCCTCCGCTCTAACCCCGCTTTTCTTGGTTTTCCCCCCTTCTATCCTCACTTTTCTTGGTTTTTCTCCGCTCTAACCCTGCTTTTCTTGGTTTTTCTCCGCTCTAACCCCGTTTCTCTTGGTTTTTCTCCACTCTAACCGTGCTTTTCTCGGATTTCTGCTGCTCTAACCGCGCTTTTCTTCGTTTTCTTCCTCTCTAAATTCTTTTTCTTGGATGTCCTCCGATCTAACCCCGCTTTTCTTGGTTTTCCTCTGCACTTATTCTGCTTTTCTTAGTTTTTCTCTGCTCTAACTTCGCTTTTCTTGGTTTTCCCTTGCTCTAACCCCGCTTTACTTGGTTTTCCTCCGCACTAACCCATTTTACTTGGTTTTCCTCTGCACTAACCCCGCTTTTCTTGGTTTTTCTCCGCTCTAACCCAGCTTTTCATCGTTTTTCTCCACTCTAACCATGCTTTTCTCGGATTTCTGCTGCTCCAACCACGCTTTTCTACGTTTTATTCCGTTCTAACTCTGCTTTACTTGGTTTCCTCCGCTTTATCCCCACTTTTCTTGGTTTTCCTTTCCTCTAACCTTGCTTTTCTTGGTTTTCCTCTGCACTAACCCCTCTTTTCTTGGTTTTCCTCCACACTAACCCCGCTTTTCTTGGTTTTTCTCCACTCTAACCCAGCTTTTCATGGTTTTTCTCCACTCTAATCATGCTTTTCTCGGATTTCTGCTGCTCTAACCGCGCTTTTCCTCGTTTTCTTCCTCTCTAAATTCTTTTTCTTGGTTTTTCTCCGCTTTAACCCAGCTTTTCATCGTTTTTCTCCACTCTAACCATGCTTTTCTCGGATTTCTGCTGCTCCAACCACGCTTTTCTACGTTTTATTCCGTTCTAACTCTGCTTTACTTGGTTTTCCTCCGCTTTAACCCCACTTTTCTTGGTTTTCCTTTCCTCTAACCTTGCTTTTCTTGGTTTTCCTCTGCACTAACCCCGCTTTTCTTGGTTTTCCTCCGCACTAACCCCGCTTTTCTTGGTTTTTCTCCACTCTAACCCAGCTTTTCATGG
Source organism: Coturnix japonica (assembly GCF_054131305.1). Taxonomy (NCBI): domain Eukaryota; kingdom Metazoa; phylum Chordata; class Aves; order Galliformes; family Phasianidae; genus Coturnix; species Coturnix japonica. Next base: position 539,704 of record NC_140674.1, on the reverse strand, counting down.
TTTTTCTCCCCTCTAATCATGCTTTTCTCGGATTTCTGCTGCTCTAACCGCGCTTTTCCTCGTTTTCTTCCTCTCTAAATTCTTTTTCTTGGTTTTTCTCCGCTCTAACCCAGCTTTTCATCGTTTTTCTCCACTCTAGCCATGCTTTTCTCAGATTTCTGCTGCTCTAACCATGTATTTCTTCGTTTTCTTCCATTCTAACTCTGCTTTATTTGGTTTTCCTTTGCTCTAACCCTGCTTTACATGGTTTTCCTCTGCTCTATCCCCGCTTTTCTTGGTTTTATTCCGCTCTAACCCCTCTTTTCTTGGTTTTCATACGCTCTAACCCCGCTTTTCTTGGTTTTCATACGCTCTAACCCCGCTTTTCTTGGTTTTCCTCCGCTCTAACTTCACTATTCTTGGTTTTCCTCTGCAGTAACCCCGCTTTTCTTGGTTTTTCTCTGCTCTAACTCAGCTTTTCATCGTTTTTCTCCACTCTAACCATGCTTTTCTTGGATTTCTGCTGCTCCAACCACGCTTTTCTACGTTTTATTCCGTTCTAACTCTGCTTTACTTGGTTTTCCTCCGCTTTAACCCCACTTTTCTTGGTTTTCCTTTGCTCTAACCTTTCTTTTCTTGGTTTTCCTCCGCACTAACCCCTCTTTTCTTGGTTTTCCTCCGCACTAACTCTGCTTTTCTTGGTTTTTCTCCACTCTAACCCAGCTTTTCATGGTTTTTCTCCACTCTAATCATGCTTTTCTCGGATTTCTGCTGCTCTAACCGCGCTTTTCCTCGTTTTCTTCCTCTCTAAATTCTTTTTCTTGGTTTTTCTCCGCTCTAACCCAGCTTTTCATCGTTTTTCTCCACTCTAGCCATGCTTTTCTCGGATTTCTGCTGCTCTAACCATGCTTTTCTTCGTTTTCTTCCATTCTAACTCTGCTTTATTTGGTTTTCCTTTGCCCTAAACCTGCTTTACATGGTTTTCCTCTGCTCTATCCCAGCTTTTCTTGCTTTTATTCCGCTCTAACCCCGCTTTTCTTGGTTTTCATCCGCTCTAACCCCACTGTTCTTGGTTTTCCTCCGCTCTAACTTCACTATTCTTGGTTTTCCATTGCTCTAACCCCGCTTTTCTTGGTTTTCCTCAGCTCTAATCCCGCTTTTCTTGGTTTTTCTTTGCTCTAACCCAGCTTTTCATTGTTTTTCTCCACTCTAGCCATGCTTTTCTCGGATTTCTGCTGCTCTAACCACGCTTTTCTTCGTTTTCTTCCATTCTAACTCCGCTTTATTTGGTTTTCCTTTGCTCTAACCCTGCTTTACATGGTTTTCCTCCGCTCTAACGCCGCTTTTCTTGGTTTTCCTCCTTTCTAACCCATTTTTCTTGGTTATCCTCCGCTCTAACCCTGCTTTTCTTGGTTTTCCTCCGCTCTAACTTCGCTTTTCTTGGTTTTCCTCCGCTCTAACCCCTTTTTTCTAGGTTTTCCTCCGCTCTAACCCCGCTTTTCTTGGTTTTCCTCCGCTCTATCTTCGCTTTTCTTGTTTTTCCTTTGCTCTAACCCTGCTTTTCTTGGTTTTTCTTTGCTCTAACCTTGCTTTTCTTGGTTTTCCTCCGCGCTATCACCGCTTTTCGTGGTTTTCCTATGCTCTATCACCACTTTTCTTGGTTTTCCTCCGCTCTATCACCGCTTTTCTTGGTTTTCCTACGCTCTAACACCACTTTTCTTGGTTTTCCTCCGCTCTAACCCCGCTTTTCTTGGTTTTCCTCCGCTCTAACCCCGCTTTTCTTGGTTTTCCTCCGCTATAACCCCGCTTTTCTTGGTTTTCCTCCGCTCTAACCCAGCTTTTCTTGGTTTTCCTCCGCTCTAACTTCGCTTTTCTTGGTTTTCCTTTGCTCTAACCCTGCTTTTCTTGGCTTTTCCTCCGCTCTAACCTCGCTTTTCTTGGTTTTCCTCCGCTATAACCCCGCTTTTCTTGGTTTTCCTACGCTCTAACCTAGCTTTTCTTGGTTTTCCTCCGCTCTAACCCCGCTTTTCTTGGTTTTCCTCCGCACTTGTTCCGCTTTTCTTGGTTTTCCTCCGCTCTAACCCAGCTTTTCTTGGTTTTCCTTTGCTCTAACCCTGTTTTTGTTGGTTTGTCTCTGCTCTAACGCCGCTTTTCTAGGTTTTCCTCCCTTCTATCCTTGCTTTTCTTGGTTTTCCTCTGCACTTATTCTGCTTTTCTTGGTTTTCCTCCGCTCTAACTTCGCTTTCCTTGGTTTTCCTCCGCTCTAACTTCGCTTTTCTTGGTTTTCCTCCGCTCTAACCCCGCTTTTCTTGGTTTTCCTCCGCACTAACCCCGCTTTTCTTGGTTTTTCTCCACTCTAACCCAGCTTTTCATGGTTTTTCTCCACTCTAACCATGCTTTTCTCAGATTTCGGCTGCTCTAACTGCGCTTTTCCTCGTTTTCTTCCTCTCTAAATTATTTTTCTTCGTTTTCCTCCGATCTAACCCCGCTTTTCTTGGTTTTCCTCCGCACTTATTTTGCCTTTCTTGGTTTTCCTCCGCTCTAACTTTGCTTTTCTTGGTTTTCCTCCGCTCTAACCCCGCTTTTCTTGGTTTTCCTCCGCTCTAACCCCTTTTTTCTAGGTTTTCCTTTGCTCTAACCCCGCTTTTCTTGGTTTTCCTCCGCTCTAACCCAGCTTTTCTTGGTTTTCCTTTGCTCTAACCCTGCTTTTCTTGGTGTTTCTTTGCTCTAACCCCGCTTTTCTTGGTTTCCCTCCGCGCTATCACCGCTTTTCGTGGTTTTCCTACGCTCTATCACCACTTTTCTTGGTTTTCCTCCACTGTATCACCGCTTTACTTGGTTTTCCTACGCGCTAACACCACTTTTCTTGGTTTTCCTCCGCTCTAACCCCGCTTTTCATGGTTTTCCTCCGCTCTAACCCCGCTTTTCTTGGTTTTCCTCCGCTATAAGCCCGCTTTTCTTGGTTTTCCTCCGCTCTAACCCAGATTTTCTTGGTTTTCCTTTGCTCTAATTCTGCTTTTCTTGGGTTTCCTCCGCTCTAACCCCGCTTTTCTTGGTTTTCCACTTTTCTAACTCCTCTTTTCTTGGTTTTCCTCCGATCTATCCCAGCTTTTCTTGGTTTTCCTCCGCTCTAACCCCGCTTTTCTTGGTTTTCCTCCGCACTTGTTCCGCTTTTCTTGGTTTTCCTCCGCTCTAACCCAGCTTTTCTTGGTTTTCCTTTGCTCTAACCCTGTTTTTGTTGGTTTTTCTCTGCTCTAACGCCGCTTTTCTTGGTTTTCCTCCCTTCTATCCCTGCTTTTCTTGGTTTTCCACCGCTCTAACCTTGCTTTTCTTGGTTTTCCTCCGCACTAACCCCTCTTTTCTTGGTTTTCCTCCGCACTAACCCCGCTTTTCTTGGTTTTTCTCCACTCTAACCCAGCTTTTCATGGTTTCTCTCCACTCTAGCCATGCTATTCTCGGATTATTGCTGCTTTAACCGCGCTTTTCTTCGTTTTCTTCCTCTCTAACTTCTTTTTCTTGGTTTTCCTCCGCTCTAACCCCGCTTTTCTTGGTTATCCTGTGCACTTATTCCGCTTTTCTTGGTTTTCCTCCGCTCTAACTTTGCTTTTCTTGGTTTTCCTCCGCTCTAACCCCGCTTTTCTTGGTTTTCCTCCGCTCTAACCCCGCTTTTCTTGGTTTTTCTCCACTCTAACTCAGCTTTTCATGGTTTTTCTCCACTCTAACCATGCTTTTCTCTGATTTCTGCTGCTCTAACCGGGCTTTTCTTCGTTTTCTTCCTCTCTAACTTCTTTTTCTTGGTTTTCCTTTGCTCTAACCCCGCTTTTCTTGGTTATCCTCCGCACTTATTCCGCTTTTCTTGGTTTTTCTCCGCTCTAACCCCGCTTTTCTTGGTTTTCCTCCGCTCTAACCCCGCTTTTCTTGGTTTTCCTCCGCTCTATCCTCGTTTTCTTGGTTTTTCTCCGCTCTAACCCCGCTTTTCTTGGATTTCCTCCGCTCTAACTTCGCTTTTCTTGGTTTTTCTGCGCTCTAACCCCGCTTTTCTTGGTTTTTCTCTGCTCTAACCCCGTTTCTCTTGGTTTTCCTCCGCTCTAACACCGCTTTTCTTGGTTTTCCTCCACTCTAATCCTGCTTTTCTTGGTTTTCCTCCGCACTAACCCCGCTTTTCTTGGATTTCCTTCGCACTAACCCCGCTTTTCTTGGTTTTTCTCCACTCTAACCTTGCTTTTCATGGTTTTTCTCCACTATAACCATGCTTTTCTCGGATTTCTGCTGCTCCAACCACGCTTTTCTACGTTTTATTCCGTTCTAACTCTGCTTTACTTGGTTTTCCTCCACTCTAACCCCGCTTTTCTTTGTTTTTCTCCGCTCTAACCCCGTTTCTCTTGGTTTTCCTCCGCTCTAACACCGCTTTTCTTGGTTGTGATTTGCTCTAACCCCGCTTTTCTTGTTTTTACTCCGCTCTAACTTCTCTTTTCTTGGTTTTCCTCCGCTCTAACCCCGCTTTTCTTGGTTATCCTGTGCACTTATTCCGCTTTTCTTGGTTTTCCTCCGCTCTAACTTCGCTTTTCTTGGTTTTCCTCCGCACTTATTCTGCTTTTCTTGGTTTTCCTCCACTCTAACTCCGCTTTTCATGGTTTTCCTCCGCTCTAACCCTGCTTTACTTGGTTTTCCTCCGCACTAACCCCGCTTCTCTTGGTTTTCCTCTGCACTAACCCCGCTTTTCTTGGTTTTCCCCTGCTCTATCCCAGCTTTTCTTGGTTTTCCTCCCTTCTATCCCCGCTTTTCTTTGTTTTTCTCCGCTCTAACCCCGTTTCTCTTGGTTTTTCTCCGCTCTAACACCGCTTTTCTTGATTTTCATTTGATCTAACCCCGCTTTTCTTGTTTTTACTCCGCTCTAACCCCACTTTTCTTGGTTTTCCTCAGCTCTAATCCCGCTTTTCTTGGTTTTTCTCCGCTCTAACCCCGCTTTTCTTGGTTTTCCTCCGCTCTAACCCCGCTTTTCTTGGTTTTCCTCCGCTCTAACCCCGTTTTCTTGGTTTTTCTCCGCTCTAACCCCGCTTTTCTTAATTTTCCTCCCTTCTATCCTCGCTTTTCTTGGTTTTTCTGCGCTCTAACCCCGCTTTCCTTGGTTTTTCTCCGCTCTAACTCCGTTTCTCTTGGTTTTCCTCCGCTCTAACACCGCTTTTATTGGTTTTCCTCCACTCTAACCCCGCTTTTCTTGGTTTTCCTCCGCACTAACCCCGCTTTTCTTGGTTTTTCTCCACTCAAACCCAGCGTTTCATGGATTTTCTCCACTCTAACCATGCTTTTCTCTGATTTCTGCTGCTCTAACCGCACTTTTCTTCGTTTTCTTTCTCTCTAACTTCTTTTTCTTGGTTTTCCTCCGCTCTAACCCCGCTTTTCTTGGTTATCCTGTGCACTTATTCCGCTTTTCTTGGTTTTCCTCCGCTCTAACTTCGCTTTTCTTGGTTTTCCTCCGCTAAGACCCCGCTTTTCTTGGTTTTCCTCCGCTCTAACCCCGCTTTTCTTGGTTTTCCTCCGCTCTAACCCCGTTTTCTTGGTTTTTCTCCGCTCTACTCCCGCTTTTCTTGGTTTTCCTCTCTTCTATCCTCGCTTTTCTTGGTTTTCCTCCGCTCTAACCCCGCTTTCCTTGGTTTTTCTCCGCTCTAACTCCGTTTCTCTTGGTTTTCCTCCGCTCTAACCCAGCTTTTCTTGGTTTTTCTCCACTCTAACAATGGTTTTCTCGAATTTCTGCTGCTCCAACCACGCTTTTCTGCGTTTTATTCCATTCTAACTCTGCTTTTCTTGGTTTTCCTCCGCTCTAACCCCGCTTTTCTTGGTTTTCCTCTACTCTAACCCTGCTTTTCTTGGTTTTCCTACGCTATAACCACGATTTTCTTGGTTTTCCTACGCTCTAACCCAGCTTTTCTTGGTTTTCCTCCGCACTAACTTCGCTTTTCTTGGTTTTCCTTTGCTCTAACTCTGCTTTTCTTGGTTTTCCTCTGCTCTAATCCCGCTTTTCTTTGTTTTCCTCCTTTCTAACCCCGCTTTTCTTGGTTTTCCTCTACTCTATCTCAGCTTTTCTTGGTTTTCTTGCCTTCTATCCCTGCTTTTCTTGGTTTTTCTCCGCTCTAACCCCGTTTCTCTTGGTTTTCCTCCGCCCTATCACCGCTTTTCTTGGTTTTCCTTTGCTCTAACCCCGCTTTTGTTGGTTTTCCTCCGCTCTAACCCCTCTTTTCTTGGTTTTCCTCAGCTCTAACCCCACTTTTCATGCTTTTCCTCCGCTCTAACCCCGCTTTTCTTGGTTTTCCACCGCTCTAAACCCGCTTTACTTGGTTTTCCTCTGCACTAACCCCGCTTTTCTTGGTTTTTCTCCGCTCTAACCCAGCTTTTCATCGTTTTTCTCCACTCTAACCATGCTTTTCTCGGATTTCTGCTCCTCCAACCACGCTTTTCTACGTTTTATTCCGTTCTAACTCTGCTTTACTTGGTTTTCCTCCGCTTTAACCCCACTTTTCTTGGTTTTCCTTTGCTCTAACCTTTCTTTTCTTGGTTTTCCTCCGCACTAACCCCTCTTTTCTTGGTTTTCCTCCGCACTAACTCTGCTTTTCTTGGTTTTTCTCCACTCTAACCCAGCTTTTCATGGTTTTTCTCCACTCTAATCATGCTTTTCTCGGATTTCTGCTGCTCTAACCGCGCTTTTCCTCGTTTTCTTCCTCTCTAAATTCTTTTTCTTGGTTTTTCTCCGCTCTAACCCAGCTTTTCATCGTTTTTCTCCACTCTAGCCATGCTTTTCTCGGATTTCTGCTGCTCTAACCATGCTTTTCTTCGTTTTCTTCCATTCTAACTCTGCTTTATTTGGTTTTCCTTTGCCCTAAACCTGCTTTACATGGTTTTCCTCTGCTCTATCCCAGCTTTTCTTGCTTTTATTCCGCTCTAACCCCGCTTTTCTTGGTTTTCATCCGCTCTAACCCCACTGTTCTTGGTTTTCCTCCGCTCTAACTTCACTATTCTTGGTTTTCCATTGCTCTAACCCCGCTTTTCTTGGTTTTCCTCAGCTCTAATCCCGCTTTTCTTGGTTTTTCTTTGCTCTAACCCAGCTTTTCATTGTTTTTCTCCACTCTAGCCATGCTTTTCTCGGATTTCTGCTGCTCTAACCACGCTTTTCTTCGTTTTCTTCCATTCTAACTCCGCTTTATTTGGTTTTCCTTTGCTCTAACCCTGCTTTACATGGTTTTCCTCCGCTCTAACGCCGCTTTTCTTGGTTTTCCTCCTTTCTAACCCATTTTTCTTGGTTATCCTCCGCTCTAACCCTGCTTTTCTTGGTTTTCCTCCGCTCTAACTTCGCTTTTCTTGGTTTTCCTCCGCTCTAACCCCTTTTTTCTAGGTTTTCCTCCGCTCTAACCCCGCTTTTCTTGGTTTTCCTCCGCTCTATCTTCGCTTTTCTTGTTTTTCCTTTGCTCTAACCCTGCTTTTCTTGGTTTTTCTTTGCTCTAACCTTGCTTTTCTTGGTTTTCCTCCGCGCTATCACCGCTTTTCGTGGTTTTCCTATGCTCTATCACCACTTTTCTTGGTTTTCCTCCGCTCTATCACCGCTTTTCTTGGTTTTCCTACGCTCTAACACCACTTTTCTTGGTTTTCCTCCGCTCTAACCCCGCTTTTCTTGGTTTTCCTCCGCTCTAACCCCGCTTTTCTTGGTTTTCCTCCGCTATAACCCCGCTTTTCTTGGTTTTCCTCCGCTCTAACCCAGCTTTTCTTGGTTTTCCTCCGCTCTAACTTCGCTTTTCTTGGTTTTCCTTTGCTCTAACCCTGCTTTTCTTGGCTTTTCCTCCGCTCTAACCTCGCTTTTCTTGGTTTTCCTCCGCTATAACCCCGCTTTTCTTGGTTTTCCTACGCTCTAACCTAGCTTTTCTTGGTTTTCCTCCGCTCTAACCCCGCTTTTCTTGGTTTTCCTCCGCACTTGTTCCGCTTTTCTTGGTTTTCCTCCGCTCTAACCCAGCTTTTCTTGGTTTTCCTTTGCTCTAACCCTGTTTTTGTTGGTTTGTCTCTGCTCTAACGCCGCTTTTCTAGGTTTTCCTCCCTTCTATCCTTGCTTTTCTTGGTTTTCCTCTGCACTTATTCTGCTTTTCTTGGTTTTCCTCCGCTCTAACTTCGCTTTCCTTGGTTTTCCTCCGCTCTAACTTCGCTTTTCTTGGTTTTCCTCCGCTCTAACCCCGCTTTTCTTGGTTTTCCTCCGCACTAACCCCGCTTTTCTTGGTTTTTCTCCACTCTAACCCAGCTTTTCATGGTTTTTCTCCACTCTAACCATGCTTTTCTCAGATTTCGGCTGCTCTAACTGCGCTTTTCCTCGTTTTCTTCCTCTCTAAATTATTTTTCTTGGTTTTTCTCCGCTCTAACCCAGCTTTTCATCGTTTTTCTCCACTCTAGCCATGCTTTTCTCGGATTTCTGCTGCTCTAACCATGCTTTTCTTCGTTTTCTTCCATTCTAACTCTGCTTTATTTGGTTTTCCTTTGCCCTAAACCTGCTTTACATGGTTTTCCTCTGCTCTATCCCAGCTTTTCTTGCTTTTATTCCGCTCTAACCCCGCTTTTCTTGGTTTTCATCCGCTCTAACCCCACTGTTCTTGGTTTTCCTCCGCTCTAACTTCACTATTCTTGGTTTTCCATTGCTCTAACCCCGCTTTTCTTCGTTTTCTTCCATTCTAACTCCGCTTTATTTGGTTTTCCTTTGCTCTAACCCTGCTTTACATGGTTTTCCTCCGCTCTAACGCCGCTTTTCTTGGTTTTCCTCCTTTCTAACCCATTTTTCTTGGTTATCCTCCGCTCTAACCCTGCTTTTCTTGGTTTTCCTCCGCTCTAACTTCGCTTTTCTTGGTTTTCCTCCGCTCTAACCCCTTTTTTCTAGGTTTTCCTCCGCTCTAACCCCGCTTTTCTTGGTTTTCCTCCGCTCTATCTTCGCTTTTCTTGTTTTTCCTTTGCTCTAACCCTGCTTTTCTTGGTTTTTCTTTGCTCTAACCTTGCTTTTCTTGGTTTTCCTCCGCGCTATCACCGCTTTTCGTGGTTTTCCTATGCTCTATCACCACTTTTCTTGGTTTTCCTCCGCTCTATCACCGCTTTTCTTGGTTTTCCTACGCTCTAACACCACTTTTCTTGGTTTTCCTCCGCTCTAACCCCGCTTTTCTTGGTTTTCCTCCGCTCTAACCCCGCTTTTCTTGGTTTTCCTCCGCTATAACCCCGCTTTTCTTGGTTTTCCTCCGCTCTAACCCAGCTTTTCTTGGTTTTCCTCCGCTCTAACTTCGCTTTTCTTGGTTTTCCTTTGCTCTAACCCTGCTTTTCTTGGCTTTTCCTCCGCTCTAACCTCGCTTTTCTTGGTTTTCCTCCGCTATAACCCCGCTTTTCTTGGTTTTCCTACGCTCTAACCTAGCTTTTCTTGGTTTTCCTCCGCTCTAACCCCGCTTTTCTTGGTTTTCCTCCGCACTTGTTCCGCTTTTCTTGGTTTTCCTCCGCTCTAACCCAGCTTTTCTTGGTTTTCCTTTGCTCTAACCCTGTTTTTGTTGGTTTGTCTCTGCTCTAACGCCGCTTTTCTAGGTTTTCCTCCCTTCTATCCTTGCTTTTCTTGGTTTTCCTCTGCACTTATTCTGCTTTTCTTGGTTTTCCTCCGCTCTAACTTCGCTTTCCTTGGTTTTCCTCCGCTCTAACTTCGCTTTTCTTGGTTTTCCTCCGCTCTAACCCCGCTTTTCTTGGTTTTCCTCCGCACTAACCCCGCTTTTCTTGGTTTTTCTCCACTCTAACCCAGCTTTTCATGGTTTTTCTCCACTCTAACCATGCTTTTCTCAGATTTCGGCTGCTCTAACTGCGCTTTTCCTCGTTTTCTTCCTCTCTAAATTATTTTTCTTCGTTTTCCTCCGATCTAACCCCGCTTTTCTTGGTTTTCCTCCGCACTTATTTTGCCTTTCTTGGTTTTCCTCCGCTCTAACTTTGCTTTTCTTGGTTTTCCTCCGCTCTAACCCCGCTTTTCTTGGTTTTCCTCCGCTCTAACCCCTTTTTTCTAGGTTTTCCTTTGCTCTAACCCCGCTTTTCTTGGTTTTCCTCCGCTCTAACCCAGCTTTTCTTGGTTTTCCTTTGCTCTAACCCTGCTTTTCTTGGTGTTTCTTTGCTCTAACCCCGCTTTTCTTGGTTTCCCTCCGCGCTATCACCGCTTTTCGTGGTTTTCCTACGCTCTATCACCACTTTTCTTGGTTTTCCTCCACTGTATCACCGCTTTACTTGGTTTTCCTACGCGCTAACACCACTTTTCTTGGTTTTCCTCCGCTCTAACCCCGCTTTTCATGGTTTTCCTCCGCTCTAACCCCGCTTTTCTTGGTTTTCCTCCGCTATAAGCCCGCTTTTCTTGGTTTTCCTCCGCTCTAACCCAGATTTTCTTGGTTTTCCTTTGCTCTAATTCTGCTTTTCTTGGGTTTCCTCCGCTCTAACCCCGCTTTTCTTGGTTTTCCACTTTTCTAACTCCTCTTTTCTTGGTTTTCCTCCGATCTATCCCAGCTTTTCTTGGTTTTCCTCCGCTCTAACCCCGCTTTTCTTGGTTTTCCTCCGCACTTGTTCCGCTTTTCTTGGTTTTCCTCCGCTCTAACCCAGCTTTTCTTGGTTTTCCTTTGCTCTAACCCTGTTTTTGTTGGTTTTTCTCTGCTCTAACGCCGCTTTTCTTGGTTTTCCTCCCTTCTATCCCTGCTTTTCTTGGTTTTCCACCGCTCTAACCTTGCTTTTCTTGGTTTTCCTCCGCACTAACCCCTCTTTTCTTGGTTTTCCTCCGCTCTAACCCCGCTTTTCTTGGTTTTTCTCCACTCTAACCCAGCTTTTCATGGTTTCTCTCCACTCTAGCCATGCTATTCTCGGATTATTGCTGCTTTAACCGCGCTTTTCTTCGTTTTCTTCCTCTCTAACTTCTTTTTCTTGGTTTTCCTCCGCTCTAACCCCGCTTTTCTTGGTTATCCTGTGCACTTATTCCGCTTTTCTTGGTTTTCCTCCGCTCTAACTTTGCTTTTCTTGGTTTTCCTCCGCTCTAACCCCGCTTTTCTTGGTTTTCCTCCGCTCTAACCCCGCTTTTCTTGGTTTTTCTCCACTCTAACTCAGCTTTTCATGGTTTTTCTCCACTCTAACCATGCTTTTCTCTGATTTCTGCTGCTCTAACCGGGCTTTTCTTCGTTTTCTTCCTCTCTAACTTCTTTTTCTTGGTTTTCCTTTGCTCTAACCCCGCTTTTCTTGGTTATCCTCCGCACTTATTCCGCTTTTCTTGGTTTTTCTCCGCTCTAACCCCGCTTTTCTTGGTTTTCCTCCGCTCTAACCCCGCTTTTCTTGGTTTTCCTCCGCTCTATCCTCGTTTTCTTGGTTTTTCTCCGCTCTAACCCCGCTTTTCTTGGATTTCCTCCGCTCTAACTTCGCTTTTCTTGGTTTTTCTGCGCTCTAACCCCGCTTTTCTTGGTTTTTCTCTGCTCTAACCCCGTTTCTCTTGGTTTTCCTCCGCTCTAACACCGCTTTTCTTGGTTTTCCTCCACTCTAATCCTGCTTTTCTTGGTTTTCCTCCGCACTAACCCCGCTTTTCTTGGATTTCCTTCGCACTAACCCCGCTTTTCTTGGTTTTTCTCCACTCTAACCTTGCTTTTCATGGTTTTTCTCCACTATAACCATGCTTTTCTCGGATTTCTGCTGCTCCAACCACGCTTTTCTACGTTTTATTCCGTTCTAACTCTGCTTTACTTGGTTTTCCTCCACTCTAACCCCGCTTTTCTTTGTTTTTCTCCGCTCTAACCCCGTTTCTCTTGGTTTTCCTCCGCTCTAACACCGCTTTTCTTGGTTGTGATTTGCTCTAACCCCGCTTTTCTTGTTTTTACTCCGCTCTAACTTCTCTTTTCTTGGTTTTCCTCCGCTCTAACCCCGCTTTTCTTGGTTATCCTGTGCACTTATTCCGCTTTTCTTGGTTTTCCTCCGCTCTAACTTCGCTTTTCTTGGTTTTCCTCCGCACTTATTCTGCTTTTCTTGGTTTTCCTCCACTCTAACTCCGCTTTTCATGGTTTTCCTCCGCTCTAACCCTGCTTTACTTGGTTTTCCTCCGCACTAACCCCGCTTCTCTTGGTTTTCCTCTGCACTAACCCCGCTTTTCTTGGTTTTCCCCTGCTCTATCCCAGCTTTTCTTGGTTTTCCTCCCTTCTATCCCCGCTTTTCTTTGTTTTTCTCCGCTCTAACCCCGTTTCTCTTGGTTTTTCTCCGCTCTAACACCGCTTTTCTTGATTTTCATTTGATCTAACCCCGCTTTTCTTGTTTTTACTCCGCTCTAACCCCACTTTTCTTGGTTTTCCTCAGCTCTAATCCCGCTTTTCTTGGTTTTTCTCCGCTCTAACCCCGCTTTTCTTGGTTTTCCTCCGCTCTAACCCCGCTTTTCTTGGTTTTCCTCCGCTCTAACCCCGTTTTCTTGGTTTTTCTCCGCTCTAACCCCGCTTTTCTTAATTTTCCTCCCTTCTATCCTCGCTTTTCTTGGTTTTTCTGCGCTCTAACCCCGCTTTCCTTGGTTTTTCTCCGCTCTAACTCCGTTTCTCTTGGTTTTCCTCCGCTCTAACACCGCTTTTATTGGTTTTCCTCCACTCTAACCCCGCTTTTCTTGGTTTTCCTCCGCACTAACCCCGCTTTTCTTGGTTTTTCTCCACTCAAACCCAGCGTTTCATGGATTTTCTCCACTCTAACCATGCTTTTCTCTGATTTCTGCTGCTCTAACCGCACTTTTCTTCGTTTTCTTTCTCTCTAACTTCTTTTTCTTGGTTTCCCTCCGCTCTAACCCCGCTTTTCTTGGTTATCCTGTGCACTTATTCCGCTTTTCTTGGTTTTCCTCCGCTCTAACTTCGCTTTTCTTGGTTTTCCTCCGCTAAGACCCCGCTTTTCTTGGTTTTCCTCCGCTCTAACCCCGCTTTTCTTGGTTTTCCTCCGCTCTAACCCCGTTTTCTTGGTTTTTCTCCGCTCTACTCCCGCTTTTCTTGGTTTTCCTCTCTTCTATCCTCGCTTTTCTTGGTTTTCCTCCGCTCTAACCCCGCTTTCCTTGGTTTTTCTCCGCTCTAACTCCGTTTCTCTTGGTTTTCCTCCGCTCTAACCCAGCTTTTCTTGGTTTTTCTCCACTCTAACAATGGTTTTCTCGAATTTCTGCTGCTCCAACCACGCTTTTCTGCGTTTTATTCCATTCTAACTCTGCTTTTCTTGGTTTTCCTCCGCTCTAACCCCGCTTTTCTTGGTTTTCCTCTACTCTAACCCTGCTTTTCTTGGTTTTCCTACGCTATAACCACGATTTTCTTGGTTTTCCTACGCTCTAACCCAGCTTTTCTTGGTTTTCCTCCGCACTAACTTCGCTTTTCTTGGTTTTCCTTTGCTCTAACTCTGCTTTTCTTGGTTTTCCTCTGCTCTAATCCCGCTTTTCTTTGTTTTCCTCCTTTCTAACCCCGCTTTTCTTGGTTTTCCTCTACTCTATCTCAGCTTTTCTTGGTTTTCTTGCCTTCTATCCCTGCTTTTCTTGGTTTTTCTCCGCTCTAACCCCGTTTCTCTTGGTTTTCCTCCGCCCTATCACCGCTTTTCTTGGTTTTCCTTTGCTCTAACCCCGCTTTTGTTGGTTTTCCTCCGCTCTAACCCCTCTTTTCTTGGTTTTCCTCAGCTCTAACCCCACTTTTCATGCTTTTCCTCCGCTCTAACCCCGCTTTTCTTGGTTTTCCACCGCTCTAAACCCGCTTTACTTGGTTTTCCTCTGCACTAACCCCGCTTTTCTTGGTTTTTCTCCGCTCTAACCCAGCTTTTCATCGTTTTTCTCCACTCTAACCATGCTTTTCTCGGATTTCTGCTGCTCCAACCACGCTTTTCTACGTTTTATTCCGTTCTAACTTTGCTTTACTTGGTTTTCCTCCGCTCTAACCCCGCTTTTCTTCGTTTTCCTCTGCTCTAACCCCGCTTTGCTTGGTTTTCCTCCGCTGTAACCACGATTTTCTTGGTTTTCCTATGCTCTAACTCAGCTTTACGTGGTTTTCCTCCGCACTAACTTCGCTTTTCTTTCTTTTCCTCCTTTCTAACCCCGCTTTTCTTCATTTTCCTCCGCTCTATCCTAGCTTTTCTTGGTTTTCTTCCGCTCTAACCCAGCTTTTCTTGGTTTTCATCTGCTCTAACCCCGCTTTTCTTGGTTTTCATCCGCTCTAACCCCGCTTTTCTTGGTTTTCCTCCGCTATAACTTCACTATTCTTGGTTTTCCATTGCTCTAACCCCGCTTTTCTTGGTTTTCCTCCGCTCTAATCCCGCTTTACTTGGTTTTTCTCCACTCTAACCAAGCTTTTCATCGTTTTTCTTCACTTTAGCCATGCTTTTCTCGGATTTCTGCTGCTCTAACCACGCTTTTCTTCGTTTACTTCCATTCTAACTCTGCTTTATTTGGTTTTTTTTTCCTCTAACCCTGCTTTACATGGTTTTCCTCCGCTCTAACGCCGCTTTTCTTGGTTTTCCTCCTTTCTAACCCCTCTTTTCTTGGTTATCCTCCGCTCTAACCCCGCTTTTCTTGGTTTCTCTCCGCTCTAACTTCGCTTTTCTTGGTTTTCCTCCGGTCTAACCCTGCTTTTCTTGGTTTTCCTCCGCTCTAACCCCGCTTTTCTTGGTTTTCCTCCGCTATAACCCTGCTTTTCTTGGTTTTCCTCCGCTCTAACCCAGCTTTTCCTGGTTTTCCTCCGCTCTAATCCCGCTTTACTTGGTTTTCCTCCGCTCTATCCCCGCTTTTCTTGGTTATCCCCCACTCTAACCCCGCTTTTCTTTGTTTTCCTCCGCTCTAACCCGGCTTTTCTTGGTTTTCCTCTGCTCTAACCCCGCTTTTCTTGGTTTTCCTCCGCACTAACCCCTCTTTTCTTCGTTTTCCTCTGCACTAACCCCGCTTTTCTTGGTTTTTCTCCAATCTAACCCAGCTTTTCATGCTTTTCCTCCACTCTGACCATGCTTTTCTCGAATTTCTGCTGCTCTAACCGCGATTTTCTTCGTTTTCTTCCTCTCTAAATTCTTTTTCTTGGTTTTCCTCCGCACTAACCCCGCTTTTCTTGGTTTTCCTCCGCTCTAATCCCACTTTTCTTGGTTTTCCTCTGCTCTAACTTCGCTTTTCCTGGTTTTCCTCCGCTCTAATCCCGCTTTACTTGGTTTTCCTCCGCTCTAACCCCGCTTTTCTTGGTTATCCTCCACTCTAACCCCACTTTTCTTTGTTTTCCTCCGCTCTAACCCGGCTTTTCTTGGTTTTCCTCCGCTCTAACCCTCTTTTCTTGGTTTTCCTCCGCTCTAACCCCGCTTTTCTTGGTTTTCCTCCGCTCTATCTTCGCTTTTCTTGGTTTTCCTTTGCTCTAACCCTGCTTTTCTTGGTTTTTCTCCACTCTAACCCCGCTTTTCTTGGTTTTCCTCCGCTCTATCACCGCTTTTCGTGGTTTTCCTTTGCTCTATCACCACTTTTCATGGTTTTCCTTTGCTCTATCATAGCTTTTCTTGGTTTTCCTACGCTCTAACCTAGTTTTTCTTGGTTATCCTCCGCTCTATCACCGCTTTTCTTGGTTTTCCTCCGCACTAACCCCGCTTTTCTTGGTTTTCCTTTTCTCTAACCCTGCTTTTCTTGGTTTTTCTCCGCTCTAACCCCGCTTTTCTTGGTTTTCCGCCGCACTATCACCGCTTTTCTTGGTTTTTCTCCGCTCTAACCCCGCTTTTCTTGGTTTTCCTACGCCCTAACCCAGCTTTTCTTGGTTTTCCTCCGCTCTAACCCCGCTTTTCTTGGTTTTCCTTTGCACTTGTTCCGCTTTTCTTGGTTTTCCTACGCTAAAACCCAGCTTTTCTTGGTTACCCTTCGCTCTAACCCTGCTTTTCTTGGTTTTCCTTTGCTCTAACCCTGTTTTTGTTTTTTTTCTCTGCTCTAACCCCGCTTTTCTTGGTTTTCCTCCCTTCTATCCCTGCTTTTCTTGGTTTATCTCCGCTCTAACCCCGTTTCTCTTGGTTTTCCTCCGCTCTAACACCGCTTTTCTTTGTTTTCCTTCGCACTAACCCCTCTTTTCTTGGTTTTCCTCCGCACTAACCCCGCTTTTCTTGGATTTTCTCCTCTCTAACCAAGCTTTTCATGGATTTTCTCCACTCTAGCCATGCTATTCTCGGATTTCTGCTGTTCTAACCGCGCTTTTCTTCGTTTTCTTCCTCTTTAACTTCTTTTTCTTGGTTTTCCTCCGCTCTAACCCCGCTTTTCTTGGTTATCCTGTGCACTTATTCCGCTTTTCTTGGTTTTCCTCCTCTCTAACTTCGCTTTTCTTGGTTTTCCTCCGCTCTATCACCGCTTTTCGTGGTTTTCCTACGCTCTATCACCACTTTTCATGGTTTTCCTTTGCTCTATCATAGCTTTTCTTGGTTTTCCTACGCTCTAACCTAGTTTTTCTTGGTTATCCTCCGCTCTATCACCGCTTTTCTTGGTTTTCCTCCGCTCTAACCCAGCTTTTCTTTGTTTTCCTTTTCTCTAACCCTGCTTTTCTTGGTTTTCCTCCGCTCTAAACCCGCTTTTCTTGGTTTTCCTCCGCACTAACCCCTTTTTTCTTGGTTTTCCTCTGCACTAACCCCGCTTTTCTTGGTTTTTCTCCGCTCTAACCCAGCTTTTCATCGTTTTTCTCCAATCTAACAATGGTTTTCTCGGATTTCTGCTGCTCCAACCACGCTTTTCTACGTTTTATTCCGTTCTAACTTTGCTTTACTTGGTTTTCCTCCGCTCTAACCCCGCTTTTCTTCGTTTTCCTCTGCTCTAACCCCGCTTTGCTTGGTTTTCCTCCGCTGTAACCACGATTTTCTTGGTTTTCCTATGCTCTAACTCAGCTTTACGTGGTTTTCCTCCGCACTAACTTCGCTTTTCTTTCTTTTCCTCCTATCTAACCCCGCTTTTCTTCGTTTTCCTCCGCTCTATCCCAGCTTTTCTTGGTTTTCCTCCGCTCTAACCCAGCTTTTCTTGGTTTTCATCCGCTCTAACCCCGCTTTTCTTGGTTTTCCTCCGCTCTAACTTCACTATTCTTGGTTTTCCATTGCTCTAAACCCGCTTTTCTTGGTTTTCCTTTGCTCTAATCCCGCTTTTCTTGGTTTTTCTCCACTCTAACCAAGCTTTTCATCGTTTTTCTTCACTTTAGCCATGCTTTTCTCGGATTTCTGCTGCTCTAACCACGCTTTTCTTCGATTACTTCCATTCTAACTCTGCTTTATTTGGTTTTTTTTTCCTCTAACCCTGCTTTACATGGTTTTCCTCCGCTCTAACGCCGCTTTTCTTGGTTTTCCTCCTTTCTAACCCCTCTTTTCTTGGTTATCCTCCGCTCTAACCCCGCTTTTCTTGGTTTTTCTCCGCTCTAACTTCGCTTTTCTTGGTTTTCCTCCGCTCTAACCCCGCTTTTCTTGGTTTTCCTCCGCTCTAACTTCGCTTTTCTTGGTTTTCCTCCGCTCTAACCCCGCTTTTCTTGGTTTTCCTCCGCTGTAACCTTGCTTTTCTTGGTTTTCCTCCGCTCTAACCCCGCTTTTCTTGGTTTTCCTCCGCTCTATCTTCGCTTTTCTTTGTTTTCCTTTGCTCTAACCCTGTTTTTCTTGGTTTTTCTTTGCTCTAACCCCGCTTTTCTTGGTTTTCCTCCGCTCTATCACCGCTTTTCGTCGTTTTCCTACGCTCTATCACCACTTTTCTTGGTTTTCCTCCGCTCTATCACCGCTTTTCTTTGTTTTCCTACGCTCTAACACAACTTTTCTTGGTTTTCCTCCGGTCTAACCGCGCTTTTCTTGGTTTTCCTCCGCTCTAACCCCGCTTTTCTTGGTTTTCCATCGCTATAACCCTGCTTTTCTTGGTTTTCCTCCGCTCTAACCCAGCTTTTCCTGGTTTTCCTCCGCTCTAATCCCGCTTTACTTGGTTTTCCTCCGCTCTAACCCCGCTTTTCTTGGTTATCCCCCACTCTAACCCCGCTTTTCTTTATTTTCCTCCGCTCTAACCCGGCTTTTCTTGGTTTTCCTCTGCTCTAACCCCGCTTTTCTTGGTTTTCCTCCGCACTAACCCCTCTTTTCTTCGTTTTCCTCCGCACTAACCCCGCTTTTCTTGGTTTTTCTCCAATCTAACCCAGCTTTTCATGCTTTTCCTCCACTCTGACTATGCTTTTCTCGAATTTCTGCTGCTCTAACCGCGATTTTCTTCGTTTTCTTCCTCTCTAAATTCTTTTTCTAGGTTTTCCTCCGCACTAACCCCGCTTTTCTTGGTTTTCCTCCGCACTTATTCTGCTTTTCTTGGTTTTCCTCTGCTCTAACTTCGCTTTTCCTGGTTTTCCTCCGCTCTAATCCCGCTTTACTTGGTTTTCCTCCGCTCTAACCCCGCTTTTCTTGGTTATCCTCCACTCTAACCCCACTTTTCTTTGTTTTCCTCCGCTCTAACCCGGCTTTTCTTGGTTTTCCTCCGCTCTAACCCCGCTTTTCTTGGTTTTCCTCCGCTCTAACCCCGCTTTTCTTGGTTTTCCTCCGCTCTATCTTCGCTTTTCTTGGTTTTCCTTTGCTCTAACCCTGCTTTTCTTGGTTTTTCTCCGCTCTAACCCCGCTTTTCTTGGTTTTCCTCCGCTCTATCACCGCTTTTCGTGGTTTTCCTACGCTCTATCACCACTTTTCTTGGTTTTCCTTTGCTCTATCATAGCTTTTCTTGGTTTTCCTACGCTCTAACCTAGTTTTTCTTGGTTATCCTCCGCTCTATCACCGCTTTTCTTGGTTTTCCTCCGCTCTAACCCAGCTTTTCTTTGTTTTCCTTTTCTCTAACCCCGCTTTTCTTGGTTTTCCTACGCTCTAACCCAGCTTTTCTTGGTTTTCCTCCGCACTAACCCCGCTTTTCTTGGTTTACCTTTGCACTTGTTCTGCTTTTCTTGGTTTTCCTACGCTATAACCGAGCTTTTCTTGGTTACCCTTCGCTCTAACCCTGCTTTTCTTGGTTTTCCTTTGCTCTAACCCTGTTTTTGTTTTTTTTCTCTGCTCTAACCCCGCTTTTCTTGGTTTTCCTCCACTCTATCACCGCTTTTCTTGGTTTTTCTCCGCTCTAACCCCGTTTCTCTTTGTTTTCCTCCGCTCTAACACAGCTTTTCTTTGTTTTCCTCCGCAATAACCCCTCTTTTCTTGGTTTTCCTACGCACTAACCCCGCTTTTCTTGGATTTTCTCCTCTCTAACCTAGCTTTTCATGGATTTTCTCCACTCTAGCCATGCTATTCTCGGATTTCTGCTGCTCTAACCGCGCTTTTCTTCGTTTTCTTCCTCTTTAACTTCTTTTTCTTGGTTTTCCTCCGCTCTAACCCCGCTTTTCTTGGTTATCCTGTGCACTTATTCCGCTTTTCTTGGTTTTCCTCCTCTCTAACTTCGCTTTTCTTGGTTTTCCTCCGCTCTAACCTTGCTTTTCTTGGTTTTCCTCCGCTCTAACCCCGCTTTTCTTGGTTTTCCACCGCTCTAACCCCGCTTTTCTTGGATTTCCTCCCTTCTATCCCCGCTTTTCTTGGTTTTTCTGCGCTCTAACCCTGCTTTTCTTGGTTTTTCTCCGTTCTAACCCCGTTTCTCTTGGTTTTCCTCTGCTCTAACCCCGCTTTTCTTGGTTTTCCTCCGCACTAACCCCTCTTTTCATCGTTTTCCTTCGCAATAACCGGGCTTATATTGGTTTTTCTCCAATCTAACCCAGCTTTTCATGGTTTTTCTCCACTGTAACCATGATTTTCTCGGATTTCTGCTGCTCTAACCGCGATTTTCTTCGTTTTCTTCCTCTCTAAATTCTTTTTCTTGGTTTTCCTCCGCACTAACCCCGCTTTACTTGGTTTTCCTCCGCACTTATTCTGCTTTTCTTGGTTTTCCTATGCTCTAACTTCGCTTTTCTTGGTTTTCCTCTCCTCTAACCCCGCTTTACTTGGTTTTTCTCCGCTCTAACCCCGCTTTTCTTGGTTATCCTACGCTCTAACACCACTTTTCTTGGTTTTCCTCCGCTCTATCACCGCTTTTCTTGGTTTTCCTCCGCTCTAAACCAGCTTTTCTTTGTTTTCCTATTCTCTAACCCTGCTTTTCTTGGTTTTGCTCCTCTCTAGCCCCGCTTTTCTTGGTTTTCCTCCGCTCTATCAACGTTTTTCTTTGTTTTTCTCCGCTCTAACCCCGTTTCTCTTGGTTTTCCTCTGCTCTAACACCGCTTTTCTTGGTTTTCCTTTGCTCTAACCCCGCTTTTCTTGGTTTTCCTCCGCTCTAACCCCGCTTTTCTTGGTTTTCCACCGCACTAACCCCGCTTTTTTGGTTATTCTCCACTCTAACCCAGCTTTTCATGGTTTTTCTTCACTCTATCCATTCTTTTCTCAGATTTCTGCTGCTCTAACCGCGCTTTTCTTTGTTTTCTTCCTCTGATTTTTTTTTCTTGGTTTTCCTCCGCTCTAACCTAGTTTTTCTTGGTTATCCTCCACTCTAACCCCGCTTTTCTTGGTTTTCATCCTCTCTAACCCCGCTTTTCTTGGTTTTCCTCCTCTCTAACCCTTCTTTTCTGTGTTTTCCTCCACTCTAACTTCACTTCTCTTGGTTTTCCATTGCTCTAACCCCGCTTTTCTTTGTTTTCCTTCGCTCTAATCCCTCTTTTCTTGGTTTTTCTCCACTTTAACCATGCTTTTCTCAGATTTCTGCTTATCTAACACGCTTTTCATCGTTTTCTTCCGTTCTAACTCTGCTTTACTTGGTTTTCCTCCGCTCTAACCCCGCTTTTCTTCGTTTTCCTCCGCTCTAACCCCGCTTTTCTTGGTTTTCCTCTGCTATAAGCCCGCTTTTCATGGATTTCCTACGCTCTAACCCAGCTTTTCTTGGTTTTCCTCCGCTCTAACTTCGCTTTTCATGTTTTTTTTTTGCTCTAACCCCGCTTTTCTTGGTTTTCATCTGCTCTAACCCCGCTTTTCTTGGTTAATCTCCTTTCTAACCCCTCTTTTCTTTGTTTTCCTCCACTCTAACTTCACTTTTCTTGGTTTTCCATTGCTCTAACCCTGCTTTTCTTGGTTTTCCTCCCTTCTATCCCCGCTTTTCTTGGTTTTTCTCCGCTCTAAACCCGTTTCTCTTGGTTTTCCTCCGCTCTAACACCGCTTTTCTTGGTTTTCCTTTGCTCTAACCCCTCTTTTCTTGGTTTTCCTCCGCTCTAACCCAGCTTTTCTTGGTTTTCCTCAGCTCTAACCCCACTTTTCATGCTTTTCCTCCGCTCAAACCCCGCTTTTCTTGGTTTTCCTCCTTTCTAACCTTACTTTTCTTGGTTTTCCTTTGCACTTATTTAGCTTTTCTTGGTTTTCCTCCGCTCTAACTCTGCTTTTCTTGGTTTTCCTCCGCTCTAACACTACTTTACTTGGTTTTCCTCTGCACTAACCCCTTTTTTCTTGGTTTTCCTACGCTCTAACCCAGCTTTACTTGGTTTTCCTCCGCTCTAACCCCGCTTTTCTTTGTTTTCCTCCTTTCTAACCCCACTTTTCTTGGTTTTCCTCCGCTCTATCCCAGCTTTTCTTGGTTTTCCTCCACTCTAACCCCGCTTTTCTTTGTTTTCCTCCGCTCTAATCCCGCTTTTCTTGGTTTTTCTCCGCTCCTACCCAGCTTTTCATCGTTTTTCTCCACTCTAGCCATGCTTTTCTCGGATTTCTGCTGCTCTAACCACGCTTTTCTTCGTTTTCTTCCATTCTAACTCTGCTTTACTTGGTTTTCCTCAGCTCTAAACTCGCTTTTCTTGGTTTTCCTCTGCTCTAACCCCGCTTTTCTTGTTTTTCCTCCCTTCTATCCTTGCTTTTCTTGATTTTCCTACGCTCTAACCCAGCTTTTCTTGGTTTTCCTCCACACTAACTTCGCTTCTCTTGGTTTTCCTTTGATCTACCCTGCTATACTTGGTTTTCCTCCGCTCTAACGCCGCTTTTCTTGGTTTTCCTCCTTTCTAACCCCCCTTTTCTTGGTTATCCTTAGCTCTAACCCCGCTTTTCTTGGTTTTCCTCCGCTCTAACCCCGCTTTCCTTGGTTTTCCTACGCTCTATCACCACTTTTCTTGGTTTTCCTCCGCTCTATCACCGCTTTTCTTGATTTTCCTACGCTCTAACACCACTTTTCTTGGTTTTCCTTCGCTCTAACCCCGCTTTTCTTGGTTTTCCTCCGCTCTAACCCCGCTTTCCTTGGTTTTCCTTCGCTATAACCCCGCTTTTCTTGGTTTTCCTACGCTCTAACCCACCTTTTCTTGGTTTTCCTCCGCTCTAACCCAGCTTTTCTTGGTTTTCCTTTGCTCTAACCCTGTTTTTGTTGGTTTTTCTCTGCTCTAACGCCGCTTTTTTTGGTTTTCCTCCCTTCTATCCCTGCTTTTCTTGGATTTTCTCCGCTCTAACCCCGTTTCTCTTGGTTTTCCTCTTCTCTAACACCTCTTTTCTTGGTTTTCCTTAGCACTAACCCCGCTTTTCTTGGTTTTTCTCCGATCTAACCCAGCTTTTCATGATTTTTCTCCACTCTAGCCATGCTATTCTCAGATTTCTGCTGCTCTAACCACGCTTTTCTTCGTTTTCTTCCTCTCTAAATTCTTTTTCTTGGTTTTCCTCAGCTCTAACCCCGCTTTTCATGGTTATCCTGTGCACTTATTCCGTTTTCTTGGTTTTCCTCCGCTCTAACTTCGCTTTTCTTGGTTTTCCTCCGCTCTAACCCCGCTTTTCTTGGTTTTCCTCCGCTCTAACCCCGCTTTTCTTGGTTTTCCTTAGCTCTAACCCCGCTTTTCTTGGTTTTCCTCCGCACTAACCCCTCTTTTCTTGGTTTTCCTCCGCACTAACCCCGCTTTTCTTGGTTTTTCTCCGCTCTAACCCAGCTTTTCATGGTTTTTCTCCACTCTAACCATGCTTTTCTCGGATTTCTGCTGCTTTAACCGCGCTTTTCTTCGTTTTCTTCCTCTCTAAATTCTTTTTCTTGGTTTTCCTCTGATCTAATCCTGCTTTTTTTTGTTTCCCTCTGCACTTATTCCGCTTTTCTTCGTTTTCCTCCGCTATAACTTCGCTTTTCTTGGTTTTCCTCCGCCCTAACCCCGCTTTACTTGGTTTTCCTCCGCACTAACCCCTTTATTCTTGGTTTTCCTTTGCACTAACCCCGCTTTTCTTGGTTTCTCTCCGCTCTAACCCAGCTTTTCATCGTTTTTCTCCACTCTAACCATGCTTTTCTCGGATTTCTGCTGCTCTAACCACGCTTTTCTTCGTTTTCTTCCGTTCTAACTCTGCTTTACTTGGTTTTCCTCCGCTCTAACCCCGCTTTTCTTGGTTTTCCTCCGCTCTAACCCCGCTTTTCTTGGTTTTCCTCCGCTCTAACCCCGCTTTTCTTGGTTTTCCTACGCTCTAATCCCGCTTTTCTTGGTTTTTCTCCGCTCTAACCCAGCTTTTCATCGTTTTTCTCCACTCTAGCCATGCTTTTCTCGGATTTCTTCTGCTCTAACCACAATTTTCTTCGTTTTCTTCCGTTCTAACTCTGCTTTACTTGGTTTTCCTCCGCTCTAACCCCACTTTTCTTGGTTTTCCTCCGCTCTAACCTAGCTTTTCTTGGTTTTCCTCCGCTCTAACCCCGCTTTTCTTGGTTTTCTTTTTCTCTAACCCTGCTTTTCTTTGTTTTCCTCCGCTCTAAACCCGCTTTTCTTGGTTTTCCTCCTTTCTAACCCCTCTTTTCTTGGTTTTCCTCCGCTCTATCTCAGATTTTTTTGGTTTTCCTCAGCACTTATTCCGCTTTTCTTGGTTTTCCTCCCTTCTATCCCCACTTTCCTTGGTTTTTCTCCGCTCTAACCCCGTTTCTCTTGGTTTTCCTCCGCTCTAACCCCGCTTTTCTTGGTTTTCCTCCGCACTTATTCCGCTTTTCTTGGTCTTCCTCAGCTCTAACCTTAGTTTTCATGCTTTTCCTCCACTCTAACCCCGATTTTCTTGGTTTTCCTCTGCTCTTACCCCGCTTTTCTTGGTTTTCCTTTGCTCTAACCAAGCTTTTCTTGGTTTTCCTTTGCTCTAACCCTGCTTTTCTTGTTTTTTCTCTGCTCTAACCTTGCTTTTCTTGGTTTTCCTCCGCTCTAACCCTGCTTTTCTTGGTTTTCCGCCGCTCTAACCCAGCTTTTCTTGGTTTTCCTCCGCTCCAACTTCGCTTTTCTTGCTTTTCCTTTGCTCTAAGCCTGCTTTTCTTGGTTTTCCTTCGCTCTAACCCCGCTTTTCTTAGTTGTCCTCCCTTCTAACCCCTCTATTCTTGGTTTTCCTCCGCTCTATCCCAGCTTTTATTGGTTTTCCTCCGCTCTATCCCAGCTTTTCTTGGTTTTCCTCCGCTCTAACACCGCTTTTATTGGTTTTCCTCCGCACTTCTTCGGCTTTTCTTCGTTTTCCTCAGCTCTAACCCCACTTTTCATGCTTTTCCTCCGCTCTAACCCCGATTTTCTTGGTTTTCCTCCGCTCTTACCCCGCTTTTCTTGGTTTTCCTCCGCTGTAACTGAGCTTTTCTTCGTTTTCCTTTGCTCTAACCCTGCTTTTCTTGGTTTTTCTCTGCTCTAACCCCGCTTTTCTTGGTTTTCCTCCCTTCTATCCCCGCTTTTCTTGGTTTTTCTCCGCTCTAACCCTGTTTCTCGTGGTTTTCCTCCGCTCTAACACCGCTTTTCTTGGTTTTCCTTTGCTCTAACCCCGCTTTTCTTGGTTTTCCTCCGCACTAACCCCTCTTTTCTTGGTTTTCCTCTGCAGTAACCCCGCTTTCCTTCGTTTTCCTCCGCTCTAACTTCGCTTTTCTTGGTTTTCCTGCGCTCTAACACCACTTTTCTTGGTTTTCCTCCGCTCTATCACCTTTTTTCTTGGTTTTCCTGCGCTCTAACCCAGCTTTTCTTTGTTTTCCTTTTATCTAACCCTGCTTTTCTTGGTTTTTCTCCGCTCTAACCCCTCTTTTCTTGGTTTTCCTCCGCTCTATCACCGCTTTTCTTGGTTTTTCTCCACTCTAACCCCGTTTCTCTTGGTTTTCCTCTGCTCTAACACCGCTTTTCTTGGTTTTCCATTGCTCTAACCCCGCTTTTCTTGGTTTTCCTCCGCACTAACCCCTAGTTTCTTGGTTTTCCTCCGCACTAACTCCGCTTTTTAGGTTTTTCTCCACTCTAACCCAGCTTTTCATGGTTTTTCTCCACTCTAACCATGCTTTTCTCAGATTTCTGCTGCTCTAACCGCGCTTTTCTTCGTTTTCTTCCTCTCATTTTCACTTTTCTTGGTTTTCCTCTGCTCTAACCTAGTTTTTCTTGGTTATCCTCCGCTCTAACCCCGCTTTTCTTGGTTTTCATCCGCTCTAACTTCGCTTTTCTTGGTTTTCCTTTGCTCTAACCCCGCTTTTCTTGGTTTTCCTCCGCTCTAACCCCGCTTTTCTTGGTTTTCCTCCTTTCTAACCCCGCTTTTCTTGGTTTTCCTCCGCTCTATCACCACTTTTCTTGGTTTTCCTCCGCTCTAACCCCGCTTTTCTTGGTTTTCATCCGCTCTAACCCAGCTTTTCTTGGTTCTCCTCCGCACTAACCCCGCTTTTCTTGGTTTTCCTCCGCTCTAACTTCACTTTTCTTGGTTTTCCATTGCTCTAACCCCGCTTTTCTTGGTTTTCCTCCTCTCTAATCCCGCTTTTCATGGTTTTTCTCCGCTCTAACCCAGCTTTTCATCGTTTTTCTCTACTCTAGCCATGCTTTTCTCGGATTTCTGCTGCTCTAACCACGCTTTTCTTCGTTTTCTTCCGTTCTAACTCTGCTTTACTTGGTTTTCCACTGCTCTAACCCCGCTTTTCTTGGTTTTCCTCCGCTCTAACCCCGCTTTTCTTGGTTTTCCTCCGCTATAACCCCGCTTTTCCTGGTTTTCCTCCGCTCTAATCCCGCTTTTCATGGTTTTTCTCCGCTCTAACCCAGCTTTTCATCGTTTTTCTCTACTCTAGCCATGCTTTTCTCGGATTTCTGCTGCTCTAACCACGCTTTTCTTCGTTTTCTTCCGTTCTAACTCTGCTTTACTTGGTTTTCCTCCGCTCTAACCCCGCTTTTCTTGGTTTTCCTCCGCTCTAACCCCGCTTTTCTGGGTTTTGCTCCGCTATAACCTTGCTTTTCTTGATTTTCCTTCGCTCTAATCCCGCTTTTCTTGGTTTTTCTCCGCTCTAACCCAGCTTTTCATCGTTTTTCTCCACTCTAGCCATGCTTTTCTCGGATTTCTGCTGCTCTAACCACGATTTTTTCGTTTTCTTCCGTTCTAACTCTGCTTTACTTGGTTTTCCTCCGCTCTAACCCCACTTTTCTTGGTTTTTCTCTGCTCTAACCCCGCTTTTCATGGTTTTTCTCCACTCTAACCATGCTTTTCTCGGATTTCTGCTGCTCTAACCCCGCTTTTCTTCGTTTTCTTCTACTCTAACTTCTTTTTCTTGGTTTTCCTCCGCTCTAACCCCGCTTTTCTTGGTTATCCTCCGCACTTATTCCACTTTTCTTGGTTTTCCTCCGCTCTAACTTCGCTTTTCTTGGTTTTCCTCCGCTCTAACCCCGCTTTTCTTGATTTTCATTTGCTCTAACCCTGCTTTTCTTGGTTTTCCTTCGCTCTAACCCCGCTTTTCTTGGTTTTCCTCCTTACTAACCCCTCTTTTCTTGGTTTTCCTCCGCTCTATCTCAGCTTTTCTTGGTTTTCCTCCGCTCTAACCCCGCTTTTCTTGGTTTTCCTCCGCACTTATTCCGCTTTTCTGGGTTTTCCTCAGCTCTAACCTTACTTTTCATGCTTTTCCTCCGCTCTAACCCTGATTTTCTTGGTTTTCCTCCGCTCTTACCCCGCTTTTCTTGGTTTTCCTCCGCTCTAACCAAGCTTTTCTTGGTTTTCCTTTGCTCTAACCCTGCTTTTCTTGTTTTTTCTCTGCTCTAACCGCGCTTTTCTTGGTTTTCCTCCCTTCTATCCCCGCTTTTCTTGGTTTTCCTCCGTTCTAACCCCTCTTTTCTTGGTTTTCCTCTGCTCTAACTTCACTTTTCTTGGTTTTCCATTGCTCTAACCCCGCTTTTCTTGGTTTTCCTCCACTCTAATCCCGCTTTTCTTGGTTTTTCTCCGCTCTAACCCACCTTTTCATCGTTTTCCTTTGCTCTAACCCCGCTTTTCTTGGTTTTCCTCTTTTCTATCCCCGCTTTTCTTGGTTTTTCTCCGCTCTAACCCTGTTTCTCGTGGTTTTCCTCCGCTCTAACACCGCTTTTCTTGTTTTTCCTTTGCTCTAACCCCGCTTTTCTTGGTTTTCCTCCGCACTAACCCCTCTTTTCTTGGTTTTCCTCTGCAGTAACCCCGCTTTTCTTGGTTTTTCTCCGCTCTAACCCCGCTTTTCCTGGTTTTTCTCCACTCTAACCATGCTTTTCTCAGATTTCTGCTGCTCTAACCGCGCTTTTCTTCGTTTTCTTCCTCTCTAACTTCTTTTTCTTGGTTTTCCTCCGCTCTAACCCCGCTTTTCTTGGTTATCCTCCGCACTTATTCCACTTTTCTTGGTTTTCCTCCGCTCTAACTTCGCTTTTCTTGGTTTTCCTACGCTCTAACACCACTTTTCTTGGTTTTCCTCCGCTCTATCACCTTTTTTCTTGGTTTTCCTGCGCTCTAACCCAGCTTTTCTTTGTTTTCCTTTTATCTAACCCTGCTTTTCTTGGTTTTTCTCCGCTCTAACCCCTCTTTTCTTGGTTTTCCTCCGCTCTATCACCGCTTTTCTTGGTTTTTCTCCACTCTAACCCCGCTTTTCTTGGTTTTCCTCCGCACTTATTCCGCTTTTCTGGGTTTTCCTCAGCTCTAACCTTACTTTTCATGCTTTTCCTCCGCTCTAACCCTGATTTTCTTGGTTTTCCTCCGCTCTTACCCCGCTTTTCTTGGTTTTCCTCCGCTCTAACCAAGCTTTTCTTGGTTTTCCTTTGCTCTAACCCTGCTTTTCTTGTTTTTTCTCTGCTCTAACCGCGCTTTTCTTGGTTTTCCTCCCTTCTATCCCCGCTTTTCTTGGTTTTCCTCCGTTCTAACCCCTCTTTTCTTGGTTTTCCTCTGCTCTAACTTCACTTTTCTTGGTTTTCCATTGCTCTAACCCCGCTTCTCTTGGTTTTCCTCCACTCTAATCCCGCTTTTCTTGGTTTTTCTCCGCTCTAACCCACCTTTTCATCGTTTTCGTTTGCTCTAACCCCGCTTTTCTTGGTTTTCCTCTTTTCTATCCCCGCTTTTCTTGGTTTTTCTCCGCTCTAACCCTGTTTCTCGTGGTTTTCCTCCGCTCTAACACCGCTTTTCTTGTTTTTCCTTTGCTCTAACCCCGCTTTTCTTGGTTTTCCTCCGCACTAACCCCTCTTTTCTTGGTTTTCCTCTGCAGTAACCCCGCTTTTCTTGGTTTTTCTCCGCTCTAACCTTGCTTTTCCTGGTTTTTCTCCACTCTAACCATGCTTTTCTCGGATTTCTGCTGCTCTAACCGCGCTTTTCTTCGTTTTCTTCCTCTCTAACTTCTTTTTCTTGGTTTTCCTCCGCTCTAACCCCGCTTTTCTTGGTTATCCTCCGCACTTATTCCACTTTTCTTGGTTTTCCTCCGCTCTAACTTCGCTTTTCTTGGTTTTCCTACGCTCTAACACCACTTTTCTTGGTTTTCCTCCGCTCTATCACCTTTTTTCTTGGTTTTCCTGCGCTCTAACCCAGCTTTTCTTTGTTTTCCTTTTATCTAACCCTGCTTTTCTTGGTTTTTCTCCGCTCTAACCCCTCTTTTCTTGGTTTTCCTCCGCTCTATCACCGCTTTTCTTGGTTTTTCTCCACTCTAACCCCGTTTCTCTTGGTTTTCCTCTGCTCTAACACCGCTTTTCTTGGTTTTCCATTGCTCTAACCCCGCTTTTCTTGGTTTTCCTCCGAACTAACCCCTCGTTTCTTGGTTTTCCTCCGCACTAACCCCGCTTTTTTGTTTTTCCTCCACTCTAACCCAGCTTTTCATGGTTTTTCTCCACTCTAACCATGCTTTTCTCAGATTTCTGCTGCTCAAACCGCGCTTTTCTTCGTTTTCTTCCTCTCATTTTCACTTTTCTTGGTTTTCCTCTGCTCTAACCTTGTTTTTCTTGGTTATCCTCCGCTCTAACCCCACTTTTCTTGGTTTTCATCCGCTCTAACCCCGCTTTTCTTGGTTTTCCTCCTCTCTAACCCTGTTTTTCTTGGTTTTCATCCGCTCTAACTTCACTTTTCTTGGTTTTCCATTGCTCTAACCAGGCTTTTCTTTGTTTTCCACCGCTCTAATCCCTCTTTTCTTGGTTTTTCTCCGCTCTAACCCAGCTTTTCATCGTTTTTCTCCACTCTAACCATGCTTTTCTCGGATTTCTGCTGCTCTAACACGCTTTTCTTCGTTTTCTTCCGTTCTAACTCTGCTTTACTTGGTTTTCCTCCGCTCTAACCCCGCTTTTCTTGGTTTTCCTCTGCTATAACCCCGTTTTTCTTGGATTTCCTACGCTCTAACCCAGCTTTTCTTGGTTTTCCTCCGCTCTAACTTCGCTTTTCTTGGTTTTCCTTTGCTCTAACCCCGCTTTTCTTGGTTTTCCTCCGCTCTAACCCCGCTTTTCTTGGTTTTCCTCCTTTCTAACCCCGCTTTTCTTGGTTTTCCTCCGCTCTATCACCACTTTTCTTGGTTTTCCTCCGCTCTAACCCCGCTTTTATTGGTTTTCCTCCGCTCTAACTTCACTTTTCTTTGTTTTCCATTGCTCTAACCCCGCTTTTCTTTGTTTTCCACCGCTCTAATCCCTCTTTTCTTGGTTTTTCTCCGCTCGAACCCAGCTTTTCATCGTTTTTCTCCACTCTAACCATGCTTTTCTCGGACTTCTGCTGCTCTAACCACGCTTTTCTTCGTTTTCTTCCGTTCTAACTCTGCTTTACTTGGTTTTCCTCCGCTCTAACCCCGCTTTTCTTAGTTTTCCTCCGCTCTAACCCCGCTTTTCTTGGTTTTCCTCCGCTATAACCTTGCTTTTCTTGGTTTTCCTACGCTCTAGTCCCGCTTTTCTTGGTTTTTCTCCGCTCTAACCCAGCTTTTCATCGTTTTTCTCCACTCTAGCCATGCTTTTCTCGGATTTCTGCTGCTCTAACCACGATTTTTTCGTTTTCTTCCGTTCTAACTCTGCTTTACTTGGTTTTCCTCCGCTCTAACCCCACTTTTCTTGGTTTTCCTCCGCTCTAACCCCGCTTTTCTTGGTTTTCCTCCGCTATAACCCCGCTTTTCTTGGTTTTCCTACGCTCTAACCTAGCTTTTCTTGGTTTTCCTCCGCTCTAACCCCGCTTTTCTTGGTTTTCATTTGCTCTATCCCTGCTTTTCTTGGTTTTCCTCCGCTCTAACCCTGCTTTTCTTGGTTTTCCTCCTTTCTAACCCCTCTTTTCTTGGTTTTCCTTCGCTCTATCTCAGCTTTCCTTGGTTTTCCACCGCTCTAACCCCGCTTTTCTTGGTTTTCCTCCGCACTTATTCCGCTTTTCTTGGTTTTCCTCAGCTCTAACCTTACTTTTCATGCTTTTCCTCCGCTCTAACCCCGATTTTCTTGGTTTTCCTCCGCTCTTACCCCGCTTTTCTTGGTTTTCCTCCGCTCTAACCAAGCTTTTCTTGGTTTTCCTTTGCTCTAACCCCACTTTTCTTGTTTTTTCTCTGCTCTAACCCCGCTTTTCTTGGTTTTCCTCCCTTCTATCCCCGCTTTTCTTGGTTTTCCTTTGCTCTAACCCCGCTTTTCTTGGTTTTCCTCTGCTCTAACTTCACTTTTCTTGGTTTTCCATTGCTCTAACCCCGCTTTTCTTGGTTTTCCTCCACTCTAATCCCGCTTTTCTTGGTTTTTCTCCGCTCTAACCCACCTTTTCATCGTTTTCCTTTGCTCTAACCCCGCTTTTCTTGGTTTTCCTCTCTTCTATCCCCGCTTTTCTTGGTTTTTCTCCTCTCTAACCCTGTTTCTCGTGGTTTTCCTCCGCTCTAACACCGCTTTTCTTGTTTTTCCTTTGCTCTAACCCCGCTTTTCTTGGTTTTCCTCCGCACTAACCCCTCTTTTCTTGGTTTTCCTCTGCAGTAACCCCTCTTTTCTTGGTTTTTCTCCGCTCTAACCCCGCTTTTCATGGTTTTTCTCCACTCTAACCATGCTTTTCTCAGATTTCTGCTGCTCTAACCGCGCTTTTCTTCGTTTTCTTCCTCTCTAACTTCTTTTTCTTGGTTTTCCTCCGCTCTAACCCTGCTTTTCTTGGTTATCCTCCGCACTTATTCCACTTTTCTTGGTTTTCCTCCGCTCTAACTTCGCTTTTCTTGGTTTTCCTCCGCTCTAACCCCGCTTTTCTTGGTTTTCATTTGCTCTAACCCTGCTTTTCTTGGTTTTCATCCGCTCTAACCCCGCTTTTCTTGGTTTTCCTCCTTACTAACCCCTCTTTTCTTGGTTTTCCTCCGCTCTATCTCAGCTTTTCTTGGTTTTCCTCCGCTCTAACCCCGCTTTTCTTGGTTTTCCTCCGCACTTATTCCGCTTTTCTCGGTTTTCCTCTGCTCTAACCTTAATTTTCATGCTTTTCCTCCGCTCTAACCCCGATTTTCTTGGTTTTCCTCCGCTCTTACCTTGATTTTCTTGGTTTTCCTCCGCTCTAACCAAGCTTTTCTTGGTTTTCCTTTGCTCTAACCCTGCTTTTCTTGTTTTTTCTCTGCTCTAACCCCGCTTTTCTTGGTTTTCCTCCCTTCTATCCCTGCTTTTCTTGGTTTTCCTCCGTTCTAACCCCTCTTTTCTTGGTTTTCCTCTGCTCTAACTTCACTTTTCTTGGTTTTCCATTGCTCTAACCCCGCTTTTCTTGGTTTTCCTCCACTCTAATCCCGCTTTTCTTGGTTTTTCTCCGCTCTAACCCACCTTTTCATCGTTTTCCTTTACTCTAACCCCGCTTTTCTTGGTTTTCCTCCCTTCTATCCCCGCTTTTCTTGGTTTTTCTCCGCTCTAACCCTGTTTCTCGTGGTTTTCCTCCGCTCTAACACCGCTTTTCTTGTTTTTCCTTTGCTCTAACCCCGCTTTTCTTGGTTTTCCTCCGCACTAACCCCTCTTTTGTTGGTTTTCCTCTGCAGTAACCCCGCTTTTCTTGGTTTTTCTCCGCTCTAACCCCGCTTTTCATGGTTTTTCTCCACTCTAACCATGCTTTTCTCGGATTTCTGCTCCTCTAACCACGCTTTTCTACGTTTTCTTCCTCTCTAACTTCTTTTTCTTGGTTTTCCTCCTCTCTAACCCCGCTTTTCTTGGTTATCCTCCGCACTTATTCCACTTTTCTTGGTTTTCCTCCGCTCTAACTTCGCTTTTCTTGGTTTTCCTACGCTCTAACACCACTTTTCTTGGTTTTCCTCCGCTCTATCACCTTTTTTCTTGGTTTTCCTGCGCTCTAACCCAGCTTTTCTTTGTTTTCCTTTTATCTAACCCTGCTTTTCTTGGTTTTTCTCCGCTCTAACCCCTCTTTTCTTGGTTTTCCTCCGCTCTATCACCGCTTTTCTTGGTTTTTCTCCACCGCTCTAACCCCGTTTCTCTTGGTTTTCCTCTGCTCTAACACCGCTTTTCTTGGTTTTCCATTGCTCTAACCCCGCTTTTCTTGGTTTTCCTCCGAACTAACCCCTCGTTTCTTGGTTTTCCTCCGCACTAACCCCGCTTTTTTGGTTTTTCTCCACTCTAACCCAGCTTTTCATGGTTTTTCACCACTCTAACCATGCTTTTCTCAGATTTCTGCTGCTCTAACCGCGCTATTCTTCGTTTTCTTCCTCTCATTTTCACTTTTCTTGGTTTTCCTCTGCTCTAACCTAGTTTTTCTTGGTTATCCTCCGCTCTAACCCCGCTTTTCTTGGTTTTCCTCTGCTATAACCCTGTTTTTCTTGGATTTCCTACGCTCTAACCTAGCTTTTCTTGGTTTTCCTCCGCTCTAACTTCGCTTTTCTTGGTTTTCCTTTGCTCTAACCCTTCTTTTCTTGGTTTTCCTCCGCTCTAACCCCGCTTTTCTTGGTTTTCCTCCTTTCTAACCCCGCTTTTCTTGGTTTTCCTCCGCTCTATCACCAATTTCTTGGTTTTCCTCCGCTCTAACCCCGCTTTTCTTGGTTTTCATCTGCTCTAACCCCGCTTTTCTTGGTTCTCCTCTGCTCTATCCCCGCTTTTCTTGGTTTTCCTCCACTCTAACTTCACTTTTCTTTGTTTTCCATTGCTCTAACCCCGCTTTTCTTGGTTTTCCTCCGCTCTAATCCCGCTTTTCATGGTTTTTCTCCGCTCTAACCCCGCTTTTCTTGGTTTTCCTCCGCTATAACCCCGCTTTTCTTGGTTTTCCTACGCTCTAACCTAGCTTTTCTTGGTTTTCCTCCGCTCTAACCCCGCTTTTCTTGGTTTTCATTTGCTCTAACCCTGCTTTTCTTGGTTTTCCTTCGCTCTAACCCCGCTTTTCTTGGTTTTCCTCCTTTCTAACCCCTCTTTTCTTGGTTTTCCTTCGCTCTATCTCAGCTTTTCTTGGTTTTCCACCGCTCTAACCCCGCTTTTCTTGGTTTTCCTCCGCACTTATTCCGCTTTTCTTGGTTTTCCTCAGCTCTAACCTTACTTTTCATGCTTTTCCTCCGCTCTAACCCCGATTTTCTTGGTTTTCCTCCGCTCTTACCCCGCTTTTCTTTGTTTTCCTCCGCTCTAACCAAGCTTTTCTTGGTTTTCCTTTGCTCTAACCCTGCATTTCTTGTTTTTTCTCTGCTCTAACCCCGCTTTTCTTGGTTTTCCTCCTTTCTATCCCCGCTTTTCTTGCTTTTTCCTCCGTTCTAACCCCTCTTTTCTTGGTTTTCCTCTGCTCTAACTTCACTTTTCTTGGTTTTCCATTGCTCTAACCCCGCTTTTCTTGGTTTTCCTCCGCTCTAACCCCGCTTTTCTTGGTTTTTTTTTTTCTAACTTCGCTTCTCTTGGTTTTCCTCCCTTCTATCACCGCTTTTCTTGGTTTTTATGCGCTCTAACCCCGCTTTTCTTGGTTTTTCTCCTCTCTAACCCCGTTTTTCTTGGTTTTCCTCCGCTCTAACATAGCTTTTCTTGGTTTTTCTTTGCTCTAACCCCGCTTTTCTTGGTTTTCCTCTGCACTAACCCCTCTTTTCTTGGTTTTCCTTTGCACTAACCCCGCTTTTCTTGGTTTTTCTCCACTCTAACCATGCTTTTCTCGGATTTCTGCTGCTCTAGCCGCGCTTTTCTTCGTTTTCTCCTCTCTTAATTCTTTTTCTTGGTTTTCCTCCGATCCAACCCCGCTTTTCTTGGTTTTCCTCCGTACTTATTCTGCTTTTCTTGGTTTTCCTCCGCTCTAACTTCGCTTTTCTTGGTTATCTTCCGCTCTATCCCCAATTTACTTGGTTTTCCTCCATTCTAACCCCGCTTTTCTTGGTTTTCCTCCGCTCTAACCCCGCTTTTCATGGTTTTCCTCCGCTCTAACCCCGCTTTTCTTGGTTTTCCTTTGCTCTATCTTCGCTTGTCTTGGTTTTCCTTTGATCTAACCCTGCTTTTCTTGGTTTTCCTCCGCTCTAACCCCGCTTTTCTTGGTTTTCCTCTGCACTAACCCCGCTTTTCTGGGTTTTCTCCACTCTAACCCAGCTTTTCATGGTTTTTCTCCACTCTAACCATACTTTTCTCGGATTTCTGCTGCTCTAACCGAGCTTTTCTTCGTTTTCTTCCTCTCTAAATTCTTTTTCTTGGTTTTCCTCCGATCTAACCCCGCTTTTCTTGGTTTTCCTCCGTACATATTCTGCTTTTCTTGGTTTTCCTCCGCTCTAACTTCGCTTTTCTTGGTTTTCCTCCACTCTAACCCCGCTTTACTTGGTGTTCCTCCGCTCTAACCCCACTTTTCTTGGTTTTCCTACGCTCTAACCCCGCTTTTCTTGGTTTTCCTCCGCTCTAACCCTGCTTTTCTTGGTTTTCCTCCGCTCTATCTTCGCTTTTCTTGGTTTTCCTTTGCTCTAACCCTGCTTTTCTTGGATTTTCTCCGCTCTAACCCCGCTTTTCTTGGTTTTCCTTCGCTCTATCACCGCTTTTAGTGGTTTTCCTACGCTCTATCACCACTTTTCTTGGTTTTCCTCCGCTCTATCACCGCTTTTCTTGGCTTTCCTACGCTCTATCACCACTTTTCTTGGTTTTCCTCCGCTCTATCACCGTTTTCTTGGCTTTCCTATGCTCTAACACCACTTTTCTTGGTCTACCTCCGCTCTATCACCGCTTTTCTTGGTTTTCCTCCGCTCTAACCCCGCTTTTCTTGGTTTTCCTTTGCTCTAAACCTGCTTTTCTTGGTTTTCCTCCGCTCTATCTCAGCTTTTCTTGGTTTTCCTCCGCTCTAACCCCGCTTTTCTTGGTTTTCCTCCGCACTTATTCCGCTTTTCTCGGTTTTCCTCTGCTCTAACCTTAATTTTCATGCTTTTCCTCCGCTCTAACCCCGATTTTCTTGGTTTTCCTCCGCTCTTACCTTGATTTTCTTGGTTTTCCTCCGCTCTAACCAAGCTTTTCTTGGTTTTCCTTTGCTCTAACCCTGCTTTTCTTGTTTTTTCTCTGCTCTAACCCCGCTTTTCTTGGTTTTCCTCCCTTCTATCCCTGCTTTTCTTGGTTTTCCTCCGTTCTAACCCCTCTTTTCTTGGTTTTCCTCTGCTCTAACTTCACTTTTCTTGGTTTTCCATTGCTCTAACCCCGCTTTTCTTGGTTTTCCTCCACTCTAATCCCGCTTTTCTTGGTTTTTCTCCGCTCTAACCCACCTTTTCATCGTTTTCCTTTACTCTAACCCCGCTTTTCTTGGTTTTCCTCCCTTCTATCCCCGCTTTTCTTGGTTTTTCTCCGCTCTAACCCTGTTTCTCGTGGTTTTCCTCCGCTCTAACACCGCTTTTCTTGTTTTTCCTTTGCTCTAACCCCGCTTTTCTTGGTTTTCCTCCGCACTAACCCCTCTTTTGTTGGTTTTCCTCTGCAGTAACCCCGCTTTTCTTGGTTTTTCTCCGCTCTAACCCCGCTTTTCATGGTTTTTCTCCACTCTAACCATGCTTTTCTCGGATTTCTGCTCCTCTAACCACGCTTTTCTACGTTTTCTTCCTCTCTAACTTCTTTTTCTTGGTTTTCCTCCGCTCTAACCCCGCTTTTCTTGGTTATCCTCCGCACTTATTCCACTTTTCTTGGTTTTCCTCCGCTCTAACTTCGCTTTTCTTGGTTTTCCTACGCTCTAACACCACTTTTCTTGGTTTTCCTCCGCTCTATCACCTTTTTTCTTGGTTTTCCTGCGCTCTAACCCAGCTTTTCTTTGTTTTCCTTTTATCTAACCCTGCTTTTCTTGGTTTTTCTCCGCTCTAACCCCTCTTTTCTTGGTTTTCCTCCGCTCTATCACCGCTTTTCTTGGTTTTTCTCCACCGCTCTAACCCCGTTTCTCTTGGTTTTCCTCTGCTCTAACACCGCTTTTCTTGGTTTTCCATTGCTCTAACCCCGCTTTTCTTGGTTTTCCTCCGAACTAACCCCTCGTTTCTTGGTTTTCCTCCGCACTAACCCCGCTTTTTTGGTTTTTCTCCACTCTAACCCAGCTTTTCATGGTTTTTCACCACTCTAACCATGCTTTTCTCAGATTTCTGCTGCTCTAACCGCGCTATTCTTCGTTTTCTTCCTCTCATTTTCACTTTTCTTGGTTTTCCTCTGCTCTAACCTAGTTTTTCTTGGTTATCCTCCGCTCTAACCCCGCTTTTCTTGGTTTTCCTCTGCTATAACCCTGTTTTTCTTGGATTTCCTACGCTCTAACCTAGCTTTTCTTGGTTTTCCTCCGCTCTAACTTCGCTTTTCTTGGTTTTCCTTTGCTCTAACCCTTCTTTTCTTGGTTTTCCTCCGCTCTAATCCCGCTTTTCTTGGTTTTCCTCCTTTCTAACCCCGCTTTTCTTGGTTTTCCTCCGCTCTATCACCAATTTCTTGGTTTTCCTCCGCTCTAACCCCGCTTTTCTTGGTTTTCATCTGCTCTAACCCCGCTTTTCTTGGTTCTCCTCTGCTCTATCCCCGCTTTTCTTGGTTTTCCTCCACTCTAACTTCACTTTTCTTTGTTTTCCATTGCTCTAACCCCGCTTTTCTTGGTTTTCCTCCGCTCTAATCCCGCTTTTCATGGTTTTTCTCCGCTCTAACCCCGCTTTTCTTGGTTTTCCTCCGCTATAACCCCGCTTTTCTTGGTTTTCCTACGCTCTAACCTAGCTTTTCTTGGTTTTCCTCCGCTCTAACCCCGCTTTTCTTGGTTTTCATTTGCTCTAACCCTGCTTTTCTTGGTTTTCCTTCGCTCTAACCCCGCTTTTCTTGGTTTTCCTCCTTTCTAACCCCTCTTTTCTTGGTTTTCCTTCGCTCTATCTCAGCTTTTCTTGGTTTTCCACCGCTCTAACCCCGCTTTTCTTGGTTTTCCTCCGCACTTATTCCGCTTTTCTTGGTTTTCCTCAGCTCTAACCTTACTTTTCATGCTTTTCCTCCGCTCTAACCCCGATTTTCTTGGTTTTCCTCCGCTCTTACCCCGCTTTTCTTTGTTTTCCTCCGCTCTAACCAAGCTTTTCTTGGTTTTCCTTTGCTCTAACCCTGCATTTCTTGTTTTTTCTCTGCTCTAACCCCGCTTTTCTTGGTTTTCCTCCTTTCTATCCCCGCTTTTCTTGCTTTTTCCTCCGTTCTAACCCCTCTTTTCTTGGTTTTCCTCTGCTCTAACTTCACTTTTCTTGGTTTTCCATTGCTCTAACCCCGCTTTTCTTGGTTTTCCTCCGCTCTAACCCCGCTTTTCTTGGTTTTTTTTTTTCTAACTTCGCTTCTCTTGGTTTTCCTCCCTTCTATCACCGCTTTTCTTGGTTTTTATGCGCTCTAACCCCGCTTTTCTTGGTTTTTCTCCTCTCTAACCCCGTTTTTCTTGGTTTTCCTCCGCTCTAACATAGCTTTTCTTGGTTTTTCTTTGCTCTAACCCCGCTTTTCTTGGTTTTCCTCTGCACTAACCCCTCTTTTCTTGGTTTTCCTTTGCACTAACCCCGCTTTTCTTGGTTTTTCTCCACTCTAACCATGCTTTTCTCGGATTTCTGCTGCTCTAGCCGCGCTTTTCTTCGTTTTCTCCTCTCTTAATTCTTTTTCTTGGTTTTCCTCCGATCCAACCCCGCTTTTCTTGGTTTTCCTCCGTACTTATTCTGCTTTTCTTGGTTTTCCTCCGCTCTAACTTCGCTTTTCTTGGTTATCTTCCGCTCTATCCCCAATTTACTTGGTTTTCCTCCATTCTAACCCCGCTTTTCTTGGTTTTCCTCCGCTCTAACCCCGCTTTTCATGGTTTTCCTCCGCTCTAACCCCGCTTTTCTTGGTTTTCCTTTGCTCTATCTTCGCTTGTCTTGGTTTTCCTTTGATCTAACCCTGCTTTTCTTGGTTTTCCTCCGCTCTAACCCCGCTTTTCTTGGTTTTCCTCTGCACTAACCCCGCTTTTCTGGGTTTTCTCCACTCTAACCCAGCTTTTCATGGTTTTTCTCCACTCTAACCATACTTTTCTCGGATTTCTGCTGCTCTAACCGAGCTTTTCTTCGTTTTCTTCCTCTCTAAATTCTTTTTCTTGGTTTTCCTCCGATCTAACCCCGCTTTTCTTGGTTTTCCTCCGTACATATTCTGCTTTTCTTGGTTTTCCTCCGCTCTAACTTCGCTTTTCTTGGTTTTCCTCCACTCTAACCCCGCTTTACTTGGTGTTCCTCCGCTCTAACCCCACTTTTCTTGGTTTTCCTACGCTCTAACCCCGCTTTTCTTGGTTTTCCTCCGCTCTAACCCTGCTTTTCTTGGTTTTCCTCCGCTCTATCTTCGCTTTTCTTGGTTTTCCTTTGCTCTAACCCTGCTTTTCTTGGATTTTCTCCGCTCTAACCCCGCTTTTCTTGGTTTTCCTTCGCTCTATCACCGCTTTTAGTGGTTTTCCTACGCTCTATCACCACTTTTCTTGGTTTTCCTCCGCTCTATCACCGCTTTTCTTGGCTTTCCTACGCTCTATCACCACTTTTCTTGGTTTTCCTCCGCTCTATCACCGTTTTCTTGGCTTTCCTATGCTCTAACACCACTTTTCTTGGTCTACCTCCGCTCTATCACCGCTTTTCTTGGTTTTCCTCCGCTCTAACCCCGCTTTTCTTGGTTTTCCTTTGCTCTAAACCTGCTTTTCTTGGTTTTCCTCCGCTCTATCTCAGCTTTTCTTGGTTTTCCTCCGCTCTAACCCCGCTTTTCTTGGTTTTCCTCCGCACTTATTCCGCTTTTCTCGGTTTTCCTCTGCTCTAACCTTAATTTTCATGCTTTTCCTCCGCTCTAACCCCGATTTTCTTGGTTTTCCTCCGCTCTTACCTTGATTTTCTTGGTTTTCCTCCGCTCTAACCAAGCTTTTCTTGGTTTTCCTTTGCTCTAACCCTGCTTTTCTTGTTTTTTCTCTGCTCTAACCCCGCTTTTCTTGGTTTTCCTCCCTTCTATCCCTGCTTTTCTTGGTTTTCCTCCGTTCTAACCCCTCTTTTGTTGGTTTTCCTCTGCTCTAACTTCACTTTTCTTGGTTTTCCATTGCTCTAACCCCGCTTTTCTTGGTTTTCCTCCACTCTAATCCCTCTTTTCTTGGTTTTTCTCCGCTCTAACCCACCTTTTCATCGTTTTCCTTTACTCTAACCCCGCTTTTCTTGGTTTTCCTCCCTTCTATCCCCGCTTTTCTTGGTTTTTCTCCGCTCTAACCCTGTTTCTCGTGGTTTTCCTCCGCTCTAACACCGCTTTTCTTGTTTTTCCTTTGCTCTAACCCCGCTTTTCTTGGTTTTCCTCCGCACTTATTCCGCTTTTCTCGGTTTTCCTCTGCTCTAACCTTAATTTTCATGCTTTTCCTCCGCTCTAACCCCGATTTT
Source organism: Coturnix japonica (assembly GCF_054131305.1). NCBI lineage: Eukaryota > Metazoa > Chordata > Aves > Galliformes > Phasianidae > Coturnix > Coturnix japonica. The sequence continues at coordinate 499,839 of NC_140674.1, read as the reverse complement.
CTTGGTTTTCCTCCGCTCTTACCTTGATTTTCTTGGTTTTCCTCTGCTCTAACCAAGCTTTTCTTGGTTTTCCTTTGCTCTAACCCTGCTTTTCTTGTTTTTTCTCTGCTCTAACCCCGCTTTTCTTGGTTTTCCTCCCTTCTATCCCTGCTTTTCTTGGTTTTCCTCCGTTCTAACCCCTCTTTTGTTGGTTTTCCTCTGCTCTAACTTCACTTTTCTTGGTTTTCCATTGCTCTAACCCCGCTTTTCTTGGTTTTCCTCCACTCTAATCCCTCTTTTCTTGGTTTTTCTCCGCTCTAACCCACCTTTTCATCGTTTTCCTTTACTCTAACCCCGCTTTTCTTGGTTTTCCTCCCTTCTATCCCCGCTTTTCTTGGTTTTTCTCCGCTCTAACCCTGTTTCTCGTGGTTTTCCTCCGCTCTAACACCGCTTTTCTTGTTTTTCCTTTGCTCTAACCCCGCTTTTCTTGGTTTTCCTCCGCACTAACCCCTCTTTTGTTGGTTTTCCTCTGCAGTAACCCCGCTTTTCTTGGTTTTTCTCCGCTCTAACCCCGCTTTTCATGGTTTTTCTCCACTCTAACCATGCTTTTCTCGGATTTCTGCTCCTCTAACCACGCTTTTCTACGTTTTCTTCCTCTCTAACTTCTTTTTCTTGGTTTTCCTCCGCTCTAACCCCGCTTTTCTTGGTTATCCTCCGCACTTATTCCACTTTTCTTGGTTTTCCTCCGCTCTAACTTCGCTTTTCTTGGTTTTCCTACGCTCTAACACCACTTTTCTTGGTTTTCCTCCGCTCTATCACCTTTTTTCTTGGTTTTCCTGCGCTCTAACCCAGCTTTTCTTTGTTTTCCTTTTATCTAACCCTGCTTTTCTTGGTTTTTCTCCGCTCTAACCCCTCTTTTCTTGGTTTTCCTCCGCTCTATCACCGCTTTTCTTGGTTTTTCTCCACCGCTCTAACCCCGTTTCTCTTGGTTTTCCTCTGCTCTAACACCGCTTTTCTTGGTTTTCCATTGCTCTAACCCCGCTTTTCTTGGTTTTCCTCCGAACTAACCCCTCGTTTCTTGGTTTTCCTCCGCACTAACCCCGCTTTTTTGGTTTTTCTCCACTCTAACCCAGCTTTTCATGGTTTTTCACCACTCTAACCATGCTTTTCTCAGATTTCTGCTGCTCTAACCGCGCTATTCTTCGTTTTCTTCCTCTCATTTTCACTTTTCTTGGTTTTCCTCTGCTCTAACCTAGTTTTTCTTGGTTATCCTCCGCTCTAACCCCGCTTTTCTTGGTTTTCCTCTGCTATAACCCTGTTTTTCTTGGATTTCCTACGCTCTAACCTAGCTTTTCTTGGTTTTCCTCCGCTCTAACTTCGCTTTTCTTGGTTTTCCTTTGCTCTAACCCTTCTTTTCTTGGTTTTCCTCCGCTCTAACCCCGCTTTTCTTGGTTTTCCTCCTTTCTAACCCCGCTTTTCTTGGTTTTCCTCCGCTCTATCACCAATTTCTTGGTTTTCCTCCGCTCTAACCCCGCTTTTCTTGGTTTTCATCTGCTCTAACCCCGCTTTTCTTGGTTCTCCTCTGCTCTATCCCCGCTTTTCTTGGTTTTCCTCCACTCTAACTTCACTTTTCTTTGTTTTCCATTGCTCTAACCCCGCTTTTCTTGGTTTTCCTCCGCTCTAATCCCGCTTTTCATGGTTTTTCTCCGCTCTAACCCCGCTTTTCTTGGTTTTCCTCCGCTATAACCCCGCTTTTCTTGGTTTTCCTACGCTCTAACCTAGCTTTTCTTGGTTTTCCTCCGCTCTAACCCCGCTTTTCTTGGTTTTCATTTGCTCTAACCCTGCTTTTCTTGGTTTTCCTTCGCTCTAACCCCGCTTTTCTTGGTTTTCCTCCTTTCTAACCCCTCTTTTCTTGGTTTTCCTTCGCTCTATCTCAGCTTTTCTTGGTTTTCCACCGCTCTAACCCCGCTTTTCTTGGTTTTCCTCCGCACTTATTCCGCTTTTCTTGGTTTTCCTCAGCTCTAACCTTACTTTTCATGCTTTTCCTCCGCTCTAACCCCGATTTTCTTGGTTTTCCTCCGCTCTTACCCCGCTTTTCTTTGTTTTCCTCCGCTCTAACCAAGCTTTTCTTGGTTTTCCTTTGCTCTAACCCTGCATTTCTTGTTTTTTCTCTGCTCTAACCCCGCTTTTCTTGGTTTTCCTCCTTTCTATCCCCGCTTTTCTTGCTTTTTCCTCCGTTCTAACCCCTCTTTTCTTGGTTTTCCTCTGCTCTAACTTCACTTTTCTTGGTTTTCCATTGCTCTAACCCCGCTTTTCTTGGTTTTCCTCCGCTCTAACCCCGCTTTTCTTGGTTTTTTTTTTTCTAACTTCGCTTCTCTTGGTTTTCCTCCCTTCTATCACCGCTTTTCTTGGTTTTTATGCGCTCTAACCCCGCTTTTCTTGGTTTTTCTCCTCTCTAACCCCGTTTTTCTTGGTTTTCCTCCGCTCTAACATAGCTTTTCTTGGTTTTTCTTTGCTCTAACCCCGCTTTTCTTGGTTTTCCTCTGCACTAACCCCTCTTTTCTTGGTTTTCCTTTGCACTAACCCCGCTTTTCTTGGTTTTTCTCCACTCTAACCATGCTTTTCTCGGATTTCTGCTGCTCTAGCCGCGCTTTTCTTCGTTTTCTCCTCTCTTAATTCTTTTTCTTGGTTTTCCTCCGATCCAACCCCGCTTTTCTTGGTTTTCCTCCGTACTTATTCTGCTTTTCTTGGTTTTCCTCCGCTCTAACTTCGCTTTTCTTGGTTATCTTCCGCTCTATCCCCAATTTACTTGGTTTTCCTCCATTCTAACCCCGCTTTTCTTGGTTTTCCTCCGCTCTAACCCCGCTTTTCATGGTTTTCCTCCGCTCTAACCCCGCTTTTCTTGGTTTTCCTTTGCTCTATCTTCGCTTGTCTTGGTTTTCCTTTGATCTAACCCTGCTTTTCTTGGTTTTCCTCCGCTCTAACCCCGCTTTTCTTGGTTTTCCTCTGCACTAACCCCGCTTTTCTGGGTTTTCTCCACTCTAACCCAGCTTTTCATGGTTTTTCTCCACTCTAACCATACTTTTCTCGGATTTCTGCTGCTCTAACCGAGCTTTTCTTCGTTTTCTTCCTCTCTAAATTCTTTTTCTTGGTTTTCCTCCGATCTAACCCCGCTTTTCTTGGTTTTCCTCCGTACATATTCTGCTTTTCTTGGTTTTCCTCCGCTCTAACTTCGCTTTTCTTGGTTTTCCTCCACTCTAACCCCGCTTTACTTGGTGTTCCTCCGCTCTAACCCCACTTTTCTTGGTTTTCCTACGCTCTAACCCCGCTTTTCTTGGTTTTCCTCCGCTCTAACCCTGCTTTTCTTGGTTTTCCTCCGCTCTATCTTCGCTTTTCTTGGTTTTCCTTTGCTCTAACCCTGCTTTTCTTGGATTTTCTCCGCTCTAACCCCGCTTTTCTTGGTTTTCCTTCGCTCTATCACCGCTTTTAGTGGTTTTCCTACGCTCTATCACCACTTTTCTTGGTTTTCCTCCGCTCTATCACCGCTTTTCTTGGCTTTCCTACGCTCTATCACCACTTTTCTTGGTTTTCCTCCGCTCTATCACCGTTTTCTTGGCTTTCCTATGCTCTAACACCACTTTTCTTGGTCTACCTCCGCTCTATCACCGCTTTTCTTGGTTTTCCTCCGCTCTAACCCCGCTTTTCTTGGTTTTCCTTTGCTCTAAACCTGCTTTTCTTGGTTTTTCTCCGCTCTAACCTAGATTTTCTTGGTTTTCCTACCTTCTATCCCCGCTTATCTTTGTTTTTTTCTGCTCCAACCCTGTTTCTCTTGGTTTTCCTCCGCACTAACCCCGCTTTTCTTGGTTTTCTCCACTCTAACCCAGCTTTTCATGGTTTTCCACCGCACTAACACCTCTTTTCTTGGTTTTCATTTGCACTAACCCCGCTTGTTTGGTTTTTCTCCATTCTAACCGTGCTCTTCATGGTTTTTCTCCACTCTAACCATGCTTTTCTCATATTTCTGCTGCTCTAACCGCGCTTTTCTTCGTTTTCTTCCTCTCTAACTACTTTTTCTTGGTTTACCTCCGCTCTAACCCCGTTTTTCTTGGTTTTCCTCAGCACTTATTCTGCTTTTCTTGGATTTCCTTCGCTCTAACTTTGCTTTTCTTGGTTTTCCTCCGCTCTAACCCCACTTTTCTTGGTTTTCCTCCCTTCTACCCCCGCTTTTCTTGGTTTTTCTCCGCTCTAAGCCCGCTTTTCTTGTTTTTCCTCCGCTCTAACACCGTTTTTCTTGGTTTTCCTTTGCTCTAACCCCGCTTTTCTTGGTTTTCCTCCGCTCTAACACCGCTTTTCTTGGTTTTCCTCCGCTCTAACCCCGCTTTTCTTGGTTTTCCTCCACTCTAACCTAGCTTTTCTTGGTATTTCTGCGCTCTAACCCCGCTTTTCTTGGTTTTTCTCTGCTCTAACCCCGTTTCTCTTGGTTTTCCTCTGCTCAAACATAGCTTTTCTTGGTTTTCCTTTGCTCTAACCCCGCTTTTCTTGGTTTTCCTCTGCACTAACCCTTCTTTTCTTGGTTTTCCTACGCACTAACCCCGCTTTAATTGGTTTTTCTCCACTCTAACCATACTTTTCTCGGATTTCTGCTGCTCTAACCGCGCTTTTCTTCGTTTTCTTCCTCTCTAAATTCTTTTTCTTGGTTTTCCTCCGATCTAACCCCGCTTTTCTTGGTTTTCCTCTGTACTTATTCTGCTTTTCTTGGTTTTCCTCCGCTCTAACTTTGCTTTTCTTGGTTGTCTTCCGCTCTATCCCCACTTTCCTTGGTTTTCCTCCGCTCTAACCCCTCTTTTCTTGGTTTTCCTCCGCTCTAACCCCGCTTTTCATGGTTTTCCTCCGCTCTAACCCCGCTTTGCTTGGTTTTCCTTTGCTCTATCTTCGCTTTTCTTGGTTTTCCTTTGCTCTAACCCTGCTTTTCTTGGTTTTCCTCCGCTCTAACCCCGCTTCTCTTGGTTTTCCTCCGCTCTATCACCGCTTTTAGTGGTTTTCCTACGCTCTATAACCACTTTTCTTTGTTTTCCTCTGATCTATCACCGCTTTTCTTGGTTTTCCTTCGCTCTAACCCCGCTTTTCTTGGTTTCCCTCCGCTCTAACCCCGCTTTTCTTGGTTTTCCTCCGCTCTAACTTCGCTTTTCTTGGTTTTCCTTTGCTCTAACCCTGCTTTTCATTGTTTTTCTCCGCTCTAACCCCGCTTTTCTTGGTTTTCCTCCACTCTATCACCGCTTTTCTTGGTTTTCCTTCGCTCTAAGCCCACTTTTCTAGGATTTCATCCGCTCCATCTTCACTTTTGTTGGTTTTCCTCCTTTCTAACCCCGCTTTTCTTGGTTTTCCTCCGCACTAACCCCGCTTTTCTTGGTTTTCTCCACTCTAACCCAGCTTTTCATGGTTTTTCTCCACTCTAACCATGCTTTTCTCGGATTTCTGCTGCTCTAACCGCGCTTTTCTTCGTTTTCTTCCTCTCTAAATTCTTTTTCTTGGTTTTCCTCCGCACTAACCCCGCTTTTCTTGGTTTTCCTCCGCACTTATTCTGCTTTTCTTGGTTTTCCTCGGCTCTAACCCCGCTTTTCTTGGTTTTCCTCCACTCTAACCCCGCTTTACTTGGTTTTCCTCCGCTCTAACCCCGCTTTTCTTGGTTTTCCTCCGCTCTAACCCCGCTTTTCTTGGTTTTCCTCCTCTCTATCTTCGCTTTTCTTGGTTTTCCTTTGCTCTAACCCTGCTTTTCTTGGTTTTTCTCTGCTCTAACCCCGCTTTTCTTGGTTTTCTTCCGCTCTATCACCACTTTTAGTGGTTTTCCTACGCTCTATCACCACTTTTCTTGGTTTTCCTCCGCTCTATCACCACTTTTCTTGGTTTTCCTACGCTCTAACACCACTTTTCTTGGTTTACCTCCGCTCTATCACCGCTTTTTTTGGTTTTCCTCCGCTCTAACCCCGCTTTTCTTGGTTTTCCTTTGCTCTAACCCTGCTTTTCTTCTTTTTTCTCCGCTCTAACCCTTATTTTCTTGGTTTTCCTCCCTTCTATCCCCGTTTATCTTTGTTTTTCTCTACTTCAACCCCGTTTCTCTTGGTTTTCCTCCGCTATAACTCCGCTTTTCTTGGTTTTCCTTTGCTCTAACCTCGCTTTTCTTGGTTTTTCTCCACTCTAACCATGCTTTTCTCGGATTTCTGCTGCTCTAACCGCGCTTTTCTTCGTTTTCTTCCTCTCTAACTTATTTTTCTTGGTTTTCCTGCGCTCTAACACCACTTTTCTTGGTTTTCCTCCGTACTTATTCTGCTTTTCTTGGTTTTCCTCCGCTCTAACTTTGCTTTTCTTGGTTGTCTTTTGCTCTATCCCCACTTTCCTTGGTTTTCCTCCGCTCTAACCCCGCTTTTCTTGGTTTTCCTCCACTCTAACCCCGCTTTTCATGGTTTTCCTCCGCTCTAACCCCGCTTTTCTTGGTTTTCCTTTGCTCTATCTTCGCTTGTCTTGGTTTTCCTTTGCTCTAACCCTGCTTTTCTTGGTTTTTCTCCGCTCTAACCCCGTTTATCTTGGTTTTCCTCCGCTCTAAAATAGCTTTTCTTGGTTTTCCTTTGCTCTAACCCCGCTTTTCTTGGTTTTCCTCTGCACTAACCCCTGTTTTCTTGGTTTTCCTCCGCACTAACCCTGCTTTTCTTGGTTTTTCTCCACTCTAACCATGCTTTTCTCGGATTTCTGCTGCTCTAACCGCGCTTTTCTTCGTTTTCTTCCTCTCTAAATTCTTTTTCTTGGTTTTCCTCCGATCTAACCCCGCTTTTCTTGGTTTTCCTCCGTACTTATTCTGCTTTTCTTGGTTTTCCTCCGTACTTATTCTGCTTTTCTTGGTTTTCCTCCTCTCTAACTTTGCTTTTCTTGGTTATCTTCCGCTCTATCACCACTTTACGTGGTTTTCCTCCGCTCTAACCCCGCTTTTCTTGGTTTTCCTCCGCTCTAACCCCGCTTTTCTTGGTTTTCCTTTGCTCTATCTTCGCTTTTCTTGGTTTTCCTTTGCTCTAACCCTGCTTTTCTTGGATTTTCTCCACTCTAACCCCGCTTTTCTTGGTTTTCCTCCCCTCTATCATCGCTTTTAGTGGTTTTCCTACGCTCTATCACCACTTTTCTTGGTTTTCCTCTGCTTCATCACCGCTTTTTTTGGTTTTCCTGCGCTCTAACCCCGCTTTTCTTGGTTTTCCTCCGCTCTAACCTCGCTTTTCTTGGTTTTCCTCCGCTCTAACTTCGCTTTTCTTGGTTTTCCTTTGCTCTAACCCTGCTTTTCTTGGTTTTTCTCCGCCCTAACCCCGCTTTTCTTAGTTTTCCTCCACTCTATCACCGCTTTTAGTGGTTTTCCTATGCTGTAACCCCGCTTTTCTTGGTTTTCGACCGCACTAACACCTCTTTTCTTGGTTTTCCTCCGCACTAACCCCGCTTTTTCGGTTTTTCTCCACTCTAACCGAGCTTTTCATGGTATTTCTCCACTCTAACCATGCTTTTCTCATATTTCTGCTGCTCTAACCGCGCTTTTCTTCGTTTTCTTCCTCTCTAACTTCTTTTTCTTGGTTTTCCTCCGCTGTAACCCCGCTTTTCTTGGTTTTCCGCAACACTTATTCCGCTTTTCTGGGTTTTCCTCGCTACTATCCCCACTTTTCTTGGTTTTTCTCCGCTCTAACCCCGTTTCTCTTGGTTTTCCTCCGCTCTAACCCTGCTTTTCTTGGTTTTCCTCCGCACTTATTCCGCTTTTCTTGGTTTTCCTTTGCTCTAATCCCGCTTTTCTTGGTTTTCCTTTGCTCTAACCCCACTTTTCTTGGTTTTCCTCCGCACTAACCCCGCTTTTCTTGGTTTTCCTCCGCACTAACCCCTCTTTTCTTGGTTTTTCTCCACTCTAGCCCAGCTTTTCATGGTTTTTCTCTGCACTTATTCTGCTTTTCTTGGTTTTCCTCCGCTCTAACTTCGCTTTTCTTGGTTTTCCTTTGCTCTTACCCCGCTTTACTTGGATTTCCTCCGCTCTAACCCCGCTTTTCTTGGTTATCCTCCGCTCTAACCCTGCTTTTCTTGGTTTTACTCCGCACTAACCCCTCTTTTCTTGGTTTTTTTCCACCCTATCACCGCTTTTAGTGGTTTTCCTATGCTCTAACACCACTTTTCTTGGTTTTCCTCCCTTCTATCCCCACTTATCTTGGTTTTCCTACGCTCTAACCCCGCTTTTCTTGGTTTTCCTCCGCTCTAACACCGTTTTTCTTGGTTTTCGTTTGCTCTAACCCCGCTTTTCTTGGTTTTCATCCGCTCTAACCCCGCTTTTCGTGGTTTTCCTCCGCTCTAACCCCGCTTTTCTTGGTTTTCCTCCCTTCTATCCCCGCTTTTCTTGGTTTTTCTGCGCTCTAACCCCGCTTTTCTTGGTTTTTCTCCGCTCTAACCCCTTTTCTCTTGGTTTTCCTCCGCTCTAAAATAGCTTTTCTTGGTTTTCCTTTGCTCTAACCCCGCTTTTCTTGGTTTTCCTCTGCACTAACCCCTCTTTTCTTGGTTTTCCTCCGCACTAACCCTGCTTTTCTTGGTTTTTCTCCACTCTAACCATGCTTTTCTCGGATTTCTGCTGCTCTAACCGCGCTTTTCTTCGTTTTCTTCCTCTCTAACTTATTTTTCTTGGTTTTCCTCCGATCTAACCCCGCTTTTCTTGGTTTTCCTCCGTACTTATTCTGCTTTTCTTGGTTTTCCTCCGCTCTAACTTTGCTTTTCTTGGTTATCTTCCGCTCTATCCCAACTTTACGTGGTTTTCCTCCGCTCTAACCCCGCTTTTCTTCGTTTTCCTCCGCTCTAATCCCGCTTTTCATGGTTTTCCTCCGCTCTAACCCCGCTTTTCTTGGTTTTCCTTTGCTCTATCTTCGCTTTTCTTGGTTTTTCTTTGCTCTAACCCTGCTTTTCTTGGATTTTCTCCGCTCTAACCCCGCTTTTCTTGGTTTTCCTCCGCTCTATCACCGCTTTCAGTGGTATTCCTACGCTCTATCACCACTTTTCTTGGTTTTCCTCCGCTTCATCACTGCTTTTCTTGGTTTTCCTCCGCTCTAACCCCGCTTTTCTTGGTTTTCCTCCGCTCTAACTTCGCTTTTCTTGGTTTTCCTTTGCTCTAACCCTGCTTTTCTTGGTTTTTCTCCGCCCTAACCCCGCTTTTCTTAGTTTTCCTCCACTCTATCACCGCTTTTAGGGGTTTTTCCTACGCTCTTACCCCGCTTTTCTTGGTTTTCCACCGCACTAACACCTCTTTTCTTGGTTTTCCTCCGCACTAACCCCGCTTCTTTGGTTTTTCTCCACTCTAACCGAGCTTTTCACGGTTTTTCTCCACTCTAACCATGCTTTTCTCATATTTCTGTTGCTCTAACCGCGCTTTTCTTCGTTTTCTTCATCTCTAACTTCTTTTTCTTGGTTTTCCTCTGCTGTAACTCCGCTTTTCTTGGTTTTCCTCAGCACTTATTACGCTTTTCTTGGTTTTCCTCCCTTCTATCCCCGCTTTTCTTGGTTTTTCTCCGCTCTAACCCCGTTTCTCTTGGTTTTCCTCCGCTCTAACCCCGCTTTACTTGGTTTTCCTCCGCCCTTATTCCGCTTTATTTGTTTTCCTCCGCTCTAATCCCGCTTTTCTTGGTTTTCCTTTGCTCTAACCCCACTTTTCTTGGTTTTCCTCCGCTCTAACCCCGCTTTTCTTGGTTTTCCTCCGCACTAACCCCCCTTTTCTTGGTTTTTCTCCACTCTAACCCAGCTTTTCATGGTTTTCCTTCGCACTTATTCTGTTTTTCTTGGTTTTCCTCCGCTTTAACTTCGCTTTTCTTGGTTATCCTTCGCTCTAACCCTGCTTTTCTTGGTTTTCCTCCGCACTAACCCCGCTTTTCTTGGTTTTCCTCCACCCTTTCACCGCTTTTAGTGGTTTACCTACGCTCTATCACCACTTTTCTTGGTTTTCCTCCGCTCTATCACCGCTTTTCTTGGTTTTCCTACGGTCTAATACCACTTTTCTTGGATTTTCTCTGCTCTAACCCCGTTTTTCTTGGTTTTCCTCTGCTGTAAAATAGCTTTTCTTTCTTTTCCTTTGCTCTAACCCCACTTTTCTTGGTTTTCCTCCGCACTAACCCCGCTTTTCTTGGATTTTCTCCGCTCTAACCCCTTTTCTCTTGGTTTTCCTCCGCTCTAAAATAGCTTTTCTTGGTTTTCCTTTGCTCTAACCCCGCTTTTCTTGGTTTTCCTCTGCACTAACCCCTCTTTTCTTGGTTTTCCTCCGCACTAACCCCGCTTTAATTGGTTTTTCTCCACTCGAACCATGCTTTTCTCGGATTTCTGCTGCTCTAACCGCGCTTTTCTTCGTTTTCTTCCTCTCTAACTACTTTTTCTTGGTTTACCTCCGCTCTAACCCCGTTTTTCTTGGTTTTCCTCAGCACTTATTCTGCTTTTCTTGGATTTCCTTCGCTCTAACTTTGCTTTTCTTGGTTTTCCTCCGCTCTAACCCCACTTTTCTTGGTTTTCCTCCCTTCTACCCCCGCTTTTCTTGGTTTTTCTCCGCTCTAACCCCGCTTTTCATGGTTTTCCTTTGCTCTAACCTCGCTTTTCTTGGTTTTTCTCCACTCGAACCCCGCTTTTCTTGGTTTTCCTCCGCTCTAACACCGCTTTTCTTGGTTTTCCTCCGCTCTAACCCCGCTTTTCTTGGTTTTCCTCCACTCTAACCTAGCTTTTCTTGGTTTTTCTGCGCTCTAACCCCGCTTTTCTTGGTTTTTCTCTGCTCTAACCCCGTTTCTCTTGGTTTTCCTCTGCTCTAACATAGCTTTTCTTGGTTTTCCTTTGCTCTAACCCCGCTTTTCTTGGTTTTCCTCTGCACTAACCCCTCTTTTCTTGGTTTTCCTCCGCACTAACCCCGCTTTAATTGGTTTTTCTCCACTCTAACCATGCTTTTCTCGGATTTCTGCTGCTCTAACCGCGCTTTTCTTCGTTTTCTTCCTCTCTAAATTCTTTTTCGTGGTTTTCCTCCGATCTAACCCCGCTTTTCTTGGTTTTCCTCCGTACTTATTCTGCTTTTCTTGGTTTTCCTCCGCTCTAACTTTGCTTTTCTTGGTTGTCTTCCGCTCTATCCCCACTTTCCTTGGTTTTCCTCCGCTCTAACCCCGCTTTTCTTGGTTTTCCTCCGCTCTAACCCCGCTTTTCATGGTTTTCCTCCGCTCTAACCCCGCTTTTCTTGGTTTTCCTTTGCTCTATCTTCGCTTTTCTTGGTTTTCCTTTGCTCTAACCCTGCTTTTCTTGGTTTTCCTCCGCTCTAACCCTGCTTCTCTTGGTTTTCCTCCGCTCTATCACCGCTTTTAGTGGTTTTCCTACGCTCTATAACCACTTTTCTTGGTTTTCCTCTGCTCTATCACCGCTTTTCTTGCTTTTCCTTCGCTCTAACCCCGCTTTTCTTGGTTTCCCTCCGCTCTAACCCCGCTTTTCTTGGTTTTCCTCCGCTCTAACTTCGCTTTTCTTGGTTTTCCTTTGCTCTAACCCTGCTTTTCTTGGTTTTCCTCCGCTCTAACCCCGCTTTTCTTGGTTTTCCTCCGATCTATCACCGATTTTAGTGGTTTTCCTACGCTCTATAACCACTTTTCTTGGTTTTCCTCTGCTCTATCACCGCTTTTCTTGGTTTTCCTTCGCTCTAACCCCGCTTTTCTTTGTTTCCCTCCGCTCTAACCCCGCTTTTCTTGGTTTCCCTCCGCTCTAACCCCGCTTTTCTTGGTTTTCCTTTGCTCTAACCCTGCTTTTCTTGGTTTTTCTCCGCTCTAACCCTGCTTTTCTTAGTTTTCCTCCACTCTATCACCGCTTTTCTTGGTTTTCCTCCGCTCTAACCCCACTTTTCTAGGATTTCATCCGCTCTAACTTCACTTTTGTTGGTTTTCCTCCTTTCTAACCCCGCTTTTCTTGGTTTTCCTCCGCACTAACCCCGCTTTTCTTGGTTTTTCCACTCTAACCCAGCTTTTCATGGTTTTTCTCCACTCTAACCATGCTTTTCTCGGATTTCTGCTGCTCTAACCGCGCTTTTCTTCGTTTTCTTCCTCTCTAAATTCTTTTTCTTGGTTTTCCTCCGCACTAACCCCGCTTTTCTTGCTTTTCCTCCACTCTAACCCCTCTTTACTTGGTTTACCTCCGCTCAAACCCCGCTTTTCTTGGTTTTCCTCCGCTCTAACCCCACTTTTCTTAGTTTTCTTCCGCTCTAACCCCGCTTTTCTTGGTTTTCCTCCGCTCTAACCTCGCTTTTCTTGGTTTTCCTCCGCTCTAACCCCGCTTTTCTTGGTTTTCCTTTGCTCTAACCCTTCTTTTCTTGGTTTTTCTCCGCTCTAACCCCGCTTTTCTTGGTTTTCTTCCGCTCTATCACCACTTTTATTGGTTTTCCTACGCTCTATCACCACTCTTCTTGGTTTTCCTCCGCTCTATCACCGCTTTTCTTGGTTTTCCTACGCTCTAACACCACTTTTCTTGGTTTACCTCCGCTCTATCACCGCTTTTTTTGGTTTTCTTCCGCTCTAACCCCGCTTTTCTTGGTTTTCCTTTGCTCTAACCCTGCTTTTCTTCTTTTTTCTCCGCTCTAACCCTTATTTTCTTGGTTTTCCTCCCTTCTATCCCCGTTTATCTTTGTTTTTCTCTGCTCCAACCCCGTTTCTCTTGGTTTTCCTCCGCTCTAACCCCGCTTTACTTGGTTTTCCTCCGCACTTATTCCGCTTTATTTGTTTTCCTCCGCTCTAATCCCGCTTTTCTTGGTTTTCCTTTGCTCTAACCCCGCTTTTCTTGGTTTTCCACCGCACTAACACCTCTTTTCTTGGTTTTCATTTGCACTAACCCCGCTTGTTTGGTTTTTCTCCATTCTAACCCAGCTTTTCATGGTTTTTCTCCACTCTAACCATGCTTTTCTCGGATTTCTGCTGCTCTAACCGCGCTTTTCTTCGTTTTCTTCCTCTCTAACTTCTTTTTCTTGGTTTTCCTCCAATCTAACCCCGATTTTCTTGGTTTTCCTCAGCATTTCTTCCGCTTTTCTTGGATTTCCTCAGCTCTAACATTGCTTTTCTTGGTTTTCCTCCGCTCTAACCCCACTTTTCTTGGTTTTCCTCCCTTCTATCCCCGCTTATCTTGGTTTTTCTCCGCTCTAACCCCACTTTTCTTGGTTTTCATCCGCTCTAACACCGTTTTTCTTGGTTTTCCTTTGCTTTAACCCCGCTTTTCTTGGTTTTTTTCCGCTCTAACCCCGCTTTTCTTGGTTTTCCTCCGCTCTAACCCAGCTTTTCTTGGTTTTCCTCCCTTCTATCCCCGCTTTTCTTGGTTTTTCTGCGCTCTAACCCCGCTTTTCTTGGTTTTTCTCCGCTCTAACCCCGTTTTTCTTGGTTTTCCTCCGCTCTAAAATAGCTTTTCTTGGTTTTCCTTTGCTCTAACCCCGCTTTTCTTGGTTTTCCTCTGCACTAACCCCTCTTTTCTTGGTTTTCCTCCGCACTAACCCTGCTTTTCTTGGTTTTTCTCCACTCTAACCATGCTTCTCTCGGATTTCTGCTGCTCTAACCGCGCTTTTCTTCGTTTTCTTCCTCTCTAAATTCTTTTTCTTGGTTTTCCTCCGATCTAACCCCGCTTTTCTTGGTTTTCCTCCGTACTTATTCTGCTTTTCTTGGTTTTCCTCCTCTCTAACTTTGCTTTTCTTGGTTATCTTCCGCTCTATCCCCACTTTACGTGGTTTTCCTGCGCTCTAACCCCGCTTTTCTTGGTTTTCCTCCGCTCTAACCCCGCTTTTCTTGGTTTTCCTTTGCTCTATCTTCGCTTTTCTTGGTTTTCCTTTGCTCTAACCCTGCTTTTCTTGGATTTTCTCCGCTCTAACCCCGCTTTTCTTTGTTTTCCTCCGCTCTATCACCGCTTTTAGTGGTTTTCCTACGCTCTATCACCACTTTTCTTGGTTTTCCTCTGCTTCATCACCGCTTTTTTTGGTTTTCCTGCGCTCTAACCCCGGTTTTCCTGGTTTTCCTCCGCTCTAACCTCGCTTTTCTTGGTTTTCCTCCGCTCTATCTTCGCTTTTCTTGGTTTTCCTTTGCTCTAACCCTGCTTTTCTTGGTTTTTCTCCGCCCTAACCCCGCTTTTCTTAGTTTTCCTCCACTCTATCACCGCTTTTAGTGGTTTTCCTACGCTCTAACCCCGCTTTTCTTGGTTTTCCACCGCACTAACACCTCTTTTCTTGGTTTTCCTCCGCACTAACCCCGCTTTTTCGGTTTTTCTCCACTCTAATTGAGCTTTTCATTGTTTTTCTCCACTCTAACCATGCTTTTCTCATATTTCTGCTGCTCTAACCGCGCTTTTCTTCGTTTTCTTCCTCTCTAACTTCTTTTTCTTGGTTTTCCTCCGCTGTAACCCCGCTTTTCTTGGTTTTCCTCAACACTTATTCCGCTTTTCTGGGTTTTCCTCGCTTCTATCCCCGCTTTTCTTGGTTTTTCTCCGCTCTAACCCCGTTTCTCTTGGTTTTCCTCCGCTCTAACCCCGCTTTTCTTGGTTTTCCTCCGCACTTATTCCGCTTTTCTTGGTTTTCCTTTGCTCTAATCCCGCTTTTCCTGGTTTTCCTTTGCTCTAACCCCACTTTTCTTGGTTTTCCTCCGCACTAACCCCGCTTTTCTTGGTTTTCCTCCGCACTAACCCCTCTTTTCTTGGTTTTTCTCCACTCTAACCCAGCTTTTCATGGTTTTTCTCCGCACTTATTCTGCTTTTCTTGGTTTTCCTCCGCTCTAACTTCGCTTTTCTTGGTTTTCCTTTGCTCTTACCCCGCTTTACTTGGATTTCCTCCGCTCTAACCCCGCTTTTCTTGGTTATCCTCCGCTCTAACCCTGCTTTTCTTGGTTTTACTCCGTTCTAACCCCGCTTTTCTTGGTTTTTTTCCACCCTATCACCGCTTTTAGTGGTTTTCCTATGCTCTAACACCACTTTTCTTGGTTTTCCTCCCTTCTATCCCCACTTATCTTGGTTTTCCTACGCTCTAACCCCGCTTTTCTTGGTTTTCCTCCGCTCTAACACCGTTTTTCTTGGTTTTCGTTTGCTCTAACCCCGCTTTTCTTGGTTTTCATCCGCTCTAACCCCGCTTTTCGTGGTTTTCCTCCGCTCTAACCCCGCTTTTCTTGGTTTTCCTCCCTTCTATCCCCGCTTTTCTTGGTTTTTCTGCGCTCTAACCCCGCTTTTCTTGGTTTTTCTCCGCTCTAACCCCTTTTCTCTTGGTTTTCCTCCGCTCTAAAATAGCTTTTCTTGGTTTTCCTTTGCTCTAACCCCGCTTTTCTTGGTTTTGCTCTGCACTAACCCCTCTTTCCTTGGTTTTCCTCCGCACTAACCCTGCTTTTCTTGGTTTTTCTCCACTCTAACCATGCTTTTCTCGGATTTCTGCTGCTCTAACCGCGCTTTTCTTCGTTTTCTTCCTCTCTAACTTATTTTTCTTGGTTTTCCTCCGATCTAACCCCGCTTTTCTTGGTTTTCCTCCGTACTTATTCTGCTTTTCTTGGTTTTCCTCCGCTCTAACTTTGCTTTTCTTGGTTATCTGCCGCTCTATCCCAACTTTACGTGGTTTTCCTCCGCTCTAACCCCGCTTTTCTTGGTTTTCCTCCGCTCTAATCCCGCTTTTCATGGTTTTCCTCCGCTCTAACCCCGCTTTTCTTGGTTTTCCTTTGCTCTATCTTCGCTTTTCTTGGTTTTCCTTTGCTCTAACCCTGCTTTTCTTGGATTTTCTCCGCTCTAACCCCGCTTTTCTTGGTTTTCCTCCGCTCTATCACCGCTTTCAGTGGTATTCCTACGCTCTATCACCACTTTTCTTGGTTTTCCTCCGCTTCATCACTGCTTTTCTTGGTTTTCCTCCGCTCTAACCCCGCTTTTCTTGGTTTTCCTCCGCTCTAACTTCGCTTTTCTTGGTTTTCCTTTGCTCTAACCCTGCTTTTCTTGGTTTTTCTCCGCCCTAACCCCGCTTTTCTTAGTTTTCCTCCACTCTATCACCGCTTTTAGTGGTTTTCCTACGCTCTTACCCCGCTTTTCTTGTTTTCCACCGCACTAACACCTCTTTTCTTGGTTTTCCTCCGCACTAACCCCGCTTTTTTGGTTTTTCTCCACTCTAACCGAGCTTTTCATGGTTTTTCTCCACTCTAACCATGCTTTTCTCATATTTCTGCTGCTCTAACCGCGCTTTTCTTCGTTTTCTTCATCTCTGACTTCTTTTTCTTGGTTTTCCTCTGCTGTAACTCCGCTTTTCTTGGTTTTCCTCAGCACTTATTACGCTTTTCTTGGTTTTCCTCCCTTCTATCCCCGCTTTTCTTGGTTTTTCTCCGCTCTAACCCCGTTTCTCTTGGTTTTCCTCCGCTCATACCCCGCTTTACTTGGTTTTCCTCCGCACTTATTCCGCTTTATTTGTTTTCCTCCGCTCTAATCCCGCTTTTCTTGGTTTTCCTTTGCTCTAACCCCGCTTTTCTTGGTTTTCCACCGCACTAACACCTCTTTTCTTGGTTTTCATTTGCACTAACCCCGCTTGTTTGGTTTTTCTCCATTCTAACCCAGCTTTTCATGGTTTTTCTCCACTTGAACCATGCTTTTCTCGGATTTCTGCTGCTCTAACCGCGCTTTTCTTCGTTTTCTTCCTCTCTAACTTCTTTTTCTTGGTTTTCCTCCAATCTAACCCCGATTTTCTTGGTTTTCCTCAGCATTTCTTCCGCTTTTCTTGGATTTCCTCAGCTCTAACATTGCTTTTCTTGGTTTTCCTCCGCTCTAACCCCACTTTTCTTGGTTTTCCTCCCTTCTATCCCCGCTTATCTTGGTTTTTCTCCGCTCTAACCCCACTTTTCTTGGTTTTCATCCGCTCTAACACCGTTTTTCTTGGTTTTCCTTTGCTTTAACCCCGCTTTTCTTGGTTTTTTTCCGCTCTAACCCCGCTTTTCTTGGTTTTCCTCCGCTCTAACCCAGCTTTTCTTGGTTTTCCTCCCTTCTATCCCCGCTTTTCTTGGTTTTTCTGCGCTCTAACCCCGCTTTTCTTGGTTTTTCTCCGCTCTAACCCCGTTTTTCTTGGTTTTCCTCCGCTCTAAAATAGCTTTTCTTGGTTTTCCTTTGCTCTAACCCCGCTTTTCTTGGTTTTCCTCTGCACTAACCCCTCTTTTCTTGGTTTTCCTCCGCACTAACCCTGCTTTTCTTGGTTTTTCTCCACTCTAACCATGCTTCTCTCGGATTTCTGCTGCTCTAACCGCGCTTTTCTTCGTTTTCTTCCTCTCTAAATTCTTTTTCTTGGTTTTCCTCCGATCTAACCCCGCTTTTCTTGGTTTTCCTCCGTACTTATTCTGCTTTTCTTGGTTTTCCTCCTCTCTAACTTTGCTTTTCTTGGTTATCTTCCGCTCTATCCCCACTTTACGTGGTTTTCCTGCGCTCTAACCCCGCTTTTCTTGGTTTTCCTCCGCTCTAACCCCGCTTTTCTTGGTTTTCCTTTGCTCTATCTTCGCTTTTCTTGGTTTTCCTTTGCTCTAACCCTGCTTTTCTTGGATTTTCTCCGCTCTAACCCCGCTTTTCTTTGTTTTCCTCCGCTCTATCACCGCTTTTAGTGGTTTTCCTACGCTCTATCACCACTTTTCTTGGTTTTCCTCTGCTTCATCACCGCTTTTTTTGGTTTTCCTGCGCTCTAACCCCGGTTTTCCTGGTTTTCCTCCGCTCTAACCTCGCTTTTCTTGGTTTTCCTCCGCTCTAACTTCGCTTTTCTTGGTTTTCCTTTGCTCTAACCCTGCTTTTCTTGGTTTTTCTCCGCCCTAACCCCGCTTTTCTTAGTTTTCCTCCACTCTATCACCGCTTTTAGTGGTTTTCCTACGCTCTAACCCCGCTTTTCTTGGTTTTCCACCGCACTAACACCTCTTTTCTTGGTTTTCCTCCGCACTAACCCCGCTTTTTCGGTTTTTCTCCACTCTAACCGAGCTTTTCATTGTTTTTCTCCACTCTAACCATGCTTTTCTCATATTTCTGCTGCTCTAACCGCGCTTTTCTTCGTTTTCTTCCTCTCTAACTTCTTTTTCTTGGTTTTCCTCCGCTGTAACCCCGCTTTTCTTGGTTTTCCTCAACACTTATTCCGCTTTTCTGGGTTTTCCTCGCTTCTATCCCCGCTTTTCTTGGTTTTTCTCCGCTCTAACCCCGTTTCTCTTGGTTTTCCTCCGCTCTAACCCCGCTTTTCTTGGTTTTCCTCCGCACTTATTCCGCTTTTCTTGGTTTTCCTTTGCTCTAATCCCGCTTTTCCTGGTTTTCCTTTGCTCTAACCCCACTTTTCTTGGTTTTCCTCCGCACTAACCCCGCTTTTCTTGGTTTTCCTCCGCACTAACCCCTCTTTTCTTGGTTTTTCTCCACTCTAACCCAGCTTTTCATGGTTTTTCTCCGCACTTATTCTGCTTTTCTTGGTTTTCCTCCGCTCTAACTTCGCTTTTCTTGGTTTTCCTTTGCTCTTACCCCGCTTTACTTGGATTTCCTCCGCTCTAACCCCGCTTTTCTTGGTTATCCTCCGCTCTAACCCTGCTTTTCTTGGTTTTACTCCGTTCTATCCCCGCTTTACTTGGTTTTTTTCCACCCTATCACCGCTTTTAGTGGTTTTCCTATGCTCTAACACCACTTTTCTTGGTTTTCCTCCCTTCTATCCCCACTTATCTTGGTTTTCCTACGCTCTAACCCCGCTTTTCTTGGTTTTCCTCCGCTCTAACACCGTTTTTCTTGGTTTTCGTTTGCTCTAACCCCGCTTTTCTTGGTTTTCATCCGCTCTAACCCCGCTTTTCGTGGTTTTCCTCCGCTCTAACCCCGCTTTTCTTGGTTTTCCTCCCTTCTATCCCCGCTTTTCTTGGTTTTTCTGCGCTCTAACCCCGCTTTTCTTGGTTTTTCTCCGCTCTAACCCCTTTTCTCTTGGTTTTCCTCCGCTCTAAAATAGCTTTTCTTGGTTTTCCTTTGCTCTAACCCCGCTTTTCTTGGTTTTGCTCTGCACTAACCCCTCTTTCCTTGGTTTTCCTCCGCACTAACCCTGCTTTTCTTGGTTTTTCTCCACTCTAACCATGCTTTTCTCGGATTTCTGCTGCTCTAACCGCGCTTTTCTTCGTTTTCTTCCTCTCTAACTTATTTTTCTTGGTTTTCCTCCGATCTAACCCCGCTTTTCTTGGTTTTCCTCCGTACTTATTCTGCTTTTCTTGGTTTTCCTCCGCTCTAACTTTGCTTTTCTTGGTTATCTGCCGCTCTATCCCAACTTTACGTGGTTTTCCTCCGCTCTAACCCCGCTTTTCTTGGTTTTCCTCCGCTCTAATCCCGCTTTTCATGGTTTTCCTCCGCTCTAACCCCGCTTTTCTTGGTTTTCCTTTGCTCTATCTTCGCTTTTCTTGGTTTTCCTTTGCTCTAACCCTGCTTTTCTTGGATTTTCTCCGCTCTAACCCCGCTTTTCTTGGTTTTCCTCCGCTCTATCACCGCTTTCAGTGGTATTCCTACGCTCTATCACCACTTTTCTTGGTTTTCCTCCGCTTCATCACTGCTTTTCTTGGTTTTCCTCCGCTCTAACCCCGCTTTTCTTGGTTTTCCTCCGCTCTAACTTCGCTTTTCTTGGTTTTCCTTTGCTCTAACCCTGCTTTTCTTGGTTTTTCTCCGCCCTAACCCCGCTTTTCTTAGTTTTCCTCCACTCTATCACCGCTTTTAGTGGTTTTCCTACGCTCTTACCCCGCTTTTCTTGTTTTCCACCGCACTAACACCTCTTTTCTTGGTTTTCCTCCGCACTAACCCCGCTTTTTTGGTTTTTCTCCACTCTAACCGAGCTTTTCATGGTTTTTCTCCACTCTAACCATGCTTTTCTCATATTTCTGCTGCTCTAACCGCGCTTTTCTTCGTTTTCTTCATCTCTGACTTCTTTTTCTTGGTTTTCCTCTGCTGTAACTCCGCTTTTCTTGGTTTTCCTCAGCACTTATTACGCTTTTCTTGGTTTTCCTCCCTTCTATCCCCGCTTTTCTTGGTTTTTCTCCGCTCTAACCCCGTT
Source organism: Coturnix japonica (assembly GCF_054131305.1). Taxonomy (NCBI): domain Eukaryota; kingdom Metazoa; phylum Chordata; class Aves; order Galliformes; family Phasianidae; genus Coturnix; species Coturnix japonica. Next base: position 479,798 of record NC_140674.1, on the reverse strand, counting down.
TCTCTTGGTTTTCCTCCGCTCATACCCCGCTTTACTTGGTTTTCCTCCGCACTTATTCCGCTTTATTTGTTTTCCTCCGCTCTAATCCCGCTTTTCTTGGTTTTCCTTTGCTCTAACCCCACTTTTCTTGGTTTTCCTCCGCTCTAACCCCGCTTTTCTTGGTTTTCCTCCGCACTAACCCCCCTTTTCTTGGTTTTTCTCCACTCTAACCCAGCTTTTCATGGTTTTCCTTCGCACTTATTCTGTTTTTCTTGGTTTTCCTCCGCTTTAACTTCGCTTTTCTTGGTTTTCCTCCGCTCTAACCCCGCTTTACTTGGTTTTCCTCCGCGCTAACCCCGCTTTTCTTGGTTATCCTTCGCTCTAACCCTGCTTTTCTTGGTTTTCCTCCGCACTAACCCCGCTTTTCTTGGTTTTCCTCCACCCTTTCACCGCTTTTAGTGGTTTACCTCCGCTCTAACACCACTTTTCTTGGTTTTCCTCCGCTCTATCACCGCTTTTCTTGGTTTTCCTACGGTCTAATACCACTTTTCTTGGTTTTTCTCCGCTCTAACCCCGTTTTTCTTGGTTTTCCTCTGCTGTAAAATAGCTTTTCTTTGTTTTCCTTTGCTCTAACCCCACTTTTCTTGGTTTTCCTCCGCACTAACCCCGCTTTTCTTGGATTTTCTCTTTGCTCTAACCCCGTTTTTCTTGGTTTTCCTCCGCTCTAATATAGCTTTTCTTGGATTTCCTTTGCTCTAACCCCGCTTTTCTTGGTTTTCCTCTGCACTAACCCCTCTTTTCTTGGTTTTCCTCCGCACTAACCCCGCTTTTCTTGGTTTTTCTCCACTCTAACCATGCTTTTCTCGGATTTCTGCTGCTCTAGACGCGCTTTTCTTCGTTTTCTTCCTCTCTAAATTCTTTTTCATGGTTTTCCTCCGATCTAACCCCGCTTTTCTTGGTTTTCCTCCGTACTTATTCTGATTTTCTTGGTTTTCCTCGGCTCTAACTTCGCTTTTCTTGGTTATCTTCCGCTCTATCCCCAATTTCCTTGGTTTTCCTCCACTCTAACCCCGCTTTTCTTGGTTTTCCTCCGCTCTAACCCCGCTTTTCATGGTTTTCCTCCGCTCTAACCCCGCTTTTCTTGGTTTTCCTTTGCTCTATCTTCGCTTGTCTTGGTTTTCCTTTGCTCTAACCCTGCTTTTCTTGGTTTTTCTCCGCTCTAACCCCGCTTTTCTTGGTTTTCCTCCGCTCTATCACCGCTTTTAGTGGTTTTCCCACGCTCTATCACCACTTTTCTCGGTTTTCCTCCGCTCTATCACCGCTTTTCTTGGTTTTCCTCCGCTCTAACCCAGCTTTTCATGGTTTTCCACCGCACTAACACCTCTTTTCTTGGTTTTCAGTTGCACTAACCCCGCTTGTTTGGTTTTTCTCCATTCTAACCGTGCTCTTCATGGTTTTTCTCCACTCTAACCATGCTTTTCTAATATTTCTGCTGCTCTAACCGCGCTTTTCTTCGTTTTCTTCCTCTCTAACTACTTTTTCTTGGTTTACCTCCGCTCTAACCCCGTTTTTCTTGGTTTTCCTCAGCACTTATTCTGCTTTTCTTGGATTTCCTTCGCTCTAACTTTGCTTTTCTTGGTTTTCCTCCCTTCTATCCCCGCTTTTCTTGGTTTTTCTGCGCTCTAACCCCGCTTTTCTTGGTTTTTCTCCGCTCTAACCCCGTTTTTCTTGGTTTTCCTCCGCTCTAAAATAGCTTTTCTTGGTTTTCCTTTGCTCTAACCCCGCTTTTCTTGGTTTTCCTCTGCACTAACCCCTCTTTTCTTGGTTTTCCTCCGCACTAACCCTGCTTTTCTTGGTTTTTCTCCACTCTAACCATGCTTCTCTCGGATTTCTGCTGCTCTAACCGCGCTTTTCTTCGTTTTCTTCCTCTCTAAATTCTTTTTCTTGGTTTTCCTCCGATCTAACCCCGCTTTTCTTGGTTTTCCTCCGTACTTATTCTGCTTTTCTTGGTTTTCCTCCTCTCTAACTTTGCTTTTCTTGGTTATCTTCCGCTCTATCCCCACTTTACGTGGTTTTCCTGCGCTCTAACCCCGCTTTTCTTGGTTTTCCTCCGCTCTAACCCCGCTTTTCTTGGTTTTCCTTTGCTCTATCTTCGCTTTTCTTGGTTTTCCTTTGCTCTAACCCTGCTTTTCTTGGATTTTCTCCGCTCTAACCCCGCTTTTCTTTGTTTTCCTCCGCTCTATCACCGCTTTTAGTGGTTTTCCTACGCTCTATCACCACTTTTCTTGGTTTTCCTCTGCTTCATCACCGCTTTTTTTGGTTTTCCTGCGCTCTAACCCCGCTTTTCTTGGTTTTCCTCCGCTCTAACCTCGCTTTTCTTGGTTTTCCTCCGCTCTAACTTCGCTTTTCTTGGTTTTCCTTTGCTCTAACCCTGCTTTTCTTGGTTTTTCTCCGCCCTAACCCCGCTTTTCTTAGTTTTCCTCCACTCTATCACCGCTTTTAGTGGTTTTCCTACGCTCTAACCCCGCTTTTCTTGGTTTTCCACCGCACTAACACCTCTTTTCTTGGTTTTCCTCCGCACTAACCCCGCTTTTTCGGTTTTTCTCCACTCTAACCGAGCTTTTCATTGTTTTTCTCCACTCTAACCATGCTTTTCTCATATTTCTGCTGCTCTAACCGCGCTTTTCTTCGTTTTCTTCCTCTCTAACTTCTTTTTCTTGGTTTTCCTCCGCTGTAACCCCGCTTTTCTTGGTTTTCCTCAACACTTATTCCGCTTTTCTGGGTTTTCCTCGCTTCTATCCCCGCTTTTCTTGGTTTTTCTCCGCTCTAACCCCGTTTCTCTTGGTTTTCCTCCGCTCTAACCCCGCTTTTCTTGGTTTTCCTCCGCACTTATTCCGCTTTTCTTGGTTTTCCTTTGCTCTAATCCCGCTTTTCCTGGTTTTCCTTTGCTCTAACCCCACTTTTCTTGGTTTTCCTCCGCACTAACCCCGCTTTTCTTGGTTTTCCTCCGCACTAACCCCTCTTTTCTTGGTTTTTCTCCACTCTAACCCAGCTTTTCATGGTTTTTCTCCGCACTTATTCTGCTTTTCTTGGTTTTCCTCCGCTCTAACTTCGCTTTTCTTGGTTTTCCTTTGCTCTTACCCCGCTTTACTTGGATTTCCTCCGCTCTAACCCCGCTTTTCTTGGTTATCCTCCGCTCTAACCCTGCTTTTCTTGGTTTTACTCCGTTCTAACCCCGCTTTTCTTGGTTTTTTTCCACCCTATCACCGCTTTTAGTGGTTTTCCTATGCTCTAACACCACTTTTCTTGGTTTTCCTCCCTTCTATCCCCACTTATCTTGGTTTTCCTACGCTCTAACCCCGCTTTTCTTGGTTTTCCTCCGCTCTAACACCGTTTTTCTTGGTTTTCGTTTGCTCTAACCCCGCTTTTCTTGGTTTTCATCCGCTCTAACCCCGCTTTTCGTGGCTTTCCTCCGCTCTAACCCCGCTTTTCTTGGTTTTCCTCCCTTCTATCCCCGCTTTTCTTGGTTTTTCTGCGCTCTAACCCCGCTTTTCTTGGTTTTTCTCCGCTCTAACCCCTTTTCTCTTGGTTTTCCTCCGCTCTAAAATAGCTTTTCTTGGTTTTCCTTTGCTCTAACCCCGCTTTTCTTGGTTTTGCTCTGCACTAACCCCTCTTTCCTTGGTTTTCCTCCGCACTAACCCTGCTTTTCTTGGTTTTTCTCCACTCTAACCATGCTTTTCTCGGATTTCTGCTGCTCTAACCGCGCTTTTCTTCGTTTTCTTCCTCTCTAACTTATTTTTCTTGGTTTTCCTCTGATCTAACCCCGCTTTTCTTGGTTTTCCTCCGTACTTATTCTGCTTTTCTTGGTTTTCCTCCGCTCTAACTTTGCTTTTCTTGGTTATCTCCCGCTCTATCCCAACTTTACGTGGTTTTCCTCCGCTCTAACCCCGCTTTTCTTGGTTTTCCTCCGCTCTAATCCCGCTTTTAATGGTTTTCCTCCGCTCTAACCCCGCTTTTCTTGGTTTTCCTTTGCTCTATCTTCGCTTTTCTTGGTTTTCCTTTGCTCTAACCCTGCTTTTCTTGGATTTTCTCCGCTCTAACCCCGCTTTTCTTGGTTTTCCTCCGCTCTATCACCGCTTTCAGTGGTATTCCTACGCTCTATCACCACTTTTCTTGGTTTTCCTCCGCTTCATCACTGCTTTTCTTGGTTTTCCTCCGCTCTAACCCCGCTTTTCTTGGTTTTCCTCCGCTCTAACTTCGCTTTTCTTGGTTTTCCTTTGCTCTAACCCTGCTTTTCTTGGTTTTTCTCCGCCCTAACCCCGCTTTTCTTAGTTTTCCTCCACTCTATCACCGCTTTTAGTGGTTTTCCTACGCTCTTACCCCGCTTTTCTTGTTTTCCACCGCACTAACACCTCTTTTCTTGGTTTTCCTCCGCACTAACCCCGCTTTTTTGGTTTTTCTCCACTCTAACCGAGCTTTTCATGGTTTTTCTCCACTCTAACCATGCTTTTCTCATATTTCTGCTGCTCTAACCGCGCTTTTCTTCGTTTTCTTCATCTCTGACTTCTTTTTCTTGGTTTTCCTCTGCTGTAACTCCGCTTTTCTTGGTTTTCCTCAGCACTTATTACGCTTTTCTTGGTTTTCCTCCCTTCTATCCCCGCTTTTCTTGGTTTTTCTCCGCTCTAACCCCGTTTCTCTTGGTTTTCCTCCGCTCTAACCCCGCTTTACTTGGTTTTCCTCCGCACTTATTCCGCTTTATTTGTTTTCCTCCGCTCTAATCCCGCTTTTCTTGGTTTTCCTTTGCTCTAACCCCACTTTTCTTGGTTTTCCTCCGCTCTAACCCCGCTTTTCTTGGTTTTCCTCCTCACTAACCCCCCTTTTCTTGGTTTTTCTCCACTCTAACCCAGCTTTTCATGGTTTTCCTTCGCACTTATTCTGTTTTTCTTGGTTTTCCTCCGCTTTAACTTCGCTTTTCTTGGTTTTCCTCCGCTCTAACCCTGCTTTACTTGGTTTTCCTCCGCGCTAACCCCGCTTTTCTTGGTTATCCTTCGCTCTAACCCTGCTTTTCTTGGTTTTCCTCCGCACTAACCCCGCTTTTCTTGGTTTTCCTCCACCCTTTCACCGCTTTTAGTGGTTTACCTCCGCTCTAACACCACTTTTCTTGGTTTTCCTCCGCTCTATCACCGCTTTTCTTGGTTTTCCTACGGACTAATACCACTTTTCTTGGTTTTTCTCCGCTCTAACCCCGTTTTTCTTGGTTTTCCTCTGCTGTAAAATAGCTTTTCTTTGTTTTCCTTTGCTCTAACCCCACTTTTCTTGGTTTTCCTCCGCACTAACCCCGCTTTTCTTGGATTTTCTCTTTGCTCTAACCCCGTTTTTCTTGGTTTTCCTCCTCTCTAATATAGCTTTTCTTGGATTTCCTTTGCTCTAACCCCGCTTTTCTTGGTTTTCCTCTGCACTAACCCCTCTTTTCTTGGTTTTCCTCCGCACTAACCCCGCTTTTCTTGGTTTTTTTCCACTCTAACCATGCTTTTCTCGGATTTCTGCTGCTCTAGACGCGCTTTTCTTCGTTTTCTTCCTCTCTAAATTCTTTTTCATGGTTTTCCTCCGATCTAACCCCGCTTTTCTTGGTTTTCCTCCGTACTTATTCTGATTTTCTTGGTTTTCCTCGGCTCTAACTTCGCTTTTCTTGGTTATCTTCCGCTCTATCCCCAATTTCCTTGGTTTTCCTCCACTCTAACCCCGCTTTTCTTGGTTTTCCTCCGCTCTAACCCCGCTTTTCACGGTTTTCCTCCGCTCTAACCCCGCTTTTCTTGGTTTTCCTTTGCTCTATCTTCGCTTGTCTTGGTTTTCCTTTGCTCTAACCCTGCTTTTCTTGGTTTCTCTCCGCTCTAACCCCGCTTTTCTTGGTTTTCCTCCGCTCTATCACCGCTTTTAGTGGTTTTCCCACGCTCTATCACCACTTTTCTCGGTTTTCCTCCGCTCTATCACCGCTTTTCTTGGTTTTCCTCCGCTCTAACCCAGCTTTTCATGGTTTTCCACCGCACTAACACCTCTTTTCTTGGTTTTCAGTTGCACTAACCCCGCTTGTTTGGTTTTTCTCCATTCTAACCGTGCTCTTCATGGTTTTTCTCCACTCTAACCATGCTTTTCTAATATTTCTGCTGCTCTAACCGCGCTTTTCTTCGTTTTCTTCCTCTCTAACTACTTTTTCTTGGTTTACCTCCGCTCTAACCCCGTTTTTCTTGGTTTTCCTCAGCACTTATTCTGCTTTTCTTGGATTTCCTTCGCTCTAACTTTGCTTTTCTTGGTTTTCCTCCGCTCTAACCCCACTTTTCTTGGTTTTCCTCCCTTCAACCCCCGATTTTCTTGGTTTTTCTCCGCTCTAACCCCGCTTTTCTTGGTTTTCCTCCGCTCTAACACCGTTTTTCTTGGTTTTCCTCCGCTCTAACCCCGCTTTTCTTGGTTTTCCTCCACTCTAACCTAGCTTTTCTTGGTTTTTCTGCGCTCTAACCCCGCTTTTCTTGGTTTTTCTCTGCTCTAACCCCGTTTATCTTGGTTTTCCTCTGCTCTAACATAGCTTTTCTTGGTTTTCCTTTGCTCTAACCCCGGTTTTCTTGGTTTTCCTCTGCACTAACCCCTCTTTTCTTGGTTTTCCTCCGCACTAACCCCGCTTTAATTGGTTTTTCTCCACTCTAACCATGCTTTTCTCGGATTTCTGCTGCTCTAACCGCGCTTTTCTTCGTTTTCTTCCTCTCTAAATTATTTTTCGTGGTTTTCCTCCGATCTAACCCCGCTTTTCTTGGTTTTCCTCCGTACTTATTCTGCTTTTCTTGGTTTTCCTCCGCTCTAACTTTGCTTTTCTTGGTTGTCTTCCTCTCTATCCCCACTTTCCTTGGTTTTCCTCCGCTCTAACCCAGCTTTTCTTGGTTTTCCTCCGCTCTAACCCCGCTTTTCATGGTTTTCCTCCGCTCTAACCCCGCTTTTCTTGGTTTTCCTTTGCTCTATCTTAGCTTTTCTTGGTTTTCCTTTGCTCTAACCCTGCTTTTCTTGGTTTTCCTCCGCTCTAACCCCGCTTCTCTTGGTTTTCCTCCGCTCTATCACCGCTTTTAGTGGTTTTCCTATGCCCTATAACCACTTTTCTTGGTTTTCCTCTGCTCTATCACCGCTTTTCTTGGTTTTCCTTCGCTCTAACCCCGCTTTTCTTGGTTTCCCTCCGCTCTAACCCCGCTTTTCTTGGATTTCCTCCGCTCTAACTTCGCTTTTCTTGGTTTTCCTTTGCTCTAACCCTGCTTTTCTTGGTTATTCTCCGCTCTAACCCCGCTTTTCTTGGTTTTCCTCCACTCTATCACCGCTTTTCTTGGTTTTCCTCCGCTCTAACCCCACTTTTCTAGGATTTCATCCGCTCTAACTTCACTTTTGTTGGTTTTCCTCCTTTCTAAGCCCGCTTTTCTTGGTTTTCCTCCGCACTAACCCCGCTTTTCTTGGTTTTCTCCTCTCTAACCCAGCTTTTCATGGTTTTTCTCCACTCTAACCATGCTTTTCTCGGATTTCTGCTGCTCTAACCGCGGTTTTCTTCGTTTTCTTCCTCTCTAAATTCTTTTTCTTGGTTTTCCTCCGCACTAACCCCGCTTTTCTTGGTTTTCCTCCGCACTTATTCTGCTTTTCTTGGTTTTCCTCCGCTCTAAACCCGCTTTTCTTGGTTTTCCTCCACTCTAACCCCGCTTTACTTGGTTTTCCTCCGCTCTAACCCCGCTTTTCTTGGTTTTCCTCCGCTCTAACCCCACTTTTCTTGGTTTTCCTCCGCTCTAACCCCGCTTTTCTTGGTTTTCCTCCGCTCTAACCCCGCTTTTCTTGGTTTTCCTCCGCTCTATCTTCGCTTTTCTTGGTTTTCCTTTGCTCTAACCCTGCTTTTCTTTGTTTTTCTTTGCTCTAACCCTGCTTTTCTTGGTTTTCTTCTGCTCTATCACCACTTTTAGTGGTTTTCCTACGCTCTATCACCACTTTTCTTGGTTTTCCTTGGCTCTATCACCGCTTTTCTTGGTTTTCCTACGCTCTAACACCACTTTTCTTGGTTTACCTCCGCTCTATCACCGCTTTTTTTGGTTTTCCTCCGCTCTAACCCCGCCTTTCTTGGTTTTCCTTTGCTCTAACCCTGCTTTTCTTCTTTTTTCTCCGCTCTAACCCTTATTTTCTTGGTTTTCCTCCACTCTATCCCCATTTATCTTTGTTTTTCTCTGCTCCAACCTCGTTTCTCTTGGTTTTCCTCCGCTATAACACCGCTTTTCTTGGTTTTCCTTTGCTCTAACCCCGCTTTTCTTGGTTTTTCTCCACTCTAACCATGCTTTTCTCGGATTTCAGCTGCTCTAACTGCGCTTTTCTTCGTTTTCTTCCTCTCAAAATTCTTTTTCTTGGTTTTCCTCCAATCTAACCCCGCTTTTCTTGGTTTTCCTCCGGACTTATTCTGGTTTTCTTGGTTTTCCTCCGCTCTAACTTTGCTTTTCTTGGTTGTCTTCCGCTCTATCCCCACTTTCCTTGGTTTTCCTCCAATCTAACCCCGCTTTTCTTGGTTTTCCTCCGCTCTAACCCCGCTTTTCATGGTTTTCCTCAGCTCTAACCCCGCTTTTCTTGGTTTTCCTTTGCTCTATCTTCGCTTTTCTTGGTTTTCCTTTGCTCTAACCCTGCTTTTCTTGGTTTTCCTCCGCTCTAACCCCGCTTTTCTTGGTTTTCCTTTGCTCTAACCCTGATTTTCTTGGTTTTTCTCCGCTCTAACCCCGCTTTTCTTGGTTTTCCTCCACTCTATCACCGCTTTTCTTGGTTTTCCTCCGCTCTAACCCCACTTTTCTAGGATTTCATCCGCTCTAACTTCACTTTTGTTGGTTTTCCTCCTTTCTAAGCCCGCTTTTCTTGGTTTTCCTCCGCACTAACCCCGCTTTTCTTGGTTTTCTCCACTCTAACCATGCTTTTCATGGTTTTTCTCCACTCTAACCATGCTTTTCTCGGATTTCTGCTGCTCTAACCGCGCTTTTCTTCGTTTTCTTCCTCTCTAAATTCTTTTTCTTGGTTTTCCTCCGCACTAACCCCGCTTTTCTTGGTTTTCCTCCGCACTTATTCTGCTTTTCTTGGTTTTCCTCCGCTCTAACCCCGCTTTTCTTGGTTTTCCTCCACTCTAACCCCGCTTTACTTGGTTTTCCTCCGCTCTAACCCCGCTTTTCTTGGTTTTCCTCCGCTCTAACCCCACTTTTCTTGGTTTTCCTCCGCTCTAACCCCGCTTTTCTTGGTTTTCCTCCGCTCTAACCCCGCTTTTCTTGGTTTTCCTCCGCTCTATCTTCGCTTTTCTTGGTTTTCCTTTGCTCTAACCCTGCTTTTCTTGGTTTTTCTCCGCTCTAACCCCGCTTTTCTTGGTTTTCTTCTGCTCTATCACCACTTTTAGTGGTTTTCCTACGCTCTATCACCACTTTTCTTGGTTTTCCTTGGCTCTATCACCGCTTTTCTTGGTTTTCCTACGCTCTAACACCACTTTTCTTGGTTTACCTCCGCTCTATCACCGCTTTTTTTGGTTTTCCTCCGCTCTAACCCCGCCTTTCTTGGTTTTCCTTTGCTCTAACCCTGCTTTTCTTCTTTTTTCTCCGCTCTAACCCTTATTTTCTTGGTTTTCCTCCACTCTATCCCCATTTATCTTTGTTTTTCTCTGCTGCAACCTCGTTTCTCTTGGTTTTCCTCCGCTATAACACCGCTTTTCTTGGTTTTCCTTTGCTCTAACCCCGCTTTTCTTGGTTTTTCTCCACTCTAACCATGCTTTTCTCGGATTTCAGCTGCTCTAACTGCGCTTTTCTTCGTTTTCTTCCTCTCTAAATTCTTTTTCTTGGTTTTCCTCCAATCTAACCCCGCTTTTCTTGGTTTTCCTCCGGACTTATTCTGGTTTTCTTGGTTTTCCTCCGCTCTAACTTTGCTTTTCTTGGTTGTCTTCCGCTCTATCCCCACTTTCCTTGGTTTTCCTCCGCTCTAACCCCGCTTTTCTTGGTTTTCCTCCGCTCTAACCCCGCTTTTCATGGTTTTCTTCCGCTCTAACCCCGCTTTTCTTGGTTTTCCTTTGCTCTATCTTCGCTTTTCTTGGTTTTCCTTTGGTCTAACCCAGCTTTTCTTGGTTTTCCTCCGCTCTAACCCCGCTTTTCTTGGTTTTCCTCCGCTCTAACTTCGCTTTTCTTGGATTTCCTTTGCTCTAACCCTGCTTTTCTTGGTTTTTCGCCGCTCTATCCCCGCTTTTCTTGGTTTTCCTCCACTCTATCACCGCTTTTCTTGGTTTTCCTCCGCTCTAACCCCACTTTTCTAGGATTTCATCCGCTCTAACTTCACTTTTGTTGGTTTTCCTCCTTTCTAAGCCCGCTTTTCTTGGTTTTCCTCCGCACTAACCCCGCTTTTCTTGGTTTTCTCCACTCTAACCCAGCTTTTCATGGTTTTTCTCCACTCTAACCATGCTTTTCTCGGATTTCTGCTGCTCTAACCCCGCTTTTCTTGGTTTTCTTCCTCTCTAAATTCTTTTTCTTGGTTTTCCTCCGCACTAACCCCGCTTTTCTTGGTTTTCCTCCGCACTTATTCTGCTTTTCTTGGTTTTCCTCCGCTCTAACCCCGCTTTTCTTGGTTTTCCTCCACTCCTACCCCGCTTTACTTGGTTTTCCTCCGCTCTAACCCCGCTTTTCTTGGTTTTCCTCCGCTCTAACCCCACATTTCTTGGTTTTCCTCCGCTCTAACCCCGCTTTTCTTGGTTTTCCTCCGCTCTAACCCCGCTTTTCTTGGTTTTCCTCCGCTCTATCTTCGCTTTTCTTGGTTTTCCTTTGCTCTAACCCTGCTTTTCTTGGTTTTTCTCCGCTCTAACCCCGCTTTTCTTGGTTTTCTTCCGCTCTATCACCACTTTTAGTGGTTTTCCTACGCTCTATCACCACTTTTCTTGGTTTTCCTCCGCTCTATCACCACTTTTCTTGGTTTTCCTACGCTCTAACACCACTTTTCTTGGTTTACCTCCGCTCTATCACCGCTTTTTTTGGTTTTCCTCCGCTCTAACCCCGCTTTTCTTGGTTTTCCTTTGCTCTAACCCTGCTTTTCTTCTTTTTTCTCCGCTCTAACCCTTATTTTCTTGGTTTTCCTCCCTTCTATCCCCGTTTATCTTTGTTTTTCTCTGCTCCAACCCCGTTTCTCTTGGTTTTCCTCCGCTATAACACCGCTTTTCTTGGTTTTCCTTTGCTCTAACCCCGCTTTTCTTGGTTTTTCTCCACTCTAACCATGCTTTTCTCGGATTTCTGCTGCTCTAACCATGCTTTTCTTCGTTTTCTTCCTCTCTAAATTCTTTTTCTTGGTTTTCCTTCGATCTAACCCCGCTTTTCTTGGTTTTCCTCCGTACTTATTCTGCTTTTCTTGGTTTTCCTCCGCTCTAACTTTGATTTTCTTGGTTGTCTTCCGCTCTATCCCCACTTTCCTTGGTTTTCCTCCGCTCTAACCCCGCTTTTCTTGGTTTTCCTCCGCTCTAACCCCGCTTTTCATGGTTTTCCTCCGCTCTAACCCCGCTTTTCTTGGTTTTTCTTTGCTCTATCTTCGCTTTTCTTGGTTTTCCTTTGCTCTAACCCTTCTTTTCTTGGTTTTCCTCCGCTCTAACCCCGCTTTTCTTGGTTTTCCTCCGCTCTATCACCGCTTTTAGTGGTTTTCCTACGCTCTATAACCACTTTTCTTGGTTTTCCTCTGCTCTATCACCGCTTTTCTTGGTTTTCCTTCGCTCTAACCCCGCTTTTCTTGGTTTCCTCCGCTCTAACCCCGCTTTTCTTGGTTTTCCTCCGCTCTAACTTCGCTTTTCTTGGTTTTCCTTTGCTCTAACCCTGCTTTTCTTGGTTTTCCTCCACTCTATCACCGCTTTTCTTGGTTTTCCTCTGCTCTAACCCCACTTTTCTAGGATTTCATCCGCTCTAACTTCACTTTTGTTGGTTTTCCTCCTTTCTAACCCCGCTTTTCTTGGTTTTCCTCCGCACTAACCCCGCTTTTCTTGGTTTTCTCCACTCTAACCCAGCTTTTCATGGTTTTTCTCCACTCTAACCATGCTTTTCTCGGATTTCTGCTGCTCTAACCGCGCTTTTCTTCGTTTACTTCCTCTCTAAATTCTTTTTCTTTGTTTTCCTCCGCACTAACCCCGCTTTTCTTGGTTTTCCTCCGCACTTATTCTGCTTTTCTTGGTTTTCCTCCGCTCTAACCCCGCTTTTCTTGGTTTTCCTCCACTCTAACCCCGCTTTACTTGGTTTTCCTCCGCTCAAACCCCGCTTTTCTTGGTTTTCCTCCGCTCTAACCCCACTTTTCTTGGTTTTCCTCCGCTCTAACCCCGCTTTTCTTGGTTTTCCTCCGCTCCAACCTAGCTTTTCTTAGTTTTCCTCCGCTCTATCTTCGCTTTTCTTGGTTTTCCTTTGCTCTAACCCTGCTTTTCTTGGTTTTTCTCCTCTCTAACCCCGCTTTTCTTGGTTTTCTTCCTCTCTATCTCCACTTTTATTGGTTTTCCTACGCTCTATCACCACTCTTCTTGGTTTTCCTCCGCTCTATCACCGCTTTTCTTGGTTTTCCTACGCTCTAACACCACTTTTCTTGGTTTACCTCCGCTCTATCACCGCTTTTTTTGGTTTTCCTCCGCTCTAACCCCGCTTTTCTTGGTTTTCCTCCGCACTAACCCCGCTTTTCTTCTTTTTTCTCCGCTCTAACCCTTATTTTCTTGGTTTTCCTCCCTTCTATCCCCGTTTATCTTTGTTTTTCTCTGCTCCAACCCTGTTTCTCTTGGTTTTCCTCCGCTCTAACACCGCTTTTCTTGGTTTTCCTTTGCTCTAACCCCGCTTTTCTTGGTTTTCCACCGCACTAACACCTCTTTTCTTGGTTTTCATTTGCACTAACCCCGCTTGTTTCGTTTTTCTCCATTCTAAACGTGCTTTTCATGTTTTTTCTCCACTCTAACCATGCTTTTCTCATATTTCTGCTGCTCTAACCGCGCTTTTCTTTGTTTTCTTCCTCTCTAACTTCTTTTTCTTGGTTTTCCTCCGCACTAACCCCGCTTTTCTTGGTTTTCCTCAGCATTTATTCCGCTTTTCTTGGATTTCCTCAGCTCTAACTTTGCTTGTCTTGGTTTTCCTCCGCTCTAACCCCACTTTTCTTGGTTTTCCTCCCTTCTATCCCCGCTTATCTTGGTTTTTCCCCGCTCTAACCCCGCTTTTCTTGGTTTTCCTCCGCTCTAACACCGTTTTTCTTGGTTTTCCTTTGCTTTAACCCCGCTTTTCTTGGTTTTCCTCCGCTCTAACACCGCTTTTCTTGGTTTTCCTCCGCTCTAACCCCGCTTTTCTTGGTTTTCCTCCCTTCTATCCCCGCTTTTCTTGGTTTTTCTGCGCTCTAACCCCGCTTTTCTTGGTTTTTCTCCGCTCTAACCCTGTTTATCTTGGTTTTCCTCCGCTCTAAAATAGCTTTTCTTGGTTTTCCTTTGCTCTAACCCCGCTTTTCTTGGTTTTCCTCTGCACTAACCCCTCTTTTCTTGGTTTTCCTCCGCACTAACCCTGCTTTTCTTGGTTTTTCTCCACTCTAACCATGCTTTTCTCGGATTTCTGCTGCTCTAACCGCGCTTTTCTTCGTTTTCTTCCTCTCTAAATTCTTTTTCTTGGTTTTCCTCCGATCTAACCTCGCTTTTCTTGGTTTTCCTCCGTACTTATTCTGCTTTTCTTGGTTTTCCTCCTCTCTAACTTTGCTTTTCTTGGTTTTTCTTCCGCTCTATCCCCACTTTACGTGGTTTTCCTCCGCTCTAACCCCGCTTTTCTCGGTTTTCCTTTGCTCTATCTTCGCTTTTCTTGGTTTTCCTTTGCTCTAACCCTGCTTTTCTTGGATTTTCTCCGCTCTAACCTAGCTTTTCTTGGTTTTCCTCCGCTCTATCACCGCTTTTAGTGGTTTTCCTACGCTCTATCACCACTTTTCTTGGTTTTCCTCTGCTTCATCACCGCTTTTTTTGGTTTTCCTGCGCTCTAACCCCGCTTTTCTTGGTTTTCCTCCGCTCTAACCTCGCTTTTCTTGGTTTTCCTCCGCTCTAACTTCGCTTTTCTTGGTTTTCCTTTGCTCTAACCCTGCTTTTCTTGGTTTTTCTCCACCCTAACCCCGCTTTTCTTAGTTTTCCTCCACTCTATCACCGCTTTTAGTGGTTTTCCTACGCTCTAACCCCGCTTTTCTTGGTTTTCCACCGCACTAACACCTCTTTTCTTGGTTTTCCTCCGCACTAACCCCGCTTTTTCGGTTTTTCTCCACTCTAACCGAGCTTTTCATGGTTTTTCTCCACTCTAACCATGCTTTTCTCATATTTCTGCTGCTCTAACCGCGCTTTTCTTCGTTTTCTTCCTCTCTAACTTCTTTTTCTTGGTTTTCCTCCGCTGTAACCCCGCTTTTCTTGGTTTTCCTCAACACTTATTCCGCTTTTCTGGGTTTTCCTCGCTTCTATCCCCGCTTTTCTTGGTTTTTCTCCGCTCTAACCCCGTTTCTCTTGGTTTTCCTCCGCTCTAACCCCGCTTTTCTTGGTTTTCCTCCGCACTTATTCCGCTTTTCTTGGTTTTCCTTTGCTCTAATCCCGCTTTTCTTGGTTTTCCTTTGCTCTAACCCCACTTTTCTTGGTTTTCCTCCGCACTAACCCCGCTTTTCTTGGTTTTCCTCCGCACTAACCCCTCTTTTCTTGGTTTTTCTCCACTCTAACCCAGCTTTTCATGGTTTTTCTCCGCACTTATTTTGCTTTTCTTGGTTTTCCTCTGCTCTAACTTCGCTTTTCTTGGTTTTCCTTTGCTCTTACCCCGCTTTACTTGGTTTTCCTCCGCTCTTACCCCGCTTTTCCTGGTTATCCTCCGCTCTAACCCTGCTTTTCTTGGTTTTACTTCGCACTAACCCCGCTTTTCTTGGTTTTTTTCCACCCTATCACCGCTTTTTGTGGTTTTCCTATGCTCTAACACCACTTTTCTTGGTTTTCCTCCCTTCTATCCCCGCTTATCTTGGTTTGTCTCCGCTCTAACCCTGCTTTTCTTGGTTTTCCTCCGCTCTAACCCCGCTTTTCTTGGTTTTCCTTTGCTCTAACCCAGCTTTTCTTGGTTTTCCTCCGCTCTAACCCCGCTTTTCTTGGTTTTCCTCCGCTCTAACCCCGCTTTTCTTGGTTTTCCTCCCTTCTATCCCCGCTTTTCTTGGTTTTTCTCCACTCTAACCCCGTTTATCTTGGTTTTCCTCCGCTCTAAAATAGCTTTTCTTGGTTTTCCTTTGCTCTAACCCCGCTTTTCTTGGTTTTCCTCTGCACTAACCCCTCTTTTCTTGGTTTTCCTCCGCACTAACCCTGTATTTCTTGGTTTTTCTCCACTCTAACCATGCTTTTCTCGGATTTCTGCTGCTCTAACCGCGCCGCTCTTCGTTTTCTTCCTCTCTAAATTCTTTTTCTTGGTTTTCCTCCGATCTAACCCCGCTTTTCTTGGTTTTCCTCCGTACTTATTCTGCTTTTCTTGGTTTTCCTCCGCTCTAACTTTGCTTTTCTTGGTTATCTTCCGCTCTATCCCCACTTTACGTGGTTTTCCTCCGCTCTAACCCTGCTTTTCTTGGTTTTCCTCCGCTCTAATCCCGCTTTTCATGGTTTTCCTCCGCTCTAACCCCGCTTTTCATGGTTTTCCTTTGCTCTATCTTCGCTTTTCTTGGTTTTCCTTTGCTCTAACCCTGCTTTTCTTGGATTTTCTCCGCTC
The DNA here is from genome assembly GCF_054131305.1 of Coturnix japonica. Lineage (NCBI taxonomy): Eukaryota > Metazoa > Chordata > Aves > Galliformes > Phasianidae > Coturnix > Coturnix japonica. The sequence goes on along the minus strand of NC_140674.1, from coordinate 464,058 downwards.
TAACCCCGCTTTTCTTGGTTTTCCTCCGTTCTATCACCGCTTTTAGTGGTATTCCTACGCTCTATCACCACTTTTCTTGGTTTTCCTCCGCTTCATCACTGCTTTTCTTGGTTTTCCTCCGCTCTAACCTCGCTTTTCTTGGTTTTCCTTTGCTCTAACCCTGCTTTTCTTGGTTTTTCTCCGCCCTAACCCCGCTTTTCTTAGTTTTCCTCCACTCTATCACCGCTTTTAGTGGTTTTCCTACGCTCTAACCCCGCTTTTCTTGGTTTTCCACCGCACTAACACCTCTTTTCTTGGTATTCCTCCGCACTAACCCCGCTTTTTTGGTTTTTCTCCACTCTAACCGAGCTTTTCATGGTTTTTCTCCACGCTAACCATGCTTTTCTCATATTTCTGCTGCTCTAACCGCGCTTTTCTTCGTTTTCTTCATCTCTAACTTCTTTTTCTTGGTTTTCCTCTGCTGTAACCCCGCTTTTCTTGGTTTTCCTCAGCACTTATTACGCTTTTCTTGGTTTTCCTCCCTTCTATCCCCGCTTTTCTTGGTTTTTCTCCGCTCTAACCCCGTTTCTCTGGGTTTTCCTCCGCTCTAACCCCGCTTTACTTGGTTTTCCTCCGCACTTATTCCGCTTTATTTGTTTTCCTCCGCTCTAATCCCGCTTTTCTTGGTTTTCCTTTGCTCTAACCCCACTTTTCTTGGTTTTCCTCCGCTCTAACCCCGCTTTTCTTGGTTTTCCTCCACACTAACCCCTCTTTTCTTGGTTTTTCTCCACTCTAACCCAGCTTTTCATGGATTTCCTTCGCACTTATTCTGCTTTTCTTGGTTTTCCTCCGCTTTAACTTCGCTTTTCTTGGTTTTCCTCCGCTCTAACCCCGCTTTACTTGGTTTTCCTCCGCGCTAACCCCGCTTTTCTTGGTTATCCTTCGCTCTAACCCTGCTTTTCTTGGTTTTCCTCCGCACTAACCCCGCTTTTCTTGGTTTTCCTCCACCCTTTCACCGCTTTTAGTGGTTTATCTACGCTCTAACACCACTTTTCTTGGTTTTCCTCCGCTCTATCACCGCTTTTCTTGGTTTTCCTACGGTCTAATACCACTTTTCTTGGTTTTTCTCCGCTCTAACCCCGTTTTTCTTGGTTTTCCTCTGCTGTAAAATAGCTTTTCTTTGTTTTCCTTTGCTCTAAACCCACTTTTCTTGGTTTTCCTCCGCACTAACCCTGCTTTTCTTGGATTTTCTCTACTCTAACCCAGCTTTTCATGGTTTTTCTCCACTCTAACCATGCTTTTCTCGGATTTCTGCTGCTCTAACCCAGCTTTTCTTCGTTTTCTTCCACTCTAACTTCTTTTCTTGGTTTTCCTCCGCTCTAACCCCGCTTTTCTTGGTTTTCCTCCGCACTTATTCCGCTTTTCTTGGTTTTCCTCTGCTCTAATCCCGCATTTCTTGGTTTTCCTCCTCTATAACCTCGCTTTTCTTGGTTTTCCTCCCTTCTATCCCCGCTTTTCTTGGTTTTTCTCCGCTCTAACCCCGTTTCTCTTGGATTTCCTCCACTCTAACACCGCTTTTCATGGTTTTCCTTTGCTCTAACCCTGCTTTTCTTGGTTTTCCTCCGCACTAACCGCTCTTTTCTTGTTTTTTCTCCACTGTAACCCAGCTTTTCATGGTTTTTCTCCACTCTAACCATGCTTTTCTCGGATTTCTGCTGCTCTAACCGCGCTTTTCTTCGTTTTCTTCCACTCTAAATTTTTTTCTTGGTTTTCCTCCGCTCTAACTTCGCTTTTCTTGGTTTTCCTCCACTCTAACCCCGCTTTACTTGGTTTTCCTCCGCTCTAACCCTGCTTTTCTTGGTTATAATCCGCTCTAACCCCGCTTTTCTTGGTTTTCCTCTGCTCTAACCCCGCTTTTCATGGTTTTCCTCCGCTCTAACCCCGCTATTCTTGGTTTTCCTCCGCTCTAACTCCGCGTTTCTTGGTTTTCCTCCGCTCTAACCCCGCTTTTCATGGTTTTTCTCCACTCTAACCATGCTTTTCTCGGATTTCTACTGCTCTAACCGCGCTTTTCTTCGTTTTCTTCCTCTCTAACTTCTTTTTCTTGGTTTTCCTCCGCACTAACCCCGCTTTTCTTGGTTATCCTCTGCACTTATTCCACTTTTCTTGGTTTTCCTCCGCTCTAACTTCGCTTTTCTTGGTTTTCCTCCGCTCTAACCCCGCTTTTCCTAGTTTTCCTCCGCACTAACATGCTTTTCTTGGTTTTCCTTTGCTGTAATCCTGCTTTTCTTGGTTTTTCTCTGCTCTAACCCCGTTTCTCTTTGTTTTCCTCTGCACTAACACCGGTTTTCTTGGTTTTCCTTTGCTCTAACCCCACTTTTCTTGGTTTTCCACCGCACTAACACCTATTTTCTTGGTTTTCCTCCGCTCTAACCCCGCTTGTTTGGTTTTTCTCCACTCTAACTGAGCTTTTCATGGTTTTTCTCCACTCTAACCATGCTTTTCTCATATTTCTGCTGCTCTAACCGCGCTTTTCTTCGTTTTCTTCCTCTCTAAATTCTTTTTCTTGTTTTTCCTCTGCTGTAACCCCGCTTTTCTTGGTTTTCCTCAGCACTTATTACGCTTTTCTTGGTTTTCCTCCCTTCTATCCCCGCTTTTCTTGGTTTTTCTCTGCTCTAACCCCGTTTCTCTTGGTTTTCCTCCGCTCTAACCCCGCTTTACTTGGTTTTCCTCAGCACTTATTCCGCTTTATTTGTTTTCCTCCGCTCTAATCCCGCGTTTCTTGGTTTTCCTTTGCTCTAACCCCACTTTTCTTGATTTTCCTCCGCACTAACCTCGCTTTTCTTGGTTTTCCTCCGCACTAACCCCTCTTTTCTTGGTTTTTCTCCACTCTAGCCCAGCTTTTCATGGTTTTCCTCCGCACTTATTCTGCTTTTCTTGGTTTTCCTCCGCTTTAACTTCGCTTTTCTTGGTTTTCCTCCGCTCTAACCCCGCTTTACTTGGTTTTCCTCCGCGCTAACCCCGCTTTTCTTGGTTATCCTTCACTCTAACCCTGCTTTTCTTGGTTTTCCTCCGCACTAACCCCGCTTTTCTTGGTTTTCCTCCACCCTGTCACCGCTTTTAGTGGTTTACCTACGCTCTAACACCACTTTTCTTGGTTTTCCTCCGCTCTATCACCGCTTTTCTTGGTTTTCCTACGGTCTAATACCACTTTTCTTGGTTTTTCTCCGCTCTAACCCCGTTTTTCTTGGTTTTCCTCTGCTGTAAAATAGCTTTTCTTTCTTTTCCTTTGCTCTAACCCCACTTTTATTGGTTTTCCTCCGCACTAACCCCGCTTTTCTTGGTTTTCCTCCGCTCTAACCCCGCTTTGCTTGGTTTTCCTTCTTTCTAACCCCGCTTGTCTTGGTTTTCCTCCCTTCTATCCCCGCTTTTCTTGGTCTTTCTGCGCTCTAACCCCGCTTTTCTTGGTTTTTCTCCTCTCTAACCCCGTTTTTCTTGGTTTTCCTCCGCTCTAACATTGCTTTTCTTGGTTTTCCTTTGCTCTAACCCCTCTTTTCTTGGTTTTCCTCTGCACTAACCCCTCTTTTCTTGGTTTTCCTCCGCACTAACCCCGCTTTTCTTGGTTTTTCTCCACTCTAACCATGCTTTTCTCGGATTTCTGCTGCTCTAGCCGCGCTTTTCTTCGTTTTCTTCCTCTCTAAATTCTTTTTCTTGGATTTCCTCCGATCTAACCCCGCTTTTCTTGGTTTTCCTCCGTACTTATTCTGCTTTTCTTGGTTTTCCTCCGCTCTAACTTCGCTTTTCTTGGTTATCTTCCGCTGTAACCCCACTTTTCATGGTTTTCCTCCGCTCTAACCCCGCTTTTCTTGGTTTTCCTTTGCTCTATCTTCGCTTGTCTTGGTTTTCCTTTGCTCTAACCCTGCTTTTCTTGGTTTTTCTCCGCTCTAACCCCGCTTTTCTTGGTTTTCCTCCGCTCTATCACCGCTTTTAGTGATTTTCCTACGCTCTATCACCACTTTTCTTGGTTTTCCTCCGCTCTATCACCGCTTTTCTTGGTTTTCCTTCGCTCTAACCCCGCTTTTCTTGGTTTTCCTCCGCTCTAACTTCGCTTTTCTTGGTTTTCCTTTGCTCTAACCCTGCTTTTCTTGGTTTTTCTCCGCTCTAACCCCGCTTTTCTTGGTTTTCCTCCCCTCTATCACCGCTTTTAGTGGTTTTCCTACGCTTTATCACCGCTTTTCTTGGTTTTCCTACGCTCTAACACCACTTCTCTTGGTTTACCTCCGCTCTATCACCGCTTTTCTTGGTTTTCCTCCGCTCTAACCCCGCTTTTCTTGGTTTTCCTTTGATCTAACCCTGCTTTTCTTGGTTTTTCTCCGCTCTAACCCGGATTTTCTTGGTTTTCCTCCCTTCTATCCCCGCTTATCTTTGTTTTTCTCTGCTCCAAACCCGTTTCTCTTGGTTTTCCTCCGCACTAACCCCGCTTTTCTTGGTTTTCTCCACTCTAACCCAGCTTTTCATGGTTTTTCTCAACTCTAACCATGCTTTTCTCGGATTTCTGCTCCTCTAACACGCTTTTCTTCGTTTTCTTCCGTTCTAACTCTGCTTTACTTGGTTTTCCTCCGCTCTAACCCCACTTTTCTTGGTTTTCCTCCGCACTAACCCCGCTTTTCTTGGTTTTCCTCCGCTCTAACCCCGCTTTTCTTGGTTTTCCTCCGCTATAACCCCGCTTTTCTTGGTTTTCCTCCGCTCTAACTTCGCTTTTCTTGTTTTTTCTCCGCTCTAACCCCGCTTTTCTTGGTTTTCATTTGCTCTAACCCTGCTTTTCTTGGTTTTCCTCCGCTCTAACCCCGCTTTTCTTGGTTTTCCTCCTTACTAACCCCTCTTTTCTTGGTTTTCCTCCGCTCTATCTCAGCTTTTCTTGGTTTTCCTCCGCTCTAACCCCGCTTTTCTTGGTTTTCCTCCGCACTTATTCCGCTTTTCTTGGTTTTCCTCAGCTCTAATCTTACTTTTCATGCTTTTCCTCTGCTCTAACCCCGATTTTCTTGGTTTTCCTCCGCCCTTACCCCGCTTTTCTTGGTTTTCCTCCGCTCTAACCAAGCTTTTCTTGGTTATCCTTTGCTCTAACCCTGCTTTTCTTGTTTTTTCTCTGCTCTAACCCCGCTTTTCTTGGTTTTCCTCCCTTCTATCCCCGCTTTTCTTGGTTTTCCTCCGTTCTAACCCCTTTTTTCTTGGTTTTCCTCTGCTCTAACTTCACTTTTCTTGGTTTTCCTTTGCTCTAACCCCGCTTTTCTTGGTTTTCCTCCCTTCTATCCCCGCTTTTCTTGGTTTTTCTCTGCTCTAACCCCGTTTCTCTTGGTTTTCCTCCGCTCTAACCCCGCTTTACTTGGTTTTCCTCCGCACTTATTCCGCTTTATTTGTTTTCCTCCGCTCTAATCCCGCTTTTCCTGGTTTTCCTTTGCTCTAACCCCACTTTTCTTGGTTTTCCTCCGCACTAACCTCGCTTTTCTTGGTTTTCCTCCGCACTAACCCCTCTTTTCTTGGTTTTTCTCCACTCTAACCCAGCTTTTCATGGTTTTCCTCCGCACTTATTCTGCTTTTCTTGGTTTTCCTCCGCTTTAACTTCACTTTTCTTGGTTTTCCTCCGCTCTAACCCCGCTTTACTTGGTTTTCCTCCGCGCTTACCCCGCTTTTCTTGTTTATCCTTCGCTCTAACCCTGCTTTTCTTGGTTTTCCTCTGCACTAACCCCGCTTTTCTTGGTTTTCCTCCACCCTGTCACCGCTTTTAGTGGTTTACCTACACTCTAACACCAATTTCTTGGTTTTCCTCCGCTCTATCACAGCTTTTCTTGGTTTTCCTACGGTCTAATACCACTTTTCTTGGTTTTTCTCCGCTCTAACCCCGTTTTTCTTGGTTTTCCTCTGCTGTAAAATAGCTTTTCTTTCTTTTCCTTTGCTCTAACCCCACTTTTCTTGGTTTTCCTCCGCACTAACCCCGCTTTTCTTGGTTTTCCTCCGCTCTAACCCCGCTTTTCTTGGTTTTCCTTCTTTCTAACCCCGCTTGTCTTGGTTTTCCTCCCTTCTATCCCCGCTTTTCTTGGTCTTTCTGCGCTCTAACCCCGCTTTTCATGGTTTTTCTCCTCTCTAACCCCGTTTTTCTTGGTTTTCCTCCACTCTAACATTGCTTTTCTTGGTTTTCCTTTGCTCTAACCCCTCTTTTCTTGGTTTTCCTCTGCACTAACCCCTCTTTTCTTGGTTTTCCTCCGCACTAACCCCGCTTTTCTTGGTTTTTCTCCACTCTAACCATGCTTTTCTCGGATTTCTGCTGCTCTAGCCACGCTTTTCTTCGTTTTCTTCCTCTCTAAATTCTTTTTCTTGGTTTTCCTCCGATCTAACCCCGCTTTTCTTGGTTTTCCTCCGTACTTCTTCTGCTTTTCTTGGTTTTCCTCCGCTCTAACTTCGCTTTTCTTGGTTATCTTCCGCTGTAACCCCACTTTTCATGGTTTTCCTCCGCTCTAACCCCGCTTTTCTTGGTTTTCCTTTGCTCTATCTTCGCTTGTCTTGGTTTTCCTTTGCTCTAACCCTGCTTTTCTTGGTTTTTCTCCGCTCTAACCCCGCTTTTCTTGGTTTTCCTCCGCTCTATCACCGCTTTTAGTGATTTTCCTACGCTCTATCACCACTTTTCTTGGTTTTCCTCCGCTCTATCACCGCTTTTCTTGGTTTTCCTTCGCTCTAACCCCGCTTTTCTTGGTTTTCCTCCGCTCTAACTTCGCTTTTCTTGGTTTTCCTTTGCTCTAACCCTGCTTTTCTTGGTTTTTCTCCGCTCTAACCCCGCTTTTCTTGGTTTTCCTCCGCTCTATCACCGCTTTTAGTGGTTTTCCTACGCTTTATCACCGCTTTTCTTGGTTTTCCTACGCTCTAACACCACTTCTCTTGGTTTACCTCCGCTCTATCACCGCTTTTCTTGGTTTTCCTCCGCTCTAACCCCGCTTTTCTTGGTTTTCCTTTGATCTAACCCTGCTTTTCTTGGTTTTTCTCCGCTCTAACCCGGATTTTCTTGGTTTTCCTCCCTTCTATCCCCGCTTATCTTTGTTTTTCTCTGCTCCAAACCCGTTTCTCTTGGTTTTCCTCCGCACTAACCCCGCTTTTCTTGGTTTTCTCCACTCTAACCCAGCTTTTCATGGTTTTTCTCAACTCTAACCATGCTTTTCTCGGATTTCTGCTCCTCTAACACGCTTTTCTTCGTTTTCTTCCGTTCTAACTCTGCTTTACTTGGTTTTCCTCCGCTCTAACCCCACTTTTCTTGGTTTTCCTCCGCTCTAACCCCGCTTTTCTTGGTTTTCCTCCGCTCTAACCCCGCTTTTCTTGGTTTTCCTCCGCTATAACCCCGCTTTTCTTGGTTTTCCTCCGCTCTAACTTCGCTTTTCTTGTTTTTTCTCCGCTCTAACCCCGCTTTTCTTGGTTTTCATTTGCTCTAACCCTGCTTTTCTTGGTTTTCCTCCGCTCTAACCCCGCTTTTCTTGGTTTTCCTCCTTACTAACCCCTCTTTTCTTGGTTTTCCTCCGCTCTATCTCAGCTTTTCTTGGTTTTCCTCCGCTCTAACCCCGCTTTTCTTGGTTTTCCTCCGCACTTATTCCGCTTTTCTTGGTTTTCCTCAGCTCTAATCTTACTTTTCATGCTTTTCCTCTGCTCTAACCCCGATTTTCTTGGTTTTCCTCCGCCCTTACCCCGCTTTTCTTGGTTTTCCTCCGCTCTAACCAAGCTTTTCTTGGTTATCCTTTGCTCTAACCCTGCTTTTCTTGTTTTTTCTCTGCTCTAACCCCGCTTTTCTTGGTTTTCCTCCCTTCTATCCCCGCTTTTCTTGGTTTTCCTCCGTTCTAACCCCTTTTTTCTTGGTTTTCCTCTGCTCTAACTTCACTTTTCTTGGTTTTCCTTTGCTCTAATTCCGCTTTTCTTGGTTTTCCTCCCTTCTATCCCCGCTTTTCTTGGTTTTTCTCTGCTCTAACCCCGTTTCTCTTGGTTTTCCTCCGCTCTAACCCCGCTTTACTTGGTTTTCCTCCGCACTTATTCCGCTTTATTTGTTTTCCTCCGCTCTAATCCCGCTTTTCCTGGTTTTCCTTTGCTCTAACCCCACTTTTCTTGGTTTTCCTCCGCACTAACCTCGCTTTTCTTGGTTTTCCTCCGCACTAACCCCTCTTTTCTTGGTTTTTCTCCACTCTAACCCAGCTTTTCATGGTTTTCCTCCGCACTTATTCTGCTTTTCTTGGTTTTCCTCCGCTTTAGCTTCGATTTTCTTGGTTTTCCTCCGCTCTAACCCCGCTTTTCTTGGTTTTCCTTCTTTCTAACCCCGCTTGTCTTGGTTTTCCTCCCTTCTATCCCCGCTTTTCTTGGTCTTTCTGCGCTCTAACCCCGCTTTTCTTGGTTTTTCTCCTCTCTAACCCCGTTTTTCTTGGTTTTCCTCCGCTCTAACATTGCTTTTCTTGGTTTTCTTTTGCTCTAACCCCACTTTTCTTGGTTTTCCTCTGCACTAACCCCTCTTTTCTTGGTTTTCCTCCGCACTAACCCCGCTTTTCTTGGTTTTCCTCCGCTCTAACCCCGCTTTTCTTGGTTTTCCTTCTTTCTAACCCCGCTTGTCTTGGTTTTCCTCCCTTCTATCCCCGCTTTTCTTGGTCTTTCTGCGCTCTAACCCCGCTTTTCTTGGTTTTTCTCCTCTCTAACCCCGTTTTTCTTGGTTTTCCTCCGCTCTAACATTGCTTTTCTTGGTTTTCCTTTGCTCTAACCCCTCTTTTCTTGGTTTTCCTCTGCACTAACCCCTCTTTTCTTGGTTTTCCTCCGCACTAACCCCGCTTTTCTTGGTTTTTCTCCACTCTAACCATGCTTTTCTCGGATTTCTGCTGCTCTAGCCGCGCTTTTCTTCGTTTTCTTCCTCTCTAAATTCTTTTTCTTGGTTTTCCTCCGATCTAACCCCGCTTTTCTTGGTTTTCCTCCGTACTTATTCTGCTTTTCTTGGTTTTCCTCCGCTCTAACTTCGCTTTTCTTGGTTATCTTCCGCTGTAACCCCACTTTTCATGGTTTTCCTCCGCTCTAACCCCGCTTTTCTTGGTTTTCCTTTGCTCTATCTTCGCTTGTCTTGGTTTTCCTTTGCTCTAACCCTGCTTTTCTTGGTTTTTCTCCGCTCTAACCCCTCTTTTCTTGGTTTTCCTCCGCTCTATCACCGCTTTTAGTGATTTTCCTACGCTCTATCACCACTTTTCTTGGTTTTCCTCCGCTCTATCACCGCTTTTCTTGGTTTTCCTTCGCACTAACCCCGCTTTTCTTGGTTTTCCTCCGCTCTAACTTCGCTTTTCTTGGTTTTCCTTTGCTCTAACCCTGCTTTTCTTGGTTTTTCTGCCTCTAACCCCGCTTTTCTTGGTTTTCCTCCACTCTATCACCGCTTTTAGTGGTTTTCCTACGCTTTATCACCGCTTTTCTTGGTTTTCCTACGCCCTAACACCACTTCTCTTGGTTTACCTCCGCTCTATCACCGCTTTTCTTGGTTTTCCTCCGCTCTAACCCCGCTTTTCTTGGTTTTCCTTTGCTCTAACCCTGCTTTTCTTGGTTTTTCTCCGCTCTAACCCCGCTTTTCTTGGTTTTCCTCCGCTCTATCACCGCTTTTAGTGGTTTTCCTACGCTCTATCACCGCTTTTCTTGGTTTTCCTCCGCTCTAACCCCGCTTTTCTTGGTTTTCCTTTGATCTAACCCTGCTTTTCTTGGTTTTTCTCCGCACTAACCCGGATTTTCTTGGTTTTCCTCCCTTCTATCCCCGCTTATCTTTGTTTTTCTCTGCTCCAAACCCGTTTCTCTTGGTTTTCCTCCGCACTAACCCCGCTTTTCTTGGTTTTCTCCACTCTAACCCAGCTTTTCATGGTTTTTCTCCACTCTAACCATGCTTTTCTCGGATTTCTGCTCCTCTAACACGCTTTTCTTCGTTTTCTTCCGTTCTAACTCTGCTTTACTTGGTTTTCCTCCGCTCTAACCCCACTTTTCTTGGTTTTCCTCCGCTCTAACCCCGCTTTTCTTGGTTTTCCTCCACTCTAACCCCGCTTTTCTTGGTTTTCCTCCGCTATAACCCCGCTTTTCTTGGTTTTCCTCCGTACTCATTCTGCTTTTCTTGGTTTTCCTCCGCTCTAACCCCGCTTTACTAGGTTTTCATTTGCTCTAACCCTGCTTTTCTTGGTTTTCCTCCGCTCTAACCCCGCTTTTCTTGGTTTTCCTCCTTACTAACCCCTCTTTTCTTGGTTTTCCTCCGCTCTATCTCAGCTTTTCTTGGTTTTCCTCCGCTCTAACCCCGCTTTTCTTGGTTTTCCTCCGCACTTATTCCGCTTTTCTTGGTTTTCCTCAGCTCTAATCTTACTTTTCATGCTTTTCCTCCGCTCTAACCCCGATTTTCTTGGTTTTCCTCCGCACTTACCCCGCTTTTCTTGGTTTTCCTCCCCTCTAACCAAGCTTTTCTTGGTTATCCTTTGCTCTAACCCTGCTTTTCTTGTTTTTTCTCTGCTCTAACCCCGCTTTTCTTGGTTTTCCTCCCTTCTATCCCCGCTTTTCTTGGTTTTCCTCCGTTCTAACCCCTTTTTTCTTGGTTTTCCTCTGCTCTAACTTCACTTTTCTTGGTTTTCCTTTGCTCTAACCCCGCTTTTCTTGGTTTTCCTCTCTTCTATCCCCGCTTTTCTTGGTTTTTCTCTGCTCTAACCCCGTTTCTCTTGGTTTTCCTCCGCTCTAACCCCGCTTTACTTGGTTTTCCTCAGCACTTATTCCGCTTTATTTGTTTTCCTCCGCTCTAATCCCGCTTTTCTTGGTTTTCCTTTGCTCTAACCCCACTTTTCTTGGTTTTCCTCCGCACTAACCTCGTTTTTCTTGGTTTTCCTCCGCACTAACCCCTCTTTTCTTGGTTTTTCTCCACTCTAACCCAGCTTTTCATGGTTTTCCTCCGCACTTATTCTGCTTTTCTTGGTTTTCCTCCGCTTTAACTTCGCTTTTCTTGGTTTTCCTCCGCTCTAACCCCGCTTTACTTGGTTTTCCTCCGCGCTTACCCCGCTTTTCTTGTTTATCCTTCGCTCTAACCCTGCTTTTCTTGGTTTTCCTCCGCACTAACCCCGCTTTTCTTGGTTTTCCTCCACCCTGTCACCGCTTTTAGTGGTTCACCTACGCTCTAACACCACTTTTCTTGGTTTTCCTCCGCTCTATCACAGCTTTTCTTGGTTTTCGTACGATCTAATACCACTTTTCTTGGTTTTTCTCCGCTCTAACCCCGTTTTTCTTGGTTTTCCTCTGCTGTAAAATAGCTTTTCTTTCTTTTCCTTTGCTCTAACCCCACTTTTCTTGGTTTTCCTCCGCACTAACCCCGCTATTATTGGTTTTCCTCCGCTCTAACCCCGCTTTTCTTGGTTTTCCTTCTTTCTAACCCCGCTTGTCTTGGTTTTCCTCCCTTCTATCCCCACTTTTCTTGGTCTTTCTGCGCTCTAACCCCGCTTTTCTTGGTTTTTCTCCTCTCTAACCCCGTTTTTCTTGGTTTTCCTCCTCTCTAACATTGCTTTCCTTGGTTTTCCTTTGCTCTAACCCCTCTTTTCTTGGTTTTCCTCTGCACTAACCCCTCTTTTCTTGGTTTTCCTCCGCACTAACCCCGCTTTTCTTGGTTTTTCTCCACTCTAACCATGCTTTTCTCGGATTTCTGCTGCTCTAGACGCGCTTTTCTTCGTTTTCTTCCTCTCTAAATTCGTTTTCTTGGTTTTCCTCCGATCTAACCCCGCTTTTCTTGGTTTTCCTCCGTACTTATTCTGCTTTTCTTGGTTTTCCTCCGCTCTAACTTCGCTTTTCTTGGTTATCTTCCGCTGTAACCCCACTTTTCATGGTTTTCCTCCGCTCTAACCCCGCTTTTCTTGGTTTTCCTTTGCTCTATCTTCGCTTGTCTTGGTTTTCCTTTGCTCTAACCCTGCTTTTCTTGGTTTTTCTCCGCTCTAACCCCGCTTTTCTTGGTTTTCCTCCGCTCTATCACCGCTTTTAGTGATTTTCCTACGCTCTATCACCACTTTTCTTGGTTTTCCTCCGCTCTATCACCGCTTTTCTTGGTTTTCCTTCGCTCTAACTCCGCTTTTCTTGGTTTTCCTCCGCTCTAACTTCGCTTTTCTTGGTTTTCCTTTGCTCTAACCCTGCTTTTCTTGGTTTTTCTCCGCTCTAACCCCGCTTTTCTTGGTTTTCCTCCGCTCTATCACCGCTTTTAGTGGTTTTCCTACGCTCTATCACCGCTTTTCTTGGTTTTCCTACGCTCTAACACCACTTCTCTTGGTTTACCTCCGCTCTATCACCGCTTTTCTTGGTTTTCCTCCGCTCTAACCCCGCTTTTCTTGGTTTTCCTTTGCTCTAACCCTGCTTTTCTTGGTTTTTCTCCGCTCTAACCCGGATTTTCTTGGTTTTCCTCCCTTCTATCCCCGCTTATCTTTGTTTTTCTCTGCTCCAAACCCGTTTCTCTTTGTTTTCCTCCGCACTAACCCCGCTTTTCTTGGTTTTATCCACTCTAACCCAGCTTTTCATGGTTTTTCTCAACTCTAACCATGCTTTTCTCGGATTTCTGCTCCTCTAACACGCTTTTCTTCGTTTTCTTCCGTTCTAACTCTGCTTTACTTGGTTTTCCTCCGCTCTAACCCCACTTTTCTTGGTTTTCCTCCGCTCTAACCCCGCTTTTCTTGGTTTTCCTTTGCTCTAACCCCGCTTTTCTTGGTTTTCCTCCGGTATAACCCCGCTTTTCTTGGTTTTCCTCCGCTCTAACTTCGCTTTTCTTGTTTTTTCTCCGCTCTAACCCCGCTTTTCTTGGTTTTCATTTGCTCTAACCCTGCTTTTCTTGGTTTTCCTCCGCTCTAACCCCGCTTTTCTTGGTTTTCCTCCTTACTAACCCCTCTTTTCTTGGTTTTCCTCCGCTCTATCTCAGCTTTTCTTGGTTTTCCTCCGCTCTAACCCCGCTTTTCTAGGTTTTCCTCCGCACTTATTCCGCTTTTCTTGGTTTTCCTCAGCTCTAATCTTACTTTTCATGCTTTTCCTCTGCTCTAACCCCTTTTTTCTTGGTTTTCCTCCGCTCTAACCCCGCTTTTCTTGGTTTTCCTCCGCTCTAACCAAGCTTTTCTTGGTTATCCTTTGCTCTAACCCTGCTTTTCTTGTTTTTTCTCTGCTCTAACCCCGCTTTTCTTGGTTTTCCTCCCTTCTATCCCCGCTTTTCTTGGTTTTCCTCCGTTCTAACCCCTTTTTTCTTGGTTTTCCTCTGCTCTAACTTCACTTTTCTTGGTTTTCATTTGCTCTAACCCCGCTTTTCTTGGTTTTCCTCCCTTCTATCCCCGCTTTTCTTGGTTTTTCTCTGCTCTAACCCCGTTTCTCTTGGTTTTCCTCCGCTCTAACCCCGCTTTACTTGGTTTTCCTCCGCACTTATTCCGCTTTATTTGTTTTCCTCCGCTCTAATCCCGCTTTTCCTGGTTTTCCTTTGCTCTAACCCCACTTTTCTTGGTTTTCCTCCGCACTAACCTCGCTTTTCTTGGTTTTCCTCCGCACTAACCCCTCTTTTCTTGGTTTTTCTCCACTCTAACCCAGCTTTTCATGGTTTTCCTCCGCACTTATTCTGCTTTTCTTGGTTTTCCTCCGCTTTAACTTCGCTTTTCTTGGTTTTCCTCCGCTCTAACCCCGCTTTACTTGGTTTTCCTCCGCGCTTACCCCGCTTTTCTTGTTTATCCTTCGCTCTAACCCTGCTTTTCTTGGTTTTCCTCCGCTCTAACCCCGCTTTTCTTGGTTTTCCTCCACCCTGTCACCGCTTTTAGTTGTTTACCTACGCTCTAACACCAATTTTCTTGGTTTTCCTCCGCTCTATCACAGCTTTTCTTGGTTTTCCTACGGTCTAATATCACTTTTCTTGGTTTTTCTCCGCTCTAACCCCGTTTTTCTTGGTTTTCCTCTGCTGTAAAATAGCTTTTCTTTCTTTTCCTTTGCTCTAACCCCACTTTTCTTGGTTTTCCTCCGCACTAACCCCGCTTTTCTTGGTTTTCCTCCGCTCTAACCCCGCTTTTCTTGGTTTTCCTTCTTTCTAACCCCGCTTGTCTTGGTTTTCCTCCCTTCTATCCCCGCTTTTCTTGGTCTTTCTGCGCTCTAACCCCGCTTTTCTTGGTTTTTCTCCTCTCTAACCCCGTTTTTCTTGGTTTTCCTCCACTCTAACATTGCTTTTCTTGGTTTTCCTTTCCTCTAACCCCTCTTTTCTTGGTTTTCCTCTGCACTAACCCCTCTTTTCTTGGTTTTCCTCCGCACTAACCCCGCTTTTCTTGGTTTTTCTCCACTCTAACCATGCTTTTCTCGGATTTCTGCTGCTCTAGCCGCGCTTTTCTTCGTTTTCTTCCTCTCTAAATTCTTTTTCTTGGTTTTCCTCCGATCTAACCCCACTTTTCTTGGTTTTCCTCCGTACTTATTCTGCTTTTCTTGGTTTTCCTCCGCTCTAACTTCGCTTTTCTTGGTTATCTTCCGCTGTAACCCCACTTTTCATGGTTTTCCTCCGCTCTAACCCCGCTTTTCTTGGTTTTCCTTTGCTCTATCTTCGCTTGTCTTGGTTTTCCTTTGCTCTAACCCTGCTTTTCTTGGTTTGTCTCCGCTCTAACCCTGCTTTTCTTGGTTTTCCTCCGCTCTATCACCGCTTTTAGTGATTTTCCTACGCTCTATCACCACTTTTCTTGGTTTTCCTCCGCTCTATCACCGCTTTTCTTGGTTTTCCTTCGCTCTAACCCCGCTTTTCTTGGTTTTCCTCCGCTCTAACTTCGCTTTTCTTGGTTTTCCTTTGCTCTAACCCTGCTTTTCTTGGTTTTTCTCCGCTCTAACCCCGCTTTTCTTGGTTTTCTTCCGCTCTATCACCGCTTTTAGTGGTTTTCCTACGCTCTATCACCGCTTTTCTTGGTTTTCCTACGCTCTAACCCCGCTTTTCTTGGTTTTCCTTTGATCTAACCCTGCTTTTCTTGGTTTTTCTCCGCACTAACCCGGATTTTCTTGGTTTTCCTCCCTTCTATCCCCGCTTATCTTTGTTTTTCTCTGCTCCAAACCCGTTTCTCTTGGTTTTCCTCCGCACTAACCCCGCTTTTCTTGGTTTTCTCCACTCTAACCCAGCTTTTCATGGTTTTTCTCCACTCTAACCATGCTTTTCTCGGATTTCTGCTCCTCTAACACGCTTTTCTTCGTTTTCTTCCGTTCTAACTCTGCTTTACTTGGTTTTCCTCCGCTCTAACCCCACTTTTCTTGGTTTTCCTCCGCTCTAACCCCGCTTTTCTTGGTTTTCCTCCGCTCTAACCCCGCTTTTCTTGGTTTTCCTCCGCTCTAACCCCGCTTTTCTTGGTTTTCCTCCGCTCTAACTTCGCTTTTCTTGTTTTTTCTCCGCTCTAACCCCGCTTTACTTGGTTTTCATTTGCTCTAACCCTGCTTTTCTTGGTTTTCCTCCGCTCTAACCCCGCTTTTCTTGGTTTTCCTCCTTACTAACCCCTCTTTTCTTGGTTTTCCTCCGCTCTATCTCAGCTTTTCTTGGTTTTCCTCCGCTCTAACCCCGCTTTTCTTGGTTTTCCTCCGCACTTATTCCGCTTTTCTTGGTTTTCCTCAGCTCTAATCTTACTTTTCATGCTTTTCCTCCGCTCTAACCCCGATTTTCTTGGTTTTCCTCCGCACTTACCCCGCTTTTCTTGGTTTTCCTCCGCTCTAACCAAGCTTTTCTTGGTTATCCTTTGCTCTAACCCTGCTTTTCTTGTTTTTTCTCTGCTCTAACCCCGCTTTTCTTGGTTTTCCTCCCTTCTATCCCCGCTTTTCTTGGTTTTCCTCCGTTCTAACCCCTTTTTTCTTGGTTTTCCTCTGCTCTAACTTCACTTTTCTTGGTTTTCCTTTGCTCTAACCCCGCTTTTCTTGGATTTCCTCCCTTCTATCCCCACTTTTCTTGGTTTTCCTCCGCACTAACCTCGCTTTTCTTGGTTTTCCTCCGCACTAACCCCTCTTTTCTTGGTTTTTCTCCACTCTAACCCAGCTTTTCATGGTTTTCCTCCGCACTTACCCCGCTTTTCTTGTTTATCCTTCGCTCTAACCCTGCTTTTCTTGGTTTTCCTCCGCACTAACCCCGCTTTTCTTGGTTTTCCTCCACCCTGTCACCGCTTTTAGTGGTTTACCTACGCTCTAACACCACTTTTCTTGGTTTTCCTCCGCTCTATCACAGCTTTTCTTGGTTTTCCTACGGTCTAATACCACTTTTCTTGGTTTTTCTCCGCTCTAACCCCGTTTTTCTTGGTTTTCCTCTGCTGTAAAATAGCTTTTCTTTCTTTTCCTTTGCTCTAACCCCACTTTTCTTGGTTTTCCTCCGCACTAACCCCGCTATTCTTGGTTTTCCTCCGCTCTAACCCCGCTTTTCTTGGTTTTATCCACTCTAACCCAGCTTTTCATGGTTTTTCTCAACTCTAACCATGCTTTTCTCGGATTTCTGCTCCTCTAACACGCTTTTCTTCGTTTTCTTCCGTTCTAACTCTGCTTTACTTGGTTTTCCTCCGCTCTAACCCCACTTTTCTTGGTTTTCCTCCGCTCTAACCCCGCTTTTCTTGGTTTTCCTTTGCTCTAACCCCGCTTTTCTTGGTTTTCCTCCGGTATAACCCCGCTTTTCTTGGTTTTCCTCCGCTCTAACTTCGCTTTTCTTGTTTTTTCTCCGCTCTAACCCCGCTTTTCTTGGTTTTCATTTGCTCTAACCCTGCTTTTCTTGGTTTTCCTCCGCTCTAACCCCGCTTTTCTTGGTTTTCCTCCTTACTAACCCCTCTTTTCTTGGTTTTCCTCCGCTCTATCTCAGCTTTTCTTGGTTTTCCTCCGCTCTAACCCCGCTTTTCTAGGTTTTCCTCCGCACTTATTCCGCTTTTCTTGGTTTTCCTCAGCTCTAATCTTACTTTTCATGCTTTTCCTCTGCTCTAACCCCTTTTTTCTTGGTTTTCCTCCGCTCTAACCCCGCTTTTCTTGGTTTTCCTCCGCTCTAACCAAGCTTTTCTTGGTTATCCTTTGCTCTAACCCTGCTTTTCTTGTTTTTTCTCTGCTCTAACCCCGCTTTTCTTGGTTTTCCTCCCTTCTATCCCCGCTTTTCTTGGTTTTCCTCCGTTCTAACCCCTTTTTTCTTGGTTTTCCTCTGCTCTAACTTCACTTTTCTTGGTTTTCATTTGCTCTAACCCCGCTTTTCTTGGTTTTCCTCCCTTCTATCCCCGCTTTTCTTGGTTTTTCTCTGCTCTAACCCCGTTTCTCTTGGTTTTCCTCCGCTCTAACCCCGCTTTACTTGGTTTTCCTCCGCACTTATTCCGCTTTATTTGTTTTCCTCCGCTCTAATCCCGCTTTTCCTGGTTTTCCTTTGCTCTAACCCCACTTTTCTTGGTTTTCCTCCGCACTAACCTCGCTTTTCTTGGTTTTCCTCCGCACTAACCCCTCTTTTCTTGGTTTTTCTCCACTCTAACCCAGCTTTTCATGGTTTTCCTCCGCACTTATTCTGCTTTTCTTGGTTTTCCTCCGCTTTAACTTCGCTTTTCTTGGTTTTCCTCCGCTCTAACCCCGCTTTACTTGGTTTTCCTCCGCGCTTACCCCGCTTTTCTTGTTTATCCTTCGCTCTAACCCTGCTTTTCTTGGTTTTCCTCCGCTCTAACCCCGCTTTTCTTGGTTTTCCTCCACCCTGTCACCGCTTTTAGTTGTTTACCTACGCTCTAACACCAATTTTCTTGGTTTTCCTCCGCTCTATCACAGCTTTTCTTGGTTTTCCTACGGTCTAATATCACTTTTCTTGGTTTTTCTCCGCTCTAACCCCGTTTTTCTTGGTTTTCCTCTGCTGTAAAATAGCTTTTCTTTCTTTTCCTTTGCTCTAACCCCACTTTTCTTGGTTTTCCTCCGCACTAACCCCGCTTTTCTTGGTTTTCCTCCGCTCTAACCCCGCTTTTCTTGGTTTTCCTTCTTTCTAACCCCGCTTGTCTTGGTTTTCCTCCCTTCTATCCCCGCTTTTCTTGGTCTTTCTGCGCTCTAACCCCGCTTTTCTTGGTTTTTCTCCTCTCTAACCCCGTTTTTCTTGGTTTTCCTCCACTCTAACATTGCTTTTCTTGGTTTTCCTTTCCTCTAACCCCTCTTTTCTTGGTTTTCCTCTGCACTAACCCCTCTTTTCTTGGTTTTCCTCCGCACTAACCCCGCTTTTCTTGGTTTTTCTCCACTCTAACCATGCTTTTCTCGGATTTCTGCTGCTCTAGCCGCGCTTTTCTTCGTTTTCTTCCTCTCTAAATTCTTTTTCTTGGTTTTCCTCCGATCTAACCCCACTTTTCTTGGTTTTCCTCCGTACTTATTCTGCTTTTCTTGGTTTTCCTCCGCTCTAACTTCGCTTTTCTTGGTTATCTTCCGCTGTAACCCCACTTTTCATGGTTTTCCTCCGCTCTAACCCCGCTTTTCTTGGTTTTCCTTTGCTCTATCTTCGCTTGTCTTGGTTTTCCTTTGCTCTAACCCTGCTTTTCTTGGTTTGTCTCCGCTCTAACCCTGCTTTTCTTGGTTTTCCTCCGCTCTATCACCGCTTTTAGTGATTTTCCTACGCTCTATCACCACTTTTCTTGGTTTTCCTCCGCTCTATCACCGCTTTTCTTGGTTTTCCTTCGCTCTAACCCCGCTTTTCTTGGTTTTCCTCCGCTCTAACTTCGCTTTTCTTGGTTTTCCTTTGCTCTAACCCTGCTTTTCTTGGTTTTTCTCCGCTCTAACCCCGCTTTTCTTGGTTTTCTTCCGCTCTATCACCGCTTTTAGTGGTTTTCCTACGCTCTATCACCGCTTTTCTTGGTTTTCCTACGCTCTAACCCCGCTTTTCTTGGTTTTCCTTTGATCTAACCCTGCTTTTCTTGGTTTTTCTCCGCACTAACCCGGATTTTCTTGGTTTTCCTCCCTTCTATCCCCGCTTATCTTTGTTTTTCTCTGCTCCAAACCCGTTTCTCTTGGTTTTCCTCCGCACTAACCCCGCTTTTCTTGGTTTTCTCCACTCTAACCCAGCTTTTCATGGTTTTTCTCCACTCTAACCATGCTTTTCTCGGATTTCTGCTCCTCTAACACGCTTTTCTTCGTTTTCTTCCGTTCTAACTCTGCTTTACTTGGTTTTCCTCCGCTCTAACCCCACTTTTCTTGGTTTTCCTCCGCTCTAACCCCGCTTTTCTTGGTTTTCCTCCGCTCTAACCCCGCTTTTCTTGGTTTTCCTCCGCTCTAACCCCGCTTTTCTTGGTTTTCCTCCGCTCTAACTTCGCTTTTCTTGTTTTTTCTCCGCTCTAACCCCGCTTTACTTGGTTTTCATTTGCTCTAACCCTGCTTTTCTTGGTTTTCCTCCGCTCTAACCCCGCTTTTCTTGGTTTTCCTCCTTACTAACCCCTCTTTTCTTGGTTTTCCTCCGCTCTATCTCAGCTTTTCTTGGTTTTCCTCCGCTCTAACCCCGCTTTTCTTGGTTTTCCTCCGCACTTATTCCGCTTTTCTTGGTTTTCCTCAGCTCTAATCTTACTTTTCATGCTTTTCCTCCGCTCTAACCCCGATTTTCTTGGTTTTCCTCCGCACTTACCCCGCTTTTCTTGGTTTTCCTCCGCTCTAACCAAGCTTTTCTTGGTTATCCTTTGCTCTAACCCTGCTTTTCTTGTTTTTTCTCTGCTCTAACCCCGCTTTTCTTGGTTTTCCTCCCTTCTATCCCCGCTTTTCTTGGTTTTCCTCCGTTCTAACCCCTTTTTTCTTGGTTTTCCTCTGCTCTAACTTCACTTTTCTTGGTTTTCCTTTGCTCTAACCCCGCTTTTCTTGGATTTCCTCCCTTCTATCCCCACTTTTCTTGGTTTTCCTCCGCACTAACCTCGCTTTTCTTGGTTTTCCTCCGCACTAACCCCTCTTTTCTTGGTTTTTCTCCACTCTAACCCAGCTTTTCATGGTTTTCCTCCGCACTTACCCCGCTTTTCTTGTTTATCCTTCGCTCTAACCCTGCTTTTCTTGGTTTTCCTCCGCACTAACCCCGCTTTTCTTGGTTTTCCTCCACCCTGTCACCGCTTTTAGTGGTTTACCTACGCTCTAACACCACTTTTCTTGGTTTTCCTCCGCTCTATCACAGCTTTTCTTGGTTTTCCTACGGTCTAATACCACTTTTCTTGGTTTTTCTCCGCTCTAACCCCGTTTTTCTTGGTTTTCCTCTGCTGTAAAATAGCTTTTCTTTCTTTTCCTTTGCTCTAACCCCACTTTTCTTGGTTTTCCTCCGCACTAACCCCGCTATTCTTGGTTTTCCTCCGCTCTAACCCCGCTTTTCTTGGTTTTCCTTCTTTCTAACCCCGCTTGTCTTGGTTTTCCTCCCTTCTATCCCCGCTTTTCTTGGTTTTCCTCCGCTCTAACCCCACTTTTCTTGGTTTTCCTCCGCTCTAACCCCGCTTTTCTTGGTTTTCCTCCGCTCTAACCCCGCTTTTCTTGGTTTTCCTCCGCTCTAACCCTGCTTTTCTTGGTTTTCCTCCGCTCTAACCCCGCTTTTCTTGGTTTTCCTCCTTACTAACCCCTCTTTTCTTGGATTTCCTCCGCTCTATCTCAGCTTTTCTTGGTTTTCCTCCGCTCTAACCCCGCTTTTCTTGGTTTTCCTCCGCACTTATTCCGCTTTTCTTGGTTTTCCTCAGCTCTAATCTTACTTTTCATGCTTTTCCTCCGCTCTAACCCCGATTTTCTTTGTTTTCCTCCGCACTTACCCCGCTTTTCTTGGTTTTCCTCCGCTCTAACCAAGCTTTTCTTGGTTTTCCTTTGCTCTAACCCTGCTTTTCTTGTTTTTTCTCTGCTCTAACCCCGCTTTTCTTGGTTTTCCTCCCTTCTATCCCCGCTTTTCTTGGTTTTCCTCCGTTCTAACCCCTTTTTTCTTGGTTTTCCTCTGCTCTAACTTCACTTTTCTTGGTTTTCCATTGCTCTAACCCCGCTTTTCTTGGTTTTCCTCCACTGTAATCCCGCTTTTTTTGGTTTTTCTCCGCTCTAACCTACCTTTTCATCGTTTTCCTCCGCTCTAACCCCGCTTTTCTTGGTTTTTCTCCCTTCTATCCCCGCTTTTTATGGTCTTTCTGCGCTCTAACCCCGCTTTTCTTGGTTTTTCTCTTCGCTAACCCCGTTTTTCTTGGTTTTCCTCCGCTCTAACATTGCTTTTCTTGGTTTTCCTTTGCTCTAACCCCTCTTTTCTTGGTTTTCCTCTGCAGTAACCCCGCTTTTCTTGGTTTTTCTCCGCTCTAACCCCGCTTTTCATGGTTTTTCTCCACTCTAACCATGCTTTTCTCGGATTTCTGCTGCTCTAACCGCGCTTTTCTTCGTTTTCTTCCTCTCTAACTTCTTTTTCTTGGTTTTCCTCCGCTCTAACCCCGCTTTTCTTGGTTATCCTCCGCACTTATTCCACTTTTCTTGGTTTTCCTCCGCTCTAACTTCGCTTTTCTTGGTTTTCCTACGCTCTAACACCACTTTTCTTGGTTTTCCTCCGCTCTATCAACTTTTTTCTTGGTTTTCCTGCGCTCTAACCCAGCTTTTCTTTGTTTTCCTTTTATCTAACCCTGCTTTTCTTGGTTTTTCTCCGCTCTAACCCCTCTTTTCTTGGTTTTTCTCCTCTCCAACTATGCTTTTCTCGGATTTCTGCTGCTCTAACCACGCTTTTCTTCGTTTTCTTCCGTTCTAACTCTGCTTTACTTGGTTTTCCTCCGCTCTAACCCCGCTTTTCTTGGTTTTCCTCCGCTCTAACTTCACTTTTCTTTGTTTTCCATTGCTCTAACCCCGCTTTTCTTGGTTTTTCTCCTCTCTAACCCAGCTTTTCATCGTTTTTCTCCTCTCTAGCCATGCTTTTCTCGGATTTCTGCTGCTCTAACCACGATTTTCTTCGTTTTCTTCCGTTCTAACTCTGCTTTACTTGGTTTTCCTCCGCTCTAACCCCACTTTTCTTGGTTTTCCTCCGCTCTAACCTCGCTTTTCTTGGTTTTCCTCCGCTATAACCCCGCTTTTCTTGGTTTTCCTACGCTCTAACCTAGCTTTTCTTGGTTTTCCTCTGCTCTAACCCCGCTTTTCTTGGTTTTCATTTGCTCTAACCCTGCTTTTCTTGGTTTTCCTCCGCTCCAACCCCGCTTTTCTTGGTTTTCCTCCTTTCTAACCCCTCTTTTCTTGGTTTTCCTTCGCTCTATCTCAGCTTTTCTTGGTTTTCCACCGCTCTAACCCCGCTTTTTTGGTTTTCCTCCGCACTTATTCCGCTTTTCTTGGTTTTCCTCAGCTCTAACCTTAATTTCATGCTTTTCCTCCGCTCTAAGCCCGATTTTCTTGGTTTCCTCCGCTCTTACCCCGCTTTTCTTTGTTTTCCTCCATTCTAACCCCTCTTTTCTTGGTTTTCCTCTGATCTAACTTCACTTTTCTTGGTTTTCCATTGCTCTAACCCCGCTTTTCTTGGTTTTCCTCCACTCTAATCCCGCTTTTCTTTGTTTTTCTCCGCTCTAACCCACCTTTTCATCGTTTTCCTTTGCTCTAATTCCGCTTTTCTTGGTTTTCCTCCCTTCTATCCCCGCTTTTCTTGGTTTTTCTCCTCTCTAACCCTGTTTCTCGTGGTTTTCCTCCGCTCTAACACCGCTTTTCTTGTTTTTCCTTTGCTCTAACCCCGCTTTTCTTGGTTTTCCTCCGCACTAACCCCTCTTTTGTTGGTTTTCCTCTGCAGTAACCCCGCTTTTCTTGGTTTTTCTCCGCTCTAACCCCGCTTTTCATGGTTTTTCTCCACTCTAACCATGCTTTTCTCGGATTTCTGCTGCTCTAACCGCGCTTTTCTTCGTTTTCTTCCTCTCTAACTTCTTTTTCTTGGTTATCCTCCGCTCTAACCCCGCTTTTCTTGGTTATCCTCCGCACTTATTCCACTTTTCTTGGTTTTCCTCCGCTCTAACTTCGCTTTTCTTGGTTTTCCTCCGCTCTAACCCCGCTTTTCTTGGTTTTCATTTGCTCTAACCCTGCTTTTCTTGGTTTTCCTCCTCTCTAACCCCGCTTTTCTTGGTTTTCCTTCTTTCTAACCCCGCTTGTCTTGGTTTTCCTCCCTTCTATCCCCGCTTTTCTTGGTTTTCCTCCGCTCTAACCCCACTTTTCTTGGTTTTCCTCCGCTCTAACCCCGCTTTTCTTGGTTTTCCTCCGCTCTAACCCCGCTTTTCTTGGTTTTCCTCCGCTATAACCCCGCTTTTCTTGGTTTTCCTCTGCCCTAACTTCGCTTTTCTTGTTTTTTCTCCGCTCTAACCCCGCTTTTCTTGGTTTTCATTTGCTCTAACCCTGCTTTTCTTGGTTTTCCTCCGCTCTAACCCCGCTTTTCTTGGTTTTCCTCCTTACTAACCCCTCTTTTCTTGGATTTCCTCCGCTCTATCTCAGCTTTTCTTGGTTTTCCTCCGCTCTAACCCCGCTTTTCTTGGTTTTCCTCCGCTCTTATTCCGCTTTTCTTGGTTTTCCTCAGCTCTAATCTTACTTTTCATGCTTTTCCTCCGCTCTAACCCCGATTTTCTTGGTTTTCCTCCGCACTTACCCCGCTTTTCTTGGTTTTCCTCCGCTCTAACCAAGCTTTTCTTGGTTTTCCTTTGCTCTAACCCTGCTTTTCTTGTTTTTTCTCTGCTCTAACCCCGCTTTTCTTGGTTTTCCTCCCTTCTATCCCCGCTTTTCTTGGTTTTCCTCCGTTCTAACCCCTTTTTTCTTGGTTTTCCTCTGCTCTAACTTCACTTTTCTTGGTTTTCCATTGCTCTAACCCCGCTTTTCTTGGTTTTCCTCCACTGTAATCCCGCTTTTTTTGGTTTTTCTCCGCTCTAACCTACCTTTTCATCGTTTTCCTCCGCTCTAACCCCGCTTTTCTTGGTTTTTCTCCCTTCTATCCCCGCTTTTTATGGTCTTTCTGCGCTCTAACCCCGCTTTTCTTGGTTTTTCTCTTCTCTAACCCCGTTTTTCTTGGTTTTCCTCCGCTCTAACATTGCTTTTCTTGGTTTTCCTTTGCTCTAACCCCTCTTTTCTTGGTTTTCCTCTGCAGTAACCCCGCTTTTCTTGGTTTTTCTCCGCTCTAACCCCGCTTTTCATGGTTTTTCTCCACTCTAACCATGCTTTTCTCGGATTTCTGCTGCTCTAACCGCGCTTTTCTTCGTTTTCTTCCTCTCTAACTTCTTTTTCTTGGTTTTCCTCCGCTCTAACCCCGCTTTTCTTGGTTATCCTCCGCACTTATTCCACTTTTCTTGGTTTTCCTCCGCTCTAACTTCGCTTTTCTTGGTTTTCCTACGCTCTAACACCACTTTTCTTGGTTTTCCTCCGCTCTATCAACTTTTTTCTTGGTTTTCCTGCGCTCTAACCCAGCTTTTCTTTGTTTTCCTTTTATCTAACCCTGCTTTTCTTGGTTTTTCTCCGCTCTAACCCCTCTTTTCTTGGTTTTTCTCCTCTCCAACTATGCTTTTCTCGGATTTCTGCTGCTCTAACCACGCTTTTCTTCGTTTTCTTCCGTTCTAACTCTGCTTTACTTGGTTTTCCTCCGCTCTAACCCCGCTTTTCTTGGTTTTCCTCCGCTCTAACTTCACTTTTCTTTGTTTTCCATTGCTCTAACCCCGCTTTTCTTGGATTTCCTCCGCTCTAACCCCGCTTTTCATGGTTTTTCGCCACTCTAACCATGCTTTTCTCGGATTTCTGCTGCTCTAACCACGCTTTTCCTTGTTTTCTTCCGTTCTAACTCTGCTTTACTTGGTTTTCCTCCGCTCTAACCCCGCTTTTCTTGGTTTTCCTCCGCTCTAACCTCGCTTTTCTTGGTTTTCCTCCGCTATAACCCCGCTTTTCTTGGTTTTCCTACGCTCTAACCTAGCTTTTCTTGGTTTTCCTCTGCTCTAACCCCGCTTTTCTTGGTTTTCATTTGCTCTAACCCTGCTTTTCTTGGTTTTCCTCCGCTCCAACCCCGCTTTTCTTGGTTTTCCTCCTTTCTAACCCCTCTTTTCTTGGTTTTCCTTCGCTCTATCTCAGCTTTTCTTGGTTTTCCACCGCTCTAACCCCGCTTTTTTGGTTTTCCTCCGCACTTATTCCGCTTTTCTTGGTTTTCCTCAGCTCTAACCTTAATTTCATGCTTTTCCTCCGCTCTAAGCCCGATTTTCTTGGTTTCCTCCGCTCTTACCCCGCTTTTCTTTGTTTTCCTCCATTCTAACCCCTCTTTTCTTGGTTTTCCTCTGCTCTAACTTCACTTTTCTTGGTTTTCCATTGCTCTAACCCCGCTTTTCTTGGTTTTCCTCCACTCTAATCCCGCTTTTCTTTGTTTTTCTCCGCTCTAACCCACCTTTTCATCGTTTTCCTTTGCTCTAATTCCGCTTTTCTTGGTTTTCCTCCCTTCTATCCCCGCTTTTCTTGGTTTTTCTCCTCTCTAACCCTGTTTCTCGTGGTTTTCCTCCGCTCTAACACCGCTTTTCTTGTTTTTCCTTTGCTCTAACCCCGCTTTTCTTGGTTTTCCTCCGCACTAACCCCTCTTTTGTTGGTTTTCCTCTGCAGTAACCCCGCTTTTCTTGGTTTTTCTCCGCTCTAACCCCGCTTTTCATGGTTTTTCTCCACTCTAACCATGCTTTTCTCGGATTTCTGCTGCTCTAACCCCGCTTTTCTTCGTTTTCTTCCTCTCTAACTTCTTTTTCTTGGTTATCCTCCGCTCTAACCCCGCTTTTCTTGGTTATCCTCCGCACTTATTCCACTTTTCTTGGTTTTCCTCCGCTCTAACTTCGCTTTTCTTGGTTTTCCTCCGCTCTAACCCCGCTTTTCTTGGTTTTCATTTGCTCTAACCCTGCTTTTCTTGGTTTTCCTCCTCTCTAACCCCGCTTTTCTTGGTTTTCCTCCTTTCTAACCCCGCTTTTCTTGGTTTCCCTCCGCTCAATCACCACTTTTCTTGGTTTTCCTCCGCTCTAACCCCGCTTTTCTTGGTTTTCCTACGCTCTAACCTAGCTTTTCTTGGTTTTCCTCTGCTCTAACCCCGCTTTTCTTGGTTTTCATTTGCTCTAACCCTGCTTTTCTTGGTTTTCCTCCGCTCCAACTTCGCTTTTCTTGGTTTTCCTCCTTTCTAACCCCTCTTTTCTTGGTTTTCCTTCGCTCTATCTCAGCTTTTCTTGGTTTTCCACCGCTCTAACCCCGCTTTTTTGGTTTTCCTCCGCACTTATTCCGCTTTTCTTGGTTTTCCTCAGCTCTAACCTTAATTTCATGCTTTTCCTCCGCTCTAAGCCCGATTTTCTTGGTTTCCTCCGCTCTTACCCCGCTTTTCTTTGTTTTCCTCCATTCTAACCCCTCTTTTCTTGGTTTTCCTCTGCTCTAACTTCACTTTTCTTGGTTTTCCATTGCTCTAACCCCGCTTTTCTTGGTTTTCCTCCACTCTAATCCCGCTTTTCTTTGTTTTTCTCCGCTCTAACCCACCTTTTCATCGTTTTCCTTTGCTCTAATTCCGCTTTTCTTGGTTTTCCTCCCTTCTATCCCCGCTTTTCTTGGTTTTTCTCCTCTCTAACCCTGTTTCTCGTGGTTTTCCTCCGCTCTAACACCGCTTTTCTTGTTTTTCCTTTGCTCTAACCCCGCTTTTCTTGGTTTTCCTCCGCACTAACCCCTCTTTTGTTGGTTTTCCTCTGCAGTAACCCCGCTTTTCTTGGTTTTTCTCCGCTCTAACCCCGCTTTTCATGGTTTTTCTCCACTCTAACCATGCTTTTCTCGGATTTCTGCTGCTCTAACCCCGCTTTTCTTCGTTTTCTTCCTCTCTAACTTCTTTTTCTTGGTTATCCTCCGCTCTAACCCCGCTTTTCTTGGTTATCCTCCGCACTTATTCCACTTTTCTTGGTTTTCCTCCGCTCTAACTTCGCTTTTCTTGGTTTTCCTCCTTTCTATCCCCGCTTTTCTTGGTTTTCATTTGCTCTAACCCTGCTTTTCTTGGTTTTCCTCCTCTCTAACCCCGCTTTTCTTGGTTTTCCTCCTTTCTAACCCCGCTTTTCTTTGTTTCCCTCCGCTCAATCACCACTTTTCTTGGTTTTCCTTCGCTCTATCACCACTTTTCTTGGTTTTCCTCCGCTCTAACCCCGCTTTTCTTGGTTTTCATCCGCTCTAACCCCGCTTTTCTTGGTTTTCCTTAGCTCTAACCCCGCTTTTCTTGGTTTTCCTCCGCTCTAACTTCACTTTTCTTTGTTTTCCATTGCTCTAACCCCGCTTTTCTTGGTTTTCCTCCGCTCTAATCTTGCTTTTCATGGTTTTTCTCCGCTCTAACCCAGCTTTTCATCGTTTTTCTCTACTCCAGCCATGCTTTTCTCGGATTTCTGCTGCTCTAACCACGCTTTTCTTCGTTTTCTTCCGTTCTAACTCTGCTTAACTTGGTTTTTCTCCGCTCTAACCCCGCTTTTCTTGGTTTTCCTCCGCTCTAACCCCGCTTTTCTTAGTTTTCCTCCGCTATAACCTTGCTTTTCTTGGTTTTCCTACGCTCTAATCCCGCTTTTCTTGGTTTTTCTCCGCTCTAACCCAGCTTTTCAGCGTTTTTCTCCACTCTAGCCATGCTTTTCTCGGATTTCTGCTGCTCTAACCACTATTTTCTTCGTTTTCTTCCGTTCTAACTCTGCTTTACTTGGTTTTCCTCCGCTCTAACCCCACTTTTCTTGGTTTTCCTCCGCTCTAACCCCGCTTTTCTTGGTTTTCCTCCGCTATAACCCCGCTTTTCTTGGTTTTCCTACGCTCTAACCCCTCTTTTCTTGGTTTTCATTTGCTCTAACCCTGCTTTTCTTGGTTTTCCTCCGCTCTAACCCCGCTTTTCTTGGTTTTCCTCCTTTCTAACCCCTCTTTTCTTGGTTTTCCTTCGCTCTATCTCAGCTTTTCTTGGTTTTCCACCGCTCTAACCCCGCTTTTCTTGGTTTTCCTCCGCACTTATTCCGCTTTTCTTGGTTTTCCTCAGCTCTAACCTTACTTTTCATGCTTTTCCTCCGCTCTAACCCCGATTTTCTTGGTTTCCTCCGCTCTTACCCCGCTTTTCTTGGTTTTCCTCCGCTCTAACCAAGCTTTTCTTGGTTTTCCTCAGCTCTAACCTTACTTTTCATGCTTTTCCTCCGCTCTAAGCCCAATTTTCTTGGTTATCCTCCGCTCTTACCCCGC
This sequence comes from Coturnix japonica, assembly GCF_054131305.1. Lineage (NCBI taxonomy): Eukaryota > Metazoa > Chordata > Aves > Galliformes > Phasianidae > Coturnix > Coturnix japonica. Next base: position 435,924 of record NC_140674.1, on the reverse strand, counting down.
TTTTCTTGGTTTTCCTCCGTTCTAACCCCTCTTTTCTTTGTTTTCCTCTGCTCTAACTTCACTTTTCTTGGTTTTCCATTGCTCTAACCCCGCTTTTCTTGGTTATCCTCCACTCTAATCCCGCTTTTCTTGGTTTTTCTCCGCTCTAACCCATCTTTTCATCGTTTTCCTTTGCTCTAACCCCGCTTTTCTTGGTTTTTCTCCTCTCTCACCCTGTTTCTCGTGGTTTTCCTCCGCTCTAACACCGCTTTTCTTGTTTTTCCTTTGCTCTAACCCCGCTTTTCTTGGTTTTCCTCCGCACTAACCCCTCTTTTCTTGGTTTTCCTCTGCAGTAACCCCGCTTTTCTTGGTTTTTCTCCGCTCTAACCCCGCTTTTCATGGTTTTTCTCCACTCTAACCATGCTTTTCTCGGATTTCTGCTGCTCTAACCGCGCTTTTCTTCGTTTTCTTCCTCTCTAACTTCTTTTTCTTGGTTTTCCTCTGCTCTAACCCCGCTTTTCTTGGTTATCCTCCGCACTTATTCCACTTTTCTTGGTTTTCCTCCGCTCTAACTTCGCTTTTCTTGGTTTTCCTCCGCTCTAACCCCGCTTTTCTTGTTTTTCCTTTGCTCTAACCCCGCTTTTCTTGGTTTTCCTCCGCTCTAACCCCGCTTTTCTTGGATTTCCTCCGCTCTAACCCCGCTTTTCTTGGTTTTCCTCCACTCTAACTTCGCTTTTCTTGGTTTTTCTCCGCTCTAACCCTGCTTTTCTTGGTTTTCCTCCGCTCTAACCCCGCTTTTCTTGGTTTTCCTCCTTTCTAACCCCGCTTTTCTTGGTTTTCCTCCGCTCTATCACCACTTTTCTTGGTTTTCCTCCGCTCTAACCCCGCTTTTCTTGGTTTTCATCCGCTCTAACCCCACTTTTCTTGGTTTTCCTCCGCTCTAACCCCGCTTTTCTTGGTTTTCCTCCGCTCTAACTTCACTTTTCTTTGTTTTCCATTGCTCTATCACCGCTTTTCTTGGTTTTCCTCCGCTCTAATCTTGCTTTTCATGGTTTTTCTCCGCTCTAACCCAGCTTTTCATCATTTTTCTCTACTCTAGCCATGCTTTTCTCGGATTTCTGCTGCTCTAACCACGCTTTTCTTCGTTTTCTTCCGTTCTAACTCTGCTTTACTTGGTTTTCCTCCGCTCTAACCCCGCTTTTCTTGGTTTTCCTCCGCTATAACCCCGCTTTTCTTGGTTTTCCTCCGCTATAACCTTGCTTGGTTTTCCTACGCTCTAATCCCGCTTTTCTTGGTTTTTCTCCGCTCTAACCCAGCTTTTCATCATTTTTCTCCACTCTAGCCATGCTTTTCTCGGATTTCTGCTGCTCTAACCACGATTTTTTTCGTTTTCTTCCGTTCTAACTCTGCTTTACTTGGTTTTCCTCCGCTCTAACCCCACTTTTCTTGGTTTTCCTCCGCTCTAACCCCGCTTTTCTTGGTTTTCCTCCGCTATAACCCCGCTTTTCTTGGTTTTCCTACGCTCTAACCTAGCTTTTCTTGGTTTTCCTCCGCTCTAACCCCGCTTTTCTTGGTTTTCATTTGCTCTAACCCTGCTTTTCTTGGTTTTCCTCCGCTCTAACCCCGCTTTTCTTGGTTTTCCTCCTTTCTAACCCCTCTTTTCTTGGTTTTCCTTCGCTCTATCTCAGCTTTTCTTGGTTTTCCACCGCTCTAACCCCGCTTTTCTTGGTTTTCCTCAGCTCTAACCTTACTTTTCATGCTTTTCCTTTGCTCTAACCCCGATTTTCTTGGTTTCCTCCGCTCTTACCCCGCTTTTCTTGGTTTTCCTCTGCTCTAACTTCACTTTTCTTGGTTTTCCTTTGCTCTAACCCTGCTTTTCTTGTTTTTTCTCTGCTCTAACCCCGCTTTTCTTGGTTTTCCTCCCTTCTATCCCCGCTTTTCTTGGTTTTCCTCCGTTCTAACCCCTCTTTTCTTGGTTTTCCTCTGCTCTAACTTCACTTTTCTTGGTTTTCCATTGCTCTAACCCCGCTTTTCTTGGTTTTCCTCCACTCTAATCCCGCTTTTCTTGGTTTTTCTCCGCTCTAACCCACCTTTTCATCGTTTTCCTTTGCTCTAACCCCGCTTTTCTTGGTTTTCCTCCCTTCTATCCCCGCTTTTCTTGGTTTTTCTCCTCTCTAACCCTGTTTCTCGTGGTTTTCCTCCGCTCTTACACCGCTTTTCTTGTTTTTCCTTTGCTCTAACCCCGCTTTTCTTGGTTTTCCTCCGCACTAACCCCTATTTTCTTGGTTTTCCTACGCTCTAATCCCGCTTTTCTTGGTTTTTCTCCGCTCTAACCCACCTTTTCATCGTTTTTCTCCACTCTAGCCATGCTTTTCTCGGATTTCTGCTGCTCTAACCACGATTTTCTTCGTTTTCTTCCGTTCTAACTCTGCTTTACTTGGTTTTCCTCCTCTCTAACCCCGTTTTTCTTGGTTTTCATCCGCTCTAACTTCACTTTTCTTGGTTTTCCATTGCTCTAACCCCGCTTTTCTTTGTTTTCCACCGCTCTAATCCCTCTTTTCTTGGTTTTTCTCCGCTCTAACCCAGCTTTTCATCGTTTTTCTCCAATCTAACCATGCTTTTCTCGGATTTCTGCTGCTCTAACACGCTTTTATTCGTTTTCTTCCGTTCTAACTCTGCTTTACTTGGTTTTCCTCTGCTCTAACCCCGCTTTCCTTGGTTTTCCTCTGCTATAACCCCGCTTTTCTTGGTTTTCATTTGCTCTAACCCTGCTTTTCTTGGTTTTCCTCCTCTCTAACCCTGCTTTTCTTGGTTTTCCTTCGCTCTATCTCAGCTTTTCTTGGTTTTCCTCCGCTCTAACCCTGTATTTCTTGGTTTTCCTCCGCACTTATTCCGCTTTTCTTGGTTTTCCTCAGCTCTAACCTTACTTTCCATGCTTTTCCTCCGCTCTAACCCCGATTTTCTTGGTTTTCCTCCGCTCTTACCCCGCTTTTCTTGGTTTTCCTCCGCTCTAACCCCGTATTTCTTGGTTTTCCTCCGCACTTATTCCGCTTTTCTTGGTTTTCCTCAGCTCTAACCTTACTTTCCATGCTTTTCCTCCGCTCTAACCCCGATTTTCTTGGTTTTCCTCCGCTCTTACCCCGCTTTTCTTGGTTTTTCTCCGCTCTAACCCACCTTTTCATCGTTTTCCTTTGCTCTAACCCCGCTTTTCTTGGTTTTCCTCCCTTCTATCCCCTCTTTTCTTGGTTTTTCTCCTCTCTAACCCTGTTTCTCGTGGTTTTCCTCCGCTCTTACACCGCTTTTCTTGTTTTTCCTTTGCTCTAACCCCGCTTTTCTTGGTTTTCCTCCGCACTAACCCCTCTTTTCTTGGTTTTCCTCTGCAGTAACCCCGTTTTTCTTGGATTTCCTACGCTCTAACCCAGCTTTTCTTGGTTTTCCTCCGCTCTAACTTCGCTTTTCTTGGTTTTCCTTTGCTCTAACCCTGTTTTTCTTGGTTTTCCTCTGCTCTAACCCCGCTTTTCTTGGTTTTCCTCCGCTCTAACCCCGCTTCTCTTGGTTTTCCTCCGCTCTATCACCACTTTTCTTGGTTTTCCTCCGCTCTAACCCCGCTTTTCTTGGTTTTCCTTTGCTCTAACCCCGCTTTTCTTGGTTTTCCTCCGGTATAACCCCGCTTTTCTTGGTTTTCCTCCGCTCTAACTTCGCTTTTCTTGTTTTTTCTCCGCTCTAACCCCGCTTTTCTTGGTTTTCATTTGCTCTAACCCTGCTTTTCTTGGTTTTCCTCCGCTCTAACCCCGCTTTTCTTGGTTTTCCTCCTTACTAACCCCTCTTTTCTTGGTTTTCCTCCGCTCTATCTCAGCTTTTCTTGGTTTTCCTCCGCTCTAACCCCGCTTTTCTAGGTTTTCCTCCGCACTTATTCCGCTTTTCTTGGTTTTCCTCAGCTCTAATCTTACTTTTCATGCTTTTCCTCTGCTCTAACCCCGATTTTCTTGGTTTTCCTCCGCCCTTACCCCGCTTTTCTTGGTTTTCCTCCGCTCTAACCAAGCTTTTCTTGGTTATCCTTTGCTCTAACCCTGCTTTTCTTGTTTTTTCTCTGCTCTAACCCCGCTTTTCTTGGTTTTCCTCCCTTCTATCCCCGCTTTTCTTGGTTTTCCTCCGTTCTAACCCCTTTTTTCTTGGTTTTCCTCTGCTCTAACTTCACTTTTCTTGGTTTTCCTTTGCTCTAACCCCGCTTTTCTTGGTTTTCCTCCCTTCTATCCCCGCTTTTCTTGGTTTTTCTCTGCTCTAACCCCGTTTCTCTTGGTTTTCCTCCGCTCTAACCCCGCTTTACTTGGTTTTCCTCCGCACTTATTCCGCTTTATTTGTTTTCCTCCGCTCTAATCCCGCTTTTCCTGGTTTTCCTTTGCTCTAACCCCACTTTTCTTGTTTTTCCTTTGCACTAACCTCGCTTTTCTTGGTTTTCCTCCGCACTAACCCCTCTTTTCTTGGTTTTTCTCCACTCTAACCCAGCTTTTCATGGTTTTCCTCCACACTTATTCTGCTTTTCTTGGTTTTCCTCCGCTTTAACTTCGCTTTTCTTGGTTTTCCTCCGCTCTAACTCCGCTTTACTTGGTTTTCCTCCGCGCTTACCCCGCTTTTCTTGTTTATCCTTCGCTCTAACCCTGCTTTTCTTGGTTTTCCTCCGCTCTAACCCCGCTTTTCTTGGTTTTCCTCCACCCTGTCACCGCTTTTAGTGGTTTACCTACGCTCTAACACCAATTTTCTTGGTTTTCCTCCGCTCTATCACAGCTTTTCTTGGTTTTCCTACGGTCTAATACCACTTTTCTTGGTTTTTCTCCGCTCTAACCCCGTTTTTCTTGGTTTTCCTCTGCTGTAAAATAGCTTTTCTTTCTTTTCCTTTGCTCTAACCCCACTTTTCTTGGTTTTCCTCCGCACTAACCCCGCTTTTCTTGGTTTTCCTCCGCTCTAACCCCGCTTTTCTTGGTTTTCCTTCTTTCTAACCCCGCTTGTCTTGGTTTTCCTCCCTTCTATCCCCGCTTTTCTTGGTCTTTCTGCGCTCTAACCCCGCTTTTCTTGGTTTTTCTCCTCTCTAACCCCGTTTTTCTTGGTTTTCCTCCACTCTAACATTGCTTTTCTTGGTTTTCCTTTCCTCTAACCCCTCTTTTCTTGGTTTTCCTCTGCACTAACCCCTCTTTTCTTGGTTTTCCTCCGCACTAACCCCGCTTTTCTTGGTTTTTCTCCACTCTAACCATGCTTTTCTCGGATTTCTGCTGCTCTAGACGCGCTTTTCTTTGTTTTCTTCCTCTCTAAATTCTTTTTCTTGGTTTTCCTCCGATCTAACCCCGCTTTTCTTGGTTTTCCTCCGTACTTATTCTGCTTTTCTTGGTTTTCCTCCGCTCTAACTTCGCTTTTCTTGGTTATCTTCCGCTGTAACCCCACTTTTCATGGTTTTCCTCCGCTCTAACCCCGCTTTTCTTGGTTTTCCTTTGCTCTATCTTCGCTTGTCTTGGTTTTCCTTTGCTCTAACCCTGCTTTTCTTGGTTTGTCTCCGCTCTAACCCTGCTTTTCTTGGTTTTCCTCCGCTCTATCACCGCTTTTAGTGATTTTCCTACGCTCTATCACCACTTTTCTTGGTTTTCCTCCGCTCTATCACCGCTTTTCTTGGTTTTCTCCACTCTAACCCAGCTTTTCATGGTTTTTCTCCACTCTAACCATGCTTTTCTCGGATTTCTGCTCCTCTAACACGCTTTTCTTCGTTTTCTTCCGTTCTAACTCTGCTTTACTTGGTTTTCCTCCGCTCTAACCCCACTTTTCTTGGTTTTCCTCCGCTCTAACCCCGCTTTTCTTGGTTTTCCTCCGCTCTAACCCCGCTTTTCTTGGTTTTCCTCCGCTATAACCCCGCTTTTCTTGGTTTTCCTCCGCTCTAACTTCGCTTTTCTTGTTTTTTCTCCGCTCTAACCCCGCTTTACTTGGTTTTCATTTGCTCTAACCCTGCTTTTCTTGGTTTTCCTCCGCTCTAACCCCGCTTTTCTTGGTTTTCCTCCTTACTAACCCCTCTTTTCTTGGTTTTCCTCCGCTCTATCTCAGCTTTTCTTGGTTTTCCTCCGCTCTAACCCCGCTTTTCTTGGTTTTCCTCCGCACTTATTCCGCTTTTCTTGGTTTTCCTCAGCTCTAATCTTACTTTTCATGCTTTTCCTCCGCTCTAACCCCGATTTTCTTGGTTTTCCTCCGCACTTACCCCGCTTTTCTTGGTTTTCCTCCGCTCTAACCAAGCTTTTCTTGGTTATCCTTTGCTCTAACCCTGCTTTTCTTGTTTTTTCTCTGCTCTAACCCCGCTTTTCTTGGTTTTCCTCCCTTCTATCCCCGCTTTTCTTGGTTTTCCTCCGTTCTAACCCCTTTTTTCTTGGTTTTCCTCTGCTCTAACTTCACTTTTCTTGGTTTTCCTTTGCTCTAACCCCGCTTTTCTTGGATTTCCTCCCTTCTATCCCCACTTTTCTTGGTTTTCCTCCGCACTAACCTCGCTTTTCTTGGTTTTCCTCCGCACTAACCCCTCTTTTCTTGGTTTTTCTCCACTCTAACCCAGCTTTTCATGGTTTTCCTCCGCACTTACCCCGCTTTTCTTGTTTATCCTTCGCTCTAACCCTGCTTTTCTTGGTTTTCCTCCGCACTAACCCCGCTTTTCTTGGTTTTCCTCCACCCTGTCACCGCTTTTAGTGGTTTACCTACGCTCTAACACCACTTTTCTTGGTTTTCCTCCGCTCTATCACAGCTTTTCTTGGTTTTCCTACGGTCTAATACCACTTTTCTTGGTTTTCCTCCGCTCTAACCAAGCTTTTCTTGGTTTTCCTTTGCTCTAACCCTGCTTTTCTTGTTTTTTCTCTGCTCTAACCCCGCTTTTCTTGGTTTTCCTCCCTTCTATCCCCGCTTTTCTTGGTTTTCCTCCGTTCTAACCCCTTTTTTCTTGGTTTTCCTCTGCTCTAACTTCACTTTTCTTGGTTTTCCATTGCTCTAACCCCGCTTTTCTTGGTTTTCCTCCACTGTAATCCCGCTTTTTTTGGTTTTTCTCCGCTCTAACCTACCTTTTCATCGTTTTCCTCCGCTCTAACCCCGTTTTTCTTGGTTTTCCTCTGCTGTAAAATAGCTTTTCTTTCTTTTCCTTTGCTCTAACCCCACTTTTCTTGGTTTTCCTCCGCACTAACCCCGCTATTCTTGGTTTTCCTCCGCTCTAACCCCGCTTTTCTTGGTTTTCCTTCTTTCTAACCCCGCTTGTCTTGGTTTTCCTCCCTTCTATCCCCGCTTTTCTTGGTTTTCCTCCGCTCTAACCCCACTTTTCTTGGTTTTCCTCCGCTCTAACCCCGCTTTTCTTGGTTTTCCTCTGCTCTAACCCCGCTTTTCTTGGTTTTCCTCCGCTATAACCCCGCTTTTCTTGGTTTTCCTCTGCCCTAACTTCGCTTTTCTTGTTTTTTCTCCGCTCTAACCCCGCTTTTCTTGGTTTTCATTTGCTCTAACCCTGCTTTTCTTGGTTTTCCTCCGCTCTAACCCCGCTTTTCTTGGTTTTCCTCCTTACTAACCCCTCTTTTCTTGGATTTCCTCCGCTCTATCTCAGCTTTTCTTGGTTTTCCTTTGCTCTAACCCTGCTTTTCTTGGTTTTCCTCCGCACTTATTCCGCTTTTCTTGGTTTTCCTCAGCTCTAATCTTACTTTTCATGCTTTTCCTCCGCTCTAACCCCGATTTTCTTGGTTTTCCTCCGCACTTACCCCGCTTTTCTTGGTTTTCCTCCGCTCTAACCAAGCTTTTCTTGGTTTTCCTTTGCTCTAACCCTGCTTTTCTTGTTTTTTCTCTGCTCTAACCCCGCTTTTCTTGGTTTTCCTCCCTTCTATCCCCGCTTTTCTTGGTTTTCCTCCGTTCTAACCCCTTTTTTCTTGGTTTTCCTCTGCTCTAACTTCACTTTTCTTGGTTTTCCATTGCTCTAACCCCGCTTTTCTTGGTTTTCCTCCACTGTAATCCCGCTTTTTTTGGTTTTTCTCCGCTCTAACCTACCTTTTCATCGTTTTCCTCCGCTCTAACCCCGCTTTTCTTGGTTTTTCTCCCTTCTATCCCCGCTTTTTATGGTCTTTCTGCGCTCTAACCCCGCTTTTCTTGGTTTTTCTCTTCTCTAATTCCGTTTTTCTTGGTTTTCCTCCGCTCTAACATTGCTTTTCTTGGTTTTCCTTTGCTCTAACCCCTCTTTTCTTGGTTTTCCTCTGCAGTAACCCCGCTTTTCTTGGTTTTTCTCCGCTCTAACCCCGCTTTTCATGGTTTTTCTCCACTCTAACCATGCTTTTCTCGGATTTCTGCTGCTCTAACCGCGCTTTTCTTCGTTTTCTTCCTCTCTAACTTCTTTTTCTTGGTTTTCCTCCGCTCTAACCCCGCTTTTCTTGGTTATCCTCCGCACTTATTCCACTTTTCTTGGTTTTCCTCCGCTCTAACTTCGCTTTTCTTGGTTTTCCTACGCTCTAACACCACTTTTCTTGGTTTTCCTCCGCTCTATCAACTTTTTTCTTGGTTTTCCTGCGCTCTAACCCAGCTTTTCTTTGTTTTCCTTTTATCTAACCCTGCTTTTCTTGGTTTTTCTCCGCTCTAACCCCTCTTTTCTTTGTTTTTCTCCTCTCCAACTATGCTTTTCTCGGATTTCTGCTGCTCTAACCACGCTTTTCTTCGTTTTCTTCCGTTCTAACTCTGCTTTACTTGGTTTTCCTCCGCTCTAACCCCGCTTTTCTTGGTTTTCCTCCGCTCTAACTTCACTTTTCTTTGTTTTCCATTGCTCTAACCCCGCTTTTCTTGGATTTCCTCCGCTCTAACCCCGCTTTTCATGGTTTTTCTCCACTCTAACCATGCTTTTCTCGGATTTCTGCTGCTCTAACCACGCTTTTCCTTGTTTTCTTCCGTTCTAACTCTGCTTTACTTGGTTTTCCTCCGCTCTAACCCCGCTTTTCTTGGTTTTCCTCCGCTCTAACCCCGCTTTTCTTGGTTTTCCTCCGCTATAACCTTGCTTTTCTTGGTTTTCCTACGCTCTAATCCCGCTTTTCTTGGTTTTTCTCCTCTCTAACCCAGCTTTTCATCGTTTTTCTCCTCTCTAACCATGCTTTTCTCGGATTTCTGCTGCTCTAACCACGATTTTCTTCGTTTTCTTCCGTTCTAACTCTGCTTTACTTGGTTTTCCTCCGCTCTAACCCCACTTTTCTTGGTTTTCCTCCGCTCTAACCTCGCTTTTCTTGGTTTTCCTCCGCTATAACCCCGCTTTTCTTGGTTTTCCTCCGCTCTAACCTAGCTTTTCTTGGTTTTCCTCTGCTCTAACCCCGCTTTTCTTGGTTTTCATTTGCTCTAACCCTGCTTTTCTTGGTTTTCCTCCGCTCCAACCCCGCTTTTCTTGGTTTTCCTCCTTTCTAACCCCTCTTTTCTTGGTTTTCCTTCGCTCTATCTCAGCTTTTCTTGGTTTTCCACCGCTCTAACCCCGCTTTTTTGGTTTTCCTCCGCACTTATTCCGCTTTTCTTGGTTTTCCTCTGCTCTAACCTTAATTTCATGCTTTTCCTCCGCTCTAAGCCCGATTTTCTTGGTTTCCTCCGCTCTTACCCCGCTTTTCTTTGTTTTCCTCCGTTCTAACCCCTCTTTTCTTGGTTTTCCTCTGCTCTAACTTCACTTTTCTTGGTTTTCCATTGCTCTAACCCCGCTTTTCTTGGTTTTCCTCTGCTCTAATCCCGCTTTTCTTTGTTTTTCTCCGCTCTAACCCACCTTTTCATCGTTTTCCTTTGCTCTAATTCCGCTTTTCTTGGTTTTCCTCCCTTCTATCCCCGCTTTTCTTGGTTTTTCTCCTCTCTAACCCTGTTTCTCGTGGTTTTCCTCCGCTCTAACACCGCTTTTCTTGTTTTTCCTTTGCTCTAACCCCGCTTTTCTTGGTTTTCCTCCGCACTAACCCCTCTTTTGTTGGTTTTCCTCTGCAGTAACCCCGCTTTTCTTGGTTTTTCTCCGCTCTAACCCCGCTTTTCATGGTTTTTCTCCACTCTAACCATGCTTTTCTCGGATTTCTGCTGCTCTAACCCCGCTTTTCTTCGTTTTCTTCCTCTCTAACTTCTTTTTCTTGGTTTTCCTCCGCTCTAACCCCGCTTTTCTTGGTTATCCTCCGCACTTATTCCACTTTTCTTGGTTTTCCTCCGCTCTAACTTCGCTTTTCTTGGTTTTCCTCCGCTCTAACCCCGCTTTTCTTGGTTTTCATTTGCTCTAACCCTGCTTTTCTTGGTTTTCCTCCTCTCTAACCCCGCTTTTCTTGGTTTTCCTCCTTTCTAACCCCGCTTTTCTTGGTTTCCCTCCGCTCAATCACCACTTTTCTTGGTTTTCCTCCTTTCTAACCCCGCTTTTCTTGGTTTTCCTCCGCTCTATCACCACTTTTCTTGGTTTTCCTCCGCTCTAACCCCGCTTTTCTTGGTTTTCATCCGCTCTAACCCCGCTTTTCTTGGTTTTCCTTAGCTCTAACCCCGCTTTTCTTGGTTTTCCTCCGCTCTAACTTCACTTTTCTTTGTTTTCCATTGCTCTAACCCCGCTTTTCTTGGTTTTCCTCCGCTCTATCACCGCTTTTAGTGGTTTTTCTCCGCTCTAACCCAGCTTTTCATCGTTTTTCTCTACTCCAGCCATGCTTTTCTCGGATTTCTGCTGCTCTAACCACGCTTTTCTTCGTTTTCTTCCGTTCTAACTCTGCTTAACTTGGTTTTTCTCCGCTCTAACCCCGCTTTTCTTGGTTTTCCTCCGCTCTAACCCCGCTTTTCTTAGTTTTCCTCCGCTATAACCTTGCTTTTCTTGGTTTTCCTACGCTCTAATCCCGCTTTTCTTGGTTTTTCTCCGCTCTAACCCAGCTTTTCAGCGTTTTTCTCCACTCTAGCCATGCTTTTCTCGGATTTCTGCTGCTCTAACCACTATTTTCTTCGTTTTCTTCCGTTCTAACTCTGCTTTACTTGGTTTTCCTCCGCTCTAACCCCACTTTTCTTGGTTTTCCTCCGCTCTAACCCCGCTTTTCTTGGTTTTCCTCCGCTATAACCCCGCTTTTTTTGGTTTTCCTACGCTCTAACCTAGCTTTTCTTGGTTTTCCTCCGCTCTAACCCCTCTTTTCTTGGTTTTCATTTGCTCTAACCCTGCTTTTCTTGGTTTTCCTCCGCTCTAACCCCGCTTTTCTTGGTTTTCCTCCTTTCTAACCCCTCTTTTCTTGGTTTTCCTTCGCTCTATCTCAGCTTTTCTTGGTTTTCCACCGCTCTAACCCCGCTTTTCTTGGTTTTCCTCCGCACTTATTCCGCTTTTCTTGGTTTTCCTCAGCTCTAACCTTACTTTTCATGCTTTTCCTCCGCTCTAACCCCGATTTTCTTGGTTTCCTCCGCTCTTACCCCGCTTTTCTTGGTTTTCCTCCGCTCTAACCAAGCTTTTCTTGGTTTTCCTCAGCTCTAACCTTACTTTTCATGCTTTTCCTCCGCTCTAAGCCCGATTTTCTTGGTTATCCTCCGCTCTTACCCCGCTTTTCTTGGTTTTCCTCCGTTCTAACCCCTCTTTTCTTGGTTTTCCTCTGCTCTAACTTCACTTTTCTTGGTTTTCCATTGCTCTAACCCCGCTTTTCTTGGTTATCCTCCACTCTAATCCCGCTTTTCTTGGTTTTTCTCCGCTCTAACCCATCTTTTCATCGTTTTCCTTTGCTCTAACCCCGCTTTTCTTGGTTTTTCTCCTCTCTCACCCTGTTTCTCGTGGTTTTCCTCCGCTCTAACACCGCTTTTCTTGTTTTTCCTTTGCTCTAACCCCGCTTTTCTTGGTTTTCCTCCGCACTAACCCCTCTTTTCTTGGTTTTCCTCTGCAGTAACCCCGCTTTTCTTGGTTTTTCTCCGCTCTAACCCCGCTTTTCATGGTTTTTCTCCACTCTAACCATGCTTTTCTCGGATTTCTGCTGCTCTAACCGCGCTTTTCTTCGTTTTCTTCCTCTCTAACTTCTTTTTCTTGGTTTTCCTCCGCTCTAACCCCGCTTTTCTTGGTTTTCCTCCGCTATAACCCCGCTTTTCTTGGTTTTCCTCTGCCCTAACTTCGCTTTTCTTGTTTTTTCTCCGCTCTAACCCCGCTTTTCTTGGTTTTCATTTGCTCTAACCCGGCTTTTCTTGGTTTTCCTCCGCTCTAACCCCGCTTTTCTTGGTTTTCCTCCTTACTAACCCCTCTTTTCTTGGATTTCCTCCGCTCTATCTCAGCTTTTCTTGGTTTTCCTCCGCTCTAACCCCGCTTTTCTTGGTTTTCCTCCGCACTTATTCCGCTTTTCTTGGTTTTCCTCAGCTCTAATCTTACTTTTCATGCTTTTCCTCCGCTCTAACCCCGATTTTCTTGGTTTTCCTACGCACTTACCCCGCTTTTCTTGGTTTTCCTCCGCTCTAACCAAGCTTTTCTTGGTTTTCCTTTGCTCTAACCCTGCTTTTCTTGTTTTTTCTCTGCTCTAACCCCGCTTTTCTTGGTTTTCCTCCCTTCTATCCCCGCTTTTCTTGGTTTTCCTCCGTTCTAACCCCTTTTTTCTTGGTTTTCCTCTGCTCTAACTTCACTTTTCTTGGTTTTCCATTGCTCTAACCCCGCTTTTCTTGGTTTTCCTCCACTGTAATCCCCCTTTTTTTGGTTTTTCTCCGCTCTAACCTACCTTTTCATCGTTTTCCTCCGCTCTAACCCCGCTTTTCTTGGTTTTTCTCCCTTCTATCCCTGCTTTTTATGGTCTTTCTGCGCTCTAACCCCGCTTTTCTTGGTTTTTCTCTTCTCTAACCCCGTTTTTCTTGGTTTTCCTCCGCTCTAACATTGCTTTTCTTGGTTTTCCTTTGCTCTAACCCCTCTTTTCTTGGTTTTCCTCTGCAGTAACCCCGCTTTTCTTGGTTTTTCTCCGCTCTAACCCCGCTTTTCATGGTTTTTCTCCACTCTAACCATGCTTTTCTCGGATTTCTGCTGCTCTAACCGCGCTTTTCTTCGTTTTCTTCCTCTCTAACTTCTTTTTCTTGGTTTTCCTCCGCTCTAACCCCGCTTTTCTTGGTTATCCTCCGCACTTATTCCACTTTTCTTGGTTTTCCTCCGCTCTAACTTCGCTTTTCTTGGTTTTCCTACGCTCTAACACCACTTTTCTTGGTTTTCCTCCGCTCTATCAACTTTTTTCTTGGTTTTCCTGCGCTCTAACCCAGCTTTTCTTTGTTTTCCTTTTATCTAACCCTGCTTTTCTTGGTTTTTTTCCGCTCTAACCCCTCTTTTCTTGGTTTTTCTCCTCTCCAACTATGCTTTTCTCGGATTTCTGCTGCTCTAACCACGCTTTTCTTCGTTTTCTTCCGTTCTAACTCTGCTTTACTTGGTTTTCCTCCGCTCTAACCCCGCTTTTCTTGGTTTTCCTCCGCTCTAACTTCACTTTTCTTTGTTTTCCATTGCTCTAACCCCGCTTTTCTTGCATTTCCTCCGCTCTAACCCCGCTTTTCATGGTTTTTCTCCACTCTAACCATGCTTTTCTCGGATTTCTGCTGCTCTAACCACGCTTTTCCTTGTTTTCTTCCGTTCTAACTCTGCTTTACTTGGTTTTCCTCCGCTCTAACCCCGCTTTTCTTGGTTTTCCTCCGCTCTAACCCCGCTTTTCTTGGTTTTCCTCCGCTATAACCTTGCTTTTCTTGTTTTTCCTACGCTCTAATCCCGCTTTTCTTGGTTTTTCTCCTCTCTAACCCAGCTTTTCATCGTTTTTCTCCTCTCTAACCATGCTTTTCTCGGATTTCTGCTGCTCTAACCACGATTTTCTTCGTTTTCTTCCGTTCTAACTCTGCTTTACTTGGTTTTCCTCCGCTCTAACCCCACTTTTCTTGGTTTTCCTCCGCTCTAACCTCGCTTTTCTTGGTTTTCCTCCGCTATAACCCCGCTTTTCTTGGTTTTCCTACGCTCTAACCTAGCTTTTCTTGGTTTTCCTCTGCTCTAACCCCGCTTTTCTTGGTTTTCATTTGCTCTAACCCTGCTTTTCTTGGTTTTCCTCCGCTCCAACCCCGCTTTTCTTGGTTTTCCTCCTTTCTAACCCCTCTTTTCTTGGTTTTCCTTCGCTCTATCTCAGCTTTTCTTGGTTTTCCACCGCTCTAACCCCGCTTTTTTGGTTTTCCTCCGCACTTATTCCGCTTTTCTTGGTTTTCCTCAGCTCTAACCTTAATTTCATGCTTTTCCTCCGCTCTAAGCCCGATTTTCTTGGTTTCCTCCGCTCTTACCCCGCTTTTCTTTGTTTTCCTCCGTTCTAACCCCTCTTTTCTTGGTTTTCCTCTGCTCTAACTTCACTTTTCTTGGTTTTCCATTGCTCTAACCCCGCTTTTCTTGGTTTTCCTCTGCTCTAATCCCGCTTTTCTTTGTTTTTCTCCGCTCTAACCCACCTTTTCATCGTTTTCCTTTGCTCTAATTCCGCTTTTCTTGGTTTTCCTCCCTTCTATCCCCGCTTTTCTTGGTTTTTCTCCTCTCTAACCCTGTTTCTCGTGGTTTTCCTCCGCTCTAACACCGCTTTTCTTGTTTTTCCTTTGCTCTAACCCCGCTTTTCTTGGTTTTCCTCCGCACTAACCCCTCTTTTCTTGGTTTTCCTCTGCAGTAACCCCGCTTTTCTTGGTTTTTCTCCGCTCTAACCCCGCTTTTCATGGTTTTTCTCCACTCTAACCATGCTTTTCTCGGATTTCTGCTGCTCTAACCCCGCTTTTCTTCGTTTTCTTCCTCTCTAACTTCTTTTTCTTGGTTTTCCTCCGCTCTAACCCCGCTTTTCTTGGTTATCCTCCGCACTTATTCCACTTTTCTTGGTTTTCCTCCGCTCTAACTTCGCTTTTCTTGGTTTTCCTCCGCTCTAACCCCGCTTTTCTTGGTTTTCATTTGCTCTAACCCTGCTTTTCTTGGTTTTCCTCCTCTCTAACCCCGCTTTTCTTGGTTTTCCTCCTTTCTAACCCCGCTTTTCTTGGTTTCCCTCCGCTCAATCACCACTTTTCTTGGTTTTTCTCCGCTCTAACCCCGCTTTTCTTGGTTTTCCTCCTTTCTAACCCCGCTTTTCTTGGTTTTCCTCCGCTCTATCACCACTTTTCTTGGTTTTCCTCCGCTCTAACCCCGCTTTTCTTGGTTTTCATCCGCTCTAACCCCGCTTTTCTTGGTTTTCCTTAGCTCTAACCCCGCTTTTCTTGGTTTTCCTCCGCTCTAACTTCACTTTTCTTTGTTTTCCATTGCTCTAACCCCGCTTTTCTTGGTTTTCCTCCGCTCTATCACCGCTTTTAGTGGTTTTTCTCCGCTCTAACCCAGCTTTTCATCGTTTTTCTCTACTCCAGCCATGCTTTTCTCGGATTTCTGCTGCTCTAACCACGCTTTTCTTCGTTTTCTTCCGTTCTAACTCTGCTTAACTTGGTTTTTCTCCGCTCTAACCCCGCTTTTCTTGGTTTTCCTCCGCTCTAACCCCGCTTTTCTTAGTTTTCCTCCGCTATAACCTTGCTTTTCTTGGTTTTCCTACGCTCTAATCCCGCTTTTCTTGGTTTTTCTCCGCTCTAACCCAGCTTTTCAGCGTTTTTCTCCACTCTAGCCATGCTTTTCTCGGATTTCTGCTGCTCTAACCACTATTTTCTTCGTTTTCTTCCGTTCTAACTCTGCTTTACTTGGTTTTCCTCCGCTCTAACCCCACTTTTCTTGGTTTTCCTCCGCTCTAACCCCGCTTTTCTTGGTTTTCCTCCGCTATAACCCCGCTTTTCTTGGTTTTCCTACGCTCTAACCTAGCTTTTCTTGGTTTTCCTCCGCTCTAACCCCTCTTTTCTTGGTTTTCATTTGCTCTAACCCTGCTTTTCTTGGTTTTCCTCCGCTCTAACCCCGCTTTTCTTGGTTTTCCTCCTTTCTAACCCCTCTTTTCTTGGTTTTCCTTCGCTCTATCTCAGCTTTTCTTGGTTTTCCATCGCTCTAACCCCGCTTTTCTTGGTTTTCCTCCGCACTTATTCCGCTTTTCTTGGTTTTCCTCAGCTCTAACCTTACTTTTCATGCTTTTCCTCCGCTCTAACCCCGATTTTCTTGGTTTCCTCCGCTCTTACCCCGCTTTTCTTGGTTTTCCTCCGCTCTAACCAAGCTTTTCTTGGTTTTCCTCAGCTCTAACCTTACTTTTCATGCTTTTCCTCCGCTCTAAGCCCGATTTTCTTGGTTATCCTCCGCTCTTACCCCGCTTTTCTTGGTTTTCCTCCGTTCTAACCCCTCTTTTCTTGGTTTTCCTCTGCTCTAACTTCACTTTTCTTGGTTTTCCATTGCTCTAACCCCGCTTTTCTTGGTTATCCTCCACTCTAATCCCGCTTTTCTTGGTTTTTCTCCGCTCTAACCCATCTTTTCATCGTTTTCCTTTGCTCTAACCCCGCTTTTCTTGGTTTTTCTCCTCTCTCAGCCTGTTTCTCGTGGTTTTCCTCCGCTCTAACACCGCTTTTCTTGTTTTTCCTTTGCTCTAACCCCGCTTTTCTTGGTTTTCCTCCGCACTAACCCCTCTTTTCTTGGTTTTCCTCTGCAGTAACCCCGCTTTTCTTGGTTTTTCTCCGCTCTAACCCCGCTTTTCATGGTTTTTCTCCACTCTAACCATGCTTTTCTCGGATTTCTGCTGCTCTAACCGCGCTTTTCTTCGTTTTCTTCCTCTCTAACTTCTTTTTCTTGGTTTTCCTCTGCTCTAACCCCGCTTTTCTTGGTTATCCTCCGCACTTATTCCACTTTTCTTGGTTTTCCTCCGCTCTAACTTTGCTTTTCTTGGTTTTCCTCCGCTCTAACCCCGCTTTTCTTGGTTTTCATTTGCTCTAACCCTGCTTTTCTTGGTTTTCCTCCTCTCTAACCCCGCTTTTCTTGGTTTTCATCCGCTCTAACCCCGCTTTTCTTGGTTTTCCTCCGCTCTAACCCCGCTTTTCTTGGTTTTCCTCCGCTCTAACTTCGCTTTTCTTGGTTTTTCTCCGCTCTAACCCTGCTTTTCTTGGTTTTCCTCCACTCTAACCCCGCTTTTCTTGGTTTTCCTCCTTTCTAACCCCGCTTTTCTTGGTTTTCCTCCGCTATAACCTTGCTTGGTTTTCCTACGCTCTAATCCCGCTTTTCTTGGTTTTCATCCGCTCTAACCCCGCTTTTCTTGGTTTTCCTCCGCTCTAACCCCGCTTTTCTTGGTTTTCCTCCGCTCTAACTTCACTTTTCTTTGTTTTCCATTGCTCTATCACCGCTTTTCTTGGTTTTCCTCCGCTCTAATCTTGCTTTTCATGGTTTTTCTCCGCTCTAACCCAGCTTTTCATCATTTTTCTCTACTCTAGCCATGCTTTTCTCGGATTTCTGCTGCTCTAACCACGCTTTTCTTCGTTTTCTTCCGTTCTAACTCTGCTTTACTTGGTTTTCCTCCGCTCTAACCCCGCTTTTCTTGGTTTTCCTCCGCTATAACCCCGCTTTTCTTGGTTTTCCTCCGCTATAACCTTGCTTGGTTTTCCTACGCTCTAATCCCGCTTTTCTTGGTTTTTCTCCGCTCTAACCCAGCTTTTCATCGTTTTTCTCCACTCTAGCCATGCTTTTCTCGGATTTCTGCTGCTGTAACCACGATTTTTTTCGTTTTCTTCCGTTCTAACTCTGCTTTACTTGGTTTTCCTCCGCTCTAACCCCACTTTTCTTGGTTTTCCTCCGCTCTAACCCCGCTTTTCTTGGTTTTCCTCCGCTATAACCCCGCTTTTCTTGGTTTTCCTACGCTCTAACCTAGCTTTTCTTGGTTTTCCTCCGCTCTAACCCCGCTTTTCTTGGTTTTCATTTGCTCTAACCCTGCTTTTCTTGGTTTTCCTCCGCTCTAACCCCGCTTTTCTTGGTTTTCCTCCTTTCTAACCCCTCTTTTCTTGGTTTTCCTTCGCTCTATCTCAGCTTTTCTTGGTTTTCCACAGCTCTAACCCCGCTTTTCTTGGTTTTCCTCAGCTCTAACCTTACTTTTCATGCTTTTCCTCCGCTCTAACCCCGATTTTCTTGGTTTCCTCCGCTCTTACCCCGCTTTTCTTGGTTTTCCTCCGCTCTAACCAAGCTTTTCTTGGTTTTCCTTTGCTCTAACCCTGCTTTTCTTGTTTTTTCTCTGCTCTAACCCCGCTTTTCTTGGTTTTCCTCCCTTCTATCCCCGCTTTTCTTGGTTTTCCTCCGTTCTAACCCCTCTTTTCTTGGTTTTCCTCTGCTCTAACTTCACTTTTCTTGGTTTTCCTTTGCTCTAACCCCGCTTTTCTTGGTTTTCCTCCACTCTAATCCCGCTTTTCTTGGTTTTTCTCCGCTCTAACCCACCTTTTCATCGTTTTCCTTTGCTCTAACCCCGCTTTTCTTGGTTTTCCTCCACTCTAATCCCGCTTTTCTTGGTTTTCCTCCGCTCTAACCAAGCTTTTCTTGGTTTTCCTTTGCTCTAACCCTGCTTTTCTTGTTTTTTCTCTGCTCTAACCCCGCTTTTCTTGGTTTTCCTCCCTTCTATCCCCGCTTTTCTTGGTTTTTCTCCTCTCTAACCCTGTTTCTCGTGGTTTTCCTCCGCTCTTACACCGCTTTTCTTGTTTTTCCTTTGCTCTAACCCCGCTTTTCTTGGTTTTCCTCCGCACTAACCCCTCTTTTCTTGGTTTTCCTACGCTCTAATCCCGCTTTTCTTGGTTTTTCTCCGCTCTAACCCACCTTTTCATCGTTTTTCTCCACTCTAGCCATGCTTTTCTCGGATTTCTGCTGCTCTAACCACGATTTTCTTCGTTTTCTTCCGTTCTAACTCTGCTTTACTTGGTTTTCATCCGCTCTAACCCCGCTTTTCTTGGTTTTCCTCCTCTCTAACCCCGTTTTTCTTGGTTTTCATCCGCTCTAACTTCACTTTTCTTGGTTTTCCATTGCTCTAACCCCGCTTTTCTTTGTTTTCCACCGCTCTAATCCCTCTTTTCTTGGTTTTTCTCCGCTCTAACCCAGCTTTTCATCGTTTTTCTCCAATCTAACCATGCTTTTCTCGGATTTCTGCTGCTCTAACACGCTTTTATTCGTTTTCTTCCGTTCTAACTCTTCTTTACTTGGTTTTCCTCTGCTCTAACCCCGCTTTCCTTGGTTTTCCTCTGCTATAACCCCGCTTTTCTTGGTTTTCATTTGCTCTAACCCTGCTTTTCTTGGTTTTCCTCCTCTCTAACCCTGCTTTTCTTGGTTTTCCTTCGCTCTATCTCAGCTTTTCTTGGTTTTCCTCCGCTCTAACCCCGTATTTCTTGGTTTTCCTCCGCACTTATTCCGCTTTTCTTGGTTTTCCTCAGCTCTAACCTTACTTTCCATGCTTTTCCTCCGCTCTAACCCCGATTTTCTTGGTTTTCCTCCGCTCTTACCCCGCTTTTCTTGGTTTTTCTCCGCTCTAACCCACCTTTTCATCGTTTTCCTTTGCTCTAACCCCGCTTTTCTTGGTTTTCCTCCCTTCTATCCCCTCTTTTCTTGGTTTTTCTCCTCTCTAACCCTGTTTCTCGTGGTTTTCCTCCGCTCTTACACCGCTTTTCTTGTTTTTCCTCCGCTCTAACCCCGCTTTTCTTGGTTTTCCTCCGCACTAACCCCTCTTTTCTTGGTTTTCCTCTGCAGTAACCCCGTTTTTCTTGGATTTCCTACGCTCTAACCCAGCTTTTCTTGGTTTTCCTCCGCTCTAACTTCGCTTTTCTTGGTTTTCCTTTGCTCTAACCCTGTTTTTCTTGGTTTTCCTCTGCTCTAACCCCGCTTTTCTTGGTTTTCCTCCGCTCTAACCCCGCTTTTCTTGGTTTTCCTCCGCTCTATCACCACTTTTCTTGGTTTTCCTCCGCTCTAACCCCGCTTTTCTTGGTTTTCATCCGCTCTAACCCCGCTTTTCTTGGTTTTCCTCCGCTCTAACCCCGCTTTTCTTGGTTTTCCTCCGCTCTAACTTCACTTTTCTTTGTTTTCCATTGCTCTAACCCCGCTTTTCTTGGTTTTCCTCCGCTCTAATCGCGCTTTTCATGGTTTTTCTCCACTCTAACCCAGCTTTTCATCGTTTTTCTCTACTCTAGCCATGTTTTTCTCGGATTTCTGCTGCTCTAACCACACTTTTCTTCGTTTTCTTCCGCTCTGTCCCCGCTTTACTTGGTTTTCCTCCGCTCTAACCCCGCTTTTCTTGGTTTTCCTCCGCTCTAACCCCGCTTTTCTTGGTTTTCCTCCGCTATAAACTTGCTTTTCTAGGTTTTCCTACGCTCTAATCCCGCTTTTCTTGGTTTTTCTCCGCTCTAACCCAGCTTTTTATCGTTTTTCTCCAATCTAGCCATGATTTTCTCGGATTTCTGCTGCTCTAACCACGATTTTCTTCGTTTTCTTCCGTTCTAACTCTGCTTTACTTGGTTTTCCTCCGCTATAACCCCGCTTTTCTTGGTTTTTCTATGCTCTAACCTAGCTTTTCTTGGTTTTCCTTTGCTCTAACCCCGCTTTTCTTGGTTTTCCTCTGCAGTAACCCGGCTTTTCTTGGTTTTTCTCCGCTCTAACCCCGCTTTTCATGGTTTTTCTCCACTCTAACCATGCTTTTCTCGGATTTCTGCTGCTCTAACCCCGCTTTTCTTCGTTTTCTTCCTCTCTAACTTCTTTTTCTTGGTTTTCCTCTGCTCTAACCCCGCTTTTCTTGGTTATCCTCCGCACTTATTCCACTTTTCTTGGTTTTCCTCCGCTCTAACTTTGCTTTTCTTGGTTTTCCTCCGCTCTAACCCCGCTTTTCTTGGTTTTCATTTGCTCTAACCCTGCTTTTCTTGGTTTTCCTCCTCTCTAACCCCGCTTTTCTTGGTTTTCCTCCTTTCTAACCCCTCTTTTCTTGGTTTTCCTTCGCTCTATCTCAGCTTTTCTTGGTTTTCCTCCGCTCTAACCCCGCTTTTCTTGGTTTTCCTCCGCTATAACCTTGCTTGGTTTTCCTACGCTCTAATCCCGCTTTTCTTGGTTTTTCTCCGCTCTAACCCAGCTTTTCATCGTTTTTCTCCACTCTAGCCATGCTTTTCTCGGATTTCTGCTGCTCTAACCACGATTTTTTTCGTTTTCTTCCGTTCTAACTCTGCTTTACTTGGTTTTCCTCCGCTCTAACCCCACTTTTCTTGGTTTTCCTCCGCTCTAACCCCGCTTTTCTTGGTTTTCCTCCGCTATAACCCCGCTTTTCTTGGTTTTCCTACGCTCTAACCTAGCTTTTCTTGGTTTTCCTCCGCTCTAACCCCGCTTTTCTTGGTTTTCATTTGCTCTAACCCTGCTTTTCTTGGTTTTCCTCCGCTCTAACCCCGCTTTTCTTGGTTTTCCTCCTTTCTAACCCCTCTTTTCTTGGTTTTCCTTCGCTCTATCTCAGCTTTTCTTGGTTTTCCACAGCTCTAACCCCGCTTTTCTTGGTTTTCCTCAGCTCTAACCTTACTTTTCATGCTTTTCCTCCGCTCTAACCCCGATTTTCTTGGTTTCCTCCGCTCTTACCCCGCTTTTCTTGGTTTTCCTCCGCTCTAACCAAGCTTTTCTTGGTTTTCCTTTGCTCTAACCCTGCTTTTCTTGTTTTTTCTCTGCTCTAACCCCGCTTTTCTTGGTTTTCCTCCCTTCTATCCCCGCTTTTCTTGGTTTTCCTCCGTTCTAACCCCTCTTTTCTTGGTTTTCCTCTGCTCTAACTTCACTTTTCTTGGTTTTCCTTTGCTCTAACCCCGCTTTTCTTGGTTTTCCTCCACTCTAATCCCGCTTTTCTTGGTTTTTCTCCGCTCTAACCCACCTTTTCATCGTTTTCCTTTGCTCTAACCCCGCTTTTCTTGGTTTTCCTCCACTCTAATCCCGCTTTTCTTGGTTTTCCTCCGCTCTAACCAAGCTTTTCTTGGTTTTCCTTTGCTCTAACCCTGCTTTTCTTGTTTTTTCTCTGCTCTAACCCCGCTTTTCTTGGTTTTCCTCCCTTCTATCCCCGCTTTTCTTGGTTTTTCTCCTCTCTAACCCTGTTTCTCGTGGTTTTCCTCCGCTCTTACACCGCTTTTCTTGTTTTTCCTTTGCTCTAACCCCGCTTTTCTTGGTTTTCCTCCGCACTAACCCCTCTTTTCTTGGTTTTCCTACGCTCTAATCCCGCTTTTCTTGGTTTTTCTCCGCTCTAACCCACCTTTTCATCGTTTTTCTCCACTCTAGCCATGCTTTTCTCGGATTTCTGCTGCTCTAACCACGATTTTCTTCGTTTTCTTCCGTTCTAACTCTGCTTTACTTGGTTTTCATCCGCTCTAACCCCGCTTTTCTTGGTTTTCCTCCTCTCTAACCCCGTTTTTCTTGGTTTTCATCCGCTCTAACTTCACTTTTCTTGGTTTTCCATTGCTCTAACCCCGCTTTTCTTTGTTTTCCACCGCTCTAATCCCTCTTTTCTTGGTTTTTCTCCGCTCTAACCCAGCTTTTCATCGTTTTTCTCCAATCTAACCATGCTTTTCTCGGATTTCTGCTGCTCTAACACGCTTTTATTCGTTTTCTTCCGTTCTAACTCTTCTTTACTTGGTTTTCCTCTGCTCTAACCCCGCTTTCCTTGGTTTTCCTCTGCTATAACCCCGCTTTTCTTGGTTTTCATTTGCTCTAACCCTGCTTTTCTTGGTTTTCCTCCTCTCTAACCCTGCTTTTCTTGGTTTTCCTTCGCTCTATCTCAGCTTTTCTTGGTTTTCCTCCGCTCTAACCCCGTATTTCTTGGTTTTCCTCCGCACTTATTCCGCTTTTCTTGGTTTTCCTCAGCTCTAACCTTACTTTCCATGCTTTTCCTCCGCTCTAACCCCGATTTTCTTGGTTTTCCTCCGCTCTTACCCCGCTTTTCTTGGTTTTTCTCCGCTCTAACCCACCTTTTCATCGTTTTCCTTTGCTCTAACCCCGCTTTTCTTGGTTTTCCTCCCTTCTATCCCCTCTTTTCTTGGTTTTTCTCCTCTCTAACCCTGTTTCTCGTGGTTTTCCTCCGCTCTTACACCGCTTTTCTTGTTTTTCCTCCGCTCTAACCCCGCTTTTCTTGGTTTTCCTCCGCACTAACCCCTCTTTTCTTGGTTTTCCTCTGCAGTAACCCCGTTTTTCTTGGATTTCCTACGCTCTAACCCAGCTTTTCTTGGTTTTCCTCCGCTCTAACTTCGCTTTTCTTGGTTTTCCTTTGCTCTAACCCTGTTTTTCTTGGTTTTCCTCTGCTCTAACCCCGCTTTTCTTGGTTTTCCTCCGCTCTAACCCCGCTTTTCTTGGTTTTCCTCCGCTCTATCACCACTTTTCTTGGTTTTCCTCCGCTCTAACCCCGCTTTTCTTGGTTTTCATCCGCTCTAACCCCGCTTTTCTTGGTTTTCCTCCGCTCTAACCCCGCTTTTCTTGGTTTTCCTCCGCTCTAACTTCACTTTTCTTTGTTTTCCATTGCTCTAACCCCGCTTTTCTTGGTTTTCCTCCGCTCTAATCGCGCTTTTCATGGTTTTTCTCCACTCTAACCCAGCTTTTCATCGTTTTTCTCTACTCTAGCCATGTTTTTCTCGGATTTCTGCTGCTCTAACCACACTTTTCTTCGTTTTCTTCCGCTCTGTCCCCGCTTTACTTGGTTTTCCTCCGCTCTAACCCCGCTTTTCTTGGTTTTCCTCCGCTCTAACCCCGCTTTTCTTGGTTTTCCTCCGCTATAAACTTGCTTTTCTAGGTTTTCCTACGCTCTAATCCCGCTTTTCTTGGTTTTTCTCCGCTCTAACCCAGCTTTTTATCGTTTTTCTCCAATCTAGCCATGATTTTCTCGGATTTCTGCTGCTCTAACCACGATTTTCTTCGTTTTCTTCCGTTCTAACTCTGCTTTACTTGGTTTTCCTCCGCTATAACCCCGCTTTTCTTGGTTTTTCTATGCTCTAACCTAGCTTTTCTTGGTTTTCCTTTGCTCTAACCCCGCTTTTCTTGGTTTTCCTCTGCAGTAACCCGGCTTTTCTTGGTTTTTCTCCGCTCTAACCCCGCTTTTCATGGTTTTTCTCCACTCTAACCATGCTTTTCTCGGATTTCTGCTGCTCTAACCCCGCTTTTCTTCGTTTTCTTCCTCTCTAACTTCTTTTTCTTGGTTTTCCTCTGCTCTAACCCCGCTTTTCTTGGTTATCCTCCGCACTTATTCCACTTTTCTTGGTTTTCCTCCGCTCTAACTTTGCTTTTCTTGGTTTTCCTCCGCTCTAACCCCGCTTTTCTTGGTTTTCATTTGCTCTAACCCTGCTTTTCTTGGTTTTCCTCCTCTCTAACCCCGCTTTTCTTGGTTTTCCTCCTTTCTAACCCCTCTTTTCTTGGTTTTCCTTCGCTCTATCTCAGCTTTTCTTGGTTTTCCTCCGCTCTAACCCCGCTTTTCTTGGTTTTCCTCAGCACTTATTCCGCTTTTCTTGGTTTTCCTCAGCTCTAACCTTACTTTCCATGCTTTTCCTCCGCTCTAACCCCGATTTTCTGTGTTTTCCTCCGCTCTTACCCCGCTTTTCTTGGTTTTCCTCCGCTCTAACCAAGCTTTTCTTGGTTTTCCTTTGCTCTAACCCTGCTTTTCTTGTTTTTTCTCTGCTCTAACCCCGCTTTTCTTGGTTTTCCTCCCTTCTATCCCCGCTTTTCTTGGTTTTCCTCCGTTCTAACCCCTCTTTTCTTGGTTTTCCTCTGCTCTAACTTCACTTTTCTTGGTTTTCCATTGCTCTAACCCCGCTTTTCTTGGTTTTCCTCCACTCTAATCCCGCTTTTCTTGGTTTTTCTCCGCTCTAACCCACCTTTTCATCGTTTTCCTTTGCTCTAACCCCGCTTTTCTTGGTTTTCCTCCCTTCTATCCCCGCTTTTCTTGGTTTTTCTCCTCTCTAACCCTGTTTCTCGTGGTTTTCCTCCGCTCTTACACCGCTTTTCTTGTTTTTCCTTTGCTCTAACCCCGCTTTTCTTGGTTTTCCTCCGCACTAACCCCTCTTTTCTTGGTTTTCCTCTGCAGTAACCCCGCTTTTCTTGGTTTTTCTCCGCTCTAACCCCGCTTTTCTTGGTTTTTCTCCGCTATAACCTTGCTTTTCTTGGTTTTCCTACGCTCTTTTCCCGCTTTTCTTGGTTTTTCTCCGCTCTAACCCAGCTTTTCATCGTTTTCCTCCACTCTAGCCATGCTTTTCTCGGATTTCTGCTGCTCTAACCACGATTTTCTTCGTTTTCTTCCGTTCTAACTCTGCTTTACTTGGTTTTCCTCCGCTCTAACCCCACTTTTCTTGGTTTTCCTCCGCTCTAACCCCGCTTTTCTTGGTTTTCCTCCGCTCTAACCCCGCTTTTCTTGGTTTTCCTCCGCTATAACCCCGCTTTTCTTGGTTTTCCTATGCTCTAACCTAGCTTTTCTTGGTTTTCCTCCGCTCTAACCCCGCTTTTCTTGGTTTTCATTTGCTCTAACCCTGCTTTTCTTGGTTTTCCTCCGCTCTAACCCCGCTTTTCTTGGTTTTCCTCCTTTCTAACCCCTCTTTTCTTGGTTTTCCTTCGCTCTATCTCAGCTTTTCTTGGTTTTCCTCCGCACTTATTCCGCTTTTCTTGGTTTTCCTCAGCTCTAACCTTACTTTTCATGCTTTTCCTCCGCTCTAACTTCACTTTTCTTGGTTTTCCATTGCTCTAACCCCGCTTTTCTTGGTTTTCCTCTGCTCTAATCCCGCTTTTCTTGGTTTTTCTCCGCTCTAACCCACCTTTTCATCGTTTTCCTTTGCTCTAACCCCGCTTTTCTTGGTTTTCCTCCCTTCTATCCCCGCTTTTCTTGGTTTTTCTCATCTCTAACCCTGTTTCTCGTGGTTTTCCTCCGCTCTAACACCGCTTTTCTTGTTTTTCCTTTGCTCTAACCCCGCTTTTCTTGGTTTTCCTCCGCACTAACCCCTCTTTTCTTGGTTTTCCTCTGCAGTAACCCCGCTTTTCTTGGTTTTTCTCCGCTCTAACCCCGCTTTTCATGGTTTTTCTCCACTCTAACCATGCTTTTCTCGGATTTCTGCTGCTCTAACCCCGCTTTTCTTCGTTTTCTTCCTCTCTAACTTCTTTTTCTTGGTTTTCCTCCGCTCTAACCCCGCTTTTCTTGGTTATCCTCCGCACTTATTCCACTTTTCTTGGTTTTCCTCCGCTCTAACTTCGCTTTTCTTGGTTTTCCTCCGCTCTAACCCCGCTTTTCTTGGTTTTCATTTTCTCTAACCCTGCTTTTCTTGGTTTTCCTCCGCTCTAACCCCGCTTTTCTTGGTTTTCCTTCTTTCTAACCCCTCTTTTCTTGGTTTTCCTTCGCTCTATCTCAGCTTTTCTTGGTTTTCCTCCGCTCTAACCCCGCTTTTCTTGGTTTTCCTCCGCACTTATTCCGCTTTTCTTGGTTTTCCTCAGATCTAACCTTACTTTCCATGCTTTTCCTCCGCTCTAACCCCGATTTTCTTGGTTTTCCTCCGCTCTTACCCCGCTTTTCTTGGTTTTCCTCCGCTCTAACCAAGCTTTTCTTGGTTTTCCTTTGCTCTAACCCTGCTTTTCTTGTTTTTTCTCTGCTCCAACCCCGCTTTTCTTGGTTTTCCTCCCTTCTATCCCCGCTTTTCTTGGTTTTCCTCCGTTCTAACCCCTCTTTTCTTGGTTTTCCTCTGCTCTAACTTCACTTTTCTTGGTTTTCCATTGCTCTAACCCCGCTTTTCTTGGTTTTCCTCCACTCTAATCCCGCTTTTCTTGGTTTTTCTCCGCTCTAACCCACCTTTTCATCGTTTTCCTTTGCTCTAACCCCGCTTTTCTTGGTTTTCCTCCCTTCTATCCCCGCTTTTCTTGGTTTTTCTCCTCTCTAACCCTGTTTCTCGTGGTTTTCCTCCGCTCTAACACCGCTTTTCTTGTTTTTCCTTTGCTCTAACCCCGCTTTTCTTGGTTTTCCTCCGCACTAACCCCTCTTTTCTTGGTTTTCCTCTGCAGTAACCCCGCTTTTCTTGGTTTTTCTCCGCTCTAACCCCGCTTTTCATGGTTTTTCTCTACTCTAACCATGCTTTTCTCGGATTTCTGCTGCTCTAACCGCGCTTTTCTTCGTTTTCTTCCTCTCTAACTTCTTTTTCTTGGTTTTCCTCCGCTCTAACCCTGCTTTTCTTGGTTATCCTCCGCACTTATTCCACTTTTCTTGGTTTTCCTCCGCTCTAACTTCGCTTTTCTTGGTTTTCCTACGCTCTAACACCACTTTTCTTGGTTTTCCTCCACTCTATCACCTTTTTTCTTGGTTTTCCTGCGCTCTAACCCAGCTTTTCTTTGTTTTCCTTTTATCTAACCCTGCTTTTCTTGGTTTTTCTCCGCTCTAACCCCTCTTTTCTTGGTTTTCCTCCGCTCTATCACCGCTTTTCTTGGTATTTCTCCACTCTAACCCCGTTTCTCTTGGTTTTCCTCTGCTCTAACACCGCTTTTCTTGGTTTTCCATTGCTCTAACCTCGCTTTTCTTGGTTTTCCTCCGCACTAACCCCTCGTTTCTTGGTTTTCCTCCGCACTAACCCCGCTTTTTTGGTTTTTCTCCACTCTAACCCAGCTTTTCATGGTTTTTCTCCACTCTAACCATGCTTTTCTCAGATTTCTGCTGCTCTAACCCCACTTTTCTTCGTTTTCTTCCTCTCATTTTCACTTTTCTTGGTTTTCCTCTGCTCTAACCTAGTTTTTCTTGGTTATCCCCCGCTCTAACCCCGCTTTTCTTGGTTTTCCTCCTCTCTAACCCCGTTTTTCTTGGTTTTCATCCGCTCTAACTTCACTTTTCTTGGTTTTCCATTGCTCTAACCCCGCTTTTCTTTGTTTTCCACCGCTCTAATCCCTCTTTTCTTGGTTTTTCTCCGCTCTAACCCAGCTTTTCATCGTTTATCTCCACTCTAACCATGCTTTTCTCGGATTTCTGCTGCTCTAACACGCTTTTCTTCGTTTTCTTCCGTTCTAACTCTACTTTACTTGGTTTTCCTCCGCTCTAACCCCGCTTTTCTTGGTTTTCCTCTGCTATAACCCCGTTTTTCTTGGATTTCCTACGCTCTAACCCAGCTTTTCTTGGTTTTCCTCCGCTCTAACTTCGCTTTTCTTGGTTTTTCTCCGCTCTAACCCTGCTTTTCTTGGTTTTCCTCCTCTCTAACCCCGCTTTTCTTGGTTTTCCTCCTTTCTAACCCCACTTTTCTTGGTTTTCCTCCGCTCTAACCCCGCTTTTCTTGGTTTTCCTCCGCTGTAACCCCGCTTTTCTTGGTTTTCATCCGCTCTAACCCCGCTTTATTTGGTTTTCCTCCGCTCTAACCCCGCTTTTCTTGGTTTTCCTCCGCTCTAACTTCACTTTTCTGTGTTTTCCATTGCTCTAACCCCGCTTTTCTTGGTTTTCCTCCGCTCTAATCCCGATTTTCATGGTTTTTCTCCGCTCTAACCCAGCTTTTCATCGTTTTTCTCTACTCTAGCCATGCTTTTCTCAAATTTCTGCTGCTCTAACCACGCTTTTCTTCGTTTTCTTCCGTTCTAACTCTGCTTTACTTGGTTTTCCTTAGCTCTAACCCCGCTTTTCTTGGTTTTCCTCCGCTCTAACCCCGCTTTTCTTGGTTTTCCTCCGCTATAACCTTGCTTTTCTTGGTTTTCCTACGCTCTAATCCCGCTTTTCTTGGTTTTTCTCCGCTCTAACCCACCTTTTCATCGTTTTTCTCTACTCTAGCCATGCTTTTCTCGGATTTCTGCTGCTCTAACCACGATTTTCTTCGTTTTCTTCCGTTCTAACTCTGCTTTACTTGGTTTTCCTCCGCTCTAACTCCACTTTTCTTGGTTTTCCTCCGCTCTAACCCCGCTTTTCTTGGTTTTCATCCGCTATAACCCCACTTTTCTTGGTTTTCCTCCGCTCTAACCCCGCTTTTCTTGGTTTTCCTCCGCTCTAACCCCGCTTTTCTTGGTTTTCCTCCGCTATAACCCCGCTTTTCTTGGTTTTCCTATGCTCTAACCTAGCTTTTCTTGGTTTTCCTCCGCTCTAACCCCGCTTTTCTTGGTTTTCATTTGCTCTAACCCTGCTTTTCTTGGTTTTCCTCCGCTCTAACCCCGCTTTTCTTGGTTTTCCTCCTTTCTAACCCCTCTTTTCTTGGTTTTCCTTCGCTCTATCTCAGCTTTTCTTGGTTTTCCTCCGCTCTAACCCCGCTTTTCTTGGTTTTCCTCCGCACTTATTCCGCTTTTCTTGGTTTTCCTCAGCTCTAACCTTACTTTTCATGCTTTTCCTCCGCTCTAACTTCACTTTTCTTGGTTTTCCATTGCTCTAACCCCGCTTTTATTGGTTTTCCTCTGCTCTAATCCCGCTTTTCTTGGTTTTTCTCCGCTCTAACCCACCTTTTCATCGTTTTCCTTTGCTCTAACCCCGCTTTTCTTGGTTTTCCTCCCTTCTATCCCCGCTTTTCTTGGTTTTTCTCATCTCTAACCCTGTTTCTCGTGGTTTTCCTCCGCTCTAACACCGCTTTTCTTGTTTTTCCTTTGCTCTAACCCCGCTTTTCTTGGTTTTCCTCCGCACTAACCCCTCTTTTCTTGGTTTTCCTCTGCAGTAACCCCGCTTTTCTTGGTTTTTCTCCGCTCTAACCCCGCTTTTCATGGTTTTTCTCCACTCTAACCATGCTTTTCTCGGATTTCTGCTGCTCTAACCCCGCTTTTCTTCGTTTTCTTCCTCTCTAACTTCTTTTTCTTGGTTTTCCTCCGCTCTAACCCCGCTTTTCTTGGTTATCCTCCGCACTTATTCCACTTTTCTTGGTTTTCCTCCGCTCTAACTTCGCTTTTCTTGGTTTTCCTCCGCTCTAACCCCGCTTTTCTTGGTTTTCATTTTCTCTAACCCTGCTTTTCTTGGTTTTCCTCCGCTCTAACCCCGCTTTTCTTGGTTTTCCTTCTTTCTAACCCCTCTTTTCTTGGTTTTCCTTCGCTCTATCTCAGCTTTTCTTGGTTTTCCTCCGCTCTAACCCCGCTTTTCTTGGTTTTCCTCCGCACTTATTCCGCTTTTCTTGGTTTTCCTCAGATCTAACCTTACTTTCCATGCTTTTCCTCCGCTCTAACCCCGATTTTCTTGGTTTTCCTCCGCTCTTACCCCGCTTTTCTTGGTTTTCCTCCGCTCTAACCAAGCTTTTCTTGGTTTTCCTTTGCTCTAACCCTGCTTTTCTTGTTTTTTCTCTGCTCTAACCCCGCTTTTCTTGGTTTTCCTCCCTTCTATCCCCGCTTTTCTTGGTTTTCCTCCGTTCTAACCCCTCTTTTCTTGGTTTTCCTCTGCTCTAACTTCACTTTTCTTGGTTTTCCATTGCTCTAACCCCGCTTTTCTTGGTTTTCCTCCACTCTAATCCCGCTTTTCTTGGTTTTTCTCCGCTCTAACCCACCTTTTCATCGTTTTCCTTTGCTCTAACCCCGCTTTTCTTGGTTTTCCTCCCTTCTATCCCCGCTTTTCTTGGTTTTTCTCCTCTCTAACCCTGTTTCTCGTGGTTTTCCTCCGCTCTAACACCGCTTTTCTTGTTTTTCCTTTGCTCTAACCCCGCTTTTCTTGGTTTTCCTCCGCACTAACCCCTCTTTTCTTGGTTTTCCTCTGCAGTAACCCCGCTTTTCTTGGTTTTTCTCCGCTCTAACCCCGATTTTCATGGTTTTTCTCTACTCTAACCATGCTTTTCTCGGATTTCTGCTGCTCTAACCGCGCTTTTCTTCGTTTTCTTCCTCTCTAACTTCTTTTTCTTGGTTTTCCTCCGCTCTAACCCTGCTTTTCTTGGTTATCCTCCGCACTTATTCCACTTTTCTTGGTTTTCCTCCGCTCTAACTTCGCTTTTCTTGGTTTTCCTACGCTCTAACACCACTTTTCTTGGTTTTCCTCCACTCTATCACCTTTTTTCTTGGTTTTCCTGCGCTCTAACCCAGCTTTTCTTTGTTTTCCTTTTATCTAACCCTGCTTTTCTTGGTTTTTCTCCGCTCTAACCCCTCTTTTCTTGGTTTTCCTCCGCTCTATCACCGCTTTTCTTGGTATTTCTCCACTCTAACCCCGTTTCTCTTGGTTTTCCTCTGCTCTAACACCGCTTTTCTTGGTTTTCCATTGCTCTAACCTCGCTTTTCTTGGTTTTCCTCCGCACTAACCCCTCGTTTCTTGGTTTTCCTCCGCACTAACCCCGCTTTTTTGGTTTTTCTCCACTCTAACCCAGCTTTTCATGGTTTTTCTCCACTCTAACCATGCTTTTCTCAGATTTCTGCTGCTCTAACCCCACTTTTCTTCGTTTTCTTCCTCTCATTTTCACTTTTCTTGGTTTTCCTCTGCTCTAACCTAGTTTTTCTTGGTTATCCCCCGCTCTAACCCCGCTTTTCTTGGTTTTCCTCCTCTCTAACCCCGTTTTTCTTGGTTTTCATCCGCTCTAACTTCACTTTTCTTGGTTTTCCATTGCTCTAACCCCGCTTTTCTTTGTTTTCCACCGCTCTAATCCCTCTTTTCTTGGTTTTTCTCCGCTCTAACCCAGCTTTTCATCGTTTATCTCCACTCTAACCATGCTTTTCTCGGATTTCTGCTGCTCTAACACGCTTTTCTTCGTTTTCTTCCGTTCTAACTCTACTTTACTTGGTTTTCCTCCGCTCTAACCCCGCTTTTCTTGGTTTTCCTCTGCTATAACCCCGTTTTTCTTGGATTTCCTACGCTCTAACCCAGCTTTTCTTGGTTTTCCTCCGCTCTAACTTCGCTTTTCTTGGTTTTTCTCCGCTCTAACCCTGCTTTTCTTGGTTTTCCTCCTCTCTAACCCCGCTTTTCTTGGTTTTCCTCCTTTCTAACCCCACTTTTCTTGGTTTTCCTCCGCTCTAACCCCGCTTTTCTTGGTTTTCCTCCGCTGTAACCCCGCTTTTCTTGGTTTTCATCCGCTCTAACCCCGCTTTATTTGGTTTTCCTCCGCTCTAACCCCGCTTTTCTTGGTTTTCCTCCGCTCTAACTTCACTTTTCTGTGTTTTCCATTGCTCTAACCCCGCTTTTCTTGGTTTTCCTCCGCTCTAATCCCGATTTTCATGGTTTTTCTCCGCTCTAACCCAGCTTTTCATCGTTTTTCTCTACTCTAGCCATGCTTTTCTCAAATTTCTGCTGCTCTAACCACGCTTTTCTTCGTTTTCTTCCGTTCTAACTCTGCTTTACTTGGTTTTCCTTAGCTCTAACCCCGCTTTTCTTGGTTTTCCTCCGCTCTAACCCCGCTTTTCTTGGTTTTCCTCCGCTATAACCTTGCTTTTCTTGGTTTTCCTACGCTCTAATCCCGCTTTTCTTGGTTTTTCTCCGCTCTAACCCACCTTTTCATCGTTTTTCTCTACTCTAGCCATGCTTTTCTCGGATTTCTGCTGCTCTAACCACGATTTTCTTCGTTTTCTTCCGTTCTAACTCTGCTTTACTTGGTTTTCCTCCGCTCTAACCCCACTTTTCTTGGTTTTCCTCCGCTCTAACCCCGCTTTTCTTGGTTTTCATCCGCTATAACCCCGCTTTTCTTGGTTTTCCTACGCTCTAACCTAGCTTTTCTTGGTTTTCCTCCGCTCTAACCCCGCTTTTCTTGGTTTTCATTTGCTCTAACCCTGCTTTTCTTGGTTTTCCTCCGCTCTAACCCCGCTTTTCTTGGTTTTCCTTCTTTCTAACCCCTCTTTTCTTGGTTTTCCTTCGCTCTATCTCAGCTTTTCTTGGTTTTCCACCGCTCTAACCCCGCTTTTCTTGGTTTTCCTCCGCACTTATTCCGCTTTTCTTGGTTTTCCTCAGCTCTAACCTTACTTTTCATGCTTTTCCTCCGCTCTAACTTCACTTTTCTTGGTTTTCCATTGCTCTAACCCCGCTTTTCTTGGTTTTCCTCTGCTCTAATCCCGCTTTTCTTGATTTTTCTCCGCTCTAACCCACCTTTTCATCGTTTTCCTTTGCTCTAACCCCGCTTTTCTTGGTTTTCCTCCCTTCTATCCCCGCTTTTCTTGGTTTTTCTCATCTCTAACCCTGTTTCTCGTGGTTTTCCTCCGCTCTAACACCGCTTTTCTTGTTTTTCCTTTGCTCTAACCCCGCTTTTCTTGGTTTTCCTCCGCACTAACCCCTCTTTTCTTGGTTTTCCTCTGCAGTAACCCCGCTTTCTTGGTTTTTCTCCGCTCTAACCCCGCTTTTCATGGTTTTTCTCCACTCTAACCATGCTTTTCTCGGATTTCTGCTGCTCTAACCCCGCTTTTCTTCGTTTTCTTCCTCTCTAACTTCTTTTTCTTGGTTTTCCTCCGCTCTAACCCCGCTTTTCTTGGTTATTTTCCGCACTTATTCCACTTTTCTTGGTTTTCCTCCGCTCTAACTTCGCTTTTCTTTGTTTTCCTCCGCTCTAACCCCGCTTTTCTTGGTTTTCATTTGCTCTAACCCTGCTTTTCTTGGTTTTCCTCCTCTCTAACCCCGCTTTTCTTGGTTTTCCTCCTTTCTAACCCCTCTTTTCTTGGTTTTCCTTCGCTCTATCTCAGCTTTTCTTGGTATTCCTCCGCTCTAACCCCGCTTTTCTTGGTTTTCCTCCGCACTTATTCCGCTTTTCTTGGTTTTCCTCAGCTCTAACCTTACTTTCCATGCTTTTCCTCCGCTCTAACCCCGATTTTCTTGGTTTTCCTCCGCTCTTACCCCGCTTTTCTTGGATTTCCTCCGCTCTAACCAAGCTTTTCTTGGTTTTCCTTTGCTCTAACCCTGCTTTTCTTGTTTTTTTCTCTGCTCTAACCCCGCTTTTCTTGGTTTTCCTCCGCTCTAACCCCGCTTTTCTTGGTTTTCATTTGCTCTAACCCTGCTTTTCTTGGTTTTCCTCCGCTCTAACCCCGCTTTTCTGGGTTTTCCTCCTTTCTAACCCCTCTTTTCTTGGTTTTCCTTCGCTCTATCTCAGCTTTTCTTGGTTTTCCACCGCTCTAACCCCGCTTATCTTGGTTTTCCTCCGCACTTATTCCGCTTTTCTTGGTTTTCCTCAGCTCTAACCTTACTTTTCATGCTTTTCCTCCGCTCTAACCCCGATTTTCTTGGTTTCCTCCGCACTTATTCCGCTTTTCTTGGTTTTCCGCAGCTCTAACCAAGCTTTTCTTGGTTTTCCTTTGCTCTAACCCTGCTTTTCTTGTTTTTTCTCTGCTCTAACCCCGCTTTTCTTGGTTTTCCTCCCTTCTATCCCCGCTTTTCTTGGTTTTCCTCCGTTCTAACCCCTCTTTTCTTGGTTTTCCTCTGCTCTAACTTCACTTTTCTTGGTTTTCCATTGCTCTAACCCCGCTTTTCTTGGTTTTCCTCCACTCTAATCCCGCTTTTCTTGGTTTTTCTCCGCTCTAACCCGGCTTTTCATCGTTTTCCTTTGCTCTAACCCCGCTTTTCTTGGTTTTCCTCCCTTCTATCCTCGCTTTTCTTGGTTTTTCTCCGCTCTAACCCTGTTTCTCGTGGTTTTCCTCCGCTCTAACACCGCTTTTCTTGTTTTTCCTTTGCTCTAACCCCGCTTTTCTTGGTTTTCCTCCGCACTAACCCCTCTTCTGTTGGTTTTCCTCTGCAGTAACCCCGCTTTTCTTGGTTTTTCTCCGCTCTAACCCCGCTTTTCATGGTTTTTCTCCACTCTAACCATGCTTTTCTCGGATTTCTGCTGCTCTAACCCCGCTATTCTTCGTTTTCTTCCTCTCTAACTTATTTTTCTTGGTTTTCCTCCGCTCTAACCCCGCTTTTCTTGGTTATCCTCCGCACTTATTCCACTTTTCTTGGTTTTCCTCCGCTCTAACTTCGCTTTTCTTGGTTTTCCTCCGCTCTAACCCCGCTTTTCTTGGTTTTCATTTGCTCTAACCCTGCTTTTCTTGGTTTTCCTCCGCTCTAACCCCGCTTTTCTTGGTTTTCCTCCTTTCTAACCCCTCTTTTCTTGGTTTTCCTCCGCTCTATCCCGCTTTTCTTGGTTTTCCTCCGCACTTATTCCGCTTTTCTTGGTTTTCCTCAGCTCTAACCTTACTTTTCATGCTTTTCCTCCGCTCTAACCCCGATTTTCTTGGTTTTCCTCCGCTCTTACCCCGCTTTTCTTGGTTTTCCTCCGCTCTAACCAAGCTTTTCTTGGTTTTCCTTTGCTCTAACCCTGCTTTTCTTGTTTTTTCTCTGCTCTAACCCCGCTTTTCTTGGTTTTCCTCCCTTCTATCCCCGCTTTTCTTGGTTTTCCTCCGTTCTAACCCCTCTTTTCTTGGTTTTCCTCTGCTCTAACTTCACTTTTCTTGGTTTTCCATTGCTCTAACCCCGCTTTTCTTGGTTTTCCTCCACTCTAATCCCGCTTTTCTTGGTTTTTCTCCGCTCTAACCCACCTTTTCATCGGTTTCCTTTGCTCTAACCCCGCTTTTCTTGGTTTTCCTCCCTTCTATCCTCGCTTTTCTTGGTTTTTCTCCGCTCTAACCCTGTTTCTCGTGGTTTTCCTCCGCTCTAACACCGCTTTTCTTGTTTTTCCTTTGCTCTAACCCCGCTTTTCTTGGTTTTCCTCCGCACTAACCCCTCTTCTGTTGGTTTTCCTCTGCAGTAACCCCGCTTTTCTTGGTTTTTCTCCGCTCTAACCCCGCTTTTCATGGTTTTTCTCCACTCTAACCATGCTTTTCTCGGATTTCTGCTGCTCTAACCCCGCTTTTCTTCGTTTTCTTCCTCTCTAACTTCTTTTTCTTGGTTTTCCTCCGCTCTAACCCCGCTTTTCTTGGTTATCCTCCGCACTTATTCCACTTTTCTTGGTTTTCCTCCACTCTAACTTCGCTTTTCTTGGTTTTCCTCCACTCTAACCCCGCTTTTCTTGGTTTTCCTCCGCTCTAACCCCGCTTTTCTTGGTTTTCCTCCGCTCTAACCCCGCTTTTCTTGGTTTTCCTTCTTTCTAACCCCGCTTGTCTTGGTTTTCCTCCCTTCTATCCCCGCTTTTCTTGGTTTTTCTGCGCTCTAACCCCGCTTTTCTTGGTTTTTCTCCTCTCTAACCCCGTTTTTCTTGGTTTTCCTCCACTCTAACATAGCTATTCTTGGTTTTCCTTTGCTCTAACCCCGCTTTTCTTGGTTTTCCTCTGCACTAACCCCTCTTTTCTTGGTTTTCCTCCGCACTAACCCCGCTTTTCTTGGTTTTTCTCCACTCTAACCATGCTTTTCTCGGATTTCTGCTGCTCTAGCCGCGCTTTTCTTCGTTTTCTTCCTCTCTTAATTCTTTTTCTTGGTTTTCCTCCGATCCAAACCCGCTTTTCTTGGTTTTCCTCCGTACTTATTCCGCTTTTCTTGGTTTTCCTCCGCTCTAACTTCGCTTTTCTTGGTTATCTTCCGCTCTATCCCCAATTTACTTGGTTTTCCTCCACTCTAACCCCGCTTTTCTTGGTTTTCCTCCGCTCTAACACCGCTTTTCATGGTTTTCCTCCGCTCTAACCCCGCTTTTCTTGGTTTTCCTTTGCTCTATCTTCGCTTGTCTTGGTTTTCCTTTGCTCTAACCCTTCTTTTCTTGGTTTTTCTCCACTCTAACCCAGCTTTTCATGGTTTTTCTCCACTCTAACCATGCTTTTCTCATATTTCTGCTGCTCTAACCGCGCTTTTCTTCGTTTTCTTCCTCTAATTTTTTTTTTTCTTGGTTTTCCTTCGCTCTAACCTAGTTTTTCTTGGTTATCCTCCGCTCTAACCCCGCTTTTCTTGGTTTTCATCCGCTCTAACCCCGCTTTTCTTGGTTTTCCTCCTCTCTAACCCCGCTTTTCTTGGTTTTCATCCGCTCTAACTTCACTTTTCTTGGTTTTCCATTGCTCTAACACCGCTTTTCTTTGTTTTCCACAGCTCTAATCCCTCTTTTCTTGGTTTTTCTCTGCTCTAACCCAGCTTTTCATCGTTTTTCTCCACTCTAACCATGCTTTTCTCGGATTTTTGCAGCTCTAACACGCTTTTCTTCGTTTTCTTCCGTTCTAACTCTGCTTTACTTGGTTTTCCTCCGCTCTAACCCCGCTTTTCTTGGTTTTCCTCTGCTATAACCCCGTTTTTCTTGGATTTCCTACGCTCTAACCCAGCTTTTCTTGGTTTTCCTCCGCTCTATCACCTCTTTTCTTGGTTTTCCTCCGCTCTAACCCCGCTTTTCTTGGTTTTCATCCGCTCTAACCCCGCTTTTCTTGGTTTTCCTCCGCTCTAACCCCGCTTTTCTTGGTTTTCCTCCGCTCTAACTTCACTTTTCTTTGTTTTCCATTGCTCTAACCCCGCTTTTCTTGGTTTTCCTCCGCTCTAATCCCGCTTTTCATGGTTTTTCTCCACTCTAACCCAGCTTTTCATCGTTTTTCTCTACTCTAGCCATGCTTTTCTCGGATTTCTGCTGCTCTAACCACGCTTTTCTTCGTTTTCTTCAGTTCTAACTCTGCTTTCTTGGTTTTCCTCCGCTCTAACCCTGCTTTTCTTGGTTTTCCTCCGCTATAACCTTGCTTTTCTTGGTTTTCCTACGCTCTAATCCCGCTTTTCTTGGTTTTTCTCCGCTCTAACCCAGCTTTTCATCGTTTTTCTCCACTCTAGCCATGCTTTTCTCGGATTTCTGCTGCTCTAACCACGATTTTTTTCGTTTTCTTCCGTTCTAACTCTGCTTTACTTGGTTTTCCTCCGCTCTAACCCCACTTTTCTTGGTTTTCCTCCGCTCTAACCCCGCTTTTCTTGGTTTTCATTTGCTCTAACCCCGCTTTTCTTGGTTTTCCTCCGCTCTAACCCTGCTTTTCTTGGTTTTCCTCCTTTCTAACCCCTCTTTTCTTGGTTTTCCTTCGCTCTATCTCAGCTTTTCTTGGTTTTCCACCGCTCTAACCCCGCTTTTCTTGGTTTTCCTCCGCACTTATTCCGCTTTTCTTGGTTTTCCTCAGCTCTAACCTTACTTTTCATGCTTTTCCTCCGCTCTAACTTCACTTTTCTTGGTTTTCCATTGCTCTAACCCCGCTTTTCTTGGTTTTCCTCTGCTCTAATCCCGCTTGTCTTGATTTTTCTCCGCTCTAACCCACCTTTTCATCGTTTTCCTTTGCTCTAACCCCGCTTTTCTTGGTTTTCCTCCCTTCTATCCCCGCTTTTCTTGGTTTTTCTCATCTCTAACCCTGTTTCTCGTGGTTTTCCTCCGCTCTAACACCGCTTTTCTTGTTTTTCCTTTGCTCTAACCCCGCTTTTCTTGGTTTTCCTCCGCACTAACCCCTCTTTTCTTGGTTTTCCTCTGCAGTAACCCCGCTTTTCTTGGTTTTTCTCCGCTCTAACCCCGCTTTTCATGGTTTTTCTCCACTCTAACCATGCTTTTCTCGGATTTCTGCTGCTCTAACCCCGCTTTTCTTCGTTTTCTTCCTCTCTAACTTCTTTTTCTTGGTTTTCCTCCGCTCTAACCCCGCTTTTCTTGGTTATTTTCCGCACTTATTCCACTTTTCTTGGTTTTCCTCCGCTCTAACTTCGCTTTTCTTGGTTTTCCTCCGCTCTAACCCCGCTTTTCTTGGTTTTCATTTGCTCTAACCCTGCTTTTCTTGGTTTTCCTCCTCTCTAACCCCGCTTTTCTTGGTTTTCCTCCTTTCTAACCCCTCTTTTCTTGGTTTTCCTTCGCTCTATCTCAGCTTTTCTTGGTATTCCTCCGCTCTAACCCCGCTTTTCTTGGTTTTCCTCCGCACTTATTCCGCTTTTCTTGGTTTTCCTCAGCTCTAACCTTACTTTCCATGCTTTTCCTCCGCTCTAACCCCGATTTTCTTGGTTTTCCTCCGCTCTTACCCCGCTTTTCTTGGATTTCCTCCGCTCTAACCAAGCTTTTCTTGGTTTTCCTTTGCTCTAACCCTGCTTTTCTTGTTTTTTTCTCTGCTCTAACCCCGCTTTTCTTGGTTTTCCTCCGCTCTAACCCCGCTTTTCTTGGTTTTCATTTGCTCTAACCCTGCTTTTCTTGGTTTTCCTCCGCTCTAACCCCGCTTTTCTGGGTTTTCCTCCTTTCTAACCCCTCTTTTCTTGGTTTTCCTTCGCTCTATCTCAGCTTTTCTTGGTTTTCCACCGCTCTAACCCCGCTTATCTTGGTTTTCCTCCGCACTTATTCCGCTTTTCTTGGTTTTCCTCAGCTCTAACCTTACTTTTCATGCTT
Source organism: Coturnix japonica (assembly GCF_054131305.1). Taxonomy (NCBI): domain Eukaryota; kingdom Metazoa; phylum Chordata; class Aves; order Galliformes; family Phasianidae; genus Coturnix; species Coturnix japonica. The sequence goes on along the minus strand of NC_140674.1, from coordinate 396,981 downwards.
TTCCTCCGCTCTAACCCCGATTTTCTTGGTTTCCTCCGCACTTATTCCGCTTTTCTTGGTTTTCCGCAGCTCTAACCAAGCTTTTCTTGGTTTTCCTTTGCTCTAACCCTGCTTTTCTTGTTTTTTCTCTGCTCTAACCCCGCTTTTCTTGGTTTTCCTCCCTTCTATCCCCGCTTTTCTTGGTTTTCCTCCGTTCTAACCCCTCTTTTCTTGGTTTTCCTCTGCTCTAACTTCACTTTTCTTGGTTTTCCATTGCTCTAACCCCGCTTTTCTTGGTTTTCCTCCACTCTAATCCCGCTTTTCTTGGTTTTTCTCCGCTCTAACCCGGCTTTTCATCGTTTTCCTTTGCTCTAACCCCGCTTTTCTTGGTTTTCCTCCCTTCTATCCCCGCTTTTCTTGGTTTTTCTCCTCTCTAACCCTGTTCCTCGTGGTTTTTCTCCGCTCTAACCCCGCTTTTCATGGTTTTTCTCCACTCTAACCATGCTTTTCTCGGATTTCTGCTGCTCTAACCGCGCTTTTCTTCGTTTTCTTCCTCTCTAACTTCTTTTTCTTGGTTTTCCTCCGCTCTAACCCCGCTTTTCTTGGTTATCCTCCGCACTTATTCCACTTTTCTTGGTTTTCCTCCACTCTAACTTCGCTTTTCTTGGTTTTCCTCCACTCTAACCCCGCTTTTCTTGGTTTTCCTCCGCTCTAACCCCGCTTTTCTTGGTTTTCCTCCGCTCTAACCCCGCTTTTCTTGGTTTTCCTTCTTTCTAACCCCGCTTGTCTTGGTTTTCCTCCCTTCTATCCCCGCTTTTCTTGGTTTTTCTGCGCTCTAACCCCGCTTTTCTTGGTTTTTCTCCTCTCTAACCCCGTTTTTCTTGGTTTTCCTCCACTCTAACATAGCTATTCTTGGTTTTCCTTTGCTCTAACCCCGCTTTTCTTGGTTTTCCTCTGCACTAACCCCTCTTTTCTTGGTTTTCCTCCGCACTAACCCCGCTTTTCTTGGTTTTTCTCCACTCTAACCATGCTTTTCTCGGATTTCTGCTGCTCTAGCCGCGCTTTTCTTCGTTTTCTTCCTCTCTTAATTCTTTTTCTTGGTTTTCCTCCGATCCAAACCCGCTTTTCTTGGTTTTCCTCCGTACTTATTCCGCTTTTCTTGGTTTTCCTCCGCTCTAACTTCGCTTTTCTTGGTTATCTTCCGCTCTATCCCCAATTTACTTGGTTTTCCTCCACTCTAACCCCGCTTTTCTTGGTTTTCCTCCGCTCTAACACCGCTTTTCATGGTTTTCCTCCGCTCTAACCCCGCTTTTCTTGGTTTTCCTTTGCTCTATCTTCGCTTGTCTTGGTTTTCCTTTGCTCTAACCCTTCTTTTCTTGGTTTTTCTCCACTCTAACCCAGCTTTTCATGGTTTTTCTCCACTCTAACCATGCTTTTCTCATATTTCTGCTGCTCTAACCGCGCTTTTCTTCGTTTTCTTCCTCTAATTTTTTTTTTTCTTGGTTTTCCTTCGCTCTAACCTAGTTTTTCTTGGTTATCCTCCGCTCTAACCCCGCTTTTCTTGGTTTTCATCCGCTCTAACCCCGCTTTTCTTGGTTTTCCTCCTCTCTAACCCCGCTTTTCTTGGTTTTCATCCGCTCTAACTTCACTTTTCTTGGTTTTCCATTGCTCTAACACCGCTTTTCTTTGTTTTCCACAGCTCTAATCCCTCTTTTCTTGGTTTTTCTCTGCTCTAACCCAGCTTTTCATCGTTTTTCTCCACTCTAACCATGCTTTTCTCGGATTTTTGCAGCTCTAACACGCTTTTCTTCGTTTTCTTCCGTTCTAACTCTGCTTTACTTGGTTTTCCTCCGCTCTAACCCCGCTTTTCTTGGTTTTCCTCTGCTATAACCCCGTTTTTCTTGGATTTCCTACGCTCTAACCCAGCTTTTCTTGGTTTTCCTCCGCTCTATCACCTCTTTTCTTGGTTTTCCTCCGCTCTAACCCCGCTTTTCTTGGTTTTCATCCGCTCTAACCCCGCTTTTCTTGGTTTTCCTCCGCTCTAACCCCGCTTTTCTTGGTTTTCCTCCGCTCTAACTTCACTTTTCTTTGTTTTCCATTGCTCTAACCCCGCTTTTCTTGGTTTTCCTCCGCTCTAATCCCGCTTTTCATGGTTTTTCTCCACTCTAACCCAGCTTTTCATCGTTTTTCTCTACTCTAGCCATGCTTTTCTCGGATTTCTGCTGCTCTAACCACGCTTTTCTTCGTTTTCTTCAGTTCTAACTCTGCTTTCTTGGTTTTCCTCCGCTCTAACCCTGCTTTTCTTGGTTTTCCTCCGCTATAACCTTGCTTTTCTTGGTTTTCCTACGCTCTAATCCCGCTTTTCTTGGTTTTTCTCCGCTCTAACCCAGCTTTTCATCGTTTTTCTCCACTCTAGCCATGCTTTTCTCGGATTTCTGCTGCTCTAACCACGATTTTTTTCGTTTTCTTCCGTTCTAACTCTGCTTTACTTGGTTTTCCTCCGCTCTAACCCCACTTTTCTTGGTTTTCCTCCGCTCTAACCCCGCTTTTCTTGGTTTTCATTTGCTCTAACCCCGCTTTTCTTGGTTTTCCTCCGCTCTAACCCTGCTTTTCTTGGTTTTCCTCCTTTCTAACCCCTCTTTTCTTGGTTTTCCTTCGCTCTATCTCAGCTTTTCTTGGTTTTCCACCGCTCTAACCCCGCTTTTCTTGGTTTTCCTCCGCACTTATTCCGCTTTTCTTGGTTTTCCTCAGCTCTAACCTTACTTTTCATGCTTTTCCTCCGCTCTAACTTCACTTTTCTTGGTTTTCCATTGCTCTAACCCCGCTTTTCTTGGTTTTCCTCTGCTCTAATCCCGCTTGTCTTGATTTTTCTCCGCTCTAACCCACCTTTTCATCGTTTTCCTTTGCTCTAACCCCGCTTTTCTTGGTTTTCCTCCCTTCTATCCCCGCTTTTCTTGGTTTTTCTCATCTCTAACCCTGTTTCTCGTGGTTTTCCTCCGCTCTAACACCGCTTTTCTTGTTTTTCCTTTGCTCTAACCCCGCTTTTCTTGGTTTTCCTCCGCACTAACCCCTCTTTTCTTGGTTTTCCTCTGCAGTAACCCCGCTTTTCTTGGTTTTTCTCCGCTCTAACCCCGCTTTTCATGGTTTTTCTCCACTCTAACCATGCTTTTCTCGGATTTCTGCTGCTCTAACCCCGCTTTTCTTCGTTTTCTTCCTCTCTAACTTCTTTTTCTTGGTTTTCCTCCGCTCTAACCCCGCTTTTCTTGGTTATTTTCCGCACTTATTCCACTTTTCTTGGTTTTCCTCCGCTCTAACTTCGCTTTTCTTGGTTTTCCTCCGCTCTAACCCCGCTTTTCTTGGTTTTCATTTGCTCTAACCCTGCTTTTCTTGGTTTTCCTCCTCTCTAACCCCGCTTTTCTTGGTTTTCCTCCTTTCTAACCCCTCTTTTCTTGGTTTTCCTTCGCTCTATCTCAGCTTTTCTTGGTATTCCTCCGCTCTAACCCCGCTTTTCTTGGTTTTCCTCCGCACTTATTCCGCTTTTCTTGGTTTTCCTCAGCTCTAACCTTACTTTCCATGCTTTTCCTCCGCTCTAACCCCGATTTTCTTGGTTTTCCTCCGCTCTTACCCCGCTTTTCTTGGATTTCCTCCGCTCTAACCAAGCTTTTCTTGGTTTTCCTTTGCTCTAACCCTGCTTTTCTTGTTTTTTTCTCTGCTCTAACCCCGCTTTTCTTGGTTTTCCTCCGCTCTAACCCCGCTTTTCTTGGTTTTCATTTGCTCTAACCCTGCTTTTCTTGGTTTTCCTCCGCTCTAACCCCGCTTTTCTGGGTTTTCCTCCTTTCTAACCCCTCTTTTCTTGGTTTTCCTTCGCTCTATCTCAGCTTTTCTTGGTTTTCCACCGCTCTAACCCCGCTTATCTTGGTTTTCCTCCGCACTTATTCCGCTTTTCTTGGTTTTCCTCAGCTCTAACCTTACTTTTCATGCTTTTCCTCCGCTCTAACCCCGATTTTCTTGGTTTCCTCCGCACTTATTCCGCTTTTCTTGGTTTTCCGCAGCTCTAACCAAGCTTTTCTTGGTTTTCCTTTGCTCTAACCCTGCTTTTCTTGTTTTTTCTCTGCTCTAACCCCGCTTTTCTTGGTTTTCCTCCCTTCTATCCCCGCTTTTCTTGGTTTTCCTCCGTTCTAACCCCTCTTTTCTTGGTTTTCCTCTGCTCTAACTTCACTTTTCTTGGTTTTCCATTGCTCTAACCCCGCTTTTCTTGGTTTTCCTCCACTCTAATCCCGCTTTTCTTGGTTTTTCTCCGCTCTAACCCGGCTTTTCATCGTTTTCCTTTGCTCTAACCCCGCTTTTCTTGGTTTTCCTCCCTTCTATCCCCGCTTTTCTTGGTTTTTCTCCTCTCTAACCCTGTTCCTCGTGGTTTTTCTCCGCTCTAACCCCGCTTTTCATGGTTTTTCTCCACTCTAACCATGCTTTTCTCGGATTTCTGCTGCTCTAACCGCGCTTTTCTTCGTTTTCTTCCTCTCTAACTTCTTTTTCTTGGTTTTCCTCCGCTCTAACCCCGCTTTTCTTGGTTATCCTCCGCACTTATTCCACTTTTCTTGGTTTTCCTCCACTCTAACTTCGCTTTTCTTGGTTTTCCTCCACTCTAACCCCGCTTTTCTTGGTTTTCCTCCGCTCTAACCCCGCTTTTCTTGGTTTTCCTCCGCTCTAACCCCGCTTTTCTTGGTTTTCTTTCTTTCTAACCCCGCTTGTCTTGGTTTTCCTCCCTTCTATCCCCGCTTTTCTTGGTTTTTCTGCGCTCTAACCCCGCTTTTCTTGGTTTTTCTCCTCTCTAACCCCGTTTTTCTTGGTTTTCCTCCACTCTAACATAGCTATTCTTGGTTTTCCTTTGCTCTAACCCCGCTTTTCTTGGTTTTCCTCTGCACTAACCCCTCTTTTCTTGGTTTTCCTCCGCACTAACCCCGCTTTTCTTGGTTTTTCTCCACTCTAACCATGCTTTTCTCGGATTTCTGCTGCTCTAGCCGCGCTTTTCTTCGTTTTCTTCCTCTCTTAATTCTTTTTCTTGGTTTTCCTCCGATCCAAACCCGCTTTTCTTGGTTTTCCTCCGTACTTATTCCGCTTTTCTTGGTTTTCCTCCGCTCTAACTTCGCTTTTCTTGGTTATCTTCCGCTCTATCCCCAATTTACTTGGTTTTCCTCCACTCTAACCCCGCTTTTCTTGGTTTTCCTCCGCTCTAACACCGCTTTTCATGGTTTTCCTCCGCTCTAACCCCGCTTTTCTTGGTTTTCCTTTGCTCTATCTTCGCTTGTCTTGGTTTTCCTTTGCTCTAACCCTTCTTTTCTTGGTTTTTCTCCACTCTAACCCAGCTTTTCATGGTTTTTCTCCACTCTAACCATGCTTTTCTCATATTTCTGCTGCTCTAACCGCGCTTTTCTTCGTTTTCTTCCTCTAATTTTTTTTTTTCTTGGTTTTCCTTCGCTCTAACCTAGTTTTTCTTGGTTATCCTCCGCTCTAACCCCGCTTTTCTTGGTTTTCATCCGCTCTAACCCCGCTTTTCTTGGTTTTCCTCCTCTCTAACCCCGCTTTTCTTGGTTTTCATCCGCTCTAACTTCACTTTTCTTGGTTTTCCATTGCTCTAACACCGCTTTTCTTTGTTTTCCACAGCTCTAATCCCTCTTTTCTTGGTTTTTCTCTGCTCTAACCCAGCTTTTCATCGTTTTTCTCCACTCTAACCATGCTTTTCTCGGATTTTTGCAGCTCTAACACGCTTTTCTTCGTTTTCTTCCGTTCTAACTCTGCTTTACTTGGTTTTCCTCCGCTCTAACCCCGCTTTTCTTGGTTTTCCTCTGCTATAACCCTGTTTTTCTTGGATTTCCTACGCTCTAACCCAGCTTTTCTTGGTTTTCCTCCGCTCTATCACCTCTTTTCTTGGTTTTCCTCCGCTCTAACCCCGCTTTTCTTGGTTTTCATCCGCTCTAACCCCGCTTTTCTTGGTTTTCCTCCGCTCTAACCCCGCTTTTCTTGGTTTTCCTCCGCTCTAACTTCACTTTTCTTTGTTTTCCATTGCTCTAACCCCGCTTTTCTTGGTTTTCCTCCGCTCTAATCCCGCTTTTCATGGTTTTTCTCCACTCTAACCCAGCTTTTCATCGTTTTTCTCTACTCTAGCCATGCTTTTCTCGGATTTCTGCTGCTCTAACCACGCTTTTCTTCGTTTTCTTCAGTTCTAACTCTGCTTTCTTGGTTTTCCTCCGCTCTAACCCTGCTTTTCTTGGTTTTCCTCCGCTATAACCTTGCTTTTCTTGGTTTTCCTACGCTCTAATCCCGCTTTTCTTGGTTTTTCTCCGCTCTAACCCAGCTTTTCATCGTTTTTCTCCACTCTAGCCATGCTTTTCTCGGATTTCTGCTGCTCTAACCACGATTTTTTTCGTTTTCTTCCGTTCTAACTCTGCTTTACTTGGTTTTCCTCCGCTCTAACCCCACTTTTCTTGGTTTTCCTCCGCTCTAACCCCGCTTTTCTTGGTTTTCATTTGCTCTAACCCCGCTTTTCTTGGTTTTCCTCCGCTCTAACCCTGCTTTTCTTGGTTTTCCTCCTTTCTAACCCCTCTTTTCTTGGTTTTCCTTCGCTCTATCTCAGCTTTTCTTGGTTTTCCACCGCTCTAACCCCGCTTTTCTTGGTTTTCCTCCGCACTTATTCCGCTTTTCTTGGTTTTCCTCAGCTCTAACCTTACTTTTCATGCTTTTCCTCCGCTCTAACTTCACTTTTCTTGGTTTTCCATTGCTCTAACCCCGCTTTTCTTGGTTTTCCTCTGCTCTAATCCCGCTTGTCTTGATTTTTCTCCGCTCTAACCCACCTTTTCATCGTTTTCCTTTGCTCTAACCCCGCTTTTCTTGGTTTTCCTCCCTTCTATCCCCGCTTTTCTTGGTTTTTCTCATCTCTAACCCTGTTTCTCGTGGTTTTCCTCCGCTCTAACACCGCTTTTCTTGTTTTTCCTTTGCTCTAACCCCGCTTTTCTTGGTTTTCCTCCGCACTAACCCCTCTTTTCTTGGTTTTCCTCTGCAGTAACCCCGCTTTTCTTGGTTTTTCTCCGCTCTAACCCCGCTTTTCATGGTTTTTCTCCACTCTAACCATGCTTTTCTCGGATTTCTGCTGCTCTAACCCCGCTTTTCTTCGTTTTCTTCCTCTCTAACTTCTTTTTCTTGGTTTTCCTCCGCTCTAACCCCGCTTTTCTTGGTTATTTTCCGCACTTATTCCACTTTTCTTGGTTTTCCTCCGCTCTAACTTCGCTTTTCTTGGTTTTCCTCCGCTCTAACCCCGCTTTTCTTGGTTTTCATTTGCTCTAACCCTGCTTTTCTTGGTTTTCCTCCTCTCTAACCCCGCTTTTCTTGGTTTTCCTCCTTTCTAACCCCTCTTTTCTTGGTTTTCCTTCGCTCTATCTCAGCTTTTCTTGGTATTCCTCCGCTCTAACCCCGCTTTTCTTGGTTTTCCTCCGCACTTATTCCGCTTTTCTTGGTTTTCCTCAGCTCTAACCTTACTTTCCATGCTTTTCCTCCGCTCTAACCCCGATTTTCTTGGTTTTCCTCCGCTCTTACCCCGCTTTTCTTGGATTTCCTCCGCTCTAACCAAGCTTTTCTTGGTTTTCCTTTGCTCTAACCCTGCTTTTCTTGTTTTTTTCTCTGCTCTAACCCCGCTTTTCTTGGTTTTCCTCCGCTCTAACCCCGCTTTTCTTGGTTTTCATTTGCTCTAACCCTGCTTTTCTTGGTTTTCCTCCGCTCTAACCCCGCTTTTCTGGGTTTTCCTCCTTTCTAACCCCTCTTTTCTTGGTTTTCCTTCGCTCTATCTCAGCTTTTCTTGGTTTTCCACCGCTCTAACCCCGCTTATCTTGGTTTTCCTCCGCACTTATTCCGCTTTTCTTGGTTTTCCTCAGCTCTAACCTTACTTTTCATGCTTTTCCTCCGCTCTAACCCCGATTTTCTTGGTTTCCTCCGCACTTATTCCGCTTTTCTTGGTTTTCCGCAGCTCTAACCAAGCTTTTCTTGGTTTTCCTTTGCTCTAACCCTGCTTTTCTTGTTTTTTCTCTGCTCTAACCCCGCTTTTCTTGGTTTTCCTCCCTTCTATCCCCGCTTTTCTTGGTTTTCCTCCGTTCTAACCCCTCTTTTCTTGGTTTTCCTCTGCTCTAACTTCACTTTTCTTGGTTTTCCATTGCTCTAACCCCGCTTTTCTTGGTTTTCCTCCACTCTAATCCCGCTTTTCTTGGTTTTTCTCCGCTCTAACCCGGCTTTTCATCGTTTTCCTTTGCTCTAACCCCGCTTTTCTTGGTTTTCCTCCCTTCTATCCCCGCTTTTCTTGGTTTTTCTCCTCTCTAACCCTGTTCCTCGTGGTTTTTCTCCGCTCTAACACCGCTTTTCTTGTTTTTCCTTTGCTCTAACCCCGCTTTTCTTGGTTTTCCTCCACACTAACCCCTCTTTTCTTGGTCTTCCTCTGCAGTAACCCCGCTTTTCTTGGTTTTTCTCCGCTCTAACCCCGCTTTTCATGGTTTTTCTCCACTCTAACCATGCTTTTCTCGGATTTCTGCTGCTCTAACCCCGCTATTCTTCGTTTTCTTCCTCTCTAACTTATTTTTCTTGGTTTTCCTCCGCTCTAACCCCGCTTTTCTTGGTTATCCTCCGCACTTATTCCACTTTTCTTGGTTTTCCTCCGCTCTAACTTCGCTTTTCTTGGTTTTCCTCCGCTCTAACCCCGCTTTTCTTGGTTTTCATTTGCTCTAACCCTGCTTTTCTTGGTTTTCCTCCGCTCTAACCCCGCTTTTCTTGGTTTTCCTCCTTTCTAACCCCTCTTTTCTTGGTTTTCCTCCGCTCTATCCCGCTTTTCTTGGTTTTCCTCCGCACTTATTCCGCTTTTCTTGGTTTTCCTCAGCTCTAACCTTACTTTTCATGCTTTTCCTCCGCTCTAACCCCGATTTTCTTGGTTTTCCTCCGCTCTTACCCCGCTTTTCTTGGTTTTCCTCCGCTCTAACCAAGCTTTTCTTGGTTTTCCTTTGCTCTAACCCTGCTTTTCTTGTTTTTTCTCTGCTCTAACCCCGCTTTTCTTGGTTTTCCTCCCTTCTATCCCCGCTTTTCTTGGTTTTCCTCCGTTCTAACCCCTCTTTTCTTGGTTTTCCTCTGCTCTAACTTCACTTTTCTTGGTTTTCCATTGCTCTAACCCCGCTTTTCTTGGTTTTCCTCCACTCTAATCCCGCTTTTCTTGGTTTTTCTCCGCTCTAACCCACCTTTTCATCGGTTTCCTTTGCTCTAACCCCGCTTTTCTTGGTTTTCCTCCCTTCTATCCTCGCTTTTCTTGGTTTTTCTCCGCTCTAACCCTGTTTCTCGTGGTTTTCCTCCGCTCTAACACCGCTTTTCTTGTTTTTCCTTTGCTCTAACCCCGCTTTTCTTGGTTTTCCTCCGCACTAACCCCTCTTCTGTTGGTTTTCCTCTGCAGTAACCCCGCTTTTCTTGGTTTTTCTCCGCTCTAACCCCGCTTTTCATGGTTTTTCTCCACTCTAACCATGCTTTTCTCGGATTTCTGCTGCTCTAACCGCGCTTTTCTTCGTTTTCTTCCTCTCTAACTTCTTTTTCTTGGTTTTCCTCCGCTCTAACCCCGCTTTTCTTGGTTATCCTCCGCACTTATTCCACTTTTCTTGGTTTTCCTCCACTCTAACTTCGCTTTTCTTGGTTTTCCTCCACTCTAACCCCGCTTTTCTTGGTTTTCCTCCGCTCTAACCCCGCTTTTCTTGGTTTTCCTCCGCTCTAACCCCGCTTTTCTTGGTTTTCCTTCTTTCTAACCCCGCTTGTCTTGGTTTTCCTCCCTTCTATCCCCGCTTTTCTTGGTTTTTCTGCGCTCTAACCCCGCTTTTCTTGGTTTTTCTCCTCTCTAACCCCGTTTTTCTTGGTTTTCCTCCACTCTAACATAGCTATTCTTGGTTTTCCTTTGCTCTAACCCCGCTTTTCTTGGTTTTCCTCTGCACTAACCCCTCTTTTCTTGGTTTTCCTCCGCACTAACCCCGCTTTTCTTGGTTTTTCTCCACTCTAACCATGCTTTTCTCGGATTTCTGCTGCTCTAGCCGCGCTTTTCTTCGTTTTCTTCCTCTCTTAATTCTTTTTCTTGGTTTTCCTCCGATCCAAACCCGCTTTTCTTGGTTTTCCTCCGTACTTATTCCGCTTTTCTTGGTTTTCCTCCGCTCTAACTTCGCTTTTCTTGGTTATCTTCCGCTCTATCCCCAATTTACTTGGTTTTCCTCCACTCTAACCCCGCTTTTCTTGGTTTTCCTCCGCTCTAACACCGCTTTTCATGGTTTTCCTCCGCTCTAACCCCGCTTTTCTTGGTTTTCCTTTGCTCTATCTTCGCTTGTCTTGGTTTTCCTTTGCTCTAACCCTTCTTTTCTTGGTTTTTCTCCACTCTAACCCAGCTTTTCATGGTTTTTCTCCACTCTAACCATGCTTTTCTCATATTTCTGCTGCTCTAACCGCGCTTTTCTTCGTTTTCTTCCTCTAATTTTTTTTTTTCTTGGTTTTCCTTCGCTCTAACCTAGTTTTTCTTGGTTATCCTCCGCTCTAACCCCGCTTTTCTTGGTTTTCATCCGCTCTAACCCCGCTTTTCTTGGTTTTCCTCCTCTCTAACCCCGCTTTTCTTGGTTTTCATCCGCTCTAACTTCACTTTTCTTGGTTTTCCATTGCTCTAACACCGCTTTTCTTTGTTTTCCACAGCTCTAATCCCTCTTTTCTTGGTTTTTCTCTGCTCTAACCCAGCTTTTCATCGTTTTTCTCCACTCTAACCATGCTTTTCTCGGATTTTTGCAGCTCTAACACGCTTTTCTTCGTTTTCTTCCGTTCTAACTCTGCTTTACTTGGTTTTCCTCCGCTCTAACCCCGCTTTTCTTGGTTTTCCTCTGCTATAACCCCGTTTTTCTTGGATTTCCTACGCTCTAACCCAGCTTTTCTTGGTTTTCCTCCGCTCTATCACCTCTTTTCTTGGTTTTCCTCCGCTCTAACCCCGCTTTTCTTGGTTTTCATCCGCTCTAACCCCGCTTTTCTTGGTTTTCCTCCGCTCTAACCCCGCTTTTCTTGGTTTTCCTCCGCTCTAACTTCACTTTTCTTTGTTTTCCATTGCTCTAACCCCGCTTTTCTTGGTTTTCCTCCGCTCTAATCCCGCTTTTCATGGTTTTTCTCCACTCTAACCCAGCTTTTCATCGTTTTTCTCTACTCTAGCCATGCTTTTCTCGGATTTCTGCTGCTCTAACCACGCTTTTCTTCGTTTTCTTCAGTTCTAACTCTGCTTTCTTGGTTTTCCTCCGCTCTAACCCTGCTTTTCTTGGTTTTCCTCCGCTATAACCTTGCTTTTCTTGGTTTTCCTACGCTCTAATCCCGCTTTTCTTGGTTTTTCTCCGCTCTAACCCAGCTTTTCATCGTTTTTCTCCACTCTAGCCATGCTTTTCTCGGATTTCTGCTGCTCTAACCACGATTTTTTTCGTTTTCTTCCGTTCTAACTCTGCTTTACTTGGTTTTCCTCCGCTCTAACCCCACTTTTCTTGGTTTTCCTCCGCTCTAACCCCGCTTTTCTTGGTTTTCATTTGCTCTAACCCCGCTTTTCTTGGTTTTCCTCCGCTCTAACCCTGCTTTTCTTGGTTTTCCTCCTTTCTAACCCCTCTTTTCTTGGTTTTCCTTCGCTCTATCTCAGCTTTTCTTGGTTTTCCACCGCTCTAACCCCGCTTTTCTTGGTTTTCCTCCGCACTTATTCCGCTTTTCTTGGTTTTCCTCAGCTCTAACCTTACTTTTCATGCTTTTCCTCCGCTCTAACCCCGATTTTCTTGGTTTTCCTCCGCTCTTACCCCGCTTTTCTTGGTTTTCCTCCGCTCTAACCAAGCTTTTCTTGGTTTTCCTTTGCTCTAACCCCGCTTTTCTTGGTTTTCCTCTCTTCTATCCCCGCTTTTCTTGGTTTTCCTCCGTTCTAATTCCTCTTTTCTTGGTTTTCCTCTGCTCTAACTTCACTTTTCTTGGTTTTCCATTGCTCTAACCCCGCTTTTCTTGGTTTTCCTCCACTCTAATCCCGCTTTTCTTGGTTTTCCTCTCTTCTATCCCCGCTTTTCTTGGTTTTCCTCCGTTCTAATTCCTCTTTTCTTGGTTTTCCTCTGCTCTAACTTCACTTTTCTTGGTTTTCCATTGCTCTAACCCCGCTTTTCTTGGTTTTTCTCCGCTCTAACCCACCTTTTCATCGTTTTCCTTTGCTCTAACCCCGCTTTTCTTGGTTTTCCTCCTTTCTAACCCCTCTTTTCTTGGTTTTTCTCCGCTCTAACCCCGCTTTTCTTGGTTTTCCTCCGCACTTATTCCGCTTTTCTTGGTTTTCCTCTGCTCTAACCTTACTTTTCATGCTTTTCCTCCGCTCTAACCCCGATTTTCTTGGTTTTCCTCCGCTCTTACCCCGCTTTTCTTGGTTTTCCTCCGCCCTTACCCCGCTTTTCTTGGTTTTCCTCCGCTCTAACCAAGCTTTTCTTGGTTTTCCTTTGCTCTAACCCTGCTTTTCTTGTTTTTTCTCTGCTCTAACCCCGCTTTTCTTGGTTTTCCTCCCTTCTATCCCCGCTTTTCTTTGTTTTCCTCCGTTCTAACCCCTCTTTTCTTGGTTTTCCTCTGCTCTATCTTCACTTTTCTTGGTTTTCCATTGCTCTAACCCCGCTTTTCTTGGTTTTCCTCCACTCTAATCCCGCTTTTCTTGGTTTTTCTCCGCTCTAACCCACCTTTTCATCGTTTTCCTTTGCTCTAACCCCGCTTTCCTTGGTTTTCCTCCCTTCTATCCCCGCTTTTCTTGGTTTTTCTCCGCTCTAACCCTGTTTCTCGTGGTTTTCCTCCGCTCTAACACCGCTTTTCTTGTTTTTCCTTTGCTCTAACCCCGCTTTTCTTGGTTTTCCTCCGCACTAACCCCTCTTCTGTTGGTTTTCCTCTGCAGTAACCCCGCTTTTCTTGGTTTTTCTCCGCTCTAACCCCGCTTTTCATGGTTTTTCTCCACTCTAACCATGCTTTTCTCGGATTTCTGCTGCTCTAACCGCGCTTTTCTTCGTTTTCTTCCTCTCTAACTTCTTTTTCTTGGTTTTCCTCCGCTCTAACCCCGCTTTTCTTGGTTATCCTCCGCACTTATTCCACTTTTCTTGGTTTTCCTCCGCTCTAACCCCGCTTTTCTTGGTTTTCCTCCGCTCTAACCCCGCTTTTCTTGGTTTTCATTTGCTCTAACCCTGCTTTTCTTGGTTTTCCTCCGCTCTAACCCCGCTTTTCTTGGTTTTCCTCCTTTCTAACCCCTCTTTTCTTGGTTTTCCTTCGCTCTATCTCAGCTTTTCTTGGTTTTCCACCGCTCTAACCCCGCTTTTCTTGGTTTTCCTCCGCACTTATTCCGCTTTTCTTGGTTTTCCTCAGCTCTAACCTTACTTTTCATGCTTTTCCGCCGCTCTAACCCCGATTTTCTTGGTTTTGCTCCGCTCTTACCCCGCTTTTCTTGGTTTTCCTCCGCTCTAACCAAGCTTTTCTTGGTTTTCCTTTGCTCTAACCCTGCTTTTCTTGTTTTTTCTCTGCTGTAACCCCGCTTTTCTTGGTTTTCCTCCCTTCTATCCCCGCTTTTCTTGGTTTTCCTCCATTCTAACCCCTCTTATCTTGGTTTTCCTCTGCTCTAACTTCACTTTTCTTGGTTTTCCATTGCTCTAACCCTCTTTTCATGGTTTTCCTCCACTCTAATCCCGCTTTTCTTGGTTTTTCTCCGCTCTAACCCACCTTTTCATCGTTTTCCTTTGCTCTAACCCCGCTTTTCTTGGTTTTCCTCCCTTCTATCCCCGCTTTTCTTGGTTTTTCTCCGCTCTAACCCTGTTTCTCGTGGTTTTCCTCCGCTCTAACCCCGCTTTTCTTGGTTTTCCTTTGCTCTAACCCCGCTTTTCTTGGTTTTCCTCCGCACTAACCCCTCTTTTGTTGGTTTTCCTCTGCAGTTACCCCGCTTTTCTTGGGTTTTCTCCGCTCTAACCCCGCTTTTCATGGTTTTTCTCCACTCTAACCATGCTTTTCTCGAATTTCTGCTGCTCTAACCCCGCTTTTCTTCGTTTTCTTCCTCTCTAACTTCTTTTTCTTGGTTTTCCTCCGCTCTAACCCCGCTTTTCTTGGTTATCCTCCGCACTTATTCCACTTTTCTTGGTTTTCCTCCGCTCTAACTTCGCTTTTCTTGGTTTTCCTCCGCTCTAACCCCGCTTTTCTTGGTTTTCATTTGCTCTAACCCTGCTTTTCTTGGTTTTCCTCCGCTCTAACCCCGCTTTTCTTGGTTTTCCTCCTTTCTAACCCCTCTTTTCTTGGTTTTTCTCCGCTCTAACCCCGCTTTTCTTGGTTTTCCTCCGCACTTATTCCGCTTTTCTTGGTTTTCCTCAGCTCTAACCTTACTTTTCATGCTTTTCCTCCGCTCTAACCCCGATTTTCTTGGTTTTCCTCTCCTCTTACCCCGCTTTTCTTGGTTTTCTTCCGCTCTTACCCCGCTTTTCTTGGTTTTCCTCCGCTCTAACCAAGCTTTTCTTGGTTTTCCTTTGCTCTAACCCTGCTTTTCTTGTTTTTTCTCTGCTCTAACCCCGCTTTTCTTGGTTTTCCTCCCTTCTATCCCCGCTTTTCTTGGTTTTCCTCCGTTCTAACCCCTCTTTTCTTGGTTTTCCTCTGCTCTAAATTCACTTTTCTTGGTTTTCCATTGCTCTAACCCCGCTTTTCTTGGTTTACCTCCACTCTAATCCCGCTTTTCTTGGTTTTCCTCCGCTCTAACCCAACTTTTCATCGTTTTTCTTTGCTCTAACCCCGCTTTCCTTAGTTTTCCTCCCTTCTATCCCCGCTTTTCTTGGTTTTTCTCCGCTCTAACCCTGTTTCTCGTGGTTTTCCTCCGCTCTAACACCGCTTTTCCTGTTTTTCCATTGCTCTAACCCCGCTTTTCTTGGTTTTCCTCCGCACTAACCCCTCTTTTGTTGGTTTTCCTCTGCAGTAACCCCGCTTTTCTTGGTTTTTCTCCGCTCTAACCCCGCTTTTCATGGTTTTTCTCCACTCTAACCATGCTTTTCTCGGATTTCTGCTGCTCTAACCGCGCTTTTCTTCGTTTTCTTCCTCTCTAACTTCTTTTTCTTGGTTTTCCTCCGCTCTAACCCCGCTTTTCTTGGTTATCCTCCGCACTTATTCCACTTTTCTTGGTTTTCCTCCGCTCTAACTTCGCTTTTCTTGGTTTTCCTCCGCTCTAACCCCGCTTTTCTTGGTTTTCATTTGTTCTAACCCTGATTTTCTTGGTTTTCCTCCGCTCTAACCCCGCTTTTCTTGGTTTTCCTCCTTTCTAACCTTTCTTTTCTTGGTTTTTCTTCGCTCTAACCCCGCTTTTCTTGGTTTTCCTCCGCACTTATTCCGCTTTTCTTTTTTTTCCTCAGCTCTAACCTTACTTTTCTTGCTTTTCCTCCGCTCTAACCCCGATTTTCTTGGTTTTCCTCCCTTCTATCCCCGGTTTTCTTGGTTTTCCTCCGTTCTAACCCCTCTTTTCTTGGTTTTCCTCTGCTCTAACTTCACTTTTCTTGGTTTTCCATTGCTCTAACCCTCTTTTCTTGGTTTTCCTCCACTCTAATCCCGCTTTTCTTGGTTTTCCTCCGCTCTAACCCACCTTTTCATCGTTTTTCTTTGCTCTAACCCCGCTTTCCTTGGTTTTCCTCCCTTCTATCCCCGCTTTTCTTGGTTTTTCTCCGCTCTAACCCTGTTTCTCGTGGTTTTCCTCCGCTCTAACACCGCTTTTCCTGTTTTTCCATTGCTCTAACCCCGCTTTTCTTGGTTTTCCTCCGCACTAACCCCTATTTTGTTGGTTTTCCTCTGCAGTAACCCCGCTTTTCTTGGTTTTTCTCCGCTCTAACCCCGCTTTTCATGGTTTTTCTCCACTCTAACCATGCTTTTCTCGGATTTCTGCTGCTCTAACCGCGCTTTTCTTCGTTTTCTTCCTCTCTAACTTCTTTTTCTTGGTTTTCCTCCGCTCTAACCCCGCTTTTCTTGGTTATCCTCCGCACTTATTCCACTTTTCTTGGTTTTCCTCCGCTCTAACTTCGCTTTTCTTGGTTTTCCTCCTTTCTATCCCCGCTTTTCTTGGTTTTTCTGCGCTCTAACCCCGCTTTTCTTGGTTTTTCTCCTCTCTAACCCCGTTTTTCATGGTTTTCCTCCGCTCTAACATAGCTTTTCTTGGTTTTCCTTTGCTCTAACCCCGCTTTTCTTGGTTTTCCGCTGCACTAACCCCTCTTTCCTTGGTTTTCCTCCGCACTAACCCCGCTTTTCTTGGTTTTTCTCCACTCTAACCATGCTTTTCTCGGATTTCTGCTGCTCTAGCCGCGCTTTTCTTCGTTTTCTTCCTCTCTAACTTCTTTTTCTTGGTTTTCCTCCGATCCAACCCCGCTTTTCTTGGTTATCCTCCGCACTTATTCCACTTTTCTTGGTTTTCCTCCGCTCTAACTTCGCTTTTCTTGGTTTTCCTCCGCTCTAACCCCGCTTTTCTTGGTTTTCATTTGCTCTAACCCTGCTTTTCTTGGTTTTCCTCCGCTCTAACCCCGCTTTTCTTGGTTTTCCTCCTTTCTAACCCCTCTTTTCTTGGTTTTTCTCCGCTCTAACCCCGCTTTTCTTGGTTTTCCTCCGCACTTATTCCGCTTTTCTTGGTTTTCCTCAGCTCTAACCTTACTTTTCATGCTTTTCCTCCGCTCTAACCCCGATTTTCTTGGTTTTCCTCTCCTCTTACCCCGCTTTTCTTGGTTTTCTTCCGCTCTTACCCCGCTTTTCTTGGTTTTCCTCCGCTCTAACCAAGCTTTTCTTGGTTTTCCTTTGCTCTAACCCTGCTTTTCTTGTTTTTTCTCTGCTCTAACCCCGCTTTTCTTGGTTTTCCTCCCTTCTATCCCCGCTTTTCTTGGTTTTCCTCCGTTCTAACCCCTCTTTTCTTGGTTTTCCTCTGCTCTAACTTCACTTTTCTTGGTTTTCCATTGCTCTAACCCCGCTTTTCTTGGTTTTCCTCCACTCTAATCCCGCTTTTCTTGGTTTTCCTCCGCTCTAACCCAACTTTTCATCGTTTTTCTTTGCTCTAACCCCGCTTTCCTTAGTTTTCCTCCCTTCTATCCCCGCTTTTCTTGGTTTTTCTCCGCTCTAACCCTGTTTCTCGTGGTTTTCCTCCGCTCTAACACCGCTTTTCCTGTTTTTCCATTGCTCTAACCCCGCTTTTCTTGGTTTTCCTCCGCGCTAACCCCTCTTTTGTTGGTTTTCCTCTGCAGTAACCCCGCTTTTCTTGGTTTTTCTCCGCTCTAACCCCGCTTTTCATGGTTTTTCTCCACTCTAACCATGCTTTTCTCGGATTTCTGCTGCTCTAACCGCGCTTTTCTTCGTTTTCTTCCTCTCTAACTTCTTTTTCTTGGTTTTCCTCCGCTCTAACCCCGCTTTTCTTGGTTATCCTCCGCACTTATTCCACTTTTCTTGGTTTTCCTCCGCTCTAACTTCGCTTTTCTTGGTTTTCCTCCGCTCTAACCCCGCTTTTCTTGGTTTTCATTTGTTCTAACCCTGATTTTCTTGGTTTTCCTCCGCTCTAACCCCGCTTTTCTTGGTTTTCCTCCTTTTTAACCCCTCTTTTCTTGGTTTTTCTTCGCTCTAACCCCGCTTTTCTTGGTTTTCCTCCGCACTTATTCCGCTTTTCTTTTTTTTCCTCAGCTCTAACCTTACTTTTCTTGCTTTTCCTCCGCTCTAACCCCGATTTTCTTGGTTTTCCTCCCTTCTATCCCCGCTTTTCTTGGTTTTCCTCCGTTCTAACCCCTCTTTTCTTGGTTTTCCTCTGCTCTAACTTCACTTTTCTTAGTTTTCCATTGCTCTAACCCTCTTTTCTTGGTTTTCCTCCACTCTAATCCCGCTTTTCTTTTTTTTCTCCGCTCTAACCCACCTTTTCATCGTTTTTCTTTGCTCTAACCCCGCTTTCCTTGGTTTTCCTCCCTTCTATCCCCGCTTTTCTTGGTTTTTCTCCGCTCTAACCCTGTTTCTCGTGGTTTTCCTCCGCTCTAACACCGCTTTTCCTGTTTTTCCATTGCTCTAACCCCGCTTTTCTTGGTTTTCCTCCGCACTAACCCCTATTTTGTTGGTTTTCCTCTGCAGTAACCCCGCTTTTCTTGGTTTTTCTCCGCTCTAACCCCGTTTTTCATGGTTTTTCTCCACTCTAACCATGCTTTTCTCGGATTTCTGCTGCTCTAACCGCGCTTTTCTTCGTTTTCTTCCTCTCTAACTTCTTTTTCTTGGTTTTCCTCCGCTCTAACCCCGCTTTTCTTGGTTATCCTCCGCACTTATTCCACTTTTCTTGGTTTTCCTCCGCTCTAACTTCGCTTTTCTTGGTTTTCCTCCTTTCTATCCCCGCTTTTCTTGGTTTTTCTGCGCTCTAACCCCGCTTTTCTTGGTTTTTCTCCTCTCTAACCCCGTTTTTCATGGTTTTCCTCCGCTCTAACATAGCTTTTCTTGGTTTTCCTTTGCTCTAACCCCGCTTTTCTTGGTTTTCCGCTGCACTAACCCCTCTTTCCTTGGTTTTCCTCCGCACTAACCCCGCTTTTCTTGGTTTTTCTCCACTCTAACCATGCTTTTCTCGGATTTCTGCTGCTCTAGCCGCGCTTTTCTTCGTTTTCTTCCTCTCTTTATTCTTTTTCTTGGTTTTCCTCCGATCCAACCCCGCTTTTCTTGGTTTTCCTCCGTACTTATTCTGCTTTTCTTGGTTTTCCTCCGCTCTAACTTCGCTTTTCTTGGTTATCTTCCGCTCTATCCCAAATTTACTTGGTTTTCCTCCACTCTAACACCGCTTTTCTTGGTTTTCCTCCACTCTAACACCGCTTTTCTTGGTTTTCCTCCTTTCTAACCCCTCTTTTCTTGGTTTTTCTCCGCTCTAACCCCGCTTTTCTTGGTTTTCCTCCGCACTTATTCCGCTTTTCTTGGTTTTCCTCAGCTCTAACCTTACTTTTCATGCTTTTCCTCCGCTCTAACCCCGATTTTCTTGGTTTTCCTCTCCTCTTACCCCGCTTTTCTTGGTTTTCTTCCGCTCTTACCCCGCTTTTCTTGGTTTTCCTCCGCTCTAACCAAGCTTTTCTTGGTTTTCCTTTGCTCTAACCCTGCTTTTCTTGTTTTTTCTCTGCTCTAACCCCGCTTTTCTTGGTTTTCCTCCCTTCTATCCCCGCTTTTCTTGGTTTTCCTCCGTTCTAACCCCTCTTTTCTTGGTTTTCCTCTGCTCTAACTTCACTTTTCTTGGTTTTCCATTGCTCTAACCCCGCTTTTCTTGGTTTTCCTCCACTCTAATCCCGCTTTTCTTGGTTTTCCTCCGCTCTAACCCAACTTTTCATCGTTTTTCTTTGCTCTAACCCCGCTTTCCTTAGTTTTCCTCCCTTCTATCCCCGCTTTTCTTGGTTTTTCTCCGCTCTAACCCTGTTTCTCGTGGTTTTCCTCCGCTCTAACACCGCTTTTCCTGTTTTTCCATTGCTCTAACCCCGCTTTTCTTGGTTTTCCTCCGCGCTAACCCCTCTTTTGTTGGTTTTCCTCTGCAGTAACCCCGCTTTTCTTGGTTTTTCTCCGCTCTAACCCCGCTTTTCATGGTTTTTCTCCACTCTAACCATGCTTTTCTCGGATTTCTGCTGCTCTAACCGCGCTTTTCTTCGTTTTCTTCCTCTCTAACTTCTTTTTCTTGGTTTTCCTCCGCTCTAACCCCGCTTTTCTTGGTTATCCTCCGCACTTATTCCACTTTTCTTGGTTTTCCTCCGCTCTAACTTCGCTTTTCTTGGTTTTCCTCCGCTCTAACCCCGCTTTTCTTGGTTTTCATTTGTTCTAACCCTGATTTTCTTGGTTTTCCTCCGCTCTAACCCCGCTTTTCTTGGTTTTCCTCCTTTTTAACCCCTCTTTTCTTGGTTTTTCTTCGCTCTAACCCCGCTTTTCTTGGTTTTCCTCCGCACTTATTCCGCTTTTCTTTTTTTTCCTCAGCTCTAACCTTACTTTTCTTGCTTTTCCTCCGCTCTAACCCCGATTTTCTTGGTTTTCCTCCCTTCTATCCCCGCTTTTCTTGGTTTTCCTCCGTTCTAACCCCTCTTTTCTTGGTTTTCCTCTGCTCTAACTTCACTTTTCTTGGTTTTCCATTGCTCTAACCCTCTTTTCTTGGTTTTCCTCCACTCTAATCCCGCTTTTCTTTTTTTTCTCCGCTCTAACCCACCTTTTCATCGTTTTTCTTTGCTCTAACCCCGCTTTCCTTGGTTTTCCTCCCTTCTATCCCCGCTTTTCTTGGTTTTTCTCCGCTCTAACCCTGTTTCTCGTGGTTTTCCTCCGCTCTAACACCGCTTTTCCTGTTTTTCCATTGCTCTAACCCCGCTTTTCTTGGTTTTCCTCCGCACTAACCCCTATTTTGTTGGTTTTCCTCTGCAGTAACCCCGCTTTTCTTGGTTTTTCTCCGCTCTAACCCCGTTTTTCATGGTTTTTCTCCACTCTAACCATGCTTTTCTCGGATTTCTGCTGCTCTAACCGCGCTTTTCTTCGTTTTCTTCCTCTCTAACTTCTTTTTCTTGGTTTTCCTCCGCTCTAACCCCGCTTTTCTTGGTTATCCTCCGCACTTATTCCACTTTTCTTGGTTTTCCTCCGCTCTAACTTCGCTTTTCTTGGTTTTCCTCCTTTCTATCCCCGCTTTTCTTGGTTTTTCTGCGCTCTAACCCCGCTTTTCTTGGTTTTTCTCCTCTCTAACCCCGTTTTTCATGGTTTTCCTCCGCTCTAACATAGCTTTTCTTGGTTTTCCTTTGCTCTAACCCCGCTTTTCTTGGTTTTCCGCTGCACTAACCCCTCTTTCCTTGGTTTTCCTCCGCACTAACCCCGCTTTTCTTGGTTTTTCTCCACTCTAACCATGCTTTTCTCGGATTTCTGCTGCTCTAGCCGCGCTTTTCTTCGTTTTCTTCCTCTCTTTATTCTTTTTCTTGGTTTTCCTCCGATCCAACCCCGCTTTTCTTGGTTTTCCTCCGTACTTATTCTGCTTTTCTTGGTTTTCCTCCGCTCTAACTTCGCTTTTCTTGGTTATCTTCCGCTCTATCCCAAATTTACTTGGTTTTCCTCCACTCTAACACCGCTTTTCTTGGTTTTCCTCCACTCTAACACCGCTTTTCTTGGTTTTCCTCTGCTCTAACTTCACTTTTCTTGGTTTTCCTTTGCTCTAACCCCGCTTTTCTTGGTTTTCCTCCCTTCTATCCCCGCTTTTCTTGGTTTTTCTCTGCTCTAACCCCGTTTCTCTTGGTTTTCCTCCGCTCTAACCCCGCTTTTCCTGGTTTTCCTTTGCTCTAACCCCACTTTTCTTGGTTTTCCTCCGCACTAACCTCGCTTTTCTTGGTTTTCCTCCGCACTAACCCCTCTTTTCTTGGTTTTTCTCCACTCTAACCCAGCTTTTCATGGTTTTCCTCCGCACTTATTCTGCTTTTCTTGGTTTTCCTCCGCTTTAACTTCGCTTTTCTTGGTTTTCCTCCGCTCTAACCTTGCTTTACTTGGTTTTCCTCCGCGCTTACCCCGCTTTTCTTGTTTATCCTTCGCTGTAACCCTGCTTTTCTTGGTTTTCCTCCGCACTAACCCCGCTTTTCTTGGTTTTCCTCCACCCTGTCACCGCTTTTAGTGGTTTACCTACGCTCTAACACCACTTTTCTTGGTTTTCCTCCGCTCTATCACAGCTTTTCTTGGTTTTCCTACGGTCTAATACCACATTTCTTGGTTTTCCTCCGCTCTAACTTCACTTTTCTTTGTTTTCCATTGCTCTAACCCCGCTTTTCTTGGTTTTCCTCCGCTCTAATCCCGCTTTTCATGGTTTTTCTCCACTCTAACCCAGCTTTTCATCGTTTTTCTCTACTCTAGCCATGCTTTTCTCGGATTTCTGCTGCTCTAACCACGCTTTTCTTCGTTTTCTTCCGTTCTAACTCTGCTTTACTTGGTTTTCCTCCGCTCTAATCCCGCTTTTCATGGTTTTTCTCCACTCTAACCCAGCTTTTCATCGTTTTTCTCTACTCTAGCCATGCTTTTCTCGGATTTCTGCTGCTCTAACCACGCTTTTCTTCGTTTTCTTCAGTTCTAACTCTGCTTTCTTGGTTTTCCTCCGCTCTAACCCTGCTTTTCTTGGTTTTCCTCCGCTATAACCTTGCTTTTCTTGGTTTTCCTACGCTCTAATCCCGCTTTTCTTGGTTTTTCTCCGCTCTAACCCAGCTTTTCATCGTTTTTCTCCACTCTAGCCATGCTTTTCTCGGATTTCTGCTGCTCTAACCACGATTTTTTTCGTTTTCTTCCGTTCTAACTCTGCTTTACTTGGTTTTCCTCCGCTCTAACCCCACTTTTCTTGGTTTTCCTCCGCTCTAACCCCGCTTTTCTTGGTTTTCATTTGCTCTAACCCCGCTTTTCTTGGTTTTCCTCCGCTCTAACCCTGCTTTTCTTGGTTTTCCTCCTTTCTAACCCCTCTTTTCTTGGTTTTCCTTCGCTCTATCTCAGCTTTTCTTGGTTTTCCACCGCTCTAACCCCGCTTTTCTTGGTTTTCCTCCGCACTTATTCCGCTTTTCTTGGTTTTCCTCAGCTCTAACCTTACTTTTCATGCTTTTCCTCCGCTCTAACCCCGATTTTCTTGGTTTTCCTCCGCTCTTACCCCGCTTTTCTTGGTTTTCCTCCGCTCTAACCAAGCTTTTCTTGGTTTTCCTTTGCTCTAACCCCGCTTTTCTTGGTTTTCCTCTCTTCTATCCCCGCTTTTCTTGGTTTTCCTCCGTTCTAATTCCTCTTTTCTTGGTTTTCCTCTGCTCTAACTTCACTTTTCTTGGTTTTCCATTGCTCTAACCCCGCTTTTCTTGGTTTTTCTCCGCTCTAACCCACCTTTTCATCGTTTTCCTTTGCTCTAACCCCGCTTTTCTTGGTTTTCCTCCTTTCTAACCCCTCTTTTCTTGGTTTTTCTCCGCTCTAACCCCGCTTTTCTTGGTTTTCCTCCGCACTTATTCCGCTTTTCTTGGTTTTCCTCTGCTCTAACCTTACTTTTCAAGCTTTTCCTCCGCTCTAACCCCGATTTTCTTGGTTTTCCTCCGCTCTTACCCCGCTTTTCTTGGTTTTCCTCCGCTCTTACCCCGCTTTTCTTGCTTTTCCTCCGCTCTAACCAAGCTTTTCTTGGTTTTCCTTTGCTCTAACCCTGCTTTTCTTGTTTTTTCTCTGCTCTAACCCCGCTTTTCTTGGTTTTCCTCCCTTCTATCCCCGCTTTTCTTTGTTTTCCTCCGTTCTAACCCCTCTTTTCTTGGTTTTCCTCTGCTCTAACTTCACTTTTCTTGGTTTTCCATTGCTCTAACCCCGCTTTTCTTGGTTTTCCTCCACTCTAATCCCGCTTTTCTTGGTTTTTCTCCGCTCTAACCCACCTTTTCATCGTTTTCCTTTGCTCTAACCCCGCTTTCCTTGGTTTTCCTCCCTTCTATCCCCGCTTTTCTTGGTTTTTCTCCGCTCTAACCCTGTTTCTCGTGGTTTTCCTCCGCTCTAACACCGCTTTTCTTGTTTTTCCTTTGCTCTAACCCCGCTTTTCTTGGTTTTCCTCCGCACTAACCCCTCTTCTGTTGGTTTTCCTCTGCAGTAACCCCGCTTTTCTTGGTTTTTCTCCGCTCTAACCCCGCTTTTCATGGTTTTTCTCCACTCTAACCATGCTTTTCTCGGATTTCTGCTGCTCTAACCGCGCTTTTCTTCGTTTTCTTCCTCTCTAACTTCTTTTTCTTGGTTTTCCTCCGCTCTAACCCCGCTTTTCTTGGTTATCCTCCGCACTTATTCCAC
This sequence comes from Coturnix japonica, assembly GCF_054131305.1. Classification (NCBI taxonomy): domain Eukaryota; kingdom Metazoa; phylum Chordata; class Aves; order Galliformes; family Phasianidae; genus Coturnix; species Coturnix japonica. Next base: position 373,161 of record NC_140674.1, on the reverse strand, counting down.
TTTTCTTGGTTTTCCTCCGCTCTAACCCCGCTTTTCTTGGTTTTCCTCCGCTCTAACCCCGCTTTTCTTGGTTTTCATTTGCTCTAACCCTGCTTTTCTTGGTTTTCCTCCGCTCTAACCCCGCTTTTCTTGGTTTTCCTCCTTTCTAACCCCTCTTTTCTTGGTTTTCCTTCGCTCTATCTCAGCTTTTCTTGGTTTTCCACCGCTCTAACCCCGCTTTTCTTGGTTTTCCTCCGCACTTATTCCGCTTTCCTTGGTTTTCCTCAGCTCTAACCTTACTTTTCATGCTTTTCCGCCGCTCTAACCCCGATTTTCTTGGTTTTGCTCCGCTCTTACCCCGCTTTTCTTGGTTTTCCTCCGCTCTAACTTCACTTTTCTTGGTTTTCCTTTGCTCTAACCCTGCTTTTCTTGTTTTTTCTCTGCTCTAACCCCGCTTTTCTTAATTTTCCTCCCTTCTATCCCCGCTTTTCTTGGTTTTCCTCCATTCTAACCCCTCTTATCTTGGTTTTCCTCTGCTCTAACTTCACTTTTCTTGGTTTTCCATTGCTCTAACCCTCTTTTCTTGGTTTTCCTCCACTCTAATCCCGCTTTTCTTGGTTTTTCTCCGCTCTAACCCACCTTTTCATCGTTTTCCTTTGCTCTAACCCCGCTTTTCTTGGTTTTCCTCCCTTCTATCCCCGCTTTTCTTGGTTTTTCTCCGCTCTAACCCTGTTTCTCGTGGTTTTCCTCCGCTCTAACCCCGCTTTTCTTGGTTTTCCTTTCCTCTAACCCCGCTTTTCTTGGTTTTCCTCCGCACTAACCCCTCTTTTGTTGGTTTTCCTCTGCAGTTACCCCGCTTTTCTTGGGTTTTCTCCGCTCTAACCCCGCTTTTCATGGTTTTTCTCCACTCTAACCATGCTTTTCTCGAATTTCTGCTGCTCTAACCCCGCTTTTCTTCGTTTTCTTCCTCTCTAACTTCTTTTTCTTGGTTTTCCTCCGCTCTAACCCCGCTTTTCTTGGTTATCCTCCGCACTTATTCCACTTTTCTTGGTTTTCCTCCGCTCTAACTTCGCTTTTCTTGGTTTTCCTCCGCTCTAACCCCGCTTTTCTTGGTTTGCATTTGCTCTAACCCTGCTTTTCTTGGTTTTCCTCCGCTCTAACCCCGCTTTTCTTGGTTTTCCTCCTTTCTAACCCCTCTTTTTTTGGTTTTTCTCCGCTCTAACCCCGCTTTTCTTGGTTTTCCTCCGCACTTATTCCGCTTTTCTTGGTTTTCCTCAGCTCTAACCTTACTTTTCATGCTTTTCCTCCGCTCTAACCCCGATTTTCTTGGTTTTCCTCTCCTCTTACCCCGCTTTTCTTGGTTTTCTTCCGCTCTTACCCCGCTTTTCTTGGTTTTCCTCCGCTCTAACCAAGCTTTTCTTGGTTTTCCTTTGCTCTAACCCTGCTTTTCTTGTTTTTTCTCTGCTCTAACCCCGCTTTTCTTGGTTTTCCTCCCTTCTATCCCCGCTTTTCTTGGTTTTCCTCCGTTCTAACCCCTCTTTTCTTGGTTTTCCTCTGCTCTAACTTCACTTTTCTTGGTTTTCCATTGCTCTAACCCCGCTTTTCTTGGTTTTCCTCCACTCTAATCCCGCTTTTCTTGGTTTTCCTCCGCTCTAACCCAACTTTTCATCGTTTTTCTTTGCTCTAACCCCGCTTTCCTTAGTTTTCCTCCCTTCTATCCCCGCTTTTCTTGGTTTTTCTCCGCTCTAACCCTGTTTCTCGTGGTTTTCCTCCGCTCTAACACCGCTTTTCCTGTTTTTCCATTGCTCTAACCCCGCTTTTCTTGGTTTTCCTCCGCACTAACCCCTCTTTTGTTGGTTTTCCTCTGCAGTAACCCCGCTTTTCTTGGTTTTTCTCCGCTCTAACCCCGCTTTTCATGGTTTTTCTCCACTCTAACCATGCTTTTCTCGGATTTCTGCTGCTCTAACCGCGCTTTTCTTCGTTTTCTTCCTCTCTAACTTCTTTTTCTTGGTTTTCCTCCGCTCTAACCCCGCTTTTCTTGGTTATCCTCCGCACTTATTCCACTTTTCTTGGTTTTCCTCCGCTCTAACTTCGCTTTTCTTGGTTTTCCTCCGCTCTAACCCCGCTTTTCTTGGTTTTCATTTGTTCTAACCCTGATTTTCTTGGTTTTCCTCTGCTCTAACCCCGCTTTTCTTGGTTTTCCTCCTTTTTAACCCCTCTTTTCTTGGTTTTTCTTCGCTCTAACCCCGCTTTTCTTGGTTTTCCTCCGCACTTATTCCGCTTTTCTTTTTTTTCCTCAGCTCTAACCTTACTTTTCTTGCTTTTCCTCCGCTCTAACCCCGATTTTCTTGGTTTTCCTCCCTTCTATCCCCGCTTTTCTTGGTTTTCCTCCGTTCTAACCCCTCTTTTCTTGGTTTTCCTCTGCTCTAACTTCACTTTTCTTGGTTTTCCATTGCTCTAACCCTCTTTTCTTGGTTTTCCTCCACTCTAATCCCGCTTTTCTTTTTTTTCTCCGCTCTAACCCACCTTTTCATCGTTTTTCTTTGCTCTAACCCCGCTTTCCTTGGTTTTCCTCCCTTCTATCCTCGCTTTTCTTGGTTTTTCTCCGCTCTAACCCTGTTTCTCGTGGTTTTCCTCCGCTCTAACACCGCTTTTCCTGTTTTTCCATTGCTCTAACCCCGCTTTTCTTGGTTTTCCTCCGCACTAACCCCTATTTTGTTGGTTTTCCTCTGCAGTAACCCCGCTTTTCTTGGTTTTTCTCCGCTCTAACCCCGTTTTTCATGGTTTTTCTCCACTCTAACCATGCTTTTCTCGGATTTCTGCTGCTCTAACCGCGCTTTTCTTCGTTTTCTTCCTCTCTAACTTCTTTTTCTTGGTTTTCCTCCGCTCTAACCCCGCTTTTCTTGGTTATCCTCCGCACTTATTCCACTTTTCTTGGTTTTCCTCCGCTCTAACTTCGCTTTTCTTGGTTTTCCTCCTTTCTATCCCCGCTTTTCTTGGTTTTTCTGCGCTCTAACCCCGCTTTTCTTGGTTTTTCTCCTCTCTAACCCCGTTTTTCATGGTTTTCCTCCGCTCTAACATAGCTTTTCTTGGTTTTCCTTTGCTCTAACCCCGCTTTTCTTGGTTTTCCGCTGCACTAACCCCTCTTTCCTTGGTTTTCCTCCGCACTAACCCCGCTTTTCTTGGTTTTTCTCCACTCTAACCATGCTTTTCTCGGATTTCTGCTGCTCTAGCCGCGCTTTTCTTCGTTTTCTTCCTCTCTTAATTCTTTTTCTTGGTTTTCCTCCGATCCAACCCCGCTTTTCTTGGTTTTCCTCCGTACTTATTCTGCTTTTCTTGGTTTTCCTCCGCTCTAACTTCGCTTTTCTTGGTTATCTTCCGCTCTATCCCAAATTTACTTGGTTTTCCTCCACTCTAACACCGCTTTTCTTGGTTTTCCTCCACTCTAACACCGCTTTTCTTGGTTTTCCTCTGCTCTAACTTCACTTTTCTTGGTTTTCCTTTGCTCTAACCCCGCTTTTCTTGGTTTTCCTCCCTTCTATCCCCGCTTTTCTTGGTTTTTCTCTGCTCTAACCCCGTTTCTCTTGGTTTTCCTCCGCTCTAACCCCGCTTTTCCTGGTTTTCCTTTGCTCTAACCCCACTTTTCTTGGTTTTCCTCCGCACTAACCTCGCTTTTCTTGGTTTTCCTCCGCACTAACCCCTCTTTTCTTGGTTTTTCTCCACTCTAACCCAGCTTTTCATGGTTTTCCTCCGCACTTATTCTGCTTTTCTTGGTTTTCCTCCGCTTTAACTTCGCTTTTCTTGGTTTTCCTCCGCTCTAACCTTGCTTTACTTGGTTTTCCTCCGCGCTTACCCCGCTTTTCTTGTTTATCCTTCGCTGTAACCCTGCTTTTCTTGGTTTTCCTCCGCACTAACCCCACTTTTCTTGGTTTTCCTCCACCCTGTCACCGCTTTTAGTGGTTTACCTACGCTCTAACACCACTTTTCTTGGTTTTCCTCCGCTCTATCACAGCTTTTCTTGGTTTTCCTACGGTCTAATACCACATTTCTTGGTTTTTCTCCGCTCTAACCCCGTTTTTCTTGGTTTTCCTCTGCTGTAAAATAGCTTTTCGTACTTTTCCTTTGCTCTAACCCCACTTTTCTTGGTTTTTCTCCGCTCTAACCCCGCTATTCTTGGTTTTCCTCCGCTCTAACCCCGCTTTTCTTGGTTTTTCTCCTCTCTAACCCCGTTTTTCTTGGTTTTCCTCCGCTCTAACATTGCTTTCCTTGGTTTTCCTTTGCTCTAACCCCTCTTTTCTTGGTTTTCCTCTGCACTAACCCCTCTTTTCTTGGTTTTCCTCCGCACTAACCCCGCTTTTCTTGGTTTTTCTCCACTCTAACCATGCTTTTCTCGGATTTCTGCTGCTCTAGACGCGCTTTTCTTCGTTTTCTTCCTCTCTAAATTCGTTTTCTTGGTTTTCCTCCGATCTAACCCCGCTTTTCTTGGTTTTCCTCCGTACTTATTCTGCTTTTCTTGGTTTTCCTCCGCTCTAACTTCGCTTTTCTTGGTTATCTTCCGCTGTAACCCCACTTTTCATGGTTTTCCTCCGCTCTAACCCCGCTTTTCTTGGTTTTCCTTTGCTCTATCTTCGCTTGTCTTGGTTTTCCTTTGCTCTAACCCTGCTTTTCTTGGTTTTTCTCCGCTCTAACCCCGCTTTTCTTGGTTTTCCTCCACTCTATCACCGCTTTTAGTGATTTTCCTACGCTCTATCACCACTTTTCTTGGTTTTCCTTCGCTCTAACCCCGCTTTTCTTGGTTTTCCTCCGCTATAACCCCGCTTTTCTTGGTTTTCCTCCGCTATAACCCCGCTTTTCTTGGTTTTCCTCCGCTCTAACTTCGCTTTTCTTGTTTTTTCTCCGCTCTAACCCCGCTTTTCTTGGTTTTCATTTGCTCTAACCCTGCTTTTCTTGGTTTTCCTCCGCTCTAACCCCGCTTTTCTTGGTTTTCCTCCTTACTAACCCCTCTTTTCTTGGTTTTCCTCCGCTCTATCTCAGCTTTTCTTGGTTTTCCTCCGCTCTAACCCCGCTTTTCTTGGTTTTCCTCCGCACTTATTCCGCTTTTCTTGGTTTTCCTCAGCTCTAACCTTACTTTTCATGCTTTTCCTCCGCTCTAACCCCGATTTTCTTGGTTTTCCTCCGCACTTAACCCGCTTTTCTTGGTTTTCCTCCGCTCTAACCAAGCTTTTCTTGGTTTTCCTTTGCTCTAACCCTGCTTTTCTTGTTTTTTCTCTGCTCTAACCCCGCTTTTCTTGGTTTTCCTCCCTTCTATCCCCGCTTTTCTTGGTTTTCCTCCGTTCTAACCCCTTTTTTCTTGGTTTTCCTCTGCTCTAACTTCACTTTTCTTGGTTTTCCATTGCTCTAACCCCGCTTTTCTTGGTTTTCCTCCACTCTAATCTTGCTTTTCTTGGTTTTTCTCCGCTCTAACCTACCTTTTCATCGTTTTCCTCCGCTCTAACCCCGCTTTTCTTGGTTTTCCTCCCTTCTATCCCCGCTTTTTATGGTCTTTCTGCGCTCTAACCCCGCTTTTCTTGGTTTTTCTCTTCTCTAACCCCGTTTTTCTTGGTTTTCCTCCGCTCTAACATTGCTTTTCTTGGTTTTCCTTTGCTCTAACCCCTCTTTTCTTGGTTTTCCTCTGCAGTAACCCCGCTTTTCTTGGTTTTTCTCCGCTCTAACCCCGCTTTTCATGGTTGTTCTCCACTCTAACCATGCTTTTCTCGGATTTCTGCTGCTCTAACTGCGCTTTTCTTCGTTTTCTTCCTCTCTAACTTCTTTTTCTTGGTTTTCCTCCGCTCTAACCCCGCTTTTCTTGGTTATCCTCCGCACTTATTCCACTTTTCTTGGTTTTCCTCCGCTCTAACTTCGCTTTTCTTGGTTTTCCTACGCTCTAACACCACTTTTCTTGGTTTTCCTCCGCTCTATTACTTTTTTCTTGGTTTTCCTGCACTCTAACCCAGCTTTTCTTTGTTTTCCTTTTATCTAACCCTGCTTTTCTTGGTTTTCCTCCGCACTAACCCCGCTTTTCTTGGTTTTTCTCCACTCTTACCATGCTTTTCTCGGATTTCTGCTGCTCTAGACGCGCTTTTCTTCGTTTTCTTCCTCTCTAAATTCGTTTTCTTGGTTTTCCTCAGATCTAACCCCGCTTTTCTTGGTTTTCCTCCGTACTTATTCTGCTTTTCTTGGTTTTCCTCCGCTCTAACTTCGCTTTTCTTGGTTATCTTCCGCTGTAACCCCACTTTTCATGGTTTTCCTCCGCTCTAACCCCGCTTTTCTTGGTTTTCCTTTGCTCTATCTTCGCTTGTCTGGGTTTTCCTTTGCTCTAACCCTGCTTTTCTTGGTTTTTCTCCACTCTAACCCCGCTTTTCTTGGTTTTCCTCCGCTCTATCACCGCTTTTAGTGATTTTCCTACGCTCTATCACCACTTTTCTTGGTTTTCCTCCGCTCTATCACCGCTTTTCTTGGTTTTCCTTCGCTCTAACCCCGCTTTTCTTGGTTTTCCTCCGCTCTAACTTCGCTTTTCTTGGTTTTCCTTTGCTCTAACCCTGCTTTTCTTGGTTTTTCTCCGCTCTAACCCCGCTTTTCTTGGTTTTCCTCCGCTCTATCACCGCTTTTAGTGGTTTTCCTACGCTCTATCACCGCTTTTCTTGGTTTTCCTACGCTCTAACACCACTTCTCTTGGTTTACCTCCGCTCTATCACCGCTTTTCTTGGTTTTCCTCCGCTCTAACCCCGCTTTTCTTGGTTTTCCTTTGCTCTAACCCTGCATTTCTTGGTTTTTCTCCGCTCTTACCCGGATTTTCTTGGTTTTCCTCCCTTCTATCCCCGCTTATCTTTGTTTTTCTCTGCTCCAAACCCGTTTCTCTTGGATTTCCTCCGCACTAACCCCGCTTTTCTTGGTTTTCTCCACTCTAACCCAGCTTTTCATGGTTTTTCTCCACTCTAACCATGCTTTTCTCGGATTTCTGCTCCTCTAACACGCTTTTCTTCGTTTTCTTCCGTTCTAACTCTGCTTTACTTGGTTTTCCTCCGCTCTAACCCCACTTTTCTTGGTTTTCCTCCGCTCTAACCCCGCTTTTCTTGGTTTTCCTCCGCTCTAACCCCGCTTTTCTTGGTTTTCCTCCGCTATAACCCCGCTTTTCTTGGTTTTCCTCCGCTCTAACTTCGCTTTTCTTCTTTTTCTCCGCTCTAACCCCGCTTTTCTTGGTTTTCATTTGCTCTAACCCTGCTTTTCTTGGTTTTCCTCCGCTCTAACCCCGCTTTTCTTGGTTTTCCTCCTTACTAACCCCTCTTTTCTTGGTTTTCCTCCGCTCTATCTCAGCTTTTCTTGGTTTTCCTCCGCTCTAACCCCGCTTTTCTTGGTTTTCCTCCGCACTTATTCCGCTTTTCTTGGTTTTCCTCAGCTCTAACCTTACTTTTCATGCTTTTCCTCCGCTCTAACCCCGATTTTCTTGGTTTTCCTCCGCACTTAACCCGCTTTTCTTGGTTTTCCTCCGCTCTAACCAAGCTTTTCTTCGTTTTCCTTTGCTCTAACCCTGCTTTTCTTGTTTTTTCTCTGCTCTAACCCCGCTTTTCTTGGTTTTCCTCCCTTCTATCCCCGCTTTTCTTGGTTTTCCTCCGTTCTAACCCCTTTTTTCTTGGTTTTCCTCTGCTCTAACTTCACTTTTCTTGGTTTTCCATTGCTCTAACCCCGCTTTTCTTGGTTTTCCTCCACTCTAATCTTGCTTTTCTTGGTTTTTCTCCGCTCTAACCTACCTTTTCATCGTTTTCCTCCGCTCTAACCCCGCTTTTCTTGGTTTTCCTCCCTTCTATCCCCGCTTTTTATGGTCTTTCTGCGCTCTAACCCCGCTTTTCTTGGTTTTTCTCTTCTCTAACCCCGTTTTTCTTGGTTTTCCTCCGCTCTAACATTGCTTTTCTTGGTTTTCCTTTGCTCTAACCCCTCTTTTCTTGGTTTTTCTCCGCTCTAACCCCGCTTTTCTTGGTTTTCCTCCGCTCTATCACCGCTTTTAGTGATTTTCCTACGCTCTATCACCACTTTTCTTGGTTTTCCTCCGCTCTATCACCGCTTTTCTTGGTTTTCCTTCGCTCTAACCCCGCTTTTCTTGGTTTTCCTCCGCTCTAACTTCGCTTTTCTTGGTTTTCCTTTGCTCTAACCCTGCTTTTCTTGGTTTTTCTCCGCTCTAACCCCGCTTTTCTTGGTTTTCCTCCGCTCTATCACCGCTTTTAGTGGTTTTCCTACGCTCTATCACCGCTTTTCTTGGTTTTCCTACGCTCTAACACCACTTCTCTTGGTTTACCTCCGCTCTATCACCGCTTTTCTTGGTTTTCCTCCGCTCTAACCCCGGTTTTCTTGGTTTTCCTTTGCTCTAACCCTGCATTTCTTGGTTTTTCTCTGCTCTAACCCGGATTTTCTTGGTTTTCCTCCCTTCTATCCCCGCTTATCTTTGTTTTTCTCTGCTCCAAACCCGTTTCTCTTGGATTTCCTCCGCACTAACCCCGCTTTTCTTGGTTTTCTCCACTCTAACCCAGCTTTTCATGGTTTTTCTCCACTCTAACCATGCTTTTCTCGGATTTCTGCTCCTCTAACACGCTTTTCTTCGTTTTTTTCCGTTCTAACTCTGCTTTACTTGGTTTTCCTCCGCTCTAACCCCACTTTTCTTGGTTTTCCTCCGCTCTAACCCCGCTTTTCTTGGTTTTCCTCCGCTCTAACCCCGCTTTTCTTGGTTTTCCTCCGCTATAACCCCGCTTTTCTTGGTTTTCCTCCGCTCTAACTTCGCTTTTCTTGTTTTTTCTCCGCTCTAACTTCGCTTTTCTTGGTTTTCCTTTGCTCTAACCCTGCTTTTCTTGGTTTTCCTCCGCTCTAACCCCGCTTTTCTTGGTTTTCCTCCTTACTAACCCCTCTTTTCTTGGTTTTCCTCCGCTCTAACTTCACTTTTCTTGGTTTTCCTCCCTTCTATCCCCGCTTTTCTTGGTTTTCCTCCGTTCTAACCCCTTTTTTCTTGGTTTTCCTCTGCTCTAACTTCACTTTTCTTGGTTTTCCATTGCTCTAACCCCGCTTTTCTTGGTTTTCCTCCACTCTAATCTTGCTTTTCTTGGTTTTTCTCCGCTCTAACCTACCTTTTCATCGTTTTCCTCCGCTCTAACCCCGCTTTTCTTGGTTTTCCTTCCTTCTATCCCCGCTTTTTATGGTCTTTCTGCGCTCTAACCCCGCTTTTCTTGGTTTTTCTCTTCTCTAACCCCGTTTTTCTTGGTTTTCCTCCGCTCTAACATTGCTTTTCTTGGTTTTCCTTTGCTCTAACCCCTCTTTTCTTGGTTTTTCTCCGCTCTAACCCCGCTTTTCTTGGTTTTCCTCCGCTCTATCACCGCTTTTAGTGATTTTCCTACGCTCTATCACCACTTTTCTTGGTTTTCCTCCGCTCTATCACCGCTTTTCTTGGTTTTCCTTCGCTCTAACCCCGCTTTTCTTGGTTTTCCTCCGCTCTAACTTCGCTTTTCTTGGTTTTCCTTTGCTCTAACCCTGCTTTTCTTGGTTTTTCTCCGCTCTAACCCCGCTTTTCTTGGTTTTCCTCCGCTCTATCACCGCTTTTAGTGGTTTTCCTACGCTCTATCACCGCTTTTCTTGGTTTTCCTACGCTCTAACACCACTTCTCTTGGTTTACCTCCGCTCTATCACCGCTTTTCTTGGTTTTCCTCCGCTCTAACCCCGCTTTTCTTGGTTTTCCTTTGCTCTAACCCTGCATTTCTTGGTTTTTCTCCGCTCTAACCCGGATTTTCTTGGTTTTCCTCCCTTCTATCCCCGCTTATCTTTGTTTTTCTCTGCTCCAAACCCGTTTCTCTTGGATTTCCTCCGCACTAACCCCGCTTTTCTTGGTTTTCTCCACTCTAACCAAGCTTTTCATGGTTTTTCTCCACTCTAACCATGCTTTTCTCGGATTTCTGCTCCTCTAACACGCTTTTCTTCGTTTTCTTCCGTTCTAACTCTGCTTTACTTGGTTTTCCTCCGCTCTAACCCCACTTTTCTTGGTTTTCCTCCGCTCTAACCCCGCTTTTCTTGGTTTTCCTCCGCTCTAACCCCGCTTTTCTTGGTTTTCCTCCGCTATAACCCCGCTTTTCTTGGTTTTCCTCCGCTCTAACTTCGCTTTTCTTGTTTTTTCTCCGCTCTAACCCCGCTTTTCTTGGTTTTCATTTGCTCTAACCCTGCTTTTCTTGGTTTTCCTCCGCTCTAACCCCGCTTTTCTTGGTTTTCCTCCTTACTAACCCCTCTTTTCTTGGTTTTCCTCCGCTCTATCTCAGCTTTTCTTGGTTTTCCTCCGCTCTAACCCCGCTTTTCTTGGTTTTCCTCCGCACTTATTCCGCTTTTCTTGGTTTTCCTCAGCTCTAACCTTACTTTTCATGCTTTTCCTCCGCTCTAACCCCGATTTTCTTGGTTTTCCTCCGCACTTAACCCGCTTTTCTTGGTTTTCCTCCGCTCTAACCAAGCTTTTCTTGGTTTTCCTTTGCTCTAACCCTGCTTTTCTTGTTTTTTCTCTGCTCTAACCCCGCTTTTCTTGGTTTTCCTCCCTTCTATCCCCGCTTTTCTTGGTTTTCCTCCGTTCTAACCCCTTTTTTCTTGGTTTTCCTCTGCTCTAACTTCACTTTTCTTGGTTTTCCATTGCTCTAACCCCGCTTTTCTTGGTTTTCCTCCACTCTAATCTTGCTTTTCTTGGTTTTTCTCCGCTCTAACCTACCTTTTCATCGTTTTCCTCCGCTCTAACCCCGCTTTTCTTGGTTTTCCTCCCTTCTATCCCCGCTTTTTATGGTCTTTCTGCGCTCTAACCCCGCTTTTCTTGGTTTTTCTCTTCTCTAACCCCGTTTTTCTTGGTTTTCCTCCGCTCTAACATTGCTTTTCTTGGTTTTCCTTTGCTCTAACCCCTCTTTTCTTGGTTTTCCTCTGCAGTAACCCCGCTTTTCTTGGTTTTTCTCCGCTCTAACCCTGCTTTTCATGGTTGTTCTCCACTCTAACCATGCTTTTCTCGGATTTCTGCTGCTCTAACTGCGCTTTTCTTCGTTTTCTTTCTCTCTAACTTCTTTTTCTTGGTTTTCCTCCGCTCTAACCCCGCTTTTCTTGGTTATCCTCCGCACTTATTCCACTTTTCTTGGTTTTCCTCCGCTCTAACTTCGCTTTTCTTGGTTTTCCTACGCTCTAACACCACTTTTCTTGGTTTTCCTCCGCTCTATCACCTTTTTTCTTGGTTTTCCTGCACTCTAACCCAGCTTTTCTTTGTTTTCCTTTTATCTAACCCTGCTTTTCTTGGTTTTTCTCCGCTCTAACCCCTCTTTTCTTGCTTTTTCTCCACTCCAACTATGCTTTTCTCGGATTTCTGCTGCTCTAACCACGCTTTTCTTCGTTTTCTTCCGTTCTAACTCTGCTTTACTTGGTTTTCCTCCGCTCTAACCCCGCTTTTCTTGGTTTTCCTCCGCTCTAACTTCACTTTTCTTTGTTTTCCATTGCTCTAACCCCGCTTTTCTTGGATTTCCTCCGCTCTAACCCCGCTTTTCATGGTTTTTCTCCACTCTAACCATGCTTTTCTCGGATTTCTGCTGCTCTAACCACGCTTTTCCTTGTTTTCTTCCGTTCTAACTCTGCTTTACTTGGTTTTCCTCCGCTCTAACCCCGCTTTTCTTGGTTTTCCTCCGCTCTAACCCCGCTTTTCTTGGTTTTCCTCCGCTATAACCTTGCTTTTCTTGGTTTTCCTACGCTCTAATCCCGCTTTTCTTGGTTTTTCTCCTCTCTAACCCAGCTTTTCATCGTTTTTCTCCTCTCTAGCCATGCTTTTCTCGGATTTCTGCTGCTCTAACCACGATTTTCTTCGTTTTCTTCCGTTCTAACTCTGCTTTACTTGGTTTTCCTCCGCTCTAACCCCACTTTTCTTGGTTTTCCTCCGCTCTAACCTCGCTTTTCTTGGTTTTCCTCCGCTATAACCCCGCTTTTCTTGGTTTTCCTACGCTCTAACCTAGCTTTTCTTGGTTTTCCTCCGCTCTAACCCCGCTTTTCTTGGTTTTCATTTGCTCTAACCCAGCTTTTCTTGGTTTTCCTCCGCTCTAACCCCGCTTTTCTTGGTTTTCCTCCTTTCTAACCCCTCTTTTCTTGGTTTTCCTTCGCTCTAACCCCGCTTTTCCTGGTTTTCCTTTGCTCTAACCCCACTTTTCTTGGTTTTCCTCCGCACTTACCCCGCTTTTCTTGGTTTTCCTCCGCACTAACCCCTCTTTTCTTGGTTTTTCTCCACTCTAACCCAGCTTTTCATGGTTTTCCTCCGCACTTATTCTGCTTTTCTTGGTTTTCCTCCGCTTTAACTTCGCTTTTCTTGGTTTTCCTCCGCTCTAACCTTGCTTTACTTGGTTTTCCTCCGCGCTTACCCCGCTTTTCTTGTTTATCCTTCGCTGTAACCCTGCTTTTCTTGGTTTTCCTCCGCTCTAACACCACTTTTCTTGGTTTTCCTCCGCTCTATCACAGCTTTTCTTGGTTTTCCTACGGTCTAATACCACATTTCTTGGTTTTTCTCCGCTCTAACCCCGTTTTTCTTGGTTTTCCTCTGCTGTAAAATAGCTTTTCGTACTTTTCCTTTGCTCTAACCCCACTTTTCTTGGTTTTCCTCCGCACTAACCCCGCTATTCTTGGTTTTCCTCCGCTCTAACCCCGCTTTTCTTGGTTTTCCTTCTTTCTAACCCCGCTTGTCTTGGTTTTCCTCCCTTCTATCCCCGCTTTTCTTGGTCTTTCTGCGCTCTAACCCCGCTTTTCTTGGTTTTTCTCCTCTCTAACCCCGTTTTTCTTGGTTTTCCTCCGCTCTAACATTGCTTTCCTTGGTTTTCCTTTGCTCTAACCCCTCTTTTCTTGTTTTTCCTCTGCACTAACCCCTCTTTTCTTGGTTTTCCTCCGCACTAACCCCGCTTTTCTTGGTTTTTCTCCACTCTAACCATGCTTTTCTCGGATTTCTGCTGCTCTAGACGCGCTTTTCTTCGTTTTCTTCCTCTCTAAATTCGTTTTCTTGGTTTTCCTCCGATCTAACCCCGCTTTTCTTGGTTTTCCTCCGTACTTATTCTGCTTTTCTTGGTTTTCCTCCGCTCTAACTTCGCTTTTCTTGGTTATCTTCCGCTGTAACCCCACTTTTCATGGTTTTCCTCCGCTCTAACCCCGCTTTTCTTGGTTTTCCTTTGCTCTATCTTCGCTTGTCTGGGTTTTCCTTTGCTCTAACCCTGCTTTTCTTGGTTTTTCTCCGCTCTAACCCCGCTTTTCTTGGTTTTCCTCCGCTCTATCACCGCTTTTAGTGATTTTCCTACGCTCTATCACCACTTTTCTTGGTTTTCCTCCGCTCTATCACCGCTTTTCTTGGTTTTCCTCCGCTCTATCCCCGCTTTTCTTGGTTTTCCTCCTTACTAACCCCTCTTTTCTTGGTTTTCCTCCGCTCTAACTTCACTTTTCTTGGTTTTCCTCCCTTCTATCCCCGCTTTTCTTGGTTTTCCTCCGTTCTAACCCCTTTTTTCTTGGTTTTCCTCTGCTCTAACTTCACTTTTCTTGGTTTTCCATTGCTCTAACCCCGCTTTTCTTGGTTTTCCTCCACTCTAATCTTGCTTTTCTTGGTTTTTCTCCGCTCTAACCTACCTTTTCATCGTTTTCCTCCGCTCTAACCCCGCTTTTCTTGGTTTTCCTTCCTTCTATCCCCGCTTTTTATGGTCTTTCTGCGCTCTAACCCCGCTTTTCTTGGTTTTTCTCTTCTCTAACCCCGTTTTTCTTGGTTTTCCTCCGCTCTAACATTGCTTTTCTTGGTTTTCCTTTGCTCTAACCCCTCTTTTCTTGGTTTTCCTCTGCAGTAACCCCGCTTTTCTTGGTTTTCCTCCGCTCTATCACCGCTTTTAGTGATTTTCCTACGCTCTATCACCACTTTTCTTGGTTTTCCTCCGCTCTATCACCGCTTTTCTTGGTTTTCCTTTGCTCTAACCCCGCTTTTCTTGGTTTTCCTCCGCTCTAACTTCGCTTTTCTTGGTTTTCCTTTGCTCTAACCCTGCTTTTCTTGGTTTTTCTCCGCTCTAACCCCGCTTTTCTTGGTTTTCCTCCGCTCTATCACCGCTTTTAGTGGTTTTCCTACGCTCTATCACCGCTTTTCTTGGTTTTCCTACGCTCTAACACCACTTCTCTTGGTTTACCTCCGCTCTATCACCGCTTTTCTTGGTTTTCCTCCGCTCTAACCCCGCTTTTCTTGGTTTTCCTTTGCTCTAACCCTGCATTTCTTGGTTTTTCTCCGCTCTAACCCGGATTTTCTTGGTTTTCCTCCCTTCTATCCCCGCTTATCTTTGTTTTTCTCTGCTCCAAACCCGTTTCTCTTGGATTTCCTCCGCACTAACCCCGCTTTTCTTGGTTTTCTCCACTCTAACCAAGCTTTTCATGGTTTTTCTCCACTCTAACCATGCTTTTCTCGGATTTCTGCTCCTCTAACACGCTTTTCTTCGTTTTCTTCCGTTCTAACTCTGCTTTACTTGGTTTTCCTCCGCTCTAACCCCACTTTTCTTGGTTTTCCTCCGCTCTAACCCCGCTTTTCTTGGTTTTCCTCCGCTCTAACCCCGCTTTTCTTGGTTTTCCTCCGCTATAACCCCGCTTTTCTTGGTTTTCCTCCGCTCTAACTTCGCTTTTCTTGTTTTTTCTCCGCTCTAACCCCGCTTTTCTTGGTTTTCATTTGCTCTAACCCTGCTTTTCTTGGTTTTCCTCCGCTCTAACCCCGCTTTTCTTGGTTTTCCTCCTTACTAACCCCTCTTTTCTTGGTTTTCCTCCGCTCTATCTCAGCTTTTCTTGGTTTTCCTCCGCTCTAACCCCGATTTTCTTGGTTTTCCTCCGCACTTAACCCGCTTTTCTTGGTTTTCCTCCGCTCTAACCAAGCTTTTCTTGGTTTTCCTTTGCTCTAACCCTGCTTTTCTTGTTTTTTCTCTGCTCTAACCCCGCTTTTCTTGGTTTTCCTCCCTTCTATCCCCGCTTTTCTTGGTTTTCCTCCGTTCTAACCCCTTTTTTCTTGGTTTTCCTCTGCTCTAACTTCACTTTTCTTGGTTTTCCATTGCTCTAACCCCGCTTTTCTTGGTTTTCCTCCACTCTAATCTTGCTTTTCTTGGTTTTTCTCCGCTCTAACCTACCTTTTCATCGTTTTCCTCCGCTCTAACCCCGCTTTTCTTGGTTTTCCTCCCTTCTATCCCCGCTTTTTATGGTCTTTCTGCGCTCTAACCCCGCTTTTCTTGGTTTTTCTCTTCTCTAACCCCGTTTTTCTTGGTTTTCCTCCGCTCTAACATTGCTTTTCTTGGTTTTCCTTTGCTCTAACCCCTCTTTTCTTGGTTTTCCTCTGCAGTAACCCCGCTTTTCTTGGTTTTTCTCCGCTCTAACCCCGCTTTTCATGGTTGTTCTCCACTCTAACCATGCTTTTCTCGGATTTCTGCTGCTCTAACTGCGCTTTTCTTCGTTTTCTTCCTCTCTAACTTCTTTTTCTTGGTTTTCCTCCGCTCTAACCCCGCTTTTCTTGGTTATCCTCCGCACTTATTCCACTTTTCTTGGTTTTCCTCCGCTCTAACTTCGCTTTTCTTGGTTTTCCTACGCTCTAACACCACTTTTCTTGGTTTTCCTCCGCTCTATCACCTTTTTTCTTGGTTTTCCTGCACTCTAACCCAGCTTTTCTTTGTTTTCCTTTTATCTAACCCTGCTTTTCTTGGTTTTTCTCCGCTCTAACCCCTCTTTTCTTGCTTTTTCTCCACTCCAACTATGCTTTTCTCGGATTTCTGCTGCTCTAACCACGCTTTTCTTCGTTTTCTTCCGTTCTAACTCTGCTTTACTTGGTTTTCCTCCGCTCTAACCCCGCTTTTCTTGGTTTTCCTCCGCTCTAACTTCACTTTTCTTTGTTTTCCATTGCTCTAACCCCGCTTTTCTTGGATTTCCTCCGCTCTAACCCTGCTTTTCATGGTTTTTCTCCACTCTAACCATGCTTTTCTCGGATTTCTGCTGCTCTAACCACGCTTTTCCTTGTTTTCTTCCGTTCTAACTCTGCTTTACTTGGTTTTCCTCCGCTCTAACCCCGCTTTTCTTGGTTTTCCTCCGCTCTAACCCCGCTTTTCTTGGTTTTCCTCCGCTATAACCTTGCTTTTCTTGGTTTTCCTACGCTCTAATCCCGCTTTTCTTGGTTTTTCTCCTCTCTAACCCAGCTTTTCATCGTTTTTCTCCTCTCTAGCCATGCTTTTCTCGGATTTCTGCTGCTCTAACCACGATTTTCTTCGTTTTCTTCCGTTCTAACTCTGCTTTACCTGGTTTTCCTCCGCTCTAACCCCACTTTTCTTGGTTTTCCTCCGCTCTAACCTCGCTTTTCTTGGTTTTCCTCCGCTATAACCCCGCTTTTCTTGGTTTTCCTACGCTCTAACCTAGCTTTTCTTGGTTTTCCTCCGCTCTAACCCCGCTTTTCTTGGTTTTCATTTGCTCTAACCCTGCTTTTCTTGGTTTTCCTCCGCTCTAACCCCGCTTTTCTTGGTTTTCCTCCTTTCTAACCCCTCTTTTCTTGGTTTTCCTTCGCTCTAACCCCGCTTTTCCTGGTTTTCCTTTGCTCTAACCCCACTTTTCTTGGTTTTCCTCCGCACTTACCCCGCTTTTCTTGGTTTTCCTCCGCACTAACCCCTCTTTTCTTGGTTTTTCTCCACTCTAACCCAGCTTTTCATGGTTTTCCTCCGCACTTATTCTGCTTTTCTTGGTTTTCCTCCGCTTTAACTTCGCTTTTCTTGGTTTTCCTCCGCTCTAACCTTGCTTTACTTGGTTTTCCTCCGCGCTTACCCCGCTTTTCTTGTTTATCCTTCGCTGTAACCCTGCTTTTCTTGGTTTTCCTCCGCACTAACCCCGCTTTTCTTGGTTTTCCTCCACCCTGTCACCGCTTTTAGTGGTTTACCTACGCTCTAACACCACTTTTCTTGGTTTTCCTCCGCTCTATCACAGCTTTTCTTGGTTTTCCTACGGTCTAATACCACATTTCTTGGTTTTTCTCCGCTCTAACCCCGTTTTTCTTGGTTTTCCTCTGCTGTAAAATAGCTTTTCGTACTTTTCCTTTGCTCTAACCCCACTTTTCTTGGTTTTCCTCCGCACTAACCCCGCTATTCTTGGTTTTCCTCCGCTCTAACCCCGCTTTTCTTGGTTTTCCTTCTTTCTAACCCCGCTTGTCTTGGTTTTCCTCCCTTCTATCCCCGCTTTTCTTGGTCTTTCTGCGCTCTAACCCCGCTTTTCTTGGTTTTTCTCCTCTCTAACCCCGTTTTTCTTGGTTTTCCTCCGCTCTAACATTGCTTTCCTTGGTTTTCCTTTGCTCTAACCCCTCTTTTCTTGGTTTTCCTCTGCACTAACCCCTCTTTTCTTGGTTTTCCTCCGCACTAACCCCGCTTTTCTTGGTTTTTCTCCACTCTAACCATGCTTTTCTCGGATTTCTGCTGCTCTAGACGCGCTTTTCTTCGTTTTCTTCCTCTCTAAATTCGTTTTCTTGGTTTTCCTCCGATCTAACCCCGCTTTTCTTGGTTTTCCTCCGTACTTATTCTGCTTTTCTTGGTTTTCCTCCGCTCTAACTTCGCTTTTCTTGGTTATCTTCCGCTGTAACCCCACTTTTCATGGTTTTCCTCCGCTCTAACCCCACTTTTCTTGGTTTTCCTTTGCTCTATCTTCGCTTGTCTGGGTTTTCCTTTGCTCTAACCCTGCTTTTCTTGGTTTTTCTCCGCTCTAACCCCGCTTTTCTTGGTTTTCCTCCGCTCTATCACCGCTTTTAGTGATTTTCCTACGCTCTATCACCACTTTTCTTGGTTTTCCTCCGCTCTATCACCGCTTTTCTTGGTTTTCCTTCGCTCTAACCCCGCTTTTCTTGGTTTTCCTCCGCTCTAACTTCGCTTTTCTTGGTTTTCCTTTGCTCTAACCCTGCTTTTCTTGGTTTTTCTCCGCTCTAACCCCGCTTTTCTTGGTTTTCCTCCGCTCTATCACCGCTTTTAGTGGTTTTCCTACGCTCTATCACCGCTTTTCTTGGTTTTCCTACGCTCTAACACCACTTCTCTTGGTTTACCTCCGCTCTATCACCGCTTTTCTTGGTTTTCCTCCGCTCTAACCCCGCTTTTCTTGGTTTTCCTTTGCTCTAACCCTGCATTTCTTGGTTTTTCTCCGCTCTAACCCGGATTTTCTTGGTTTTCCTCCCTTCTATCCCCGCTTATCTTTGTTTTTCTCTGCTCCAAACCCGTTTCTCTTGGATTTCCTCCGCACTAACCCCGCTTTTCTTGGTTTTCTCCACTCTAACCCAGCTTTTCATGGTTTTTCTCCACTCTAACCATGCTTTTCTCGGATTTCTGCTCCTCTAACACGCTTTTCTTCGTTTTCTTCCGTTCTAACTCTGCTTTACTTGGTTTTCCTCCGCTCTAACCCCACTTTTCTTGGTTTTCCTCCGCTCTAACCCCGCTTTTCTTGGTTTTCCTCCGCTCTAACCCCGCTTTTCTTGGTTTTCCTCCGCTATAACCCCGCTTTTCTTGGTTTTCCTCCGCTCTAACTTCGCTTTTCTTGTTTTTTCTCCGCTCTAACTTCGCTTTTCTTGGTTTTCATTTGCTCTAACCCTGCTTTTCTTGGTTTTCCTCCGCTCTAACCCCGCTTTTCTTGGTTTTCCTCCTTACTAACCCCTCTTTTCTTGGTTTTCCTCCGCTCTATCTCAGCTTTTCTTGGTTTTCCTCTGCTCTAACCCGCTTTTCTTGGTTTTCCTCCGCACTTATTCCGCTTTTCTTGGTTTTCCTCAGCTCTAACCTTACTTTTCATGCTTTTCCTCCGCTCTAACCCCGATTTTCTTGGTTTTCCTCCGCACTTAACCCGCTTTTCTTGGTTTTCCTCCGCTCTAACCAAGCTTTTCTTGGTTTTCCTTTGCTCTAACCCTGCTTTTCTTGTTTTTTCTCTGCTCTAACCCCGCTTTTCTTGGTTTTCCTCCCTTCTATCCCCGCTTTTCTTGGTTTTCCTCCGTTCTAACCCCTTTTTTCTTGGTTTTCCTCTGCTCTAACTTCACTTTTCTTGGTTTTCCATTGCTCTAACCCCGCTTTTCTTGGTTTTCCTCCACTCTAATCTTGCTTTTCTTGGTTTTTCTCCGCTCTAACCTACCTTTTCATCGTTTTCCTCCGCTCTAACCCCGCTTTTCTTGGTTTTCCTCCCTTCTATCCCCGCTTTTTATGGTCTTTCTGCGCTCTAACCCCGCTTTTCTTGGTTTTTCTCTTCTCTAACCCCGTTTTTCTTGGTTTTCCTCCGCTCTAACATTGCTTTTCTGGGTTTTCCTTTGCTCTAACCCCTCTTTTCTTGGTTTTCCTCTGCAGTAACCCCGCTTTTCTTGGTTTTTCCCCGCTCTAACCCCGCTTTTCATGGTTGTTCTCCACTCTAACCATGCTTTTCTCGGATTTCTGCTGCTCTAACTGCGCTTTTCTTCGTTTTCTTCCTCTCTAACTTCTTTTTCTTGGTTTTCCTCCGCTCTAACCCCGCTTTTCTTGGTTATCCTCCGCACTTATTCCACTTTTCTTGGTTTTCCTCCGCTCTAACTTCGCTTTTCTTGGTTTTCCTACGCTCTAACACCACTTTTCTTGGTTTTCCTCCGCTCTATCACCTTTTTTCTTGGTTTTCCTGCACTCTAACCCAGCTTTTCTTTGTTTTCCTTCTATCTAACCCTGCTTTTCTTGGTTTTTCTCCGCTCTAACCCCTCTTTTCTTGCTTTTTCTCCACTCCAACTATGCTTTTCTCGGATTTCTGCTGCTCTAACCACGCTTTTCTTCGTTTTCTTCCGTTCTAACTCTGCTTTACTTGGTTTTCCTCCGCTCTAACCCCGCTTTTCTTGGTTTTCCTCCGCTCTAACTTCACTTTTCTTTGTTTTCCATTGCTCTAACCCCGCTTTTCTTGGATTTCCTCCGCTCTAACCCCGCTTTTCATGGTTTTTCTCCACTCTAACCATGCTTTTCTCGGATTTCTGCTGCTCTAACCACGCTTTTCCTTGTTTTCTTCCGTTCTAACTCTGCTTTACTTGGTTTTCCTCCGCTCTAACCCCGCTTTTCTTGGTTTTCCTCCGCTCTAACCCCGCTTTTCTTGGTTTTCCTCCGCTATAACCTTGCTTTTCTTGGTTTTCCTACGCTCTAATCCCGCTTTTCTTGGTTTTTCTCCTCTCTAACCCAGCTTTTCATCGTTTTTCTCCTCTCTAGCCATGCTTTTCTCGGATTTCTGCTGCTCTAACCACGATTTTCTTCGTTTTCTTCCGTTCTAACTCTGCTTTACTTGGTTTTCCTCCGCTCTAACCCCACTTTTCTTGGTTTTCCTCCGCTCTAACCTCGCTTTTCTTGGTTTTCCTCCGCTATAACCCCGCTTTTCTTGGTTTTCCTACGCTCTAACCTAGCTTTTCTTGGTTTTCCTCCGCTCTAACCCCGCTTTTCTTGGTTTTCATTTGCTCTAACCCTGCTTTTCTTGGTTTTCCTCCGCTCTAACCCCGCTTTTCTTGGTTTTCCTCCTTTCTAACCCCTCTTTTCTTGGTTTTCCTTCGCTCTAACCCCGCTTTTCCTGGTTTTCCTTTGCTCTAACCCCACTTTTCTTGGTTTTCCTCCGCACTAACCTCGCTTTTCTTGGTTTTCCTCCGCACTAACCCCTCTTTTCTTGGTTTTTCTCCACTCTAACCCAGCTTTTCATGGTTTTCCTCCGCACTTATTCTGCTTTTCTTGGTTTTCCTCCGCTTTAACTTCGCTTTTCTTGGTTTTCCTCCTTTCTATCCCCGCTTTTCTTGGTTTTTCTGCGCTCTAACCCCGCTTTTCTTGGTTTTCATTTGCTCTAACCCTGCTTTTCTTGGTTTTCCTCTGCTCTAACCCCGCTTTTCTTGGTTTTCCTCCTTTCTAACCCCTCTTTTCTTGGTTTTCCTTCGCTCTAACCCCGCTTTTCCTGGTTTTCCTTTGCTCTAACCCCACTTTTCTTGGTTTTCCTCCGCACTAACCTCGCTTTTCTTGGTTTTCCTCCGCACTAACCCCTCTTTTCTTGGTTTTTCTCCACTCTAACCCAGCTTTTCATGGTTTTCCTCCGCACTTATTCCACTTTTCTTGGTTTTCCTCCGCTCTAACTTCGCTTTTCTTGGTTTTCCTCCTTTCTATCCCCGCTTTTCTTGGTTTTTCTGCGCTCTAACCCCGCTTTTCTTGGTTTTTCTCCTCTCTAACCCCGTTTTTCATGGTTTTCCTCCGCTCTAACATAGCTTTTCTTGGTTTTCCTTTGCTCTAACCCCGCTTTTCTTGGTTTTCCGCTGCACTAACCCCTCTTTCCTTGGTTTTCCTCCGCACTAACCCCGCTTTTCTTGGTTTTTCTCCACTCTAACCATGCTTTTCTCGGATTTCTGCTGCTCTAGCCGCGCTTTTCTTCGTTTTCTTCCTCTCTTAATTCTTTTTCTTGGTTTTCCTCCGATCCAACCCCGCTTTTCTTGGTTTTCCTCCGTACTTATTCTGCTTTTCTTGGTTTTCCTCCGCTCTAACTTCGCTTTTCTTGGTTATCTTCCGCTCTATCCCAAATTTACTTGGTTTTCCTCCACTCTAACACCGCTTTTCTTGGTTTTCCTCCACTCTAACACCGCTTTTCTTGGTTTTCCTCTGCTCTAACTTCACTTTTCTTGGTTTTCCTTTGCTCTAACCCCGCTTTTCTTGGTTTTCCTCCCTTCTATCCCCGCTTTTCTTGGTTTTTCTCTGCTCTAACCCCGTTTCTCTTGGTTTTCCTCCGCTCTAACCCCGCTTTTCCTGGTTTTCCTTTGCTCTAACCCCACTTTTCTTGGTTTTCCTCCGCACTAACCTCGCTTTTCTTGGTTTTCCTCCGCACTAACCCCTGTTTTCTTGGTTTTTCTCCACTCTAACCCAGCTTTTCATGGTTTTCCTCCGCACTTATTCTGCTTTTCTTGGTTTTCCTCCGCTTTAACTTCGCTTTTCTTGGTTTTCCTCCGCTCTAACCTTGCTTTACTTGGTTTTCCTCCGCGCTTACCCCGCTTTTCTTGTTTATCCTTCGCTGTAACCCTGCTTTTCTTGGTTTTCCTCCGCTCTAATCCCGCTTTTCTTGGTTTTCCTCCACCCTGTCACCGCTTTTAGTGGTTTACCTACGCTCTAACACCACTTTTCTTGGTTTTCCTCCGCTCTATCACAGCTTTTCTTGGTTTTCCTACGGTCTAATACCACATTTCTTGGTTTTTCTCCGCTCTAACCCCGTTTTTCTTGGTTTTCCTCTGCTGTAAAATAGCTTTTCGTACTTTTCCTTTGCTCTAACCCCACTTTTCTTGGTTTTCCTCCGCACTAACCCCGCTATTCTTGGTTTTCCTCCGCTCTAACCCCGCTTTTCTTGGTATTCCTTCTTTCTAACCCCGCTTGTCTTGGTTTTCCTCCCTTCTATCCCCGCTTTTCTTGGTCTTTCTGCGCTCTAACCCCGCTTTTCTTGGTTTTTCTCCTCTCTAACCCCGTTTTTCTTGGTTTTCCTCCGCTCTAACATTGCTTTCCTTGGTTTACCTTTGCTCTAACCCCTCTTTTCTTGGTTTTCCTCTGCACTAACCCCTCTTTTCTTGGTTTTCCTCCGCACTAACCCCGCTTTTCTTGGTTTTTCTCCACTCTAACCATGCTTTTCTCGGATTTCTGCTGCTCTAGACGCGCTTTTCTTCGTTTTCTTCCTCTCTAAATTCGTTTTCTTGGTTTTCCTCCGATCTAACCCCGCTTTTCTTGGTTTTCCTCCGTACTTATTCTGCTTTTCTTGGTTTTCCTCCGCTCTAACTTCGCTTTTCTTGGTTATCTTCCGCTGTAACCCCACTTTTCATGGTTTTCCTCCGCTCTAACCCCGCTTTTCTTGGTTTTCCTTTGCTCTATCTTCGCTTGTCTTGGTTTTCCTTTGCTCTAACCCTGCTTTTCTTGGTTTTTCTCCGCTCTAACCCCGCTTTTCTTGGTTTTCCTCCGCTCTATCACCGCTTTTAGTGATTTTCCTACGCTCTACCACCACTTCTCTTGGTTTTCCTCCGCTCTATCACCGCTTTTCTTGGTTTTCCTTCGCTCTAACCCCGCTTTTCTTGGTTTTCCTCCGCTCTAACTTCGCTTTTCTTGGTTTTCCTTTGCTCTAACCCTGCTTTTCTTGGTTTTTCTCCGCTCTAACCCCGCTTTTCTTGGTTTTCCTCCGCTCTATCACCGCTTTTAGTGGTTTTCCTACGCTCTATCACCGCTTTTCTTGGTTTTCCTACGCTCTAACACCACTTCTCTTGGTTTACCTCCGCTCTATCACCGCTTTTCTTGGTTTTCCTCCGCTCTAACCCCGCTTTTCTTGGTTTTCCTTTGCTCTAACCCTGCATTTCTTGGTTTTTCTCCGCTCTAACCCGGATTTTCTTGGTTTTCCTCCCTTCTATCCCCGCTTATCTTTGTTTTTCTCTGCTCCAAACCCGTTTCTCTTGGATTTCCTCCGCACTAACCCCGCTTTTCTTGGTTTTCTCCACTCTAACCCAGATTTTCATGGTTTTTCTCCACTCTAACCATGCTTTTCTCGGATTTCTGCTCCTCTAACACGCTTTTCTTCGTTTTTTTCCGTTCTAACTCTGCTTTACTTGGTTTTCCTCCGCTCTAACCCCACTTTTCTTGGTTTTCCTCCGCTCTAACCCCGCTTTTCTTGGTTTTCCTCCGCTCTAACCCCGCTTTTCTTGGTTTTCCTCCGCTCTAACATTGCTTTCCTTGGTTTACCTTTGCTCTAACCCCTCTTTTCTTGGTTTTCCTCTGCACTAACCCCTCTTTTCTTGGTTTTCCTCCGCACTAACCCCGCTTTTCTTGGTTTTTCTCCACTCTAACCATGCTTTTCTCGGATTTCTGCTGCTCTAGACGCGCTTTTCTTCGTTTTCTTCCTCTCTAAATTCGTTTTCTTGGTTTTCCTCCGATCTAACCCCGCTTTTCTTGGTTTTCCTCCGTACTTATTCTGCTTTTCTTGGTTTTCCTCCACTCTAACTTCGCTTTTCTTGGTTATCTTCCGCTGTAACCCCACTTTTCATGGTTTTCCTCCGCTCTAACCCCGCTTTTCTTGGTTTTCCTTTGCTCTATCTTCGCTTGTCTTGGTTTTCCTTTGCTCTAACCCTGCTTTTCTTGGTTTTTCTCCGCTCTAACCCCGCTTTTCTTGGTTTTCCTCCGCTCTATCACCGCTTTTAGTGATTTTCCTACGCTCTACCACCACTTCTCTTGGTTTTCCTCCGCTCTATCACCGCTTTTCTTGGTTTTCCTTCGCTCTAACCCCGCTTTTCTTGGTTTTCCTCCGCTCTAACTTCGCTTTTCTTGGTTTTCCTTTGCTCTAACCCTGCTTTTCTTGGTTTTTCTCCGCTCTAACCCCGCTTTTCTTGGTTTTCCTCCGCTCTATCACCACTTTTAGTGGTTTTCCTACGCTCTATCACCGCTTTTCTTGGTTTTCCTACGCTCTAACACCACTTCTCTTGGTTTACCTCCGCTCTATCACCGCTTTTCTTGGTTTTCCTCCGCTCTAACCCCGCTTTTCTTGGTTTTCCTTTGCTCTAACCCTGCATTTCTTGGTTTTTCTCCGCTCTAACCCGGATTTTCTTGGTTTTCCTCCCTTCTATCCCCGCTTATCTTTGTTTTTCTCTGCTCCAAACCCGTTTCTCTTGGATTTCCTCCGCACTAACCCCGCTTTTCTTGGTTTTCTCCACTCTAACCCAGCTTTTCATGGTTTTTCTCCACTCTAACCATGCTTTTCTCGGATTTCTGCTCCTCTAACACGCTTTTCTTCGTTTTTTTCCGTTCTAACTCTGCTTTACCTGGTTTTCCTCCGCTCTAACCCCACTTTTCTTGGTTTTCCTCCGCTCTAACCTCGCTTTTCTTGGTTTTCCTCCGCTATAACCCCGCTTTTCTTGGTTTTCCTACGCTCTAACCTAGCTTTTCTTGGTTTTCCTCCGCTCTAACCCCGCTTTTCTTGGTTTTCATTTGCTCTAACCCTGCTTTTCTTGGTTTTCCTCCGCTCTAACCCCGCTTTTCTTGGTTTTCCTCCTTTCTAACCCCTCTTTTCTTGGTTTTCCTTCGCTCTAACCCCGCTTTTCCTGGTTTTCCTTTGCTCTAACCCCACTTTTCTTGGTTTTCCTCCGCACTTACCCCGCTTTTCTTGGTTTTCCTCCGCACTAACCCCTCTTTTCTTGGTTTTTCTCCACTCTAACCCAGCTTTTCATGGTTTTCCTCCGCACTTATTCTGCTTTTCTTGGTTTTCCTCCGCTTTAACTTCGCTTTTCTTGGTTTTCCTCCGCTCTAACCTTGCTTTACTTGGTTTTCCTCCGCGCTTACCCCGCTTTTCTTGTTTATCCTTCGCTGTAACCCTGCTTTTCTTGGTTTTCCTCCGCACTAACCCCGCTTTTCTTGGTTTTCCTCCACCCTGTCACCGCTTTTAGTGGTTTACCTACGCTCTAACACCACTTTTCTTGGTTTTCCTCCGCTCTATCACAGCTTTTCTTGGTTTTCCTACGGTCTAATACCACATTTCTTGGTTTTTCTCCGCTCTAACCCCGTTTTTCTTGGTTTTCCTCTGCTGTAAAATAGCTTTTCGTACTTTTCCTTTGCTCTAACCCCACTTTTCTTGGTTTTCCTCCGCACTAACCCCGCTATTCTTGGTTTTCCTCCGCTCTAACCCCGCTTTTCTTGGTTTTCCTTCTTTCTAACCCCGCTTGTCTTGGTTTTCCTCCCTTCTATCCCCGCTTTTCTTGGTCTTTCTGCGCTCTAACCCCGCTTTTCTTGGTTTTTCTCCTCTCTAACCCCGTTTTTCTTGGTTTTCCTCCGCTCTAACATTGCTTTCCTTGGTTTTCCTTTGCTCTAACCCCTCTTTTCTTGGTTTTCCTCTGCACTAACCCCTCTTTTCTTGGTTTTCCTCCGCACTAACCCCGCTTTTCTTGGTTTTTCTCCACTCTAACCATGCTTTTCTCGGATTTCTGCTGCTCTAGACGCGCTTTTCTTCGTTTTCTTCCTCTCTAAATTCGTTTTCTTGGTTTTCCTCCGATCTAACCCCGCTTTTCTTGGTTTTCCTCCGTACTTATTCTGCTTTTCTTGGTTTTCCTCCGCTCTAACTTCGCTTTTCTTGGTTATCTTCCGCTGTAACCCCACTTTTCATGGTTTTCCTCCGCTCTAACCCCACTTTTCTTGGTTTTCCTTTGCTCTATCTTCGCTTGTCTGGGTTTTCCTTTGCTCTAACCCTGCTTTTCTTGGTTTTTCTCCGCTCTAACCCCGCTTTTCTTGGTTTTCCTCCGCTCTATCACCGCTTTTAGTGATTTTCCTACGCTCTATCACCACTTTTCTTGGTTTTCCTCCGCTCTATCACCGCTTTTCTTGGTTTTCCTTCGCTCTAACCCCGCTTTTCTTGGTTTTCCTCCGCTCTAACTTCGCTTTTCTTGGTTTTCCTTTGCTCTAACCCTGCTTTTCTTGGTTTTTCTCCGCTCTAACCCCGCTTTTCTTGGTTTTCCTCCGCTCTATCACCGCTTTTAGTGGTTTTCCTACGCTCTATCACCGCTTTTCTTGGTTTTCCTACGCTCTAACACCACTTCTCTTGGTTTACCTCCGCTCTATCACCGCTTTTCTTGGTTTTCCTCCGCTCTAACCCCGCTTTTCTTGGTTTTCCTTTGCTCTAACCCTGCATTTCTTGGTTTTTCTCCGCTCTAACCCGGATTTTCTTGGTTTTCCTCCCTTCTATCCCCGCTTATCTTTGTTTTTCTCTGCTCCAAACCCGTTTCTCTTGGATTTCCTCCGCACTAACCCCGCTTTTCTTGGTTTTCTCCACTCTAACCCAGCTTTTCATGGTTTTTCTCCACTCTAACCATGCTTTTCTCGGATTTCTGCTCCTCTAACACGCTTTTCTTCGTTTTCTTCCGTTCTAACTCTGCTTTACTTGGTTTTCCTCCGCTCTAACCCCACTTTTCTTGGTTTTCCTCCGCTCTAACCCCGCTTTTCTTGGTTTTCCTCCGCTCTAACCCCGCTTTTCTTGGTTTTCCTCCGCTATAACCCCGCTTTTCTTGGTTTTCCTCCGCTCTAACTTCGCTTTTCTTGTTTTTTCTCCGCTCTAACTTCGCTTTTCTTGGTTTTCATTTGCTCTAACCCTGCTTTTCTTGGTTTTCCTCCGCTCTAACCCCGCTTTTCTTGGTTTTCCTCCTTACTAACCCCTCTTTTCTTGGTTTTCCTCCGCTCTATCTCAGCTTTTCTTGGTTTTCCTCTGCTCTAACCCGCTTTTCTTGGTTTTCCTCCGCACTTATTCCGCTTTTCTTGGTTTTCCTCAGCTCTAACCTTACTTTTCATGCTTTTCCTCCGCTCTAACCCCGATTTTCTTGGTTTTCCTCCGCACTTAACCCGCTTTTCTTGGTTTTCCTCCGCTCTAACCAAGCTTTTCTTGGTTTTCCTTTGCTCTAACCCTGCTTTTCTTGTTTTTTCTCTGCTCTAACCCCGCTTTTCTTGGTTTTCCTCCCTTCTATCCCCGCTTTTCTTGGTTTTCCTCCGTTCTAACCCCTTTTTTCTTGGTTTTCCTCTGCTCTAACTTCACTTTTCTTGGTTTTCCATTGCTCTAACCCCGCTTTTCTTGGTTTTCCTCCACTCTAATCTTGCTTTTCTTGGTTTTTCTCCGCTCTAACCTACCTTTTCATCGTTTTCCTCCGCTCTAACCCCGCTTTTCTTGGTTTTCCTCCCTTCTATCCCCGCTTTTTATGGTCTTTCTGCGCTCTAACCCCGCTTTTCTTGGTTTTTCTCTTCTCTAACCCCGTTTTTCTTGGTTTTCCTCCGCTCTAACATTGCTTTTCTGGGTTTTCCTTTGCTCTAACCCCTCTTTTCTTGGTTTTCCTCTGCAGTAACCCCGCTTTTCTTGGTTTTTCCCCGCTCTAACCCCGCTTTTCATGGTTGTTCTCCACTCTAACCATGCTTTTCTCGGATTTCTGCTGCTCTAACTGCGCTTTTCTTCGTTTTCTTCCTCTCTAACTTCTTTTTCTTGGTTTTCCTCCGCTCTAACCCCGCTTTTCTTGGTTATCCTCCGCACTTATTCCACTTTTCTTGGTTTTCCTCCGCTCTAACTTCGCTTTTCTTGGTTTTCCTACGCTCTAACACCACTTTTCTTGGTTTTCCTCCGCTCTATCACCTTTTTTCTTGGTTTTCCTGCACTCTAACCCAGCTTTTCTTTGTTTTCCTTCTATCTAACCCTGCTTTTCTTGGTTTTTCTCCGCTCTAACCCCTCTTTTCTTGCTTTTTCTCCACTCCAACTATGCTTTTCTCGGATTTCTGCTGCTCTAACCACGCTTTTCTTCGTTTTCTTCCGTTCTAACTCTGCTTTACTTGGTTTTCCTCCGCTCTAACCCCGCTTTTCTTGGTTTTCCTCCGCTCTAACTTCACTTTTCTTTGTTTTCCATTGCTCTAACCCCGCTTTTCTTGGATTTCCTCCGCTCTAACCCCGCTTTTCATGGTTTTTCTCCACTCTAACCATGCTTTTCTCGGATTTCTGCTGCTCTAACCACGCTTTTCCTTGTTTTCTTCCGTTCTAACTCTGCTTTACTTGGTTTTCCTCCGCTCTAACCCCGCTTTTCTTGGTTTTCCTCCGCTCTAACCCCGCTTTTCTTGGTTTTCCTCCGCTATAACCTTGCTTTTCTTGGTTTTCCTACGCTCTAATCCCGCTTTTCTTGGTTTTTCTCCTCTCTAACCCAGCTTTTCATCGTTTTTCTCCTCTCTAGCCATGCTTTTCTCGGATTTCTGCTGCTCTAACCACGATTTTCTTCGTTTTCTTCCGTTCTAACTCTGCTTTACTTGGTTTTCCTCCGCTCTAACCCCACTTTTCTTGGTTTTCCTCCGCTCTAACCTCGCTTTTCTTGGTTTTCCTCCGCTATAACCCCGCTTTTCTTGGTTTTCCTACGCTCTAACCTAGCTTTTCTTGGTTTTCCTCCGCTCTAACCCCGCTTTTCTTGGTTTTCATTTGCTCTAACCCTGCTTTTCTTGGTTTTCCTCCGCTCTAACCCCGCTTTTCTTGGTTTTCCTCCTTTCTAACCCCTCTTTTCTTGGTTTTCCTTCGCTCTAACCCCGCTTTTCCTGGTTTTCCTTTGCTCTAACCCCACTTTTCTTGGTTTTCCTCCGCACTAACCTCGCTTTTCTTGGTTTTCCTCCGCACTAACCCCTCTTTTCTTGGTTTTTCTCCACTCTAACCCAGCTTTTCATGGTTTTCCTCCGCACTTATTCTGCTTTTCTTGGTTTTCCTCCGCTTTAACTTCGCTTTTCTTGGTTTTCCTCCTTTCTATCCCCGCTTTTCTTGGTTTTTCTGCGCTCTAACCCCGCTTTTCTTGGTTTTCATTTGCTCTAACCCTGCTTTTCTTGGTTTTCCTCTGCTCTAACCCCGCTTTTCTTGGTTTTCCTCCTTTCTAACCCCTCTTTTCTTGGTTTTCCTTCGCTCTAACCCCGCTTTTCCTGGTTTTCCTTTGCTCTAACCCCACTTTTCTTGGTTTTCCTCCGCACTAACCTCGCTTTTCTTGGTTTTCCTCCGCACTAACCCCTCTTTTCTTGGTTTTTCTCCACTCTAACCCAGCTTTTCATGGTTTTCCTCCGCACTTATTCCACTTTTCTTGGTTTTCCTCCGCTCTAACTTCGCTTTTCTTGGTTTTCCTCCTTTCTATCCCCGCTTTTCTTGGTTTTTCTGCGCTCTAACCCCGCTTTTCTTGGTTTTTCTCCTCTCTAACCCCGTTTTTCATGGTTTTCCTCCGCTCTAACATAGCTTTTCTTGGTTTTCCTTTGCTCTAACCCCGCTTTTCTTGGTTTTCCGCTGCACTAACCCCTCTTTCCTTGGTTTTCCTCCGCACTAACCCCGCTTTTCTTGGTTTTTCTCCACTCTAACCATGCTTTTCTCGGATTTCTGCTGCTCTAGCCGCGCTTTTCTTCGTTTTCTTCCTCTCTTAATTCTTTTTCTTGGTTTTCCTCCGATCCAACCCCGCTTTTCTTGGTTTTCCTCCGTACTTATTCTGCTTTTCTTGGTTTTCCTCCGCTCTAACTTCGCTTTTCTTGGTTATCTTCCGCTCTATCCCAAATTTACTTGGTTTTCCTCCACTCTAACACCGCTTTTCTTGGTTTTCCTCCACTCTAACACCGCTTTTCTTGGTTTTCCTCTGCTCTAACTTCACTTTTCTTGGTTTTCCTTTGCTCTAACCCCGCTTTTCTTGGTTTTCCTCCCTTCTATCCCCGCTTTTCTTGGTTTTTCTCTGCTCTAACCCCGTTTCTCTTGGTTTTCCTCCGCTCTAACCCCGCTTTTCCTGGTTTTCCTTTGCTCTAACCCCACTTTTCTTGGTTTTCCTCCGCACTAACCTCGCTTTTCTTGGTTTTCCTCCGCACTAACCCCTGTTTTCTTGGTTTTTCTCCACTCTAACCCAGCTTTTCATGGTTTTCCTCCGCACTTATTCTGCTTTTCTTGGTTTTCCTCCGCTTTAACTTCGCTTTTCTTGGTTTTCCTCCGCTCTAACCTTGCTTTACTTGGTTTTCCTCCGCGCTTACCCCGCTTTTCTTGTTTATCCTTCGCTGTAACCCTGCTTTTCTTGGTTTTCCTCCGCTCTAATCCCGCTTTTCTTGGTTTTCCTCCACCCTGTCACCGCTTTTAGTGGTTTACCTACGCTCTAACACCACTTTTCTTGGTTTTCCTCCGCTCTATCACAGCTTTTCTTGGTTTTCCTACGGTCTAATACCACATTTCTTGGTTTTTCTCCGCTCTAACCCCGTTTTTCTTGGTTTTCCTCTGCTGTAAAATAGCTTTTCGTACTTTTCCTTTGCTCTAACCCCACTTTTCTTGGTTTTCCTCCGCACTAACCCCGCTATTCTTGGTTTTCCTCCGCTCTAACCCCGCTTTTCTTGGTATTCCTTCTTTCTAACCCCGCTTGTCTTGGTTTTCCTCCCTTCTATCCCCGCTTTTCTTGGTCTTTCTGCGCTCTAACCCCGCTTTTCTTGGTTTTTCTCCTCTCTAACCCCGTTTTTCTTGGTTTTCCTCCGCTCTAACATTGCTTTCCTTGGTTTACCTTTGCTCTAACCCCTCTTTTCTTGGTTTTCCTCTGCACTAACCCCTCTTTTCTTGGTTTTCCTCCGCACTAACCCCGCTTTTCTTGGTTTTTCTCCACTCTAACCATGCTTTTCTCGGATTTCTGCTGCTCTAGACGCGCTTTTCTTCGTTTTCTTCCTCTCTAAATTCGTTTTCTTGGTTTTCCTCCGATCTAACCCCGCTTTTCTTGGTTTTCCTCCGTACTTATTCTGCTTTTCTTGGTTTTCCTCCGCTCTAACTTCGCTTTTCTTGGTTATCTTCCGCTGTAACCCCACTTTTCATGGTTTTCCTCCGCTCTAACCCCGCTTTTCTTGGTTTTCCTTTGCTCTATCTTCGCTTGTCTTGGTTTTCCTTTGCTCTAACCCTGCTTTTCTTGGTTTTTCTCCGCTCTAACCCCGCTTTTCTTGGTTTTCCTCCGCTCTATCACCGCTTTTAGTGATTTTCCTACGCTCTACCACCACTTCTCTTGGTTTTCCTCCGCTCTATCACCGCTTTTCTTGGTTTTCCTTCGCTCTAACCCCGCTTTTCTTGGTTTTCCTCCGCTCTAACTTCGCTTTTCTTGGTTTTCCTTTGCTCTAACCCTGCTTTTCTTGGTTTTTCTCCGCTCTAACCCCGCTTTTCTTGGTTTTCCTCCGCTCTATCACCGCTTTTAGTGGTTTTCCTACGCTCTATCACCGCTTTTCTTGGTTTTCCTACGCTCTAACACCACTTCTCTTGGTTTACCTCCGCTCTATCACCGCTTTTCTTGGTTTTCCTCCGCTCTAACCCCGCTTTTCTTGGTTTTCCTTTGCTCTAACCCTGCATTTCTTGGTTTTTCTCCGCTCTAACCCGGATTTTCTTGGTTTTCCTCCCTTCTATCCCCGCTTATCTTTGTTTTTCTCTGCTCCAAACCCGTTTCTCTTGGATTTCCTCCGCACTAACCCCGCTTTTCTTGGTTTTCTCCACTCTAACCCAGATTTTCATGGTTTTTCTCCACTCTAACCATGCTTTTCTCGGATTTCTGCTCCTCTAACACGCTTTTCTTCGTTTTTTTCCGTTCTAACTCTGCTTTACTTGGTTTTCCTCCGCTCTAACCCCACTTTTCTTGGTTTTCCTCCGCTCTAACCCCGCTTTTCTTGGTTTTCCTCCGCTCTAACCCCGCTTTTCTTGGTTTTCCTCCGCTCTAACATTGCTTTCCTTGGTTTACCTTTGCTCTAACCCCTCTTTTCTTGGTTTTCCTCTGCACTAACCCCTCTTTTCTTGGTTTTCCTCCGCACTAACCCCGCTTTTCTTGGTTTTTCTCCACTCTAACCATGCTTTTCTCGGATTTCTGCTGCTCTAGACGCGCTTTTCTTCGTTTTCTTCCTCTCTAAATTCGTTTTCTTGGTTTTCCTCCGATCTAACCCCGCTTTTCTTGGTTTTCCTCCGTACTTATTCTGCTTTTCTTGGTTTTCCTCCACTCTAACTTCGCTTTTCTTGGTTATCTTCCGCTGTAACCCCACTTTTCATGGTTTTCCTCCGCTCTAACCCCGCTTTTCTTGGTTTTCCTTTGCTCTATCTTCGCTTGTCTTGGTTTTCCTTTGCTCTAACCCTGCTTTTCTTGGTTTTTCTCCGCTCTAACCCCGCTTTTCTTGGTTTTCCTCCGCTCTATCACCGCTTTTAGTGATTTTCCTACGCTCTACCACCACTTCTCTTGGTTTTCCTCCGCTCTATCACCGCTTTTCTTGGTTTTCCTTCGCTCTAACCCCGCTTTTCTTGGTTTTCCTCCGCTCTAACTTCGCTTTTCTTGGTTTTCCTTTGCTCTAACCCTGCTTTTCTTGGTTTTTCTCCGCTCTAACCCCGCTTTTCTTGGTTTTCCTCCGCTCTATCACCACTTTTAGTGGTTTTCCTACGCTCTATCACCGCTTTTCTTGGTTTTCCTACGCTCTAACACCACTTCTCTTGGTTTACCTCCGCTCTATCACCGCTTTTCTTGGTTTTCCTCCGCTCTAACCCCGCTTTTCTTGGTTTTCCTTTGCTCTAACCCTGCATTTCTTGGTTTTTCTCCGCTCTAACCCGGATTTTCTTGGTTTTCCTCCCTTCTATCCCCGCTTATCTTTGTTTTTCTCTGCTCCAAACCCGTTTCTCTTGGATTTCCTCCGCACTAACCCCGCTTTTCTTGGTTTTCTCCACTCTAACCCAGCTTTTCATGGTTTTTCTCCACTCTAACCATGCTTTTCTCGGATTTCTGCTCCTCTAACACGCTTTTCTTCGTTTTTTTCCGTTCTAACTCTGCTTTACTTGGTTTTCCTCCGCTCTAACCCCACTTTTCTTGGTTTTCCTCCGCTCTAACCCCGCTTTTCTTGGTTTTCCTCCGCTCTAACCCCGCTTTTCTTGGTTTTCCTCCGCTATAACCCCGCTTTTCTTGGTTTTCCTCCGCTCTAACTTCGCTTTTCTTGTTTTTTCTCCGCTCTAACCCCGCTTTTCTTGGTTTTCATTTGCTCTAACCCTGCTTTTCTTGGTTTTCCTCCGCTCTAACCCCGCTTTTCTTGGTTTTCCTCCTTACTAACCCCTCTTTTCTTGGTTTTCCTCCGCTCTATCTCAGCTTTTCTTGGTTTTCCTCCGCTCTAACCCCGCTTTTCTTGGTTTTCCTCCGCACTTATTCCGCTTTTCTTGGTTTTCCTCAGCTCTAACCTTACTTTTCATGCTTTTCCTCCGCTCTAACCCCGATTTTCTTGGTTTTCCTCCGCACTTAACCCGCTTTTCTTGGTTTTCCTCCGCTCTAACCAAGCTTTTCTTGGTTTTCCTTTGCTCTAACCCTGCTTTTCTTGTTTTTTCTCTGCTCTAACCCCGCTTTTCTTGGTTTTCCTCCCTTCTATCCCCGCTTTTCTTGGTTTTCCTCCGTTCTAACCCCTTTTTTCTTGGTTTTCCTCTGCTCTAACTTCACTTTTCTTGGTTTTCCATTGCTCTAACCCCGCTTTTCTTGGTTTTCCTCCACTCTAATCTTGCTTTTCTTGGTTTTTCTCCGCTCTAACCTACCTTTTCATCGTTTTCCTCCGCTCTAACCCCGCTTTTCTTGGTTTTCCTCCCTTCTATCCCCGCTTTTTATGGTCTTTCTGCGCTCTAACCCCGCTTTTCTTGGTTTTTCTCTTCTCTAACCCCGTTTTTCTTGGTTTTCCTCCGCTCTAACATTGCTTTTCTTGGTTTTCCTTTGCTCTAACCCCTCTTTTCTTGGTTTTCCTCTGCAGTAACCCCGCTTTTCTTGGTTTTTCCCCGCTCTAACCCCGCTTTTCATGGTTGTTCTCCACTCTAACCATGCTTTTCTCGGATTTCTGCTGCTCTAACTGCGCTTTTCTTCGTTTTCTTCCTCTCTAACTTCTTTTTCTTGGTTTTCCTCCGCTCTAACCCCGCTTTTCTTGGTTATCCTCCGCACTTATTCCACTTTTCTTGGTTTTCCTCCGCTCTAACTTCGCTTTTCTTGGTTTTCCTACGCTCTAACACCACTTTTCTTGGTTTTCCTCCGCTCTAACCCCGCTTTTTTCTTGGTTTTCCTGCGCTCTAACCCAGCTTTTCTTTGTTTTCCTTTTATCTAACCCTGCTTTTCTTCGTTTTTCTCCGCTCTAACCCCTCTTTTCTTGGTTTTTCTCCACTCCAACTATGCTTTTCTCGGATTTCTGCTGCTCTAACCACGCTTTTCTTCGTTTTCTTCCGTTCTAACTCTGCTTTACTTGGTTTTCCTCCGCTCTAACCCCGCTTTTCTTGGTTTTCCTCCGCTCTAACTTCACTTTTCTTTGTTTTCCATTGCTCTAACCCCGCTTTTCTTGGATTTCCTCCGCTCTAACCCCGCTTTTCATGGTTTTTCTCCACTCTAACCATGCTTTTCTCGGATTTCTGCTGCTCTAACCACGCTTTTCCTTGTTTTCTTCCGTTCTAACTCTGCTTTACTTGGTTTTCCTCCGCTCTAACCCCGCTTTTCTTGGTTTTCCTCCACTCTAACCCCGCTTTTCTTGGTTTTCCTCCGCTATAACCTTGCTTTTCTTGGTTTTCCTACGCTCTAATCCCGCTTTTCTTGGTTTTTCTCCTCTCTAACCCAGCTTTTCATCGTTTTTCTCCTCTCTAGCCATGCTTTTCTCGGATTTCTGCTGCTCTAACCACGATTTTCTTCGTTTTCTTCCGTTCTAACTCTGCTTTACTTGGTTTTCCTCCGCTCTAACCCCACTTTTCTTGGTTTTCCTCCGCTCTAACCTCGCTTTTCTTGGTTTTCCTCCGCTATAACCCCGCTTTTCTTGGTTTTCCTACGCTCTAACCTAGCTTTTCTTGGTTTTCCTCCGCTCTAACCCCGCTTTTCTTGGTTTTCATTTGCTCTAACCCTGCTTTTCTTGGTTTTCCTCCGCTCTAACCCCGCTTTTCTTGGTTTTCCTCCTTTCTAACCCCTCTTTTCTTGGTTTTCCTTCGCTCTATCTCAGCTTTTCTTGGTTTTCCACCGCTCTAACCCCGCTTTTTTGGTTTTCCTCCGCACTTATTCCGCTTTTCTTGGTTTTCCTCAGCTCTAACCTTACTTTTCATGCTTTTCCTCCGCTCTAAGCCCGATTTTCTTGGTTTCCTCCGCTCTTACCCCGCTTTTCTTGGTTTTCCTCCGTTCTAACCAAGCTTTTCTTGGTTTTCCTCTGCTCTAACTTCACTTTTCTTGGTTTTCCATTGCTCTAACCCCGCTTTTCTTGGTTTTCCTCCACTCTAATCCCGCTTTTCTTGGTTTTTCTCCGCTCTAACCCACCTTTTCATCGTTTTCCTTTGCTCTAACCCCGCTTTTCTTGGTTTTCCTCCCTTCTATCCCAGCTTTTCTTGGTTTTTCTCCTCTCTAACCCTGTTTCTCGTGGTTTTCCTCCGCTCTAACACCGCTTTTCTTGTTTTTCCTTTGCTCTAACCCCGCTTTTCTTGGTTTTCCTCCGCACTAACCCCTCTTTTGTTGGTTTTCCTCTGCAGTAACCCCGCTTTTCTTGGTTTTTCTCCGCTCTAACCCCGCTTTTCATGGTTTTTCTCCACTCTAACCATGCTTTTCTCGGATTTCTGCTGCTCTAACCCCGCTTTTCTTCGTTTTCTTCCTCTCTAACTTCTTTTTCTTGGTTTTCCTCCGCTCTAACCCCGCTTTTCTTGGTTATCCTCCGCACTTATTCCACTTTTCTTGGTTTTCCTTTGCTCTAACCCCACTTTTCTTGGTTTTCCTCCGCTCTAACCCCGCTTTTCTTGGTTTGCATTTGCTCTAACCCTGCTTTTCTTGGTTTTACTCCTCTCTAACCCCGCTTTTCTTGCTTTTCCTCCTTTCTAACCCCGCTTTTCTTGGTTTTCCTCCGCTCTATCACCACTTTTCTTGGTTTTCCTCCGCTCTAACCCCACTTTTCTTGGTTTTCCTCCTTTCTAACCCCGCTTTTCTTGGTTTTCCTCCGCTCTATCACCACTTTTCTTGGTTTTCCTCCGCTCTAACCCCGCT
The DNA here is from genome assembly GCF_054131305.1 of Coturnix japonica. NCBI lineage: Eukaryota > Metazoa > Chordata > Aves > Galliformes > Phasianidae > Coturnix > Coturnix japonica. The sequence continues at coordinate 336,629 of NC_140674.1, read as the reverse complement.
TTTCTTGGTTTTCATCCGCTCTAACCCCGCTTTTCTTGGTTTTCCTCCGCTCTAACCCCGCTTTTCTTGGTTTTCCTCCGCTCTAACTTCACTTTTCTTTGTTTTCCATTGCTCTAACCCCGCTTTTCTTGGTTTTCCTCCGCTCTAATCTTGCTTTTCATGGTTTTTCTCCGCTCTAACCCAGCTTTTCATCGTTTTTCTCTACTCCAGCCATGCTTTTCTCGGATTTCTGCTGCTCTAACCACGCTTTTCTTCGTTTTCTTCCGTTCTAACTCTGCTTAACTTGGTTTTCCTCCGCTCTAACCCCGCTTTTCTTGGTTTTCCTCCGCTCTAACCCCGCTTTTCTTGGTTTTCCTCCGCTATAACCTTGCTTTTCTTGGTTTTCCTACGCTCTAATCCCGCTTTTCTTGGTTTTTCTCCGCTCTAACCCAGCTTTTCATCGTTTTTCTCCACTCTAGCCATGCTTTTCTCGGATTTCTGCTGCTCTAACCACGATTTTCTTCGTTTTCTTCCGTTCTAACTCTGCTTTACTTGGTTTTCCTCCGCTCTAACCCCACTTTTCTTGGTTTTCCTCCGCTCTAACCCCGTTTTTCTTGGTTCTCCTCCGCTCTAACATTGCTTTCCTTGGTTTTCCTACGCTCTAACCCCTCTTTTCTTGGTTTTCCTCTGCACTAACCCCTCTTTTCTTGGTTTTCCTCCGCACTAACCCCGCTTTTCTTGGTTTTTCTCCACTCTAACCATGCTTTTCTCGGATTTCTGCTGCTCTAGACGCGCTTTTCTTCGTTTTCTTCCTCTCTAAATTCGTTTTCTTGGTTTTCCTCCGATCTAACCCCGCTTTTCTTGGTTTTCCTCCGTACTTATTCTGCTTTTCTTGGTTTTCCTCCGCTCTAACTTCGCTTTTCTTGGTTATCTTCCGCTGTAACCCCACTTTTCGTGGTTTTCCTCCGCTCTAACCCCGCTTTTCTTGGTTTTCCTTTGCTCTATCTTCGCTTGTCTGGGTTTTCCTTTGCTCTAACCCTGCTTTTCTTGGTTTTTCTCCGCTCTAACCCCGCTTTTCTTGGTTTTCCTCCGCTCTATCACTGCTTTTAGTGATTTTCCTACGCTCTATCACCACTTTTCTTGGTTTTCCTCCGCTCTATCACCGCTTTTCTTGGTTTTCCTTCGCTCTAACCCCGCTTTTCTTGGTTTTCCTCCGCTCTAACTTCGCTTTTCTTGGTTTTCCTTTGCTCTAACCCTGCTTTTCTTGGTTTTTCTCCGCTCTAACCCCGCTTTTCTTGGTTTTCCTCCGCTCTATCACCGCTTTTAGTGGTTTTCCTACGCTCTATCACCGCTTTTCTTGGTTTTCCTACGCTCTAACACCACTTCTCTTGGTTTACCTCCGCTCTATCACCGCTTTTCTTGGTTTTCCTCCGCTCTAACCCCGCTTTTCTTGGTTTTCCTTTGCTCTAACCCTGCATTTCTTGGTTTTTCTCCGCTCTAACCCGGATTTTCTTGGTTTTCCTCCCTTCTATCCCCGCTTATCTTTGTTTTTCTCTGCTCCAAACCCGTTTCTCTTGGATTTCCTCCGCACTAACCCCGCTTTTCTTGGTTTTCTCCACTCTAACCCAGCTTTTCATGGTTTTTCTCCACTCTAACCATGCTTTTCTCGGATTTCTGCTCCTCTAACACGCTTTTCTTCGTTTTTTTCCGTTCTAACTCTGCTTTACTTGGTTTTCCTCCGCTCTAACCCCACTTTTCTTGGTTTTCCTCCGCTCTAACCCCGCTTTTCTTGGTTTTCCTCCGCTCTAACCCCGCTTTTCTTGGTTTTCCTCCGCTATAACCCCGCTTTTCTTGGTTTTCCTCCGCTCTAACTTCGCTTTTCTTGTTTTTTCTCCGCTCTAACCCCGCTTTTCTTGGTTTTCATTTGCTCTAACCCTGCTTTTCTTGGTTTTCCTCCGCTCTAACCCCGCTTTTCTTGGTTTTCCTCCTTACTAACCCCTCTTTTCTTGGTTTTCCTCCGCTCTATCTCAGCTTTTCTTGGTTTTCCTCCGCTCTAACCCCGCTTTTCTTGGTTTTCCTCCGCACTTATTCCGCTTTTCTTGGTTTTCCTCAGCTCTAACCTTACTTTTCATGCTTTTCCTCCGCTCTAACCCCGATTTTCTTGGTTTTCCTCCGCACTTAACCCGCTTTTCTTGGTTTTCCTCCGCTCTAACCAAGCTTTTCTTGGTTTTCCTTTGCTCTAACCCTGCTTTTCTTGTTTTTTCTCTGCTCTAACCCCGCTTTTCTTGGTTTTCCTCCCTTCTATCCCCGCTTTTCTTGGTTTTCCTCCGTTCTAACCCCTTTTTTCTTGGTTTTCCTCTGCTCTAACTTCACTTTTCTTGGTTTTCCATTGCTCTAACCCCGCTTTTCTTGGTTTTCCTCCACTCTAATCTTGCTTTTCTTGGTTTTTCTCCGCTCTAACCTACCTTTTCATCGTTTTCCTCCGCTCTAACCCCGCTTTTCTTGGTTTTCCTCCCTTCTATCCCCGCTTTTTATGGTCTTTCTGCGCTCTAACCCCGCTTTTCTTGGTTTTTCTCTTCTCTAACCCCGTTTTTCTTGGTTTTCCTCCGCTCTAACATTGCTTTTCTTGGTTTTCCTTTGCTCTAACCCCTCTTTTCTTGGTTTTCCTCTGCAGTAACCCCGCTTTTCTTGGTTTTTCTCCGCTCTAACCCCGCTTTTCATGGTTGTTCTCCACTCTAACCATGCTTTTCTCGGATTTCTGCTGCTCTAACTGCGCTTTTCTTCGTTTTCTTCCTCTCTAACTTCTTTTTCTTGGTTTTCCTCCGCTCTAACCCCGCTTTTCTTGGTTATCCTCCGCACTTATTCCACTTTTCTTGGTTTTCCTCCGCTCTAACTTCGCTTTTCTTGGTTTTCCTACGCTCTAACACCACTTTTCTTGGTTTTCCTCCGCTCTATCACCTTTTTTCTTGGTTTTCCTGCACTCTAACCCAGCTTTTCTTTGTTTTCCTTTTATCTAACCCTGCTTTTCTTGGTTTTTCTCCGCTCTAACCCCTCTTTTCTTGCTTTTTCTCCACTCCAACTATGCTTTTCTCGGATTTCTGCTGCTCTAACCACGCTTTTCTTCGTTTTCTTCCGTTCTAACTCTGCTTTACTTGGTTTTCCTCCGCTCTAACCCCGCTTTTCTTGGTTTTCCTCCGCTCTAACTTCACTTTTCTTTGTTTTCCATTGCTCTAACCCCGCTTTTCTTGGATTTCCTCCGCTCTAACCCCGCTTTTCATGGTTTTTCTCCACTCTAACCATGCTTTTCTCGGATTTCTGCTGCTCTAACCACGCTTTTCCTTGTTTTCTTCCGTTCTAACTCTGCTTTACTTGGTTTTCCTCCGCTCTAACCCCGCTTTTCTTGGTTTTCCTCCGCTCTAACCCCGCTTTTCTTGGTTTTCCTCCGCTATAACCTTGCTTTTCTTGGTTTTCCTACGCTCTAATCCCGCTTTTCTTGGTTTTTCTCCTCTCTAACCCAGCTTTTCATCGTTTTTCTCCTCTCTAGCCATGCTTTTCTCGGATTTCTGCTGCTCTAACCACGATTTTCTTCGTTTTCTTCCGTTCTAACTCTGCTTTACTTGGTTTTCCTCCGCTCTAACCCCACTTTTCTTGGTTTTCCTCCGCTCTAACCTCGCTTTTCTTGGTTTTCCTCCGTTATAACCCCGCTTTTCTTGGTTTTCCTACGCTCTAACCTAGCTTTTCTTGGTTTTCCTCCGCTCTAACCCCGCTTTTCTTGGTTTTCATTTGCTCTAACCCTGCTTTTCTTGGTTTTCCTCCGCTCTAACCCCGCTTTTCTTGGTTTTCCTCCTTTCTAACCCCTCTTTTCTTGGTTTACCTTCGCTCTATCTCAGCTTTTCTTGGTTTTCCACCGCTCTAACCCCGCTTTTTTGGTTTTCCTCCGCACTTATTCCGCTTTTCTTGGTTTTCCTCAGCTCTAACCTTACTTTTCATGCTTTTCCTCCGCTCTAAGCCCGATTTTCTTGGTTTCCTCCGCTCTTACCCCGCTTTTCTTGGTTTTCCTCCGTTCTAACCCCGCTTTTCTTGGTTTTCCTCTGCTCTAACTTCACTTTTCTTGGTTTTCCATTGCTCTAACCCCGCTTTTCTTGGTTTTCCTCCACTCTAATCCCGCTTTTCTTGGTTTTTCTCCGCTCTAACCCACCTTTTCATCGTTTGCCTTTGCTCTAACCCCGCTTTTCTTGGTTTTCCTCCCTTCTATCCCAGCTTTTCTTGGTTTTTCTCCTCTCTAACCCTGTTTCTCGTGGTTTTCCTCCGCTCTAACACCGCTTTTCTTGTTTTTCCTTTGCTCTAACCCCGCTTTTCTTGGTTTTCCTCCGCACTAACCCCTCTTTTGTTGGTTTTCCTCTGCAGTAACCCCGCTTTTCTTGGTTTTTCTCTGCTCTAACCCCGCTTTTCATGGTTTTTCTCCACTCTAACCATGCTTTTCTCGGATTTCTGCTGCTCTAACCCCGCTTTTCTTCGTTTTCTTCCTCTCTAACTTCTTTTTCTTGGTTTTCCTCCGCTCTAACCCCGCTTTTCTTGGTTATCCTCCGCACTTATTCCACTTTTCTTGGTTTTCCTCCGCTCTAACTTCCCTTTTCTTGGTTTTCCTCCGCTCTAACCCCGCTTTTCTTGGTTTTCATTTGCTCTAACCCTGCTTTTCTTGGTTTTCCTCCTCTCTAACCCCGCTTTTCTTGGTTTTCCTCCTTTCTAACCCCGCTTTTCTTGGTTTTCCTCCGCTCTATCACCACTTTTCTTGGTTTTCCTCCGCTCTAACCCCACTTTTCTTGGTTTTCCTCCTTTCTAACCCCGCTTTTCTTGGTTTTCCTCCGCTCTATCACCACTTTTCTTGGTTTTCCTCCGCTCTAACCCCGCTTTTCTTGGTTTTCATCCGCTCTAACCCCGCTTTTCTTGGTTTTCCTCCGCTCTAACCCCGCTTTTCTTGGTTTTCCTCCGCTCTAACTTCACTTTTCTTTGTTTTCCATTGCTCTAACCCCGCTTTTCTTGGTTTTCCTCCGCTCTAATCTTGCTTTTCATGGTTTTTCTCCGCTCTGACCCAGCTTTTCATCGTTTTTCTCTACTCCAGCCATGCTTTTCTCGGATTTCTGCTGCTCTAACCACGCTTTTCTTCGTTTTCTTCCGTTCTAACTCTGCTTAACTTGGTTTTCCTCCGCTCTAACCCCGCTTTTCTTGGTTTTCCTCCGCTCTAACCCCGCTTTTCTTGGTTTTCCTCCGCTATAACCTTGCTTTTCTTGGTTTTCCTACGCTCTAATCCCGCTTTTCTTGGTTTTTCTCCGCTCTAACCCAGCTTTTCATCGTTTTTCTCCACTCTAGCCATGCTTTTCTCGGATTTCTGCTGCTCTAACCACGATTTTCTTCGTTTTCTTCCGTTCTAACTCTGCTTTACTTGGTTTTCCTCCGCTCTAACCCCACTTTTCTTGGTTTTCCTCCGCTCTAACCCCGTTTTTCTTGGTTCTCCTCCGCTCTAACATTGCTTTCCTTGGTTTTCCTACGCTCTAACCCCTCTTTTCTTGGTTTTCCTCCGCTCTAACCCCTCTTTTCTTGGTTTTCATTTGCTCTGACCCTGCTTTTCTTGGTTTTCCTCCGCTCTAACCCCGCTTTTCATGGTTTTCCTCCTTTCTAACCCCTCTTTTCTTGGTTTTCCTTCGCTCTATCTCAGCTTTTCTTGGTTTTCCACCGCTCTAACCCCGCTTTTCTTGGTTTTCCTCCGCACTTATTCCGCTTTTCTTGGTTTTCCTCAGCTCTAACCTTACTTTTCATGCTTTTCCTCCGCTCTAACCCCGATTTTCTTGGTTTCCTCCGCTCTAACCCCGCTTTTCTTGGTTTTCCTTTGCTCTAACCAAGCTTTTCTTGGTTTTCCTCAGCTCTAACCTTACTTTTCATGCTTTTCCTCCGCTCTATGCCCGATTTTCTTGGTTATCCTCCGCTCTTACCCCGCTTTTCTTGGTTTTCCTCCGTTCTAACCCCTCTTTTCTTGGTTTTCCTCTGCTCTAACTTCACTTTTCTTGGTTTTCCATTGCTCTAACCCCGCTTTTCTTGGTTTTCCTCTGCTCTAATCCCGCTTTTCTTGGTTTTTCTCCGCTCTAACCCATCTTTTCATCGTTTTCCTTTGCTCTAACCCCGCTTTTCTTGGTTTTCCTCCCTTCTATCCCCGCTTTTCTTGGTTTTTCTGCGCTCTAACCCTGTTTCTCGTGGTTTTCCTCCGCTCTAACACCGCTTTTCCTGTTTTTGCTTTGCTCTAACCCCGCTTTTCTTGGTTTTCCTCCGCACTAACCCCTCTTTTCTTGGTTTTCCTCTGCAGTAACCCCGCTTTTCTTGGTTTTTCTCCGCTCTAACCCCGCTTTTCATGGTTTTTCTCCACTCTAACCATGCTTTTCTCGGATTTCTGCTGCTCTAACCCCGCTTTTCTTCGTTTTCTTCCTCTCTAACTTCTTTTTCTTGGATTTCCTCTGCTCTAACCCCGCTTTTCTTGGTTATCCTCCGCACTTATTCCACTTTTCTTGGTTTTCCTCCGCTCTAACTTCGCTTTTCTTGGTTTTCCTCCGCTCTAACCCCGCTTTTCTTGGTTTTCCTCCGCTCTAACCCTGCTTTTCTTGGTTTTCATTTGCTCTGACCCTGCTTTTCTTGGTTTTCCTCCGCTCTAACCCTGCTTTTCTTGGTTTTCCTCCTTTCTAACCCCGCTTTTCTTGGTTTTCCTCCGCTCTAACTTCGCTTTTCTTGGTTTTTCTCCGCTCTAACCCTGCTTTTCTTGGTTTTCCTCCGCTCTAACCCCGCTTTTCTTGGTTTTCCTCCTTTCTAACCCCGCTTTTCTTGGTTTTCCTCCGCTCTATCACAACTTTACTTGGTTTTCCTCCGCTCTAACCCCGCTTTTCTTGGTTTTCATCCGCTCTAACCCGCTTTTCTTGGTTTTCCTCCGCTCTAACCCCGCTTTTCTTGGTTTTCCTCCGCTCTAACTTCACTTTTCTTTGTTTTCCATTGCTCTAACCCTGCTTTTCTTGGTTTTCCTCTGCTCTAATCTTGCTTTTCATGGTTTTTCTCCGCTCTAACCCAGCTTTTCATCGTTTTTCTCTACTCTAGCCATGCTTTTCTCGGATTTCTGCTGCTCTAACCACGCTTTTCTTCGTTTTCTTCCGTTCTAACTCTGCTTTACTTGGTTTTCCTCCGCTCTAACTTCGCTTTTCTTGGTTTTCCTCCGCTCTAACCCCGCTTTTCTTGGTTTTCCTCCGCTCTAACCCCTCTTTTCTTGGTTTTCATTTGCTCTGACCCTGCTTTTCTTGGTTTTCCTCCGCTCTAACCCCGCTTTTCTTGGTTTTCCTCCTTTCTAACCCCGCTTTTCTTGGTTTTCCTCCGCTCTAACTTCGCTTTTCTTGGTTTTTCTCCGCTCTAACCCTGCTTTTCTTGGTTTTCCTCCGCTCTAACCCCGCTTTTCTTGGTTTTCCTCCTTTCTAACCCCGCTTTTCTTGGTTTTCCTCCGCTCTATCACAACTTTACTTGGTTTTCCTCCGCTCTAACCCCGCTTTTCTTGGTTTTCATCCGCTCTAACCCGCTTTTCTTGGTTTTCCTCCGCTCTAACCCCGCTTTTCTTGGTTTTCCTCCGCTCTAACTTCACTTTTCTTTGTTTTCCATTGCTCTAACCCTGCTTTTCTTGGTTTTCCTCTGCTCTAATCTTGCTTTTCATGGTTTTTCTCCGCTCTAACCCAGCTTTTCATCGTTTTTCTCTACTCTAGCCATGCTTTTCTCGGATTTCTGCTGCTCTAACCACGCTTTTCTTCGTTTTCTTCCGTTCTAACTCTGCTTTACTTGGTTTTCCTCCGCTCTAACCCCGCTTTTCTTGGTTTTCCTCCGCTATAACCCCGCTTTTCTTGGTTTTCCTCCGCTTTAAACTTGCTTGGTTTTCCTACGCTCTAATCCCGCTTTTCTTGGTTTTTCTTCGCTCTAACCCAGCTTTTCATCGTTTTTCTCCACTCTAGCCATGCTTTTCTCGGATTTCTGCTGCTCTAACCACGATTTTCTTCGTTTTCTTCCGTTCTAACTCTGCTTTACTTGGTTTTCCTCCGCTCTAACCCCACTTTTCTTGGTTTTCCTCCGCTCTAACCCCGTTTTTCTTGGTTTTCCTCCGCTCTAACATTGCTTTCCTTGGTTTTCCTTTGCTCTAACCCCTCTTTTCTTGGTTTTCCTCTGCACTAACCCCTCTTTTCTTGGTTTTCCTCCGCACTAACCCCGCTTTTCTTGGTTTTTCTCCACTCTAACCATGCTTTTCTCGGATTTCTGCTGCTCTAGACGCGCTTTTCTTCGTTTTCTTCCTCTCTAAATTCGTTTTCTTGGTTTTCCTCCGATCTAACCCCGCTTTTCTTGGTTTTCCTCCGTACTTATTCTGCTTTTCTTGGTTTTCCTCCACTCTAACTTCGCTTTTCTTGGTTATCTTCCGCTGTAACCCCACTTTTCATGGTTTTCCTCCGCTCTAACCCCGCTTTTCTTGGTTTTCCTTTGCTCTATCTTCGCTTGTCTGGGTTTTCCTTTGCTCTAACCCTGCTTTTCTTGGTTTTTCTCCGCTCTAACCCCGCTTTTCTTGGTTTTCCTCCGCTCTATCACCGCTTTTAGTGATTTTCCTACGCTCTATCACCACTTTTCTTGGTTTTCCTCCGCTCTATCACCGCTTTTCTTGGTTTTCCTTCGCTCTAACCCCGCTTTTCTTGGTTTTCCTCCGCTCTAACTTCGCTATTCTTGGTTTTCCTTTGCTCTAACCCTGCTTTTCTTGGTTTTTCTCCGCTCTAACCCCGCTTTTCTTGGTTTTCCTCCGCTCTATCACCGCTTTTAGTGGTTTTCCTACGCTCTATCACCGCTTTTCTTGGTTTTCCTACGCTCTAACACCACTTCTCTTGGTTTACCTCCGCTCTATCACCGCTTTTCTTGGTTTTCCTCCGCTCTAACCCCGCTTTTCTTGGTTTTCCTTTGCTCTAACCCTGCATTTCTTGGTTTTTCTCCGCTCTAACCCGGATTTTCTTGGTTTTCCTCCCTTCTATCCCCGCTTATCTTTGTTTTTCTCTGCTCCAAACCCGTTTCTCTTGGATTTCCTCCGCACTAACCCCGCTTTTCTTGGTTTTCTCCACTCTAACCCAGCTTTTCATGGTTTTTCTCCACTCTAACCATGCTTTTCTCGGATTTCTGCTCCTCTAACACGCTTTTCTTCGTTTTTTTCCGTTCTAACTCTGCTTTACTTGGTTTTCCTCCGCTCTAACCCCACTTTTCTTGGTTTTCCTCCGCTCTAACCCCGCTTTTCTTGGTTTTCCTCCGCTCTAACCCCGCTTTTCTTGGTTTTCCTCCGCTATAACCCCGCTTTTCTTGGTTTTCCTCCGCTCTAACTTCGCTTTTCTTGTTTTTTCTCCGCTCTAACCCCGCTTTTCTTGGTTTTCATTTGCTCTAACCCTGCTTTTCTTGGTTTTCCTCCGCTCTAACCCCGCTTTTCTTGGTTTTCCTCCTTACTAACCCCTCTTTTCTTGGTTTTCCTCCGCTCTATCTCAGCTTTTCTTGGTTTTCCTCCGCTCTAACCCCGCTTTTCTTGGTTTTCCTCCGCACTTATTCCGCTTTTCTTGGTTTTCCTCAGCTCTAACCTTACTTTTCATGCTTTTCCTCCGCTCTAACCCCGATTTTCTTGGTTTTCCTCCGCACTTATTCCGCTTTTCTTGGTTTTCCTCCGCTCTAACCAAGCTTTTCTTGGTTTTCCTTTGCTCTAACCCTGCTTTTCTTGTTTTTTCTCTGCTCTAACCCCGCTTTTCTTGGTTTTCCTCCCTTCTATCCCCGCTTTTCTTGGTTTTCCTCCGTTCTAACCCCTTTTTTCTTGGTTTTCCTCTGCTCTAACTTCACTTTTCTTGGTTTTCCATTGCTCTAACCCCGCTTTTCTTGGTTTTCCTCCACTCTAATCTTGCTTTTCTTGGTTTTTCTCCGCTCTAACCTACCTTTTCATCGTTTTCCTCCGCTCTAACCCCGCTTTTCTTGGTTTTCCTCCCTTCTATCCCCGCTTTTTATGGTCTTTCTGCGCTCTAACCCCGCTTTTCTTGGTTTTTCTCTTCTCTAACCCCGTTTTTCTTGGTTTTCCTCCGCTCTAACATTGCTTTTCTTGGTTTTCCTTTGCTCTAACCCCTCTTTTCTTGGTTTTCCTCTGCAGTAACCCCGCTTTTCTTGGTTTTTCTCCGCTCTAACCCCGCTTTTCATGGTTGTTCTCCACTCTAACCATGCTTTTCTCGGATTTCTGCTGCTCTAACTGCGCTTTTCTTCGTTTTCTTCCTCTCTAACTTCTTTTTCTTGGTTTTCCTCCGCTCTAACCCCGATTTTCTTGGTTATCCTCCGCACTTATTCCACTTTTCTTGGTTTTCCTCCGCTCTAACTTCGCTTTTCTTGGTTTTCCTACGCTCTAACACCACTTTTCTTGGTTTTCCTCCGCTCTAACCCCGCTTTTTTCTTGGTTTTCCTGCGCTCTAACCCAGCTTTTCTTTGTTTTCCTTTTATCTAACCCTGCTTTTCTTCGTTTTTCTCCGCTCTAACCCCTCTTTTCTTGGTTTTTCTCCACTCCAACTATGCTTTTCTCGGATTTCTGCTGCTCTAACCACGCTTTTCTTCGTTTTCTTCCGTTCTAACTCTGCTTTACTTGGTTTTCCTCCGCTCTAACCCCGCTTTTCTTGGTTTTCCTCCGCTCTAACTTCACTTTTCTTTGTTTTCCATTGCTCTAACCCCGCTTTTCTTGGATTTCCTCCGCTCTAACCCCGCTTTTCATGGTTTTTCTCCACTCTAACCCCGCTTTTCTTGGTTTTCCTCCGCTATAACCTTGCTTTTCTTGGTTTTCCTACGCTCTAATCCCGCTTTTCTTGGTTTTTCTCCTCTCTAACCCAGCTTTTCATCGTTTTTCTCCTCTCTAGCCATGCTTTTCTCGGATTTCTGCTGCTCTAACCACGATTTTCTTCGTTTTCTTCCGTTCTAACTCTGCTTTACTTGGTTTTCCTCCGCTCTAACCCCACTTTTCTTGGTTTTCCTCCGCTCTAACCTCGCTTTTCTTGGTTTTCCTCCGCTATAACCCCGCTTTTCTTGGTTTTCCTACGCTCTAACCTAGCTTTTCTTGGTTTTCCTCCGCTCTAACCCCGCTTTTCTTGGTTTTCATTTGCTCTAACCCTGCTTTTCTTGGTTTTCCTCCGCTCTAACCCCGCTTTTCTTGGTTTTCCTCCTTTCTAACCCCTCTTTTCTTGGTTTTCCTTCGCTCTATCTCAGCTTTTCTTGGTTTTCCACCGCTCTAACCCCGCTTTTTTGGTTTTCCTCCGCACTTATTCCGCTTTTCTTGGTTTTCCTCAGCTCTAACCTTACTTTTCATGCTTTTCCTCCGCTCTAAGCCCGATTTTCTTGGTTTCCTCCGCTCTTACCCCGCTTTTCTTGGTTTTCCTCCGTTCTAACCCCGCTTTTCTTGGTTTTCCTCTGCTCTAACTTCACTTTTCTTGGTTTTCCATTGCTCTAACCCCGCTTTTCTTGGTTTTCCTCCACTCTAATCCCGCTTTTCTTGGTTTTTCTCCGCTCTAACCCACCTTTTCATCGTTTTCCTTTGCTCTAACCCCGCTTTTCTGGGTTTTCCTCCCTTCTATCCCCGCTTTTCTTGGTTTTTCTCCTCTCTAACCCTGTTTCTCGTGGTTTTCCTCTGCTCTAACCCCTCTTTTGTTGGTTTTCCTCTGCAGTAACCCCGCTTTTCTTGGTTTTTCTCCGCTCTAACCCCGCTTTTCATGGTTTTTCTCCACTCTAACCATGCTTTTCTCGGATTTCTGCTGCTCTAACCCCGCTTTTCTTCGTTTTCTTCCTCTCTAACTTCTTTTTCTTGGTTTTCCTCCGCTCTAACCCCGCTTTTCTTGGTTTTCATTTGCTCTAACCCCGCTTTTCTTGGTTTTCCTCCTCTCTAACCCCGCTTTTCTTGGTTTTCCTCCTTTCTAACCCCGCTTTTCTTGGTTTTCCTCCGCTCTATCACCACTTTTCTTGGTTTTCCTCCTCTCTAACCCCACTTTTCTTGGTTTTCCTCCTTTCTAACCCCGCTTTTCTTGGTTTTCCTCCGCTCTATCACCACTTTTCTTGGTTTTCCTCCGCTCTAACCCCGCTTTTCTTGGTTTTCATCCGCTCTAACCCCGCTTTTCCTGGTTTTCCTCCGCTCTAACCCCGCTTTTCTTGGTTTTCCTCCGCTCTAACTTCACTTTTCTTTGTTTTCCATTGCTCTAACCCCGCTTTTCTTGGTTTTCCTCCGCTCTAATCTTGCTTTTCATGGTTTTTCTCCGCTCTAACCCAGCTTTTCATCGTTTTTCTCTACTCCAGCCATGCTTTTCTCGGATTTCTGCTGCTCTAACCACGCTTTTCTTCGTTTTCTTCCGTTCTAACTCTGCTTAACTTGGTTTTCCTCCGCTCTAACCCCGCTTTTCTTGGTTTTCCTCCGCTCTAACCCCGCTTTTCTTGGTTTTCCTCCGCTATAACCTTGCTTTTCTTGGTTTTCCTACGCTCTAATCCCGCTTTTCTTGGTTTTTCTCCGCTCTAACCCAGCTTTTCATCGTTTTTCTCCACTCTAGCCATGCTTTTCCCGGATTTCTGCTGCTCTAACCACGATTTTCTTCGTTTTCTTCCGTTCTAACTCTGCTTTACTTGGTTTTCCTCCGCTCTAACCCCACTTTTCTTGGTTTTCCTCCGCTCTAACCCCGCTTTTCTTGGTTTTCCTACGCTATAACACCGCTTTTCTTGGTTTTCCTACGCTCTAACCTAGCTTTTCTTGGTTTTCCTCCGCTCTAACCCCTCTTTTCTTGGTTTTCATTTGCTCTGACCCTGCTTTTCTTGGTTTTCCTCCGCTCTAACCCCGCTTTTCTTGGTTTTCCTCCTTTCTAACCCCTCTTTTCTTGTTTTTCCTTCACTCTATCTCAGCTTTTCTTGGTTTTCCACCGCTCTAACCCCGCTTTTCTTGGTTTTCCTCCGCACTTATTCCGCTTTTCTTGGTTTTCCTCAGCTCCAACCTTACTTTTCATGCTTTTCCTCCGCTCTAACCCCGATTTTCTTGGTTTCCTCCGCTCTTACCCCGCTTTTCTTGGTTTTCCTTTGCTCTAACCAAGCTTTTCTTGGTTTTCCTCAGCTCTAACCTTACTTTTCATGCTTTTCCTCCGCTCTAAGCCCGATTTTCTTGGTTATCCTCCGCTCTTACCCTATTTCTCTTGGTTTTCCTCCGTTCTAACCCCTCTTTTCTTGGTTTTCCTCTGCTCTAACTTCACTTTTCTTGGTTTTCCATTGCTCTAACCCCGCTTTTCTTGGTTTTCCTCCACTCTAATCCCGCTTTTCTTGGTTTTTCTCCGCTCTAACCCATCTTTTCATCATTTTCCTTTGCTCTAACCCCGCTTTTCTTGGTTTTCCTCCCTTCTATCCCCGCTTTTCTTGGTTTTTCTGCGCTTTAACCCTGTTTCTCGTGGTTTTCCTCCGCTCTAACACCGCTTTTCCTGTTTTTCCTTTGCTCTAACCCCGCTTTTCTTGGTTTTCCTCCGCACTAACCCCTCTTTTCTTGGTTTTCCTCTGCAGTAACCCCGCTTTTCTTGGTTTTTCTCCGCTCTAAGACCGCTTTTCACGGTTTTTCTCCACTCTAACCATGCTTTTCTCGGATTTCTGCTGCTCTAACCCCGCTTTTCTTCGTTTTCTTCCTCTCTAACTTCTTTTTCTTGGTTTTCCTCTGCTCTAACCCCGCTTTTCTTGGTTATCCTCCGCACTTATTCCACTTTTCTTGGTTTTCCTCCGCTCTAACTTCGCTTTTCTTGGTTTTCCTCCGCTCTAACCCCGCTTTTCTTGGTTTTCATTTGCTCTAACCCTGCTTTTCTTGGTTTTCCTCCTCTCTAACCCCGCTTTTCTTGGTTTTCATCCGCTCTAACCCCGCTTTTCTTGGTTTTCCTCCGCTCTAACCCCGCTTTTCTTGGTTTTCCTCCGCTCTAACTTCGCTTTTCTTGGTTTTTCTCCGCTCTAACCCTGCTTTTCTTAGTTTTCCTCCGCTCTAACCCCGCTTTTCTTGGTTTTCCTCCTTTCTAACCCCGCTTTTCTTGGTTTTCCTCCGCTCTATCACCACTTTTCTTGGTTTTCCTCCGCTCTAACCCCGCTTTTCTTGGTTTTCATCCGCTCTAACCCCGCTTTTCTTGGTTTTCCTCCGCTCTAACCCCGCTTTTCTTGGTTTTCCTCCGCTCTAACTTCACTTTTCTTTGTTTTCCATTGCTCTAACCCTGCTTTTCTTGGTTTTCCTCCGCTCTAATCTTGCTTTTCATGGTTTTTCTCCGCTCTAACCCAGCTTTTCATCGTTTTTCTCTACTCTAGCCATGCTTTTCTCGGATTTCTACTGCTCTAACCACGCTTTTCTTCGTTTTCTTCCGTTCTAACTCTGCTTTACTTGGTTTTCCTCCGCTCTAACCCCGCTTTTCTTGGTTTTCCTCCGCTATAACCCCGCTTTTCTTGGTTTTCCTCCGCTATAACCTTGCTTGGTTTTCCTACGCTCTAATCCCGCTTTTCTTGCTTTTTCTCCGCTCTAACCCAGCTTTTCATCGTTTTTCTCCACTCTAGCCATGCTTTTCTCGGATTTCTGCTGCTCTAACCACGCTTTTCCTTGTTTTCTTCCGTTCTAACTCTGCTTTACTTGGTTTTCCTCCGCTCTAACCCCGCTTTTCTTGGTTTTCCTCCGCTCTAACCCCGCTTTTCTTGGTTTTCCTCCGCTATAACCTTGCTTTTCTTGGTTTTCCTACGCTCTAATCCCGCTTTTCTTGGTTTTTCTCCTCTCTAACCCAGCTTTTCATCGTTTTTCTCCTCTCTAGCCATGCTTTTCTCGGATTTCTGCTGCTCTAACCACGATTTTCTTCGTTTTCTTCCGTTCTTACTCTGCTTTACTTGGTTTTCCTCCGCTCTAACCCCACTTTTCTTGGTTTTCCTCCGCTCTAACCTCGCTTTTCTTGGTTTTCCTCCGTTATAACCCCGCTTTTCTTGGTTTTCCTACGCTCTAACCTAGCTTTTCTTGGTTTTCCTCCGCTCTAACCCCGCTTTTCTTGGTTTTCATTTGCTCTAACCCTGCTTTTCTTGGTTTTCCTCCGCTCTAACCCCGCTTTTCTTGGTTTTCCTCCTTTCTAACCCCTCTTTTCTTGGTTTTCCTTCGCTCTATCTCAGCTTTTCTTGGTTTTCCACCGCTCTAACCCCGCTTTTTTGGTTTTCCTCCGCACTTATTCCGCTTTTCTTCGTTTTCCTCAGCTCTAACCTTACTTTTCATGCTTTTCCTCCGCTCTAAGCCCGATTTTCTTGGTTTCCTCCGCTCTTACCCCGCTTTTCTTGGTTTTCCTCCGTTCTAACCCCGCTTTTCTTGGTTTTCCTCTGCTCTAACTTCACTTTTCTTGGTTTTCCATTGCTCTAACCCCGCTTTTCTTGGTTTTCCTCCACTCTAATCCCGCTTTTCTTGGTTTTTCTCCGCTCTAACCTTACTTTTCATCGTTTTCCTTTGCTCTAACCCCGCTTTTCTTGGTTTTCCTCCCTTCTATCCCAGCTTTTCTTGGTTTTTCTCCTCTCTAACCCTGTTTCTCGTGGTTTTCCTCCGCTCTAACACCGCTTTTCTTGTTTTTCCTTTGCTCTAACCCCGCTTTTCTTGGTTTTCCTCCGCACTAACCCCTCTTTTGTTGGTTTTCCTCTGCAGTAACCCCGCTTTTCTTGGTTTTTCTCCGCTCTAACCCCGCTTTTCATGGTTTTTCTCCACTCTAACCATGCTTTTCTCGGATTTCTGCTGCTCTAACCCCGCTTTTCTTCGTTTTCTTCCTCTCTAACTTCTTTTTCTTGGTTTTCCTCCGCTCTAACCCCGCTTTTCTTGGTTATCCTCCGCACTTATTCCACTTTTCTTGGTTTTCCTCCGCTCTAACTTCCCTTTTCTTGGTTTTCCTCCGCTCTAACCCCGCTTTTCTTGGTTTTCATTTGCTCTAACCCTGCTTTTCTTGGTTTTCCTCCTCTCTAACCCCGCTTTTCTTGGTTTTCCTCCTTTCTAACCCCGCTTTTCTTGGTTTTCCTCCGCTCTATCACCACTTTTCTTGGTTTTCCTCCGCTCTAACCCCACTTTTCTTGGTTTTCCTCCTTTCTAACCCCGCTTTTCTTGGTTTTCCTCCGCTCTATCACCACTTTTCTTGGTTTTCCTCCGCTCTAACCCCGCTTTTCTTGGTTTTCATCCGCTCTAACCCCGCTTTTCTTGGTTTTCCTCCGCTCTAACCCCGCTTTTCTTGGTTTTCCTCCGCTCTAACTTCACTTTTCTTTGTTTTCCATTGCTCTAACCCCGCTTTTCTTGGTTTTCCTCCGCTCTAATCTTGCTTTTCATGGTTTTTCTCCGCTCTGACCCAGCTTTTCATCGTTTTTCTCTACTCCAGCCATGCTTTTCTCGGATTTCTGCTGCTCTAACCACGCTTTTCTTCGTTTTCTTCCGTTCTAACTCTGCTTAACTTGGTTTTCCTCCGCTCTAACCCCGCTTTTCTTGGTTTTCCTCCGCTCTAACCCCGCTTTTCTTGGTTTTCCTCCGCTATAACCTTGCTTTTCTTGGTTTTCCTACGCTCTAATCCCGCTTTTCTTGGTTTTTCTCCGCTCTAACCCAGCTTTTCATCGTTTTTCTCCACTCTAGCCATGCTTTTCTCGGATTTCTGCTGCTCTAACCACGATTTTCTTCGTTTTCATCCGTTCTAACTCTGCTTTACTTGGTTTTCCTCCGCTCTAACCCCACTTTTCTTGGTTTTCCTCCGCTCTAACCCCGCTTTTCTTGGTTTTCCTCCGCTATAACCCCGCTTTTCTTGGTTTTCCTACGCTCTAACCTAGCTTTTCTTGGTTTTCTTCCGCTCTAACCCCGCTTTTCATGGTTTTCCTCCTTTCTAACCCCTCTTTTCTTGGTTTTCCTTCGCTCTATCTCAGCTTTTCTTGGTTTTCCACCGCTCTAACCCCGCTTTTCTTGGTTTTCCTCCGCACTTATTCCGCTTTTCTTGGTTTTCCTCAGCTCTAACCTTACTTTTCATGCTTTTCCTCCGCTCTAACCCCGATTTTCTTGGTTTCCTCCGCTCTTACCCCGCTTTTCTTGGTTTTCCTTTGCTCTAACCAAGCTTTTCTTGGTTTTCCTCAGCTCTAACCATACTTTTCATGCTTTTCCTCCGCTCTAAGCCCGATTTTCTTGGTTATCCTCCGCTCTTACCCCGCTTTTCTTGGTTTTCCTCCGTTCTAACCCCTCTTTTCTTGGTTTTCCTCTGCTCTAACTTCACTTTTCTTGGTTTTCCATTGCTCTAACCCCGCTTTTCTTGGTTTTCCTCTGCTCTAATCCCGCTTTTCTTGGTTTTTCTCCGCTCTAACCCATCTTTTCATCGTTTTCCTTTGCTCTAACCCCGCTTTTCTTGGTTTTCCTCCCTTCTATCCCCGCTTTTCTTGGTTTTTCTGCGCTCTAACCCTGTTTCTCGTGGTTTTCCTCCGCTCTAACACCGCTTTTCCTGTTTTTCCTTTGCTCTAACCCCGCTTTTCTTGGTTTTCCTCCGCACTAACCCCTCTTTTCTTGGTTTTCCTCTGCAGTAACCCCGCTTTTCTTGGTTTTTCTCCGCTCTAACCCCGCTTTTCATGGTTTTTCTCCACTCTAACCATGCTTTTCTCGGATTTCTGCTGCTCTAACCCCGCTTTTCTTCGTTTTCTTCCTCTCAAACTTCTTTTTCTTGGATTTCCTCTGCTCTAACCCCGCTTTTCTTGGTTATCCTCCGCACTTATTCCACTTTTCTTGGTTTTCCTCCGCTCTAACTTCGCTTTTCTTGGTTTTCCTCCGCTCTAACCCCGCTTTTCTTGGTTTTCCTCCGCTCTAACCCCTCTTTTCTTGGTTTTCATTTGCTCTGACCCTGCTTTTCTTGGTTTTCCTCCGCTCTAACCCCGCTTTTCTTGGTTTTCCTCCTTTCTAACCCCGCTTTTCTTGGTTTTCCTCCGCTCTAACTTCGCTTTTCTTGGTTTTTCTCCGCTCTAACCCTGCTTTTCTTGGTTTTCCTCCGCTCTAACCCCGCTTTTCTTGGTTTTCCTCCTTTCTAACCCCGCTTTTCTTGGTTTTCCTCCGCTCTATCACAACTTTACTTGGTTTTCCTCCGCTCTAACCCCGCTTTTCTTGGTTTTCCTCCGCTCTAACCCCGCTTTTCTTGGTTTTCCTCCTTTCTAACCCCGCTTTTCTTGGTTTTCCTCCGCTCTATCACAACTTTACTTGGTTTTCCTCCGCTCTAACCCCGCTTTTCTTGGTTTTCATCCGCTCTAACCCGCTTTTCTTGGTTTTCCTCCGCTCTAACCCCGCTTTTCTTGGTTTTCCTCCGCTCTAACTTCACTTTTCTTTGTTTTCCATTGCTCTAACCCTGCTTTTCTTGGTTTTCCTCTGCTCTAATCTTGCTTTTCATGGTTTTTCTCCGCTCTAACCCAGCTTTTCATCGTTTTTCTCTACTCTAGCCATGCTTTTCTCGGATTTCTGCTGCTCTAACCACGCTTTTCTTCGTTTTCTTCCGTTCTAACTCTGCTTTACTTGGTTTTCCTCCGCTCTAACTTCGCTTTTCTTGGTTTTCCTCCGCTCTAACCCCGCTTTTCTTGGTTTTCCTCCGCTCTAACCCCTCTTTTCTTGGTTTTCATTTGCTCTGACCCTGCTTTTCTTGGTTTTCCTCCGCTCTAACCCCGCTTTTCTTGGTTTTCCTCCTTTCTAACCCCGCTTTTCTTGGTTTTCCTCCGCTCTAACTTCGCTTTTCTTGGTTTTTCTCCGCTCTAACCCTGCTTTTCTTGGTTTTCCTCCGCTCTAACCCCGCTTTTCTTGGTTTTCCTCCTTTCTAACCCCGCTTTTCTTGGTTTTCCTCCGCTCTATCACAACTTTACTTGGTTTTCCTCCGCTCTAACCCCGCTTTTCTTGGTTTTCATCCGCTCTAACCCGCTTTTCTTGGTTTTCCTCCGCTCTAACCCCGCTTTTCTTGGTTTTCCTCCGCTCTAACTTCACTTTTCTTTGTTTTCCATTGCTCTAACCCTGCTTTTCTTGGTTTTCCTCTGCTCTAATCTTGCTTTTCATGGTTTTTCTCCGCTCTAACCCAGCTTTTCATCGTTTTTCTCTACTCTAGCCATGCTTTTCTCGGATTTCTGCTGCTCTAACCACGCTTTTCTTCGTTTTCTTCCGTTCTAACTCTGCTTTACTTGGTTTTCCTCCGCTCTAACCCCGCTTTTCTTGGTTTTCCTCCGCTATAACCCCGCTTTTCTTGGTTTTCCTCCTCTTTAAACTTGCTTGGTTTTCCTACGCTCTAACCCCGCTTTTCTTGGTTTTCATCCGCTCTAACCCCGCTTTTCTTGGTTTTCCTCCGCTCTAACCCCGCTTTTCTTGGTTTTCCTCCGCTCTAACTTCACTTTTCTTTGTTTTCCATTGCTCTAACCCCGCTTTTCTTGGTTTTCCTCCGCTCTAATCTTGCTTTTCATGGTTTTTCTCCGCTCTGACCCAGCTTTTCATCGTTTTTCTCTACTCCAGCCATGCTTTTCTCGGATTTCTGCTGCTCTAACCACGCTTTTCTTTGTTTTCTTCCGTTCTAACTCTGCTTAACTTGGTTTTCCTCCGCTCTAACCCCGCTTTTCTTGGTTTTCCTCCGCTCTAACCCCGCTTTTCTTGGTTTTCCTCCGCTATAACCTTGCTTTTCTTGGTTTTCCTACGCTCTAATCCCGCTTTTCTTGGTTTTTCTCCGCTCTAACCCAGCTTTTCATCGTTTTTCTCCACTCTAGCCATGCTTTTCTCGGATTTCTGCTGCTCTAACCACGATTTTCTTCGTTTTCATCCGTTCTAACTCTGCTTTACTTGGTTTTCCTCCGCTCTAACCCCACTTTTCTTGGTTTTCCTCCGCTCTAACCCCGCTTTTCTTGGTTTTCCTCCGCTATAACCCCGCTTTTCTTGGTTTTCCTACGCTCTAACCTAGCTTTTCTTGGTTTTCCTCCGCTCTAACCCCTCTTTTCTTGGTTTTCATTTGCTCTGACCCTGCTTTTCTTGGTTTTCCTCCGCTCTAACCCCGCTTTTCATGGTTTTCCTCCTTTCTAATTCCTCTTTTCTTGGTTTTCCTTCGCTCTATCTCAGCTTTTCTTGGTTTTCCACCGCTCTAACCCCGCTTTTCTTGGTTTTCCTCCGCACTTATTCCGCTTTTCTTGGTTTTCCTCAGCTCTAACCTTACTTTTCATGCTTTTCCTCCGCTCTAACCCCGATTTTCTTGGTTTCCTCCGCTCTTACCCCGCTTTTCTTGGTTTTCCTTTGCTCTAACCAAGCTTTTCTTGGTTTTCCTCAGCTCTAACCTTACTTTTCATGCTTTTCCTCCGCTCTAAGCCCGATTTTCTTGGTTATCCTCCGCTCTTACCCCGCTTTTCTTGGTTTTCCTCCGTTCTAACCCCTCTTTTCTTGGTTTTCCTCTGCTCTAACTTCACTTTTCTTGGTTTTCCATTGCTCTAACCCCGCTTTTCTTGGTTTTCCTCTGCTCTAATCCCGCTTTTCTTGGTTTTTCTCCGCTCTAACCCATCTTTTCATCGTTTTCCTTTGCTCTAACCCCGCTTTTCTTGGTTTTCCTCCCTTCTATCCCCGCTTTTCTTGGTTTTTCTGCGCTCTAACCCTGTTTCTCGTGGTTTTCCTCCGCTCTAACACCGCTTTTCCTGTTTTTCCTTTGCTCTAACCCCGCTTTTCTTGGTTTTCCTCCGCACTAACCCCTCTTTTCTTGGTTTTCCTCTGCAGTAACCCCGCTTTTCTTGGTTTTTCTCCGCTCTAACCCCGCTTTTCATGGTTTTTCTCCACTCTAACCATGCTTTTCTCGGATTTCTGCTGCTCTAACCCCGCTTTTCTTCGTTTTCTTCCTCTCTAACTTCTTTTTCTTGGATTTCCTCTGCTCTAACCCCGCTTTTCTTGGTTATCCTCCGCACTTATTCCACTTTTCTTGGTTTTCCTCCGCTCTAACTTCGCTTTTCTTGGTTTTCCTCCGCTCTAACCCCGCTTTTCTTGGTTTTCCTCCGCTCTAACCCCTCTTTTCTTGGTTTTCATTTGCTCTGACCCTGCTTTTCTTGGTTTTCCTCCGCTCTAACCCCGCTTTTCTTGGTTTTCCTTTTTTCTAACCCCGCTTTTCTTGGTTTTCCTCCGCTCTAACTTCGCTTTTCTTGGTTTTTCTCCGCTCTAACCCTGCTTTTCTTGGTTTTCCTCCGCTCTAACCCCGCTTTTCTTGGTTTTCCTCCTTTCTAACCCCGCTTTTCTTGGTTTTCCTCCGCTCTATCACAACTTTACTTGGTTTTCCTCCGCTCTAACCCCGCTTTTCTTGGTTTTCCTCCGCTCTAACCCCGCTTTTCTTGGTTTTCCTCCTTTCTAACCCCGCTTTTCTTGGTTTTCCTCCGCTCTATCACAACTTTACTTGGTTTTCCTCCGCTCTAACCCCGCTTTTCTTGGTTTTCATCCGCTCTAACCCGCTTTTCTTGGTTTTCCTCCGCTCTAACCCCGCTTTTCTTGGTTTTCCTCCGCTCTAACTTCACTTTTCTTTGTTTTCCATTGCTCTAACCCTGCTTTTCTTGGTTTTCCTCTGCTCTAATCTTGCTTTTCATGGTTTTTCTCCGCTCTAACCCAGCTTTTCATCGTTTTTCTCTACTCTAGCCATGCTTTTCTCGGATTTCTGCTGCTCTAACCACGCTTTTCTTCGTTTTCTTCCGTTCTAACTCTGCTTTACTTGGTTTTCCTCCGCTCTAACTTCGCTTTTCTTGGTTTTCCTCCGCTCTAACCCCGCTTTTCTTGGTTTTCCTCCGCTCTAACCCCTCTTTTCTTGGTTTTCATTTGCTCTGACCCTGCTTTTCTTGGTTTTCCTCCGCTCTAACCCCGCTTTTCTTGGTTTTCCTCCTTTCTAACCCCGCTTTTCTTGGTTTTCCTCCGCTCTAACTTTGCTTTTCTTGGTTTTTCTCCGCTCTAACCCTGCTTTTCTTGGTTTTCCTCCGCTCTAACCCCGCTTTTCTTGGTTTTCCTCCTTTCTAACCCCGCTTTTCTTGGTTTTCCTCCGCTCTATCACAACTTTACTTGGTTTTCCTCCGCTCTAACCCCGCTTTTCTTGGTTTTCATCCGCTCTAACCCGCTTTTCTTGGTTTTCCTCCGCTCTAACCCCGCTTTTCTTGGTTTTCCTCCGCTCTAACTTCACTTTTCTTTGTTTTCCATTGCTCTAACCCTGCTTTTCTTGGTTTTCCTCTGCTCTAATCTTGCTTTTCATGGTTTTTCTCCGCTCTAACCCAGCTTTTCATCGTTTTTCTCTACTCTAGCCATGCTTTTCTCGGATTTCTGCTGCTCTAACCACGCTTTTCTTCGTTTTCTTCCGTTCTAACTCTGCTTTACTTGGTTTTCCTCCGCTCTAACCCCGCTTTTCTTGGTTTTCCTCCGCTATAACCCCGCTTTTCTTGGTTTTCCTCCGCTTTAAACTTGCTTGGTTTTCCTACGCTCTAATCCCGCTTTTCTTGGTTTTTCTTCGCTCTAACCCAGCTTTTCATCGTTTTTCTCCACTCTAGCCATGCTTTTCTCGGATTTCTGCTGCTCTAACCACGATTTTCTTCGTTTTCTTCCGTTCTAACTCTGCTTTACTTGGTTTTCCTCCGCTCTAACCCCACTTTTCTTGGTTTTCCTCCGCTCTAACCCCGTTTTTCTTGGTTTTCCTCCGCTCTAACATTGCTTTCCTTGGTTTTCCTTTGCTCTAACCCCTCTTTTCTTGGTTTTCCTCTGCACTAACCCCTCTTTTCTTGGTTTTCCTCCGCACTAACCCCGCTTTTCTTGGTTTTTCTCCACTCTAACCATGCTTTTCTCGGATTTCTGCTGCTCTAGACGCGCTTTTCTTCGTTTTCTTCCTCTCTAAATTCGTTTTCTTGGTTTTCCTCCGATCTAACCCCGCTTTTCTTGGTTTTCCTCCGTACTTATTCTGCTTTTCTTGGTTTTCCTCCACTCTAACTTCGCTTTTCTTGGTTATCTTCCGCTGTAACCCCACTTTTCATGGTTTTCCTCCGCTCTAACCCCGCTTTTCTTGGTTTTCCTTTGCTCTATCTTCGCTTGTCTGGGTTTTCCTTTGCTCTAACCCTGCTTTTCTTGGTTTTTCTCCGCTCTAACCCCGCTTTTCTTGGTTTTCCTCCGCTCTATCACCGCTTTTAGTGATTTTCCTACGCTCTATCACCACTTTTCTTGGTTTTCCTCCGCTCTATCACCGCTTTTCTTGGTTTTCCTTCGCTCTAACCCCGCTTTTCTTGGTTTTCCTCCGCTCTAACTTCGCTTTTCTTGGTTTTCCTTTGCTCTAACCCTGCTTTTCTTGGTTTTTCTCCGCTCTAACCCCGCTTTTCTTGGTTTTCCTCCGCTCTATCACCGCTTTTAGTGGTTTTCCTACGCTCTATCACCGCTTTTCTTGGTTTTCCTACGCTCTAACACCACTTCTCTTGGTTTACCTCCGCTCTATCACCGCTTTTCTTGGTTTTCCTCCGCTCTAACCCCGCTTTTCTTGGTTTTCCTTTGCTCTAACCCTGCATTTCTTGGTTTTTCTCCGCTCTAACCCGGATTTTCTTGGTTTTCCTCCCTTCTATCCCCGCTTATCTTTGTTTTTCTCTGCTCCAAACCCGTTTCTCTTGGATTTCCTCCGCACTAACCCCGCTTTTCTTGGTTTTCTCCACTCTAACCCAGCTTTTCATGGTTTTTCTCCACTCTAACCATGCTTTTCTCGGATTTCTGCTCCTCTAACACGCTTTTCTTCGTTTTCTTCCGTTCTAACTCTGCTTTACTTGGTTTTCCTCCGCTCTAACCCCACTTTTCTTGGTTTTCCTCCGCTCTAACCCCGCTTTTCTTGGTTTTCCTCCGCTCTAACCCCGCTTTTCTTGGTTTTCCTCCGCTATAACCCCGCTTTTCTTGGTTTTCCTCCGCTCTAACTTCGCTTTTCTTGTTTTTTCTCCGCTCTAACCCCGCTTTTCTTGGTTTTCATTTGCTCTAACCCTGCTTTTCTTGGTTTTCCTCCGCTCTAACCCCGCTTTTCTTGGTTTTCCTCCTTACTAACCCCTCTTTTCTTGGTTTTCCTCCGCTCTATCTCAGCTTTTCTTGGTTTTCCTCCGCTCTAACCCCGCTTTTCTTGGTTTTCCTCCGCACTTATTCCGCTTTTCTTGGTTTTCCTCAGCTCTAACCTTACTTTTCATGCTTTTCCTCCGCTCTAACCCCGATTTTCTTGGTTTTCCTCCGCACTTATTCCGCTTTTCTTGGTTTTCCTCCGCTCTAACCAAGCTTTTCTTGGTTTTCCTTTGCTCTAACCCTGCTTTTCTTGTTTTTTCTCTGCTCTAACCCCGCTTTTCTTGGTTTTCCTCCCTTCTATCCCCGCTTTTCTTGGTTTTCCTCCGTTCTAACCCCTTTTTTCTTGGTTTTCCTCTGCTCTAACTTCACTTTTCTTGGTTTTCCATTGCTCTAACCCCGCTTTTCTTGGTTTTCCTCCACTCTAATCTTGCTTTTCTTGGTTTTTCTCCGCTCTAACCTACCTTTTCATCGTTTTCCTCCGCTCTAACCCCGCTTTTCTTGGTTTTCCTCCCTTCTATCCCCGCTTTTTATGGTCTTTCTGCGCTCTAACCCCGCTTTTCTTGGTTTTTCTCTTCTCTAACCCCGTTTTTCTTGGTTTTCCTCCGCTCTAACATTGCTTTTCTTGGTTTTCCTTTGCTCTAACCCCTCTTTTCTTGGTTTTCCTCTGCAGTAACCCCGCTTTTCTTGGTTTTTCTCCGCTCTAACCCCGCTTTTCATGGTTGTTCTCCACTCTAACCATGCTTTTCTCGGATTTCTGCTGCTCTAACTGCGCTTTTCTTCGTTTTCTTCCTCTCTAACTTCTTTTTCTTGGTTTTCCTCCGCTCTAACCCCGATTTTCTTGGTTATCCTCCGCACTTATTCCACTTTTCTTGGTTTTCCTCCGCTCTAACTTCGCTTTTCTTGGTTTTCCTACGCTCTAACACCACTTTTCTTGGTTTTCCTCCGCTCTAACCCCGCTTTTTTCTTGGTTTTCCTGCGCTCTAACCCAGCTTTTCTTTGTTTTCCTTTTATCTAACCCTGCTTTTCTTCGTTTTTCTCCGCTCTAACCCCTCTTTTCTTGGTTTTTCTCCACTCCAACTATGCTTTTCTCGGATTTCTGCTGCTCTAACCACGCTTTTCTTCGTTTTCTTCCGTTCTAACTCTGCTTTACTTGGTTTTCCTCCGCTCTAACCCCGCTTTTCTTGGTTTTCCTCCGCTCTAACTTCACTTTTCTTTGTTTTCCATTGCTCTAACCCCGCTTTTCTTGGATTTCCTCCGCTCTAACCCCGCTTTTCATGGTTTTTCTCCACTCTAACCATGCTTTTCTCGGATTTCTGCTGCTCTAACCACGCTTTTCCTTGTTTTCTTCCGTTCTAACTCTGCTTTACTTGGTTTTCCTCCGCTCTAACCCCGCTTTTCTTGGTTTTCCTCCGCTCTAACCCCGCTTTTCTTGGTTTTCCTCCGTTATAACCTTGCTTTTCTTGGTTTTCCTACGCTCTAATCCCGCTTTTCTTGGTTTTTCTCCTCTCTAACCCAGCTTTTCATCGTTTTTCTCCTCTCTAGCCATGCTTTTCTCGGATTTCTGCTGCTCTAACCACGATTTTCTTCGTTTTCTTCCGTTCTAACTCTGCTTTACTTGGTTTTCCTCCGCTCTAACCCCACTTTTCTTGGTTTTCCTCCGCTCTAACCTCGCTTTTCTTGGTTTTCCTCCTTTCTAACCCCTCTTTTCTTGGTTTTCCTTCGCTCTATCTCAGCTTTTCTTGGTTTTCCACCGCTCTAACCCCGCTTTTTTGGTTTTCCTCCGCACTTATTCCGCTTTTCTTGGTTTTCCTCAGCTCTAACCTTACTTTTCATGCTTTTCCTCCGCTCTAAGCCCGATTTTCTTGGTTTCCTCCGCTCTTACCCCGCTTTTCTTGGTTTTCCTCCGTTCTAACCCCGCTTTTCTTGGTTTTCCTCTGCTCTAACTTCACTTTTCTTGGTTTTCCATTGCTCTAACCCCGCTTTTCTTGGTTTTCCTCCACTCTAATCCCGCTTTTCTTGGTTTTTCTCCGCTCTAACCCACCTTTTCATCGTTTTCCTTTGCTCTAACCCCGCTTTTCTGGGTTTTCCTCCCTTCTATCCCCACTTTTCTTGGTTTTTCTCCTCTCTAACCCTGTTTCTCGTGGTTTTCCTCTGCTCTAACCCCTCTTTTGTTGGTTTTCCTCTGCAGTAACCCCGCTTTTCTTGGTTTTTCTCCGCTCTAACCCCGCTTTTCATGGTTTTTCTCCACTCTAACCATGCTTTTCTCGGATTTCTGCTGCTCTAACCCCGCTTTTCTTCGTTTTCTTCCTCTCTAACTTCTTTTTCTTGGTTTTCCTCCGCTCTAACCCCGCTTTTCTTGGTTTTCATTTGCTCTAACCCCGCTTTTCTTGGTTTTCCTCCTCTCTAACCCCGCTTTTCTTGGTTTTCCTCCTTTCTAACCCCGCTTTTCTTGGTTTTCCTCCGCTCTATCACCACTTTTCTTGGTTTTCCTCCTCTCTAACCCCACTTTTCTTGGTTTTCCTCCTTTCTAACCCCGCTTTTCTTGGTTTTCCTCCGCTCTATCACCACTTTTCTTGGTTTTCCTCCGCTCTAACCCCGCTTTTCTTGGTTTTCATCCGCTCTAACCCCGCTTTTCCTGGTTTTCCTCCGCTCTAACCCCGCTTTTCTTGGTTTTCCTCCGCTCTAACTTCACTTTTCTTTGTTTTCCATTGCTCTAACCCCGCTTTTCTTGGTTTTCCTCCGCTCTAATCTTGCTTTTCATGGTTTTTCTCCGCTCTAACCCAGCTTTTCATCGTTTTTCTCTACTCCAGCCATGCTTTTCTCGGATTTCTGCTGCTCTAACCACGCTTTTCTTCGTTTTCTTCCGTTCTAACTCTGCTTAACTTGGTTTTCCTCCGCTCTAACCCCGCTTTTCTTGGTTTTCCTCCGCTCTAACCCCGCTTTTCTTGGTTTTCCTCCGCTATAACCTTGCTTTTCTTGGTTTTCCTACGCTCTAATCCCGCTTTTCTTGGTTTTTCTCCGCTCTAACCCAGCTTTTCATCGTTTTTCTCCACTCTAGCCATGCTTTTCCCGGATTTCTGCTGCTCTAACCACGATTTTCTTCGTTTTCTTCCGTTCTAACTCTGCTTTACTTGGTTTTCCTCCGCTCTAACCCCACTTTTCTTGGTTTTCCTCCGCTCTAACCCCGCTTTTCTTGGTTTTCCTACGCTATAACACCGCTTTTCTTGGTTTTCCTACGCTCTAACCTAGCTTTTCTTGGTTTTCCTCCGCTCTAACCCCTCTTTTCTTGGTTTTCATTTGCTCTGACCCTGCTTTTCTTGGTTTTCCTCCGCTCTAACCCCGCTTTTCTTGGTTTTCCTCCTTTCTAACCCCTCTTTTCTTGTTTTTCCTTCACTCTATCTCAGCTTTTCTTGGTTTTCCACCGCTCTAACCCCGCTTTTCTTGGTTTTCCTCCGCACTTATTCCGCTTTTCTTGGTTTTCCTCAGCTCCAACCTTACTTTTCATGCTTTTCCTCCGCTCTAACCCCGATTTTCTTGGTTTCCTCCGCTCTTACCCCGCTTTTCTTGGTTTTCCTTTGCTCTAACCAAGCTTTTCTTGGTTTTCCTCAGCTCTAACCTTACTTTTCATGCTTTTCCTCCGCTCTAAGCCCGATTTTCTTGGTTATCCTCCGCTCTTACCCTATTTCTCTTGGTTTTCCTCCGTTCTAACCCCTCTTTTCTTGGTTTTCCTCTGCTCTAACTTCACTTTTCTTGGTTTTCCATTGCTCTAACCCCGCTTTTCTTGGTTTTCCTCCACTCTAATCCCGCTTTTCTTGGTTTTTCTCCGCTCTAACCCATCTTTTCATCATTTTCCTTTGCTCTAACCCCGCTTTTCTTGGTTTTCCTCCCTTCTATCCCCGCTTTTCTTGGTTTTTCTGCGCTTTAACCCTGTTTCTCGTGGTTTTCCTCCGCTCTAACACCGCTTTTCCTGTTTTTCCTTTGCTCTAACCCCGCTTTTCTTGGTTTTCCTCCGCACTAACCCCTCTTTTCTTGGTTTTCCTCTGCAGTAACCCCGCTTTTCTTGGTTTTTCTCCGCTCTAAGACCGCTTTTCACGGTTTTTCTCCACTCTAACCATGCTTTTCTCGGATTTCTGCTGCTCTAACCCCGCTTTTCTTCGTTTTCTTCCTCTCTAACTTCTTTTTCTTGGTTTTCCTCTGCTCTAACCCCGCTTTTCTTGGTTATCCTCCGCACTTATTCCACTTTTCTTGGTTTTCCTCCGCTCTAACTTCGCTTTTCTTGGTTTTCCTCCGCTCTAACCCCGCTTTTCTTG
Organism: Coturnix japonica; assembly: GCF_054131305.1. NCBI lineage: Eukaryota > Metazoa > Chordata > Aves > Galliformes > Phasianidae > Coturnix > Coturnix japonica. Next base: position 308,189 of record NC_140674.1, on the reverse strand, counting down.
GTTTTCATTTGCTCTAACCCTGCTTTTCTTGGTTTTCCTCCTCTCTAACCCCGCTTTTCTTGGTTTTCATCCGCTCTAACCCCGCTTTTCTTGGTTTTCCTCCGCTCTAACCCCGCTTTTCTTGGTTTTCCTCCGCTCTAACTTCGCTTTTCTTGGTTTTTCTCCGCTCTAACCCTGCTTTTCTTAGTTTTCCTCCGCTCTAACCCCGCTTTTCTTGGTTTTCCTCCTTTCTAACCCCGCTTTTCTTGGTTTTCCTCCGCTCTATCACCACTTTTCTTGGTTTTCCTCCGCTCTAACCCCGCTTTTCTTGGTTTTCATCCGCTCTAACCCCGCTTTTCTTGGTTTTCCTCCGCTCTAACCCCGCTTTTCTTGGTTTTCCTCCGCTCTAACTTCACTTTTCTTTGTTTTCCATTGCTCTAACCCTGCTTTTCTTGGTTTTCCTCCGCTCTAATCTTGCTTTTCATGGTTTTTCTCCGCTCTAACCCAGCTTTTCATCGTTTTTCTCTACTCTAGCCATGCTTTTCTCGGATTTCTACTGCTCTAACCACGCTTTTCTTCGTTTTCTTCCGTTCTAACTCTGCTTTACTTGGTTTTCCTCCGCTCTAACCCCGCTTTTCTTGGTTTTCCTCCGCTATAACCCCGCTTTTCTTGGTTTTCCTCCGCTATAACCTTGCTTGGTTTTCCTACGCTCTAATCCCGCTTTTCTTGCTTTTTCTCCGCTCTAACCCAGCTTTTCATCGTTTTTCTCCACTCTAGCCATGCTTTTCTCGGATTTCTGCTGCTCTAACCACGCTTTTCCTTGTTTTCTTCCGTTCTAACTCTGCTTTACTTGGTTTTCCTCCGCTCTAACCCCGCTTTTCTTGGTTTTCCTCCGCTCTAACCCCGCTTTTCTTGGTTTTCCTCCGCTATAACCTTGCTTTTCTTGGTTTTCCTACGCTCTAATCCCGCTTTTCTTGGTTTTTCTCCTCTCTAACCCAGCTTTTCATCGTTTTTCTCCTCTCTAGCCATGCTTTTCTCGGATTTCTGCTGCTCTAACCACGATTTTCTTCGTTTTCTTCCGTTCTTACTCTGCTTTACTTGGTTTTCCTCCGCTCTAACCCCACTTTTCTTGGTTTTCCTCCGCTCTAACCTCGCTTTTCTTGGTTTTCCTCCGTTATAACCCCGCTTTTCTTGGTTTTCATTTGCTCTAACCCTGCTTTTCTTGGTTTTCCTCCGCTCTAACCCCGCTTTTCTTGGTTTTCCTCCTTTCTAACCCCTCTTTTCTTGGTTTTCCTTCGCTCTATCTCAGCTTTTCTTGGTTTTCCACCGCTCTAACCCCGCTTTTTTGGTTTTCCTCCGCACTTATTCCGCTTTTCTTCGTTTTCCTCAGCTCTAACCTTACTTTTCATGCTTTTCCTCCGCTCTAAGCCCGATTTTCTTGGTTTCCTCCGCTCTTACCCCGCTTTTCTTGGTTTTCCTCCGTTCTAACCCCGCTTTTCTTGGTTTTCCTCTGCTCTAACTTCACTTTTCTTGGTTTTCCATTGCTCTAACCCCGCTTTTCTTGGTTTTCCTCCACTCTAATCCCGCTTTTCTTGGTTTTTCTCCGCTCTAACCTTACTTTTCATCGTTTTCCTTTGCTCTAACCCCGCTTTTCTTGGTTTTCCTCCCTTCTATCCCAGCTTTTCTTGGTTTTTCTCCTCTCTAACCCTGTTTCTCGTGGTTTTCCTCCGCTCTAACACCGCTTTTCTTGTTTTTCCTTTGCTCTAACCCCGCTTTTCTTGGTTTTCCTCCGCACTAACCCCTCTTTTGTTGGTTTTCCTCTGCAGTAACCCCGCTTTTCTTGGTTTTTCTCCGCTCTAACCCCGCTTTTCATGGTTTTTCTCCACTCTAACCATGCTTTTCTCGGATTTCTGCTGCTCTAACCCCGCTTTTCTTCGTTTTCTTCCTCTCTAACTTCTTTTTCTTGGTTTTCCTCCGCTCTAACCCCGCTTTTCTTGGTTATCCTCCGCACTTATTCCACTTTTCTTGGTTTTCCTCCGCTCTAACTTCCCTTTTCTTGGTTTTCCTCCGCTCTAACCCCGCTTTTCTTGGTTTTCATTTGCTCTAACCCTGCTTTTCTTGGTTTTCCTCCTCTCTAACCCCGCTTTTCTTGGTTTTCCTCCTTTCTAACCCCGCTTTTCTTGGTTTTCCTCCGCTCTATCACCACTTTTCTTGGTTTTCCTCCGCTCTAACCCCACTTTTCTTGGTTTTCCTCCTTTCTAACCCCGCTTTTCTTGGTTTTCCTCCGCTCTATCACCACTTTTCTTGGTTTTCCTCCGCTCTAACCCCGCTTTTCTTGGTTTTCATCCGCTCTAACCCCGCTTTTCTTGGTTTTCCTCCGCTCTAACCCCGCTTTTCTTGGTTTTCCTCCGCTCTAACTTCACTTTTCTTTGTTTTCCATTGCTCTAACCCCGCTTTTCTTGGTTTTCCTCCGCTCTAATCTTGCTTTTCATGGTTTTTCTCCGCTCTGACCCAGCTTTTCATCGTTTTTCTCTACTCCAGCCATGCTTTTCTCGGATTTCTGCTGCTCTAACCACGCTTTTCTTCGTTTTCTTCCGTTCTAACTCTGCTTAACTTGGTTTTCCTCCGCTCTAACCCCGCTTTTCTTGGTTTTCCTCCGCTCTAACCCCGCTTTTCTTGGTTTTCCTCCGCTATAACCTTGCTTTTCTTGGTTTTCCTACGCTCTAATCCCGCTTTTCTTGGTTTTTCTCCGCTCTAACCCAGCTTTTCATCGTTTTTCTCCACTCTAGCCATGCTTTTCTCGGATTTCTGCTGCTCTAACCACGATTTTCTTCGTTTTCATCCGTTCTAACTCTGCTTTACTTGGTTTTCCTCCGCTCTAACCCCACTTTTCTTGGTTTTCCTCCGCTCTAACCCCGCTTTTCTTGGTTTTCCTCCGCTATAACCCCGCTTTTCTTGGTTTTCCTACGCTCTAACCTAGCTTTTCTTGGTTTTCTTCCGCTCTAACCCCGCTTTTCATGGTTTTCCTCCTTTCTAACCCCTCTTTTCTTGGTTTTCCTTCGCTCTATCTCAGCTTTTCTTGGTTTTCCACCGCTCTAACCCCGCTTTTCTTGGTTTTCCTCCGCACTTATTCCGCTTTTCTTGGTTTTCCTCAGCTCTAACCTTACTTTTCATGCTTTTCCTCCGCTCTAACCCCGATTTTCTTGGTTTCCTCCGCTCTTACCCCGCTTTTCTTGGTTTTCCTTTGCTCTAACCAAGCTTTTCTTGGTTTTCCTCAGCTCTAACCATACTTTTCATGCTTTTCCTCCGCTCTAAGCCCGATTTTCTTGGTTATCCTCCGCTCTTACCCCGCTTTTCTTGGTTTTCCTCCGTTCTAACCCCTCTTTTCTTGGTTTTCCTCTGCTCTAACTTCACTTTTCTTGGTTTTCCATTGCTCTAACCCCGCTTTTCTTGGTTTTCCTCTGCTCTAATCCCGCTTTTCTTGGTTTTTCTCCGCTCTAACCCATCTTTTCATCGTTTTCCTTTGCTCTAACCCCGCTTTTCTTGGTTTTCCTCCCTTCTATCCCCGCTTTTCTTGGTTTTTCTGCGCTCTAACCCTGTTTCTCGTGGTTTTCCTCCGCTCTAACACCGCTTTTCCTGTTTTTCCTTTGCTCTAACCCCGCTTTTCTTGGTTTTCCTCCGCACTAACCCCTCTTTTCTTGGTTTTCCTCTGCAGTAACCCCGCTTTTCTTGGTTTTTCTCCGCTCTAACCCCGCTTTTCATGGTTTTTCTCCACTCTAACCATGCTTTTCTCGGATTTCTGCTGCTCTAACCCCGCTTTTCTTCGTTTTCTTCCTCTCAAACTTCTTTTTCTTGGATTTCCTCTGCTCTAACCCCGCTTTTCTTGGTTATCCTCCGCACTTATTCCACTTTTCTTGGTTTTCCTCCGCTCTAACTTCGCTTTTCTTGGTTTTCCTCCGCTCTAACCCCGCTTTTCTTGGTTTTCCTCCGCTCTAACCCCTCTTTTCTTGGTTTTCATTTGCTCTGACCCTGCTTTTCTTGGTTTTCCTCCGCTCTAACCCCGCTTTTCTTGGTTTTCCTCCTTTCTAACCCCGCTTTTCTTGGTTTTCCTCCGCTCTAACTTCGCTTTTCTTGGTTTTTCTCCGCTCTAACCCTGCTTTTCTTGGTTTTCCTCCGCTCTAACCCCGCTTTTCTTGGTTTTCCTCCTTTCTAACCCCGCTTTTCTTGGTTTTCCTCCGCTCTATCACAACTTTACTTGGTTTTCCTCCGCTCTAACCCCGCTTTTCTTGGTTTTCCTCCGCTCTAACCCCGCTTTTCTTGGTTTTCCTCCTTTCTAACCCCGCTTTTCTTGGTTTTCCTCCGCTCTATCACAACTTTACTTGGTTTTCCTCCGCTCTAACCCCGCTTTTCTTGGTTTTCATCCGCTCTAACCCGCTTTTCTTGGTTTTCCTCCGCTCTAACCCCGCTTTTCTTGGTTTTCCTCCGCTCTAACTTCACTTTTCTTTGTTTTCCATTGCTCTAACCCTGCTTTTCTTGGTTTTCCTCTGCTCTAATCTTGCTTTTCATGGTTTTTCTCCGCTCTAACCCAGCTTTTCATCGTTTTTCTCTACTCTAGCCATGCTTTTCTCGGATTTCTGCTGCTCTAACCACGCTTTTCTTCGTTTTCTTCCGTTCTAACTCTGCTTTACTTGGTTTTCCTCCGCTCTAACTTCGCTTTTCTTGGTTTTCCTCCGCTCTAACCCCGCTTTTCTTGGTTTTCCTCCGCTCTAACCCCTCTTTTCTTGGTTTTCATTTGCTCTGACCCTGCTTTTCTTGGTTTTCCTCCGCTCTAACCCCGCTTTTCTTGGTTTTCCTCCTTTCTAACCCCGCTTTTCTTGGTTTTCCTCCGCTCTAACTTCGCTTTTCTTGGTTTTTCTCCGCTCTAACCCTGCTTTTCTTGGTTTTCCTCCGCTCTAACCCCGCTTTTCTTGGTTTTCCTCCTTTCTAACCCCGCTTTTCTTGGTTTTCCTCCGCTCTATCACAACTTTACTTGGTTTTCCTCCGCTCTAACCCCGCTTTTCTTGGTTTTCATCCGCTCTAACCCGCTTTTCTTGGTTTTCCTCCGCTCTAACCCCGCTTTTCTTGGTTTTCCTCCGCTCTAACTTCACTTTTCTTTGTTTTCCATTGCTCTAACCCTGCTTTTCTTGGTTTTCCTCTGCTCTAATCTTGCTTTTCATGGTTTTTCTCCGCTCTAACCCAGCTTTTCATCGTTTTTCTCTACTCTAGCCATGCTTTTCTCGGATTTCTGCTGCTCTAACCACGCTTTTCTTCGTTTTCTTCCGTTCTAACTCTGCTTTACTTGGTTTTCCTCCGCTCTAACCCCGCTTTTCTTGGTTTTCCTCCGCTATAACCCCGCTTTTCTTGGTTTTCCTCCTCTTTAAACTTGCTTGGTTTTCCTACGCTCTAACCCCGCTTTTCTTGGTTTTCATCCGCTCTAACCCCGCTTTTCTTGGTTTTCCTCCGCTCTAACCCCGCTTTTCTTGGTTTTCCTCCGCTCTAACTTCACTTTTCTTTGTTTTCCATTGCTCTAACCCCGCTTTTCTTGGTTTTCCTCCGCTCTAATCTTGCTTTTCATGGTTTTTCTCCGCTCTGACCCAGCTTTTCATCGTTTTTCTCTACTCCAGCCATGCTTTTCTCGGATTTCTGCTGCTCTAACCACGCTTTTCTTTGTTTTCTTCCGTTCTAACTCTGCTTAACTTGGTTTTCCTCCGCTCTAACCCCGCTTTTCTTGGTTTTCCTCCGCTCTAACCCCGCTTTTCTTGGTTTTCCTCCGCTATAACCTTGCTTTTCTTGGTTTTCCTACGCTCTAATCCCGCTTTTCTTGGTTTTTCTCCGCTCTAACCCAGCTTTTCATCGTTTTTCTCCACTCTAGCCATGCTTTTCTCGGATTTCTGCTGCTCTAACCACGATTTTCTTCGTTTTCATCCGTTCTAACTCTGCTTTACTTGGTTTTCCTCCGCTCTAACCCCACTTTTCTTGGTTTTCCTCCGCTCTAACCCCGCTTTTCTTGGTTTTCCTCCGCTATAACCCCGCTTTTCTTGGTTTTCCTACGCTCTAACCTAGCTTTTCTTGGTTTTCCTCCGCTCTAACCCCTCTTTTCTTGGTTTTCATTTGCTCTGACCCTGCTTTTCTTGGTTTTCCTCCGCTCTAACCCCGCTTTTCATGGTTTTCCTCCTTTCTAATTCCTCTTTTCTTGGTTTTCCTTCGCTCTATCTCAGCTTTTCTTGGTTTTCCACCGCTCTAACCCCGCTTTTCTTGGTTTTCCTCCGCACTTATTCCGCTTTTCTTGGTTTTCCTCAGCTCTAACCTTACTTTTCATGCTTTTCCTCCGCTCTAACCCCGATTTTCTTGGTTTCCTCCGCTCTTACCCCGCTTTTCTTGGTTTTCCTTTGCTCTAACCAAGCTTTTCTTGGTTTTCCTCAGCTCTAACCTTACTTTTCATGCTTTTCCTCCGCTCTAAGCCCGATTTTCTTGGTTATCCTCCGCTCTTACCCCGCTTTTCTTGGTTTTCCTCCGTTCTAACCCCTCTTTTCTTGGTTTTCCTCTGCTCTAACTTCACTTTTCTTGGTTTTCCATTGCTCTAACCCCGCTTTTCTTGGTTTTCCTCTGCTCTAATCCCGCTTTTCTTGGTTTTTCTCCGCTCTAACCCATCTTTTCATCGTTTTCCTTTGCTCTAACCCCGCTTTTCTTGGTTTTCCTCCCTTCTATCCCCGCTTTTCTTGGTTTTTCTGCGCTCTAACCCTGTTTCTCGTGGTTTTCCTCCGCTCTAACACCGCTTTTCTTGTTTTTCCTTTGCTCTAACCCCGCTTTTCTTGGTTTTCCTCCGCACTAACCCCTCTTTTCTTGGTTTTCCTCTGCAGTAACCCCGCTTTTCTTGGTTTTTCTCCGCTCTAACCCCGCTTTTCATGGTTTTTCTCCACTCTAACCATGCTTTTCTCGGATTTCTGCTGCTCTAACCCCGCTTTTCTTCGTTTTCTTCCTCTCTAACTTCTTTTTCTTGGATTTCCTCTGCTCTAACCCCGCTTTTCTTGGTTATCCTCCGCACTTATTCCACTTTTCTTGGTTTTCCTCCGCTCTAACTTCGCTTTTCTTGGTTTTCCTCCGCTCTAACCCCGCTTTTCTTGGTTTTCCTCCGCTCTAACCCCTCTTTTCTTGGTTTTCATTTGCTCTGACCCTGCTTTTCTTGGTTTTCCTCCGCTCTAACCCCGCTTTTCTTGGTTTTCCTTTTTTCTAACCCCGCTTTTCTTGGTTTTCCTCCGCTCTAACTTCGCTTTTCTTGGTTTTTCTCCGCTCTAACCCTGCTTTTCTTGGTTTTCCTCCGCTCTAACCCCGCTTTTCTTGCTTTTCCTCCTTTCTAACCCCGCTTTTCTTGGTTTTCCTCCGCTCTATCACAACTTTACTTGGTTTTCCTCCGCTCTAACCCCGCTTTTCTTGGTTTTCCTCCGCTCTAACCCCGCTTTTCTTGGTTTTCCTCCTTTCTAACCCCGCTTTTCTTGGTTTTCCTCCGCTCTATCACAACTTTACTTGGTTTTCCTCCGCTCTAACCCCGCTTTTCTTGGTTTTCATCCGCTCTAACCCGCTTTTCTTGGTTTTCCTCCGCTCTAACCCCGCTTTTCTTGGTTTTCCTCCGCTCTAACTTCACTTTTCTTTGTTTTCCATTGCTCTAACCCTGCTTTTCTTGGTTTTCCTCTGCTCTAATCTTGCTTTTCATGGTTTTTCTCCGCTCTAACCCAGCTTTTCATCGTTTTTCTCTACTCTAGCCATGCTTTTCTCGGATTTCTGCTGCTCTAACCACGCTTTTCTTCGTTTTCTTCCGTTCTAACTCTGCTTTACTTGGTTTTCCTCCGCTCTAACTTCGCTTTTCTTGGTTTTCCTCCGCTCTAACCCCGCTTTTCTTGGTTTTCCTCCGCTCTAACCCCTCTTTTCTTGGTTTTCATTTGCTCTGACCCTGCTTTTCTTGGTTTTCCTCCGCTCTAACCCCGCTTTTCTTGGTTTTCCTCCTTTCTAACCCCGCTTTTCTTGGTTTTCCTCCGCTCTAACTTTGCTTTTCTTGGTTTTTCTCCGCTCTAACCCTGCTTTTCTTGGTTTTCCTCCGCTCTAACCCCGCTTTTCTTGGTTTTCCTCCTTTCTAACCCCGCTTTTCTTGGTTTTCCTCCGCTCTATCACAACTTTACTTGGTTTTCCTCCGCTCTAACCCCGCTTTTCTTGGTTTTCATCCGCTCTAACCCGCTTTTCTTGGTTTTCCTCCGCTCTAACCCCGCTTTTCTTGGTTTTCCTCCGCTCTAACTTCACTTTTCTTTGTTTTCCATTGCTCTAACCCTGCTTTTCTTGGTTTTCCTCTGCTCTAATCTTGCTTTTCATGGTTTTTCTCCGCTCTAACCCAGCTTTTCATCGTTTTTCTCTACTCTAGCCATGCTTTTCTCGGATTTCTGCTGCTCTAACCACGCTTTTCTTCGTTTTCTTCCGTTCTAACTCTGCTTTACTTGGTTTTCCTCCGCTCTAACCCCGCTTTTCTTGGTTTTCCTCCGCTATAACCCCGCTTTTCTTGGTTTTCCTCCGCTTTAAACTTGCTTGGTTTTCCTACGCTCTAATCCCGCTTTTCTTGGTTTTTCTTCGCTCTAACCCAGCTTTTCATCGTTTTTCTCCACTCTAGCCATGCTTTTCTCGGATTTCTGCTGCTCTAACCACGATTTTCTTCGTTTTCTTCCGTTCTAACTCTGCTTTACTTGGTTTTCCTCCGCTCTAACCCCACTTTTCTTGGTTTTCCTCCGCTCTAACCCCGTTTTTCTTGGTTTTCCTCCGCTCTAACATTGCTTTCCTTGGTTTTCCTTTGCTCTAACCCCTCTTTTCTTGGTTTTCCTCTGCACTAACCCCTCTTTTCTTGGTTTTCCTCCGCACTAACCCCGCTTTTCTTGGTTTTTCTCCACTCTAACCATGCTTTTCTCGGATTTCTGCTGCTCTAGACGCGCTTTTCTTCGTTTTCTTCCTCTCTAAATTCGTTTTCTTGGTTTTCCTCCGATCTAACCCCGCTTTTCTTGGTTTTCCTCCGTACTTATTCTGCTTTTCTTGGTTTTCCTCCACTCTAACTTCGCTTTTCTTGGTTATCTTCCGCTGTAACCCCACTTTTCATGGTTTTCCTCCGCTCTAACCCCGCTTTTCTTGGTTTTCCTTTGCTCTATCTTCGCTTGTCTGGGTTTTCCTTTGCTCTAACCCTGCTTTTCTTGGTTTTTCTCCGCTCTAACCCCGCTTTTCTTGGTTTTCCTCCGCTCTATCACCGCTTTTAGTGATTTTCCTACGCTCTATCACCACTTTTCTTGGTTTTCCTCCGCTCTATCACCGCTTTTCTTGGTTTTCCTTCGCTCTAACCCCGCTTTTCTTGGTTTTCCTCCGCTCTAACTTCGCTTTTCTTGGTTTTCCTTTGCTCTAACCCTGCTTTTCTTGGTTTTTCTCCGCTCTAACCCCGCTTTTCTTGGTTTTCCTCCGCTCTATCACCGCTTTTAGTGGTTTTCCTACGCTCTATCACCGCTTTTCTTGGTTTTCCTACGCTCTAACACCACTTCTCTTGGTTTACCTCCGCTCTATCACCGCTTTTCTTGGTTTTCCTCCGCTCTAACCCCGCTTTTCTTGGTTTTCCTTTGCTCTAACCCTGCATTTCTTGGTTTTTCTCCGCTCTAACCCGGATTTTCTTGGTTTTCCTCCCTTCTATCCCCGCTTATCTTTGTTTTTCTCTGCTCCAAACCCGTTTCTCTTGGATTTCCTCCGCACTAACCCCGCTTTTCTTGGTTTTCTCCACTCTAACCCAGCTTTTCATGGTTTTTCTCCACTCTAACCATGCTTTTCTCGGATTTCTGCTCCTCTAACACGCTTTTCTTCGTTTTCTTCCGTTCTAACTCTGCTTTACTTGGTTTTCCTCCGCTCTAACCCCACTTTTCTTGGTTTTCCTCCGCTCTAACCCCGCTTTTCTTGGTTTTCCTCCGCTCTAACCCCGCTTTTCTTGGTTTTCCTCCGCTATAACCCCGCTTTTCTTGGTTTTCCTCCGCTCTAACTTCGCTTTTCTTGTTTTTTCTCCGCTCTAACCCCGCTTTTCTTGGTTTTCATTTGCTCTAACCCTGCTTTTCTTGGTTTTCCTCCGCTCTAACCCCGCTTTTCTTGGTTTTCCTCCTTACTAACCCCTCTTTTCTTGGTTTTCCTCCGCTCTATCTCAGCTTTTCTTGGTTTTCCTCCGCTCTAACCCCGCTTTTCTTGGTTTTCCTCCGCACTTATTCCGCTTTTCTTGGTTTTCCTCAGCTCTAACCTTACTTTTCATGCTTTTCCTCCGCTCTAACCCCGATTTTCTTGGTTTTCCTCCGCACTTATTCCGCTTTTCTTGGTTTTCCTCCGCTCTAACCAAGCTTTTCTTGGTTTTCCTTTGCTCTAACCCTGCTTTTCTTGTTTTTTCTCTGCTCTAACCCCGCTTTTCTTGGTTTTCCTCCCTTCTATCCCCGCTTTTCTTGGTTTTCCTCCGTTCTAACCCCTTTTTTCTTGGTTTTCCTCTGCTCTAACTTCACTTTTCTTGGTTTTCCATTGCTCTAACCCCGCTTTTCTTGGTTTTCCTCCACTCTAATCTTGCTTTTCTTGGTTTTTCTCCGCTCTAACCTACCTTTTCATCGTTTTCCTCCGCTCTAACCCCGCTTTTCTTGGTTTTCCTCCCTTCTATCCCCGCTTTTTATGGTCTTTCTGCGCTCTAACCCCGCTTTTCTTGGTTTTTCTCTTCTCTAACCCCGTTTTTCTTGGTTTTCCTCCGCTCTAACATTGCTTTTCTTGGTTTTCCTTTGCTCTAACCCCTCTTTTCTTGGTTTTCCTCTGCAGTAACCCCGCTTTTCTTGGTTTTTCTCCGCTCTAACCCCGCTTTTCATGGTTGTTCTCCACTCTAACCATGCTTTTCTCGGATTTCTGCTGCTCTAACTGCGCTTTTCTTCGTTTTCTTCCTCTCTAACTTCTTTTTCTTGGTTTTCCTCCGCTCTAACCCCGATTTTCTTGGTTATCCTCCGCACTTATTCCACTTTTCTTGGTTTTCCTCCGCTCTAACTTCGCTTTTCTTGGTTTTCCTACGCTCTAACACCGCTTTTCTTGGTTTTCCTCCGCTCTAACCCCGCTTTTTTCTTGGTTTTCCTGCGCTCTAACCCAGCTTTTCTTTGTTTTCCTTTTATCTAACCCTGCTTTTCTTCGTTTTTCTCCGCTCTAACCCCTCTTTTCTTGGTTTTTCTCCACTCCAACTATGCTTTTCTCGGATTTCTGCTGCTCTAACCACGCTTTTCTTCGTTTTCTTCCGTTCTAACTCTGCTTTACTTGGTTTTCCTCCGCTCTAACCCCGCTTTTCTTGGTTTTCCTCCGCTCTAACTTCACTTTTCTTTGTTTTCCATTGCTCTAACCCCGCTTTTCTTGGATTTCCTCCGCTCTAACCCCGCTTTTCATGGTTTTTCTCCACTCTAACCATGCTTTTCTCGGATTTCTGCTGCTCTAACCACGCTTTTCCTTGTTTTCTTCCGTTCTAACTCTGCTTTACTTGGTTTTCCTCCGCTCTAACCCCGCTTTTCTTGGTTTTCCTCCGCTCTAACCCCGCTTTTCTTGGTTTTCCTCCGTTATAACCTTGCTTTTCTTGGTTTTCCTACGCTCTAATCCCGCTTTTCTTGGTTTTTCTCCTCTCTAACCCAGCTTTTCATCGTTTTTCTCCTCTCTAGCCATGCTTTTCTCGGATTTCTGCTGCTCTAACCACGATTTTCTTCGTTTTCTTCCGTTCTAACTCTGCTTTACTTGGTTTTCCTCCGCTCTAACCCCACTTTTCTTGGTTTTCCTCCGCTCTAACCTCGCTTTTCTTGGTTTTCCTCCTTTCTAACCCCTCTTTTCTTGGTTTTCCTTCGCTCTATCTCAGCTTTTCTTGGTTTTCCACCGCTCTAACCCCGCTTTTTTGGTTTTCCTCCGCACTTATTCCGCTTTTCTTGGTTTTCCTCAGCTCTAACCTTACTTTTCATGCTTTTCCTCCGCTCTAAGCCCGATTTTCTTGGTTTCCTCCGCTCTTACCCCGCTTTTCTTGGTTTTCCTCCGTTCTAACCCCGCTTTTCTTGGTTTTCCTCTGCTCTAACTTCACTTTTCTTGGTTTTCCATTGCTCTAACCCCGCTTTTCTTGGTTTTCCTCCACTCTAATCCCGCTTTTCTTGGTTTTTCTCCGCTCTAACCCACCTTTTCATCGTTTTCCTTTGCTCTAACCCCGCTTTTCTGGGTTTTCCTCCCTTCTATCCCCGCTTTTCTTGGTTTTTCTCCTCTCTAACCCTGTTTCTCGTGGTTTTCCTCTGCTCTAACCCCTCTTTTGTTGGTTTTCCTCTGCAGTAACCCCGCTTTTCTTGGTTTTTCTCCGCTCTAACCCCGCTTTTCATGGTTTTTCTCCACTCTAACCATGCTTTTCTCGGATTTCTGCTGCTCTAACCCCGCTTTTCTTCGTTTTCTTCCTCTCTAACTTCTTTTTCTTGGTTTTCCTCCGCTCTAACCCCGCTTTTCTTGGTTTTCATTTGCTCTAACCCCGCTTTTCTTGGTTTTCCTCCTCTCTAACCCCGCTTTTCTTGGTTTTCCTCCTTTCTAACCCCGCTTTTCTTGGTTTTCCTCCGCTCTATCACCACTTTTCTTGGTTTTCCTCCTCTCTAACCCCACTTTTCTTGGTTTTCCTCCTTTCTAACCCCGCTTTTCTTGGTTTTCCTCCGCTCTATCACCACTTTTCTTGGTTTTCCTCCGCTCTAACCCCGCTTTTCTTGGTTTTCATCCGCTCTAACCCCGCTTTTCCTGGTTTTCCTCCGCTCTAACCCCGCTTTTCTTGGTTTTCCTCCGCTCTAACTTCACTTTTCTTTGTTTTCCATTGCTCTAACCCCGCTTTTCTTGGTTTTCCTCCGCTCTAATCTTGCTTTTCATGGTTTTTCTCCGCTCTAACCCAGCTTTTCATCGTTTTTCTCTACTCCAGCCATGCTTTTCTCGGATTTCTGCTGCTCTAACCACGCTTTTCTTCGTTTTCTTCCGTTCTAACTCTGCTTAACTTGGTTTTCCTCCGCTCTAACCCCTCTTTTCTTGGTTTTCATTTGCTCTGACCCTGCTTTTCTTGGTTTTCCTCCGCTCTAACCCCGCTTTTCTTGGTTTTCCTCCTTTCTAACCCCGCTTTTCTTGGTTTTCCTCCGCTCTAACTTTGCTTTTCTTGGTTTTTCTCCGCTCTAACCCTGCTTTTCTTGGTTTTCCTCCGCTCTAACCCCGCTTTTCTTGGTTTTCCTCCTTTCTAACCCCGCTTTTCTTGGTTTTCCTCCGCTCTATCACAACTTTACTTGGTTTTCCTCCGCTCTAACCCCGCTTTTCTTGGTTTTCATCCGCTCTAACCCGCTTTTCTTGGTTTTCCTTTGCTCTAACCCCGCTTTTCTTGGTTTTCCTCCGCTCTAACTTCACTTTTCTTTGTTTTCCATTGCTCTAACCCTGCTTTTCTTGGTTTTCCTCTGCTCTAATCTTGCTTTTCATGGTTTTTCTCCGCTCTAACCCAGCTTTTCATCGTTTTTCTCTACTCTAGCCATGCTTTTCTCGGATTTCTGCTGCTCTAACCACGCTTTTCTTCGTTTTCTTCCGTTCTAACTCTGCTTTACTTGGTTTTCCTCCGCTCTAACCCCGCTTTTCTTGGTTTTCCTCCGCTATAACCCCGCTTTTCTTGGTTTTCCTCCGCTTTAAACTTGCTTGGTTTTCCTACGCTCTAATCCCGCTTTTCTTGGTTTTTCTTCGCTCTAACCCAGCTTTTCATCGTTTTTCTCCACTCTAGCCATGCTTTTCTCGGATTTCTGCTGCTCTAACCACGATTTTCTTCGTTTTCTTCCGTTCTAACTCTGCTTTACTTGGTTTTCCTCCGCTCTAACCCCACTTTTCTTGGTTTTCCTCCGCTCTAACCCCGTTTTTCTTGGTTTTCCTCCGCTCTAACATTGCTTTCCTTGGTTTTCCTTTGCTCTAACCCCTCTTTTCTTGGTTTTCCTCTGCACTAACCCCTCTTTTCTTGGTTTTCCTCCGCACTAACCCCGCTTTTCTTGGTTTTTCTCCACTCTAACCATGCTTTTCTCGGATTTCTGCTGCTCTAGACGCGCTTTTCTTCGTTTTCTTCCTCTCTAAATTCGTTTTCTTGGTTTTCCTCCGATCTAACCCCGCTTTTCTTGGTTTTCCTCCGTACTTATTCTGCTTTTCTTGGTTTTCCTCCACTCTAACTTCGCTTTTCTTGGTTATCTTCCGCTGTAACCCCACTTTTCATGGTTTTCCTCCGCTCTAACCCCGCTTTTCTTGGTTTTCCTTTGCTCTATCTTCGCTTGTCTGGGTTTTCCTTTGCTCTAACCCTGCTTTTCTTGGTTTTTCTCCGCTCTAACCCCGCTTTTCTTGGTTTTCCTCCGCTCTATCACCGCTTTTAGTGATTTTCCTACGCTCTATCACCACTTTTCTTGGTTTTCCTCCGCTCTATCACCGCTTTTCTTGGTTTTCCTTCGCTCTAACCCCGCTTTTCTTGGTTTTCCTCCGCTCTAACTTCGCTTTTCTTGGTTTTCCTTTGCTCTAACCCTGCTTTTCTTGGTTTTTCTCCGCTCTAACCCCGCTTTTCTTGGTTTTCCTCCGCTCTATCACCGCTTTTAGTGGTTTTCCTACGCTCTATCACCGCTTTTCTTGGTTTTCCTACGCTCTAACACCACTTCTCTTGGTTTACCTCCGCTCTATCACCGCTTTTCTTGGTTTTCCTCCGCTCTAACCCCGCTTTTCTTGGTTTTCCTTTGCTCTAACCCTGCATTTCTTGGTTTTTCTCCGCTCTAACCCGGATTTTCTTGGTTTTCCTCCCTTCTATCCCCGCTTATCTTTGTTTTTCTCTGCTCCAAACCCGTTTCTCTTGGATTTCCTCCGCACTAACCCCGCTTTTCTTGGTTTTCTCCACTCTAACCCAGCTTTTCATGGTTTTTCTCCACTCTAACCATGCTTTTCTCGGATTTCTGCTCCTCTAACACGCTTTTCTTCGTTTTCTTCCGTTCTAACTCTGCTTTACTTGGTTTTCCTCCGCTCTAACCCCACTTTTCTTGGTTTTCCTCCGCTCTAACCCCGCTTTTCTTGGTTTTCCTCCGCTCTAACCCCGCTTTTCTTGGTTTTCCTCCGCTATAACCCCGCTTTTCTTGGTTTTCCTCCGCTCTAACTTCGCTTTTCTTGTTTTTTCTCCGCTCTAACCCCGCTTTTCTTGGTTTTCATTTGCTCTAACCCTGCTTTTCTTGGTTTTCCTCCGCTCTAACCCCGCTTTTCTTGGTTTTCCTCCTTACTAACCCCTCTTTTCTTGGTTTTCCTCCGCTCTATCTCAGCTTTTCTTGGTTTTCCTCCGCTCTAACCCCGCTTTTCTTGGTTTTCCTCCGCACTTATTCCGCTTTTCTTGGTTTTCCTCAGCTCTAACCTTACTTTTCATGCTTTTCCTCCGCTCTAACCCCGATTTTCTTGGTTTTCCTCCGCACTTATTCCGCTTTTCTTGGTTTTCCTCCGCTCTAACCAAGCTTTTCTTGGTTTTCCTTTGCTCTAACCCTGCTTTTCTTGTTTTTTCTCTGCTCTAACCCCGCTTTTCTTGGTTTTCCTCCCTTCTATCCCCGCTTTTCTTGGTTTTCCTCCGTTCTAACCCCTTTTTTCTTGGTTTTCCTCTGCTCTAACTTCACTTTTCTTGGTTTTCCATTGCTCTAACCCCGCTTTTCTTGGTTTTCCTCCACTCTAATCTTGCTTTTCTTGGTTTTTCTCCGCTCTAACCTACCTTTTCATCGTTTTCCTCCGCTCTAACCCCGCTTTTCTTGGTTTTCCTCCCTTCTATCCCCGCTTTTTATGGTCTTTCTGCGCTCTAACCCCGCTTTTCTTGGTTTTTCTCTTCTCTAACCCCGTTTTTCTTGGTTTTCCTCCGCTCTAACATTGCTTTTCTTGGTTTTCCTTTGCTCTAACCCCTCTTTTCTTGGTTTTCCTCTGCAGTAACCCCGCTTTTCTTGGTTTTTCTCCGCTCTAACCCCGCTTTTCATGGTTGTTCTCCACTCTAACCATGCTTTTCTCGGATTTCTGCTGCTCTAACTGCGCTTTTCTTCGTTTTCTTCCTCTCTAACTTCTTTTTCTTGGTTTTCCTCCGCTCTAACCCCGATTTTCTTGGTTATCCTCCGCACTTATTCCACTTTTCTTGGTTTTCCTCCGCTCTAACTTCGCTTTTCTTGGTTTTCCTACGCTCTAACACCACTTTTCTTGGTTTTCCTCCGCTCTAACCCCGCTTTTTTCTTGGTTTTCCTGCGCTCTAACCCAGCTTTTCTTTGTTTTCCTTTTATCTAACCCTGCTTTTCTTCGTTTTTCTCCGCTCTAACCCCTCTTTTCTTGGTTTTTCTCCACTCCAACTATGCTTTTCTCGGATTTCTGCTGCTCTAACCACGCTTTTCTTCGTTTTCTTCCGTTCTAACTCTGCTTTACTTGGTTTTCCTCCGCTCTAACCCCGCTTTTCTTGGTTTTCCTCCGCTCTAACTTCACTTTTCTTTGTTTTCCATTGCTCTAACCCCGCTTTTCTTGGATTTCCTCCGCTCTAACCCCGCTTTTCATGGTTTTTCTCCACTCTAACCATGCTTTTCTCGGATTTCTGCTGCTCTAACCACGCTTTTCCTTGTTTTCTTCCGTTCTAACTCTGCTTTACTTGGTTTTCCTCCGCTCTAACCCCGCTTTTCTTGGTTTTCCTCCGCTCTAACCCCGCTTTTCTTGGTTTTCCTCCGTTATAACCTTGCTTTTCTTGGTTTTCCTACGCTCTAATCCCGCTTTTCTTGGTTTTTCTCCTCTCTAACCCAGCTTTTCATCGTTTTTCTCCTCTCTAGCCATGCTTTTCTCGGATTTCTGCTGCTCTAACCACGATTTTCTTCGTTTTCTTCCGTTCTAACTCTGCTTTACTTGGTTTTCCTCCGCTCTAACCCCACTTTTCTTGGTTTTCCTCCGCTCTAACCTCGCTTTTCTTGGTTTTCCTCCTTTCTAACCCCTCTTTTCTTGGTTTTCCTTCGCTCTATCTCAGCTTTTCTTGGTTTTCCACCGCTCTAACCCCGCTTTTTTGGTTTTCCTCCGCACTTATTCCGCTTTTCTTGGTTTTCCTCAGCTCTAACCTTACTTTTCATGCTTTTCCTCCGCTCTAAGCCCGATTTTCTTGGTTTCCTCCGCTCTTACCCCGCTTTTCTTGGTTTTCCTCCGTTCTAACCCCGCTTTTCTTGGTTTTCCTCTGCTCTAACTTCACTTTTCTTGGTTTTCCATTGCTCTAACCCCGCTTTTCTTGGTTTTCCTCCACTCTAATCCCGCTTTTCTTGGTTTTTCTCCGCTCTAACCCACCTTTTCATCGTTTTCCTTTGCTCTAACCCCGCTTTTCTGGGTTTTCCTCCCTTCTATCCCCACTTTTCTTGGTTTTTCTCCTCTCTAACCCTGTTTCTCGTGGTTTTCCTCTGCTCTAACCCCTCTTTTGTTGGTTTTCCTCTGCAGTAACCCCGCTTTTCTTGGTTTTTCTCCGCTCTAACCCCGCTTTTCATGGTTTTTCTCCACTCTAACCATGCTTTTCTCGGATTTCTGCTGCTCTAACCCCGCTTTTCTTCGTTTTCTTCCTCTCTAACTTCTTTTTCTTGGTTTTCCTCCGCTCTAACCCCGCTTTTCTTGGTTTTCATTTGCTCTAACCCCGCTTTTCTTGGTTTTCCTCCTCTCTAACCCCGCTTTTCTTGGTTTTCCTCCTTTCTAACCCCGCTTTTCTTGGTTTTCCTCCGCTCTATCACCACTTTTCTTGGTTTTCCTCCTCTCTAACCCCACTTTTCTTGGTTTTCCTCCTTTCTAACCCCGCTTTTCTTGGTTTTCCTCCGCTCTATCACCACTTTTCTTGGTTTTCCTCCGCTCTAACCCCGCTTTTCTTGGTTTTCATCCGCTCTAACCCCGCTTTTCCTGGTTTTCCTCCGCTCTAACCCCGCTTTTCTTGGTTTTCCTCCGCTCTAACTTCACTTTTCTTTGTTTTCCATTGCTCTAACCCCGCTTTTCTTGGTTTTCCTCCGCTCTAATCTTGCTTTTCATGGTTTTTCTCCGCTCTAACCCAGCTTTTCATCGTTTTTCTCTACTCCAGCCATGCTTTTCTCGGATTTCTGCTGCTCTAACCACGCTTTTCTTCGTTTTCTTCCGTTCTAACTCTGCTTAACTTGGTTTTCCTCCGCTCTAACCCCTCTTTTCTTGGTTTTCATTTGCTCTGACCCTGCTTTTCTTGGTTTTCCTCCGCTCTAACCCCGCTTTTCTTGGTTTTCCTCCTTTCTAACCCCGCTTTTCTTGGTTTTCCTCCGCTCTAACTTTGCTTTTCTTGGTTTTTCTCCGCTCTAACCCTGCTTTTCTTGGTTTTCCTCCGCTCTAACCCCGCTTTTCTTGGTTTTCCTCCTTTCTAACCCCGCTTTTCTTGGTTTTCCTCCGCTCTATCACAACTTTACTTGGTTTTCCTCCGCTCTAACCCCGCTTTTCTTGGTTTTCATCCGCTCTAACCCGCTTTTCTTGGTTTTCCTCCGCTCTAACCCCGCTTTTCTTGGTTTTCCTCCGCTCTAACTTCACTTTTCTTTGTTTTCCATTGCTCTAACCCTGCTTTTCTTGGTTTTCCTCTGATCTAATCTTGCTTTTCATGGTTTTTCTCCGCTCTAACCCAGCTTTTCATCGTTTTTCTCTACTCTAGCCATGCTTTTCTCGGATTTCTGCTGCTCTAACCACGCTTTTCTTCGTTTTCTTCCGTTCTAACTCTGCTTTACTTGGTTTTCCTCCGCTCTAACCCCGCTTTTCTTGGTTTTCCTCCGCTATAACCCCGCTTTTCTTGGTTTTCCTCCGCTTTAAACTTGCTTGGTTTTCCTACGCTCTAATCCCGCTTTTCTTGGTTTTTCTTCGCTCTAACCCAGCTTTTCATCGTTTTTCTCCACTCTAGCCATGCTTTTCTCGGATTTCTGCTGCTCTAACCACGATTTTCTTCGTTTTCTTCCGTTCTAACTCTGCTTTACTTGGTTTTCCTCCGCTCTAACCCCACTTTTCTTGGTTTTCCTCCGCTCTAACCCCGTTTTTCTTGGTTTTCCTCCGCTCTAACATTGCTTTCCTTGGTTTTCCTTTGCTCTAACCCCTCTTTTCTTGGTTTTCCTCTGCACTAACCCCTCTTTTCTTGGTTTTCCTCCGCACTAACCCCGCTTTTCTTGGTTTTTCTCCACTCTAACCATGCTTTTCTCGGATTTCTGCTGCTCTAGACGCGCTTTTCTTCGTTTTCTTCCTCTCTAAATTCGTTTTCTTGGTTTTCCTCCGATCTAACCCCGCTTTTCTTGGTTTTCCTCCGTACTTATTCTGCTTTTCTTGGTTTTCCTCCACTCTAACTTCGCTTTTCTTGGTTATCTTCCGCTGTAACCCCACTTTTCATGGTTTTCCTCCGCTCTAACCCCGCTTTTCTTGGTTTTCCTTTGCTCTATCTTCGCTTGTCTGGGTTTTCCTTTGCTCTAACCCTGCTTTTCTTGGTTTTTCTCCGCTCTAACCCCGCTTTTCTTGGTTTTCCTCCGCTCTATCACCGCTTTTAGTGATTTTCCTACGCTCTATCACCACTTTTCTTGGTTTTCCTCCGCTCTATCACCGCTTTTCTTGGTTTTCCTTCGCTCTAACCCCGCTTTTCTTGGTTTTCCTCCGCTCTAACTTCGCTTTTCTTGGTTTTCCTTTGCTCTAACCCTGCTTTTCTTGGTTTTTCTCCGCTCTAACCCCGCTTTTCTTGGTTTTCCTCCGCTCTATCACCGCTTTTAGTGGTTTTCCTACGCTCTATCACCGCTTTTCTTGGTTTTCCTACGCTCTAACACCACTTCTCTTGGTTTACCTCCGCTCTATCACCGCTTTTCTTGGTTTTCCTCCGCTCTAACCCCGCTTTTCTTGGTTTTCCTTTGCTCTAACCCTGCATTTCTTGGTTTTTCTCCGCTCTAACCCGGATTTTCTTGGTTTTCCTCCCTTCTATCCCCGCTTATCTTTGTTTTTCTCTGCTCCAAACCCGTTTCTCTTGGATTTCCTCCGCACTAACCCCGCTTTTCTTGGTTTTCTCCACTCTAACCCAGCTTTTCATGGTTTTTCTCCACTCTAACCATGCTTTTCTCGGATTTCTGCTCCTCTAACACGCTTTTCTTCGTTTTCTTCCGTTCTAACTCTGCTTTACTTGGTTTTCCTCCGCTCTAACCCCACTTTTCTTGGTTTTCCTCCGCTCTAACCCCGCTTTTCTTGGTTTTCCTCCGCTCTAACCCCGCTTTTCTTGGTTTTCCTCCGCTATAACCCCGCTTTTCTTGGTTTTCCTCCGCTCTAACTTCGCTTTTCTTGTTTTTTCTCCGCTCTAACCCCGCTTTTCTTGGTTTTCATTTGCTCTAACCCTGCTTTTCTTGGTTTTCCTCCGCTCTAACCCCGCTTTTCTTGGTTTTCCTCCTTACTAACCCCTCTTTTCTTGGTTTTCCTCCGCTCTATCTCAGCTTTTCTTGGTTTTCCTCCGCTCTAACCCCGCTTTTCTTGGTTTTCCTCCGCACTTATTCCGCTTTTCTTGGTTTTCCTCAGCTCTAACCTTACTTTTCATGCTTTTCCTCCGCTCTAACCCCGATTTTCTTGGTTTTCCTCCGCACTTATTCCGCTTTTCTTGGTTTTCCTCCGCTCTAACCAAGCTTTTCTTGGTTTTCCTTTGCTCTGACCCTGCTTTTCTTGGTTTTCCTCCGCTCTAACCCCGCTTTTCTTGGTTTTCCTCCTTTCTAACCCCGCTTTTCTTGGTTTTCCTCCGCTCTAACTTTGCTTTTCTTGGTTTTTCTCCGCTCTAACCCTGCTTTTCTTGGTTTTCCTCCGCTCTAACCCCGCTTTTCTTGGTTTTCCTCCTTTCTAACCCCGCTTTTCTTGGTTTTCCTCCGCTCTATCACAACTTTACTTGGTTTTCCTCCGCTCTAACCCCGCTTTTCTTGGTTTTCATCCGCTCTAACCCGCTTTTCTTGGTTTTCCTCCGCTCTAACCCCGCTTTTCTTGGTTTTCCTCCGCTCTAACTTCACTTTTCTTTGTTTTCCATTGCTCTAACCCTGCTTTTCTTGGTTTTCCTCTGCTCTAATCTTGCTTTTCATGGTTTTTCTCCGCTCTAACCCAGCTTTTCATCGTTTTTCTCTACTCTAGCCATGCTTTTCTCGGATTTCTGCTGCTCTAACCACGCTTTTCTTCGTTTTCTTCCGTTCTAACTCTGCTTTACTTGGTTTTCCTCCGCTCTAACCCCGCTTTTCTTGGTTTTCCTCCGCTATAACCCCGCTTTTCTTGGTTTTCCTCCGCTTTAAACTTGCTTGGTTTTCCTACGCTCTAATCCCGCTTTTCTTGGTTTTTCTTCGCTCTAACCCAGCTTTTCATCGTTTTTCTCCACTCTAGCCATGCTTTTCTCGGATTTCTGCTGCTCTAACCACGATTTTCTTCGTTTTCTTCCGTTCTAACTCTGCTTTACTTGGTTTTCCTCCGCTCTAACCCCACTTTTCTTGGTTTTCCTCCGCTCTAACCCCGTTTTTCTTGGTTTTCCTCCGCTCTAACATTGCTTTCCTTGGTTTTCCTTTGCTCTAACCCCTCTTTTCTTGGTTTTCCTCTGCACTAACCCCTCTTTTCTTGGTTTTCCTCCGCACTAACCCCGCTTTTCTTGGTTTTTCTCCACTCTAACCATGCTTTTCTCGGATTTCTGCTGCTCTAGACGCGCTTTTCTTCGTTTTCTTCCTCTCTAAATTCGTTTTCTTGGTTTTCCTCCGATCTAACCCCGCTTTTCTTGGTTTTCCTCCGTACTTATTCTGCTTTTCTTGGTTTTCCTCCACTCTAACTTCGCTTTTCTTGGTTATCTTCCGCTGTAACCCCACTTTTCATGGTTTTCCTCCGCTCTAACCCCGCTTTTCTTGGTTTTCCTTTGCTCTATCTTCGCTTGTCTGGGTTTTCCTTTGCTCTAACCCTGCTTTTCTTGGTTTTTCTCCGCTCTAACCCCGCTTTTCTTGGTTTTCCTCCGCTCTATCACCGCTTTTAGTGATTTTCCTACGCTCTATCACCACTTTTCTTGGTTTTCCTCCGCTCTATCACCGCTTTTCTTGGTTTTCCTTCGCTCTAACCCCGCTTTTCTTGGTTTTCCTCCGCTCTAACTTCGCTTTTCTTGGTTTTCCTTTGCTCTAACCCTGCTTTTCTTGGTTTTTCTCCGCTCTAACCCCGCTTTTCTTGGTTTTCCTCCGCTCTATCACCGCTTTTAGTGGTTTTCCTACGCTCTATCACCGCTTTTCTTGGTTTTCCTACGCTCTAACACCACTTCTCTTGGTTTACCTCCGCTCTATCACCGCTTTTCTTGGTTTTCCTCCGCTCTAACCCCGCTTTTCTTGGTTTTCCTTTGCTCTAACCCTGCATTTCTTGGTTTTTCTCCGCTCTAACCCGGATTTTCTTGGTTTTCCTCCCTTCTATCCCCGCTTATCTTTGTTTTTCTCTGCTCCAAACCCGTTTCTCTTGGATTTCCTCCGCACTAACCCCGCTTTTCTTGGTTTTCTCCACTCTAACCCAGCTTTTCATGGTTTTTCTCCACTCTAACCATGCTTTTCTCGGATTTCTGCTCCTCTAACACGCTTTTCTTCGTTTTCTTCCGTTCTAACTCTGCTTTACTTGGTTTTCCTCCGCTCTAACCCCACTTTTCTTGGTTTTCCTCCGCTCTAACCCCGCTTTTCTTGGTTTTCCTCCGCTCTAACCCCGCTTTTCTTGGTTTTCCTCCGCTATAACCCCGCTTTTCTTGGTTTTCCTCCGCTCTAACTTCGCTTTTCTTGTTTTTTCTCCGCTCTAACCCCGCTTTTCTTGGTTTTCATTTGCTCTAACCCTGCTTTTCTTGGTTTTCCTCCGCTCTAACCCCGCTTTTCTTGGTTTTCCTCCTTACTAACCCCTCTTTTCTTGGTTTTCCTCCGCTCTATCTCAGCTTTTCTTGGTTTTCCTCCGCTCTAACCCCGCTTTTCTTGGTTTTCCTCCGCACTTATTCCGCTTTTCTTGGTTTTCCTCAGCTCTAACCTTACTTTTCATGCTTTTCCTCCGCTCTAACCCCGATTTTCTTGG
Source organism: Coturnix japonica (assembly GCF_054131305.1). Taxonomy (NCBI): domain Eukaryota; kingdom Metazoa; phylum Chordata; class Aves; order Galliformes; family Phasianidae; genus Coturnix; species Coturnix japonica. Next base: position 285,029 of record NC_140674.1, on the reverse strand, counting down.
TTTTCCTCCGCACTTATTCCGCTTTTCTTGGTTTTCCTCCGCTCTAACCAAGCTTTTCTTGGTTTTCCTTTGCTCTAACCCTGCTTTTCTTGTTTTTTCTCTGCTCTAACCCCGCTTTTCTTGGTTTTCCTCCCTTCTATCCCCGCTTTTCTTGGTTTTCCTCCGTTCTAACCCCTTTTTTCTTGGTTTTCCTCTGCTCTAACTTCACTTTTCTTGGTTTTCCATTGCTCTAACCCCGCTTTTCTTGGTTTTCCTCCACTCTAATCTTGCTTTTCTTGGTTTTTCTCCGCTCTAACCTACCTTTTCATCGTTTTCCTCCGCTCTAACCCCGCTTTTCTTGGTTTTCCTCCCTTCTATCCCCGCTTTTTATGGTCTTTCTGCGCTCTAACCCCGCTTTTCTTGGTTTTTCTCTTCTCTAACCCCGTTTTTCTTGGTTTTCCTCCGCTCTAACATTGCTTTTCTTGGTTTTCCTTTGCTCTAACCCCTCTTTTCTTGGTTTTCCTCTGCAGTAACCCCGCTTTTCTTGGTTTTTCTCCGCTCTAACCCCGCTTTTCATGGTTGTTCTCCACTCTAACCATGCTTTTCTCGGATTTCTGCTGCTCTAACTGCGCTTTTCTTCGTTTTCTTCCTCTCTAACTTCTTTTTCTTGGTTTTCCTCCGCTCTAACCCCGATTTTCTTGGTTATCCTCCGCACTTATTCCACTTTTCTTGGTTTTCCTCCGCTCTAACTTCGCTTTTCTTGGTTTTCCTACGCTCTAACACCACTTTTCTTGGTTTTCCTCCGCTCTAACCCCGCTTTTTTCTTGGTTTTCCTGCGCTCTAACCCAGCTTTTCTTTGTTTTCCTTTTATCTAACCCTGCTTTTCTTCGTTTTTCTCCGCTCTAACCCCTCTTTTCTTGGTTTTTCTCCACTCCAACTATGCTTTTCTCGGATTTCTGCTGCTCTAACCACGCTTTTCTTCGTTTTCTTCCGTTCTAACTCTGCTTTACTTGGTTTTCCTCCGCTCTAACCCCGCTTTTCTTGGTTTTCCTCCGCTCTAACTTCACTTTTCTTTGTTTTCCATTGCTCTAACCCCGCTTTTCTTGGATTTCCTCCGCTCTAACCCCGCTTTTCATGGTTTTTCTCCACTCTAACCATACTTTTCTCGGATTTCTGCTGCTCTAACCACGCTTTTCCTTGTTTTCTTCCGTTCTAACTCTGCTTTACTTGGTTTTCCTCCGCTCTAACCCCGCTTTTCTTGGTTTTCCTCCGCTCTAACCCCGCTTTTCTTGGTTTTCCTCCGTTATAACCTTGCTTTTCTTGGTTTTCCTACGCTCTAATCCCGCTTTTCTTGGTTTTTCTCCTCTCTAACCCAGCTTTTCATCGTTTTTCTCCTCTCTAGCCATGCTTTTCTCGGATTTCTGCTGCTCTAACCACGATTTTCTTCGTTTTCTTCCGTTCTAACTCTGCTTTACTTGGTTTTCCTCCGCTCTAACCCCACTTTTCTTGGTTTTCCTCCGCTCTAACCTCGCTTTTCTTGGTTTTCCTCCTTTCTAACCCCTCTTTTCTTGGTTTTCCTTCGCTCTATCTCAGCTTTTCTTGGTTTTCCACCGCTCTAACCCCGCTTTTTTGGTTTTCCTCCGCACTTATTCCGCTTTTCTTGGTTTTCCTCAGCTCTAACCTTACTTTTCATGCTTTTCCTCCGCTCTAAGCCCGATTTTCTTGGTTTCCTCCGCTCTTACCCCGCTTTTCTTGGTTTTCCTCCGTTCTAACCCCGCTTTTCTTGGTTTTCCTCTGCTCTAACTTCACTTTTCTTGGTTTTCCATTGCTCTAACCCCGCTTTTCTTGGTTTTCCTCCACTCTAATCCCGCTTTTCTTGGTTTTTCTCCGCTCTAACCCACCTTTTCATCGTTTTCCTTTGCTCTAACCCCGCTTTTCTGGGTTTTCCTCCCTTCTATCCCCGCTTTTCTTGGTTTTTCTCCTCTCTAACCCTGTTTCTCGTGGTTTTCCTCTGCTCTAACCCCTCTTTTGTTGGTTTTCCTCTGCAGTAACCCCGCTTTTCTTGGTTTTTCTCCGCTCTAACCCCGCTTTTCATGGTTTTTCTCCACTCTAACCATGCTTTTCTCGGATTTCTGCTGCTCTAACCCCGCTTTTCTTCGTTTTCTTCCTCTCTAACTTCTTTTTCTTGGTTTTCCTCCGCTCTAACCCCGCTTTTCTTGGTTTTCATTTGCTCTAACCCCGCTTTTCTTGGTTTTCCTCCTCTCTAACCCCGCTTTTCTTGGTTTTCCTCCTTTCTAACCCCGCTTTTCTTGGTTTTCCTCCGCTCTATCACCACTTTTCTTGGTTTTCCTCCTCTCTAACCCCACTTTTCTTGGTTTTCCTCCTTTCTAACCCCGCTTTTCTTGGTTTTCCTCCGCTCTATCACCACTTTTCTTGGTTTTCCTCCGCTCTAACCCCGCTTTTCTTGGTTTTCATCCGCTCTAACCCCGCTTTTCCTGGTTTTCCTCCGCTCTAACCCCGCTTTTCTTGGTTTTCCTCCGCTCTAACTTCACTTTTCTTTGTTTTCCATTGCTCTAACCCCGCTTTTCTTGGTTTTCCTCCGCTCTAATCTTGCTTTTCATGGTTTTTCTCCGCTCTAACCCAGCTTTTCATCGTTTTTCTCTACTCCAGCCATGCTTTTCTCGGATTTCTGCTGCTCTAACCACGCTTTTCTTCGTTTTCTTCCGTTCTAACTCTGCTTAACTTGGTTTTCCTCCGCTCTAACCCCTCTTTTCTTGGTTTTCATTTGCTCTGACCCTGCTTTTCTTGGTTTTCCTCCGCTCTAACCCCGCTTTTCTTGGTTTTCCTCCTTTCTAACCCCGCTTTTCTTGGTTTTCCTCCGCTCTAACTTTGCTTTTCTTGGTTTTTCTCCGCTCTAACCCTGCTTTTCTTGGTTTTCCTCCGCTCTAACCCCGCTTTTCTTGGTTTTCCTCCTTTCTAACCCCGCTTTTCTTGGTTTTCCTCCGCTCTATCACAACTTTACTTGGTTTTCCTCCGCTCTAACCCCGCTTTTCTTGGTTTTCATCCGCTCTAACCCGCTTTTCTTGGTTTTCCTCCGCTCTAACCCCGCTTTTCTTGGTTTTCCTCCACTCTAATCCCGCTTTTCTTGGTTTTTCTCCGCTCTAACCCACCTTTTCATCGTTTTCCTTTGCTCTAACCCCGCTTTTCTGGGTTTTCCTCCCTTCTATCCCCGCTTTTCTTGGTTTTTCTCCTCTCTAACCCTGTTTCTCGTGGTTTTCCTCTGCTCTAACCCCTCTTTTGTTGGTTTTCCTCTGCAGTAACCCCGCTTTTCTTGGTTTTTCTCCGCTCTAACCCCGCTTTTCATGGTTTTTCTCCACTCTAACCATGCTTTTCTCGGATTTCTGCTGCTCTAACCCCGCTTTTCTTCGTTTTCTTCCTCTCTAACTTCTTTTTCTTGGTTTTCCTCCGCTCTAACCCCGCTTTTCTTGGTTTTCATTTGCTCTAACCCCGCTTTTCTTGGTTTTCCTCCTCTCTAACCCCGCTTTTCTTGGTTTTCCTCCTTTCTAACCCCGCTTTTCTTGGTTTTCCTCCGCTCTATCACCACTTTTCTTGGTTTTCCTCCTCTCTAACCCCACTTTTCTTGGTTTTCCTCCTTTCTAACCCCGCTTTTCTTGGTTTTCCTCCGCTCTATCACCACTTTTCTTGGTTTTCCTCCGCTCTAACCCCGCTTTTCTTGGTTTTCATCCGCTCTAACCCCGCTTTTCCTGGTTTTCCTCCGCTCTAACCCCGCTTTTCTTGGTTTTCCTCCGCTCTAACTTCACTTTTCTTTGTTTTCCATTGCTCTAACCCCGCTTTTCTTGGTTTTCCTCCGCTCTAATCTTGCTTTTCATGGTTTTTCTCCGCTCTAACCCAGCTTTTCATCGTTTTTCTCTACTCCAGCCATGCTTTTCTCGGATTTCTGCTGCTCTAACCACGCTTTTCTTCGTTTTCTTCCGTTCTAACTCTGCTTAACTTGGTTTTCCTCCGCTCTAACCCCTCTTTTCTTGGTTTTCATTTGCTCTGACCCTGCTTTTCTTGGTTTTCCTCCGCTCTAACCCCGCTTTTCTTGGTTTTCCTCCTTTCTAACCCCGCTTTTCTTGGTTTTCCTCCGCTCTAACTTTGCTTTTCTTGGTTTTTCTCCGCTCTAACCCTGCTTTTCTTGGTTTTCCTCCGCTCTAACCCCGCTTTTCTTGGTTTTCCTCCTTTCTAACCCCGCTTTTCTTGGTTTTCCTCCGCTCTATCACAACTTTACTTGGTTTTCCTCCGCTCTAACCCCGCTTTTCTTGGTTTTCATCCGCTCTAACCCGCTTTTCTTGGTTTTCCTCCGCTCTAACCCCGCTTTTCTTGGTTTTCCTCCGCTCTAACTTCACTTTTCTTTGTTTTCCATTGCTCTAACCCTGCTTTTCTTGGTTTTCCTCTGCTCTAATCTTGCTTTTCATGTTTTTTCTCCGCTCTAACCCAGCTTTTCATCGTTTTTCTCTACTCTAGCCATGCTTTTCTCGGATTTCTGCTGCTCTAACCACGCTTTTCTTCGTTTTCTTCCGTTCTAACTCTGCTTTACTTGGTTTTCCTCCGCTCTAACCCCGCTTTTCTTGGTTTTCCTCCGCTATAACCCCGCTTTTCTTGGTTTTCCTCCGCTTTAAACTTGCTTGGTTTTCCTACGCTCTAATCCCGCTTTTCTTGGTTTTTCTTCGCTCTAACCCAGCTTTTCATCGTTTTTCTCCACTCTAGCCATGCTTTTCTCGGATTTCTGCTGCTCTAACCACGATTTTCTTCGTTTTCTTCCGTTCTAACTCTGCTTTACTTGGTTTTCCTCCGCTCTAACCCCACTTTTCTTGGTTTTCCTCCGCTCTAACCCCGTTTTTCTTGGTTTTCCTCCGCTCTAACATTGCTTTCCTTGGTTTTCCTTTGCTCTAACCCCTCTTTTCTTGGTTTTCCTCTGCACTAACCCCTCTTTTCTTGGTTTTCCTCCGCACTAACCCCGCTTTTCTTGGTTTTTCTCCACTCTAACCATGCTTTTCTCGGATTTCTGCTGCTCTAGACGCGCTTTTCTTCGTTTTCTTCCTCTCTAAATTCGTTTTCTTGGTTTTCCTCCGATCTAACCCCGCTTTTCTTGGTTTTCCTCCGTACTTATTCTGCTTTTCTTGGTTTTCCTCCACTCTAACTTCGCTTTTCTTGGTTATCTTCCGCTGTAACCCCACTTTTCATGGTTTTCCTCCGCTCTAACCCCGCTTTTCTTGGTTTTCCTTTGCTCTATCTTCGCTTGTCTGGGTTTTCCTTTGCTCTAACCCTGCTTTTCTTGGTTTTTCTCCGCTCTAACCCCGCTTTTCTTGGTTTTCCTCCGCTCTATCACCGCTTTTAGTGATTTTCCTACGCTCTATCACCACTTTTCTTGGTTTTCCTCCGCTCTATCACCGCTTTTCTTGGTTTTCCTTCGCTCTAACCCCGCTTTTCTTGGTTTTCCTCCGCTCTAACTTCGCTTTTCTTGGTTTTCCTTTGCTCTAACCCTGCTTTTCTTGGTTTTTCTCCGCTCTAACCCCGCTTTTCTTGGTTTTCCTCCGCTCTATCACCGCTTTTAGTGGTTTTCCTACGCTCTATCACCGCTTTTCTTGGTTTTCCTACGCTCTAACACCACTTCTCTTGGTTTACCTCCGCTCTATCACCGCTTTTCTTGGTTTTCCTCCGCTCTAACCCCGCTTTTCTTGGTTTTCCTTTGCTCTAACCCTGCATTTCTTGGTTTTTCTCCGCTCTAACCCGGATTTTCTTGGTTTTCCTCCCTTCTATCCCCGCTTATCTTTGTTTTTCTCTGCTCCAAACCCGTTTCTCTTGGATTTCCTCCGCACTAACCCCGCTTTTCTTGGTTTTCTCCACTCTAACCCAGCTTTTCATGGTTTTTCTCCACTCTAACCATGCTTTTCTCGGATTTCTGCTCCTCTAACACGCTTTTCTTCGTTTTCTTCCGTTCTAACTCTGCTTTACTTGGTTTTCCTCCGCTCTAACCCCACTTTTCTTGGTTTTCCTCCGCTCTAACCCCGCTTTTCTTGGTTTTCCTCCGCTCTAACCCCGCTTTTCTTGGTTTTCCTCCGCTATAACCCCGCTTTTCTTGGTTTTCCTCCGCTCTAACTTCGCTTTTCTTGTTTTTTCTCCGCTCTAACCCCGCTTTTCTTGGTTTTCATTTGCTCTAACCCTGCTTTTCTTGGTTTTCCTCCGCTCTAACCCCGCTTTTCTTGGTTTTCCTCCTTACTAACCCCTCTTTTCTTGGTTTTCCTTCGCTCTATCTCAGCTTTTCTTGGTATTCCTCCACACTAACCCCTCTTTTCTTGGTCTTCCTCTGCAGTAACCCCGCTTTTCTTGGTTTTTCTCCGCTCTAACCCCGCTTTTTTCTTGGTTTTCCTGCGCTCTAACCCAGCTTTTCTTTGTTTTCCTTTTATCTAACCCTGCTTTTCTTCGTTTTTCTCCGCTCTAACCCCTCTTTTCTTGGTTTTTCTCCACTCCAACTATGCTTTTCTCGGATTTCTGCTGCTCTAACCACGCTTTTCTTCGTTTTCTTCCGTTCTAACTCTGCTTTACTTGGTTTTCCTCCGCTCTAACCCCGCTTTTCTTGGTTTTCCTCCGCTCTAACTTCACTTTTCTTTGTTTTCCATTGCTCTAACCCCGCTTTTCTTGGATTTCCTCCGCTCTAACCCCGCTTTCATGGTTTTTCTCCACTCTAACCATGCTTTTCTCGGATTTCTGCTGCTCTAACCACGCTTTTCCTTGTTTTCTTCCGTTCTAACTCTGCTTTACTTGGTTTTCCTCCGCTCTAACCCCGCTTTTCTTGGTTTTCCTCCGCTCTAACCCCGCTTTTCTTGGTTTTCCTCCGTTATAACCTTGCTTTTCTTGGTTTTCCTACGCTCTAATCCCGCTTTTCTTGGTTTTTCTCCTCTCTAACCCAGCTTTTCATCGTTTTTCTCCTCTCTAGCCATGCTTTTCTCGGATTTCTGCTGCTCTAACCACGATTTTCTTCGTTTTCTTCCGTTCTAACTCTGCTTTACTTGGTTTTCCTCCGCTCTAACCCCACTTTTCTTGGTTTTCCTCCGCTCTAACCTCGCTTTTCTTGGTTTTCCTCCTTTCTAACCCCTCTTTTCTTGGTTTTCCTTCGCTCTATCTCAGCTTTTCTTGGTTTTCCACCGCTCTAACCCCGCTTTTTTGGTTTTCCTCCGCACTTATTCCGCTTTTCTTGGTTTTCCTCAGCTCTAACCTTACTTTTCATGCTTTTCCTCCGCTCTAAGCCCGATTTTCTTGGTTTCCTCCGCTCTTACCCCGCTTTTCTTGGTTTTCCTCCGTTCTAACCCCGCTTTTCTTGGTTTTCCTCTGCTCTAACTTCACTTTTCTTGGTTTTCCATTGCTCTAACCCCGCTTTTCTTGGTTTTCCTCCACTCTAATCCCGCTTTTCTTGGTTTTTCTCCGCTCTAACCCACCTTTTCATCGTTTTCCTTTGCTCTAACCCCGCTTTTCTGGGTTTTCCTCCCTTCTATCCCCGCTTTTCTTGGTTTTTCTCCTCTCTAACCCTGTTTCTCGTGGTTTTCCTCTGCTCTAACCCCTCTTTTGTTGGTTTTCCTCTGCAGTAACCCCGCTTTTCTTGGTTTTTCTCCGCTCTAACCCCGCTTTTCATGGTTTTTCTCCACTCTAACCATGCTTTTCTCGGATTTCTGCTGCTCTAACCCCGCTTTTCTTCGTTTTCTTCCTCTCTAACTTCTTTTTCTTGGTTTTCCTCCGCTCTAACCCCGCTTTTCTTGGTTTTCATTTGCTCTAACCCCGCTTTTCTTGGTTTTCCTCCTCTCTAACCCCGCTTTTCTTGGTTTTCCTCCTTTCTAACCCCGCTTTTCTTGGTTTTCCTCCGCTCTATCACCACTTTTCTTGGTTTTCCTCCTCTCTAACCCCACTTTTCTTGGTTTTCCTCCTTTCTAACCCCGCTTTTCTTGGTTTTCCTCCGCTCTATCACCACTTTTCTTGGTTTTCCTCCGCTCTAACCCCGCTTTTCTTGGTTTTCATCCGCTCTAACCCCGCTTTTCCTGGTTTTCCTCCGCTCTAACCCCGCTTTTCTTGGTTTTCCTCCGCTCTAACTTCACTTTTCTTTGTTTTCCATTGCTCTAACCCCGCTTTTCTTGGTTTTCCTCCGCTCTAATCTTGCTTTTCATGGTTTTTCTCCGCTCTAACCCAGCTTTTCATCGTTTTTCTCTACTCTCTACTTTTCTCGGATTTCTGCTGCTCTAACCACGCTTTTCTTCGTTTTCTTCCGTTCTAACTCTGCTTAACTTGGTTTTCCTCCGCTCTAACCCCGCTTTTCTTGGTTTTCCTCCGCTCTAACCCCGCTTTTCTTGGTTTTCCTCCGCTATAACCTTGCTTTTCTTGGTTTTCCTACGCTCTAATCCCGCTTTTCTTGGTTTTTCTCCGCTCTAACCCAGCTTTTCATCGTTTTTCTCCACTCTAGCCATGCTTTTCCCGGATTTCTGCTGCTCTAACCACGATTTTCTTCGTTTTCTTCCGTTCTAACTCTGCTTTACTTGGTTTTCCTCCGCTCTAACCCCACTTTTCTTGGTTTTCCTCCGCTCTAACCCCGCTTTTCTTGGTTTTCCTACGCTATAACCCCGCTTTTCTTGGTTTTCCTACGCTCTAACCTAGCTTTTCTTGGTTTTCCTCCGCTCTAACCCCTCTTTTCTTGGTTTTCATTTGCTCTGACCCTGCTTTTCTTGGTGTTCCTCCGCTCTAACCCCGCTTTTCTTGGTTTTCCTCCTTTCTAACCCCACTTTTCTTGTTTTTCCTTCACTCTATCTCAGCTTTTCTTGGTTTTCCACCGCTCTAACCCCGCTTTTCTTGGTTTTCCTCCGCACTTATTCCGCTTTTCTTGGTTTTCCTCAGCTCCAACCTTACTTTTCATGCTTTTCCTCCGCTCTAACCCCGATTTTCTTGGTTTCCTCCGCTCTTACCCCGCTTTTCTTGGTTTTCCTTTGCTCTAACCAAGCTTTTCTTGGTTTTCCTCAGCTCTAACCTTACTTTTCATGCTTTTCCTCCGCTCTAAGCCCGATTTTCTTGGTTATCCTCCGCTCTTACCCTATTTCTCTTGGTTTTCCTCCGTTCTAACCCCTCTTTTCTTGGTTTTCCTCTGCTCTAACTTCACTTTTCTTGGTTTTCCATTGCTCTAACCCCGCTTTTCTTGGTTTTCCTCCACTCTAATCCCGCTTTTCTTGGTTTTTCTCCGCTCTAACCCATCTTTTCATCATTTTCCTTTGCTCTAACCCCGCTTTTCTTGGTTTTCCTCCCTTCTATCCCCGCTTTTCTTGGTTTTTCTGCGCTTTAACCCTGTTTCTCGTGGTTTTCCTCCGCTCTAACACCGCTTTTCCTGTTTTTCCTTTGCTCTAACCCCGCTTTTCTTGGTTTTCCTTTGCACTAACCCCTCTTTTCTTGGTTTTCCTCTGCAGTAACTCCGCTTTTCTTGGTTTTTCTCCGCTCTAACCCCGCTTTTCATGGTTTTTCTCCACTCTAACCATGCTTTTCTCGGATTTCTGCTGCTCTAACCCCGCTTTTCTTCGTTTTCTTCCTCTCTAACTTCTTTTTCTTGGTTTTCCTCTGCTCTAACCCCGCTTTTCTTGGTTATCCTCCGCACTTATTCCACTTTTCTTGGTTTTCCTCCGCTCTAACTTCGCTTTTCTTGGTTTTCCTCCGCTCTAACCCCGCTTTTCTTGGTTTTCATTTGCTCTAACCCTGCTTTTCTTGGTTTTCCTCCTCTCTAACCCCGCTTTTCTTGGTTTTCATCCGCTCTAACCCCGCTTTTCTTGGTTTTCCTCCGCTCTAACCCCGCTTTTCTTGGTTTTCCTCCGCTCTAACTTCGCTTTTCTTGGTTTTTCTCCGCTCTAACCCTGCTTTTCTTAGTTTTCCTCCGCTCTAACCCCGCTTTTCTTGGTTTTCCTCCTTTCTAACCCCGCTTTTCTTGGTTTTCCTCCGCTCTATCACCACTTTTCTTGGTTTTCCTCCGCTCTAACCCCGCTTTTCTTGGTTTTCATCCGCTCTAACCCCGCTTTTCTTGGTTTTCCTCCGCTCTAACCCCGCTTTTCTTGGTTTTCCTCCGCTCTAACTTCACTTTTCTTTGTTTTCCATTGCTCTAACCCTGCTTTTCTTGGTTTTCCTCCGCTCTAATCTTGCTTTTCATGGTTTTTCTCCGCTCTAACCCAGCTTTTCATCGTTTTTCTCTACTCTAGCCATGCTTTTCTCGGATTTCTGCTGCTCTAACCACGCTTTTCTTCGTTTTCTTCCGTTCTAACTCTGCTTTACTTGGTTTTCCTCCGCTATAACCCCGCTTTTCTTGGTTTTCCTCCGCTATAACCCCGCTTTTCTTGGTTTTCCTCCGCTATAACCTTGCTTGGTTTTCCTACGCTCTAATCCCGCTTTTCTTGGTTTTTCTCCGCTCTAACCCAGCTTTTCATCGTTTTTCTCCACTCTAGCCATGCTTTTCTCGGATTTCTGCTGCTCTAACCACGATTTTCTTCGTTTTCTTCCGTTCTAACTCTGCTTTACTTGGTTTTCCTCCGCTCTAACCCCGCTTTTCTTTGTTTTCCTCCGCTCTAACCCTGCTTTTCTTGGTTTTCCTCCGCTATAACCCCGCTTTTCTTGGTTTTCCTACGCTCTAACCTAGCTTTTCTTGGTATTCCTCCGCTCTAACCCCGCTTTTCTTGGTTTTCATTTGCTCTAACCCTGCTTTTCTTGGTTTTCCTCCGCTCTAACCCCGCTTTTCTTGGTTTTCCTCCTTTCTAACCCCTCTTTTCTTTGTTTTCCTTCGCTCTATCTCAGCTTTTCTTGGTTTTCCACCGCTCTAACCCCGCTTTTCTTGGTTTTCCTCCACACTTATTCCGCTTTTCTTGGTTTTCCTCAGCTCTAACCTTACTTTTCATGCTTTTCCTCCGCTCTAACCCCGATTTTCTTGGTTTCCTCCGCTCTTACCCCGCTTTTCTTGGTTTTCCTCCGCTCTAACCAAGCTTTTCTTGGTTTTCCTTTGCTCTAACCCTGCTTTTCTTGTTTTTTCTCTGCTCTAACCCCTCTTTTCTTGGTTTTCCTCCCTTCTATCCCCGCTTTTCTTGGTTTTCCTCCGTTCTAACCCCTCTTTTCTTGGTTTTCCTCTGCTCTAACTTCACTTTTCTTGGTTTTCCATTGCTCTAACCCCGCTTTTCTTGGTTTTCCTCCACTCTAATCCCGCTTTTCTTGGTTTTTCTCCGCTCTAACCCACCTTTTCATCATTTTCCTTTGCTCTAACCCTGCTTTTCTTGGTTTTCCTCCCTTCTATCCCCGCTTTTCTTGGTTTTTCTCCTCTCTAACCCTGTTTCTCGTGGTTTTCCTCCGCTCTAACCCCGCTTTTCTTGGTTTTCCTTTGCTCTAACTCTGCTTTTCTTGGTTTTCCTCCGCACTAACCCCGCTTTTCTTGGTTTTCCTCCTTTCTAACCCCTTTTTTCTTGGTTTTCCTTCGCTCTATCTCAGCTTTTCTTGGTTTTCCTCCGCTCTAACCCCGTATTTCTTGGTTTTCCTCCGCACTTATTCCGCTTTTCTTGGTTTTCCTCAGCTCTAACCTTACTTTCCATGCTTTTCCTCCGCTCTAACCCCGATTTTCTTGGTTTTCCTCCGCTCTTACCCCGCTTTTCTTGGTTTTTCTCCGCTCTAACCCACCTTTTCATCGTTTTCCTTTGCTCTAACCCCGCTTTTCTTGGTTTTCCTCCCTTCTATCCCCTCTTTTCTTGGTTTTTCTCCTCTCTAACCCTGTTTCTCTTGCTTTTCCTCCGCTCTTACACCGCTTTTCTTGTTTTTCCTTTGCTCTAACCCCGCTTTTCTTGGTTTTCCTCCGCACTAACCCCTCTTTTCTTGGTTTTCCTCTGCAGTAACCCCGTTTTTCTTGGATTTCCTACGCTCTAACCCAGCTTTTCTTGGTTTTCCTCCGCTCTAACTTCGCTTTTCTTGGTTTTCCTTTGCTCTAACCCTGCTTTTCTTGGTTTTCCTCTGCTCTAACCCCGCTTTTCTTGGTTTTCCTCCTTTCTAACCCCGCTTTTCTTGGTTTTCCTCCGCTCTATCACCACTTTTCTTGGTTTTCCTCCGCTCTAACCCCGCTTTTCTTGGTTTTCATCCGCTCTAACCCCGCTTCTCTTGGTTTTCCTCCGCTCTAACCCCGCTTTTCTTTGTTTTCCTCCGCTCTAACTTCACTTTTCTTTGTTTTCCATTGCTCTAACCCCGCTTTTCTTGGTTTTCCTCCGCTGTAATCCCGCTTTTCATGTTTTTTCTCCGCTCTAACCCAGCTTTTCATCGTTTTTCTCTACTCTAGCCATGTTTTTCTCAGATTTCTGCTGCTCTAACCACACTTTTCTTCGTTTTCTTCCGTTCTAACTCTGCTTTACTTGGTTTTCCTCCGCTCTAACCCCGCTTTTCTTGGTTTTCCTCCGCTATAACCCCGCTTTTCTTGGTTTTCCTCCGCTATTACCTTGCTTTTCTTGGTTTTCCTACGCTCTAATCCCGCTTTTCTTGGTTTTTCTCCGCTCTAACCCAGCTTTTCATCGTTTTTCTCCACTCTAGCCATGCTTTTCTCGGATTTCTGCTGCTCTAACCACGATTTTCTTCGTTTTTTTCCGTTCTAACTCTGCTTTACTTGGTTTTCCTCCGCTCTAACCCCACTTTTCTTGGTTTTCCTCTGCAGTAACCCCGCTTTTCTTGGTTTTCCTCCGCTATAACCCTGCTTTTCTTGGTTTTCCTATGCTCTAACCTAGCTTTTCTTGGTTTTCCTTTGCTCTAACCCCGCTTTTCTTGGTTTTCATTTGCTCTAACCCTGCTTTTCTTGGTTTTCCTCCGCTCTAACCCCGCTTTTCTTGGTTTTCCTCCTTTCTAACCCCTCTTTTCTTGGTTTTCCTTCGCTCTATCTCAGCTTTTCTTGGTTTTCCACCGCTCTAACCCCGCTTTTCTTGGTTTTCCTCCGCACTTATTCCGCTTTTCTTGGTTTTCCTCAGCTCTAACCTTACTTTTCATGCTTTTCCTCCGCTCTAACCCCGATTTTCTTGGTTTCCTCCGCTCTTACCCCGCTTTTCTTGGTTTTCCTCCGCTCTAACCAAGCTTTTCTTGGTTTTCCTTTGCTCTAACCCTGCTTTTCTTGTTTTTTCTCTGCTCTAACCCCGCTTTTCTTGGTTTTCCTTCGTTCTAACCCCTCTTTTCTTGGTTTTCCTCTGCTCTAACTTCACTTTTCTTGGTTTTCCATTGCTCTAACCCCGCTTTTCTTGGTTTTCCTCCACTCTAATCCCGCTTTTCTTGGTTTTTCTCCGCTCTAACCCACCTTTTCATCGTTTTCCTTTGCTCTAACCCCGCTTTTCTTGGTTTTCCTCCCTTCTATCCCCGCTTTTCTTGGTTTTTCTCCTCTCTAACCCTGTTTCTCGTGGTTTTCCTCCGCTCTAACACCGCTTTTCTTGTTTTTCCTTTGCTCTAACCCCGCTTTTCTTGGTTTTTCTCCGCTCTAACCCCGCTTTTCATGGTTTTTCTCCACTCTAACCATGCTATTCTCGGATTTCTGCTGCTCTAACCCCGCTTTTCTTCGTTTTCTTCCTATCTAACTTCTTTTTCTTGGTTTTCCTCTGCTCTAACCCCGCTTTTCTTGGTTATCCTCCGCACTTATTCCACTTTTCTTGGTTTTCCTCCGCTCTAACCCCGCTTTTCTTGGTTTTCCTCCGCTCTAACCCCGCTTTTCTTGGTTTTCATTTGCTCTAACCCTGCTTTTCTTGGTTTTCCTCCGCTCTAACCCCGCTTTTCTTGGTTTTCCTCCTTTCTAACCCCTCTTTTCTTGGTTTTCCTTCGCTCTATCTCAGCTTTTCTTGGTTTTCCTCCGCTCTAACCCCGCTTTTCTTGGTTTTCCTCAGCACTTATTCCGCTTTTCTTGGTTTTCCTCAGCTCTAACCTTACTTTCCATGCTTTTCCTCCGCTCTAACCCCGATTTTCTTGGTTTTCCTCCGCTCTTACCCCGCTTTTCTTGGTTTTCCTCCGCTCTAACCAAGCTTTTCTTGGTTTTCCTTTGCTCTAACCCTGCTTTTCTTGTTTTTTCTCTGCTCTAACCCCGCTTTTCTTGTTTTTCCTCCCTTCTATTCCCGCTTTTCTTGGTTTTCCTCCGTTCTAACCCCTCTTTTCTTGGTTTTCCTCTGCTCTAACTTCACTTTTCTTGGTTTTCCATTGCTCTAACCCCGCTTTTCTTGGTTTTCCTCCACTCTAATCCCGCTTTTCTTGGTTTTTCTCCGCTCTAACCCACCTTTTCATCGTTTTCCTTTGCTCTAACCCCGCTTTTCTTGGTTTTCCTCCCTTCTATCCCCGCTTTTCTTGGTTTTTCTCCTCTCTAACCCTGTTTCTCGTGGTTTTCCTCCGCACTTACACCGCTTTTCTTGTTTTTCCTTTGCTCTAACCCCGCTTTTCTTGGTTTTCCTCCGCACTAACCCCTCTTTTCTTGGTTTTCCTCTGCAGTAACCCCGCTTTTCTTGGTTTTTCTCCGCTCTAACCCCGCTTTTCATGGTTTTTCTCCACTCTAACCATGCTTTTCTCGGATTTCTGCTGCTCTAACCCCGCTTTTCTTCGTTTTCTTCCTCTCTAACTTCTTTTTCTTGGTTTTCCTCCGCTCTAACCCCGCTTTTCTTGGTTTTCATTTGCTCTAACCCTGCTTTTCTTGGTTTTCCTCCTCTCTAACCCCGCTTTTCTTGGTTTTCCTCCTTTCTAACCCCTCTTTTCTTGGTTTTCCTTCGCTCTATCTCAGCTTTTCTTGGTATTCCTCCACACTAACCCCTCTTTTCTTGGTCTTCCTCTGCAGTAACCCCGCTTTTCTTGGTTTTTCTCCGCTCTAACCCCGCTTTTCATGGTTTTTCTGCACTCTAACCATGCTTTTCTCGGATTTCTGCTGCTCTAACCCCGCTATTCTTCGTTTTCTTCCTCTCTAACTTCTATTTCTTGGTTTTCCTCCGCTCTAACCCCGCTTTTCTTGGTTATCCTCCGCACTTATTCCACTTTTCTTGGTTTTCCTCCGCTCTAACTTCGCTTTTCTTGGTTTTCCTCCGCTCTAACCCCGCTTTTCTTGGTTTTCATTTGCTCTAACCCTGCTTTTCTTGGTTTTCCTCCGCTCTAACCCCGCTTTTCTTGGTTTTCCTCCTTTCTAACCCCTCTTTTCTTGGTTTTCCTCCGCTCTATCTCAGCTTTTCTTGGTTTTCCTCCGCTCTAACCCCGCTTTTCTTGGTTTTCCTCCGCACTTATTCCGCTTTTCTTGGTTTTCCTCAGCTCTAACCTTACTTTTCATGCTTTTCCTCCGCTCCAACCCCGATTTTCTTCGTTTTCCTCCGCTCTTACCCCGCTTTTCTTGGTTTTCCTCCGCTCTAACCAAGCTTTTCTCGGTTTTCCTTTGCTCTAACCCTGCTTTTCTTGTTTTTTCTCTGCTCTAACCCCGCTTATCTTGGTTTTCCTCCCTTCTATCCCCGCTTTTCTTGGTTTTCCTCCGTTCTAACCCCTCTTTTCTTGGTTTTCCTCTGCTCTAACTTCACTTTTCTTGGTTTTCCATTGCTCTAACCCCGCTTTTCTTGGTTTTCCTCCACTCTAATCCCGCTTTTCTTGGTTTTCCTCCGCTCTAACCCCGCTTTTCTTGGTTTTCCTCCTTTCTAACCCCACTTTTCTTGGTTTTCCACCGCTCAAACCCCGCTTTTCTTGGTTTTCCTCCGCTGTAACCCCGCTTTTCTTGGTTTTCATCCGCTCTAACCCCGCTTTATTTGGTTTTCCTCCGCTCTAACCCCGCTTTTCTTGGTTTTCCTCCACTCTAATCCCGCTTTTCTTGGTTTTCCTCCGCTCTAAGCCCGCTTTTCTTGGTTTTCCTCCTTTCTAACCCCACTTTTCTTGGTTTTCCTCCGCTCTAACCCCGCTTTTCTTGGTTTTCCTCCGCTGTAACCCCGCTTTTCTTGGTTTTCATCCGCTCTAACCCCGCTTTATTTGGTTTTCCTCCGCTCTAACCCCGCTTTTCTTGGTTTTCCTCCGCTCTAACTTCACTTTTCTGTGTTTTCCATTGCTCTAACCCCGCTTTTCTTGGTTTTCCTCCGCTCTAATCCCGCTTTTCATGGTTTTTCTCTGCTCTAACCCAGCTTTTCATCGTTTTTCTCTACTCTAGCCATGCTTTTCTCGGATTTCTGCTGCTCTAACCACGCTTTTCTTCGTTTTCTTCCGTTCTAACTCTGCTTTTCTTGGTTTTCCTCCGCTCTAACCCCGCTTTTCTTGGTTTTCCTCCGCTCTAACCCCGCTTTTCTTGGTTTTCCTCCGCTATAACCTTGCTTTTCTTGGTTTTCCTACGCTCTAATCCCGCTTTTCTTGGTTTTTCGCCGCTCTAACCCAGCTTTTCATCGTTTTTCTCCACTCTAGCCATGCTTTTCTCGGATTTCTGCTGCTCTAACCACGATTTTCTTCGTTTTCTTCCGTTCTAACTCTGCTTTACTTGGTTTTCCTCCGCTCTAACCCCACTTTTCTTGGTTTTCCTCCGCTCTAACCCCGCTTTTCTTGGTTTTCATCCGCTATAACCCCGCTTTTCTTGGTTTTCCTACGCTCTATCCTAGCTTTTCTTGGTTTTCCTCCGCTCTAACCCCGCTTTTCTTGGTTTTCATTTGCTCTAACCCTGCTTTTCTTGGTTTTCCTCCGCTCTAACCCCGCTTTTCTTGGTTTTCCTTCTTTCTAACCCCTCTTTTCTTGGTTTTCCTTCGCTCTATCTCAGCTTTTCTTGGTTTTCCACCGCTCTAACCCCGCTTTTCTTGGTTTTCCTCCGCACTTATTCCGCTTTTCTTGGTTTTCCTCAGCTCTAACCTTACTTTTCATGCTTTTCCTCCGCTCTAACCCCGATTTTCTTGGTTTCCTCCGCTCTTACCCCGCTTTTCTTGGTTTTCCTCCGCTCTAACCAAGCTTTTCTTGGTTTTCCTTTGCTCTAACCCTGCTTTTCTTGTTTTTTCTCTGCTCTAACCCCGCTTTTCTTGGTTTTCCTCCCTTCTATTCCCGCTTTTCTTGGTTTTCCTCCGTTCTAACCCCTCTTTTCTTGGTTTTCCTCTGCTCTAACTTCACTTTTCTTGGTTTTCCATTGCTCTAACCCCGCTTTTCTATGTTTTCCTCCACTCTAATCCCGCTTTTCTTGGTTTTTCTCCGCTCTAACCCACCTTTTCATCGTTTTCCTTTGCTCTAACCCCGCTTTTCTTGGTTTTCCTCCCTTCTATCCCCGCTTTTCTTGGTTTTTCTCCTCTCTAACCCTGTTTCTCGTGGTTTTCCTCCGCTCTTACACCGCTTTTCTTGTTTTTCCTTTGCTCTAACCCCGCTTTTCTTGGTTTTCCTCCGCACTAACCCCTCTTTTCTTGGTTTTCCTCTGCAGTAACCCCGCTTTTCTTGGTTTTTCTCCGCTCTAACCCCGCTTTTCATGGTTTTTCTCCACTCTAACCATGCTTTTCTCGGATTTCTGCTGCTCTAACCCCGCTTTTCTTCGTTTTCTTCCTCTCTAACTTCTTTTTCTTGGTTTTCCTCCGCTCTAACCCCGCTTTTCTTGGTTTTCCTCCGCACTTATTCCGCTTTTCTTGGTTTTCCTCAGCTCTAACCTTACTTTTCATGCTTTTCCTCCGCTCTAACCCCGATTTTCTTCGTTTTCCTCCGCTCTTACCCCGCTTTTCTTGGTTTTCCTCCGCTCTAACCAAGCTTTTCTCGGTTTTCCTTTGCTCTAACCCTGCTTTTCTTGTTTTTTCTCTGCTCTAACCCCGCTTATCTTGGTTTTCCTCCCTTCTATCCCCGCTTTTCTTGGTTTTCCTCCGTTCTAACCCCTCTTTTCTTGGTTTTCCTCTGCTCTAACTTCACTTTTCTTGGTTTTCCATTGCTCTAACCCCGCTTTTCTTGGTTTTCCTCCACTCTAATCCCGCTTTTCTTGGTTTTCCTCCGCTCTAACCCCGCTTTTCTTGGTTTTCCTCCTTTCTAACCCCACTTTTCTTGGTTTTCCTCCGCTCTAACCCCGCTTTTCTTGGTTTTCATCCGCTATAACCCCGCTTTTCTTGGTTTTCCTACGCTCTATCCTAGCTTTTCTTGGTTTTCCTCCGCTCTAACCCCGCTTTTCTTGGTTTTCATTTGCTCTAACCCTGCTTTTCTTGGTTTTCCTCCGCTCTAATCCCGCTTTTCTTGGTTTTCCTTCTTTCTAACCCCTCTTTTCTTGGTTTTCCTTCGCTCTATCTCAGCTTTTCTTGGTTTTCCACCGCTCTAACCCCGCTTTTCTTGGTTTTCCTCCGCACTTATTCCGCTTTTCTTGGTTTTCCTCAGCTCTAACCTTACTTTTCATGCTTTTCCTCCGCTCTAACCCCGATTTTCTTGGTTTCCTCCGCTCTTACCCCGCTTTTCTTGGTTTTCCTCCGCTCTAACCAAGCTTTTCTTGGTTTTCCTTTGCTCTAACCCTGCTTTTCTTGTTTTTTCTCTGCTCTAACCCCGCTTTTCTTGGTTTTCCTCCCTTCTATCCCCGCTTTTCTTGGTTTTCCTCCGTTCTAACCCCTCTTTTCTTGGTTTTCCTCTGCTCTAACTTCACTTTTCTTGGTTTTCCATTGCTCTAACCCCGCTTTTCTTGGTTTTCCTCCACTCTAATCCCGCTTTTCTTGGTTTCTCTCCGCTCTAACCCACCTTTTCATCGTTTTCCTTTGCTCTAACCCCGCTTTTCTTGGTTTTCCTCCCTTCTATCCCCGCTTTTCTTGGTTTTTCTCCTCTCTAACCCTGTTTCTCGTGGTTTTCCTCCGCTCTAACCCCGCTTTTCTTGGTTTTCCTTTGCTCTAACACCGCTTTTCTTGGTTTTCCTCCGCACTAACCCCTCTTTTCTTGGTTTTCCTCTGCAGTAACCCCGCTTTTCTTGGTTTTTCTCCGCTCTAACCCCGCTTTTCATGGTTTTTCTCCACTCTAACCATGCTTTTCTCGGATTTCTGCTGCTCTAACCCCGCTTTTCTACGTTTTCTTCCTCTCTAACTTCTTTTTCTTGGTTTTCCTCCGCTCTAACCCCGCTTTTCTTGGTTTTCATTTGCTCTAACCCTGCTTTTCTTGGTTTTCCTCCTCTCTAACCCCGATTTTCTTGGTTTTCCTCCTTTCTAACCCCTCTTTTCTTGGTTTTCCTTCGCTCTATCTCAGCTTTTCTTGGTATTCCTCCGCTCTAACCCCGCTTTTCTTGGTTTTCCTCCGCACTTATTCCGCTTTTCTTGGTTTTCCTCAGCTCTAACCTTACTTTCCATGCTTTTCCTCCGCTCTAACCCCGATTTTCTTGGTTTTCCTCCGCTCTTACCCCGCTTTTCTTGGATTTCCTCCGCTCTAACCAAGCTTTTCTTGGTTTTCCTTTGCTCTAACCTTACTTTTCATGCTTTTCCTCCGCTCTAACCCCGATTTTCTTGGTTTCCTCCGCACTTATTCCGCTTTTCTTGGTTTTCCGCAGCTCTAACCAAGCTTTTCTTGGTTTTCCTTTGCTCTAACCCTGCTTTTCTTGTTTCTTCTCTGCTCTAACCCCGCTTTTCTTGGTTTTCCTCCCTTCTATCCCCGCTTTTCTTGGTTTTCCTCCGTTCTAACCCCTCTTTTCTTGGTTTTCCTCTGCTCTAACTTCACTTTTCTTGGTTTTCCATTGCTCTAACCCCGCTTTTCTTGGTTTTCCTCCACTCTAATCCCGCTTTTCTTGGTTTTTCTCTGCTCTAACCCACCTTTTCATCGTTTTCCTTTGCTCTAACCCCGCTTTTCTTGGTTTTCCTCCCTTCTATCCCCGCTTTTCTTGGTTTTTCTCCTCTGTAACCCTGTTCCTCGTGGTTTTCCTCCGCTCTAACACCGCTTTTCTTGTTTTTCCTTTGCTCTAACCCCGCTTTTCTTGGTTTTCCTCCACACTAACCCCTCTTTTCTTGGTCTTCCTCTGCAGTAACCCCGCTTTTCTTGGTTTTTCTCCGCTCTAACCCCGCTTTTCATGGTTTTTCTCCACTCTAACCATGCTTTTCTCGGATTTCTGCTGCTCTAACCCCGCTATTCTTCGTTTTCTTCCTCTCTAACTTCTTTTTCTTGGTTTTCCTCCGCTCTAACCCCGCTTTTCTTGGTTATCCTCCGCACTTATTCCACTTTTCTTGGTTTTCCTCCGTTCTAACTTCGCTTTTCTTGGTTTTCCTCCGCTCTAACCCTGCTTTTCTTGGTTTTCATTTGCTCTAACCCTGCTTTTCTTGGTTTTCCTCCGCTCTAACCCCGCTTTTCTTGGTTTTCCTCCTTTCTAACCCCTCTTTTCTTGGTTTTCCTCCGCTCTATCTCAGCTTTTCTTTGTTTTCCTCCGCTCTAACCCCGCTTTTCTTGGTTTTCCTCCGCACTTATTCCGCTTTTCTTGGTTTTCCTCAGCTCTAACCTTACTTTTCATGCTTTTCCTCCGCTCTAACCCCGATTTTCTTGGTTTTCCTCCGCTCTTACCCCGCTTTTCTTGGTTTTCCTCCGCTCTAACCAAGCTTTTCTTGGTTTTCCTTTGCTCTAACCCTGCTTTTCTTGTTTTTTCTCTGCTCTAACCCCGCTTTTCTTGGTTTTCCTCCCTTCTATCCCCGCTTTTCTTGGTTTTCCTCCGTTCTAACCCCTCTTTTCTTGGTTTTCCTCTGCTCTAACTTCACATTTCTTGGTTTTCCATTGCTCTAACCCCGCTTTTCTTGGTTTTCCTCCACTCTAATCCCGCTTTTCTTGGTTTTTCTCCGCTCTAACCCACCTTTTCATCGGTTTCCTTTGCTCTAACCCCGCTTTTCTTGGTTTTCCTCCCTTCTATCCCCGCTTTTCTTGGTTTTTCTCCGCTCTAACCCTGTTTCTCGTGGTTTTCCTCCGCTCTAACACCGCTTTTCTTGTTTTTCCTTTGCTCTAACCCCGCTTTTCTTGGTTTTCCTCCGCACTAACCCCTCTTCTGTTGGTTTTCCTCTGCAGTAACCCCGCTTTTCTTGGTTTTTCTCCGCTCTAACCCCGCTTTTCATGGTTTTTCTCCACTCTAACCATGCTTTTCTCGGATTTCTGCTGCTCTAACCGCGCTTTTCTTCGTTTTCTTCCTCTCTAACTTCTTTTTCTTGGTTTTCCTCCGCTCTAACCCCGCTTTTCTTGGTTATCCTCCGCACTTATTCCACTTTTCTTGGTTTTCCTCCACTCTAACTTCGCTTTTCTTGGTTTTCCTCCACTCTAACCCCGCTTTTCTTGGTTTTCCTCCGCTCTAACCCTGCTTTTCTTGGTTTTCCTCCGCTCTAACCCCGCTTTTCTTGGTTTTCCTTCTATCTAACCCCGCTTGTCTTGGTTTTCCTCCCTTCTATCCCCGCTTTTCTTGGTTTTTCTGCGCTCTAACCCCGCTTTTCTTGGTTTTTCTCCTCTCTAACCCCGTTTTTCTTGGTTTTCCTCCGCTCTAACATAGCTTTTCTTGGTTTTCCTTTGCTCTAACCCCGCTTTTCTTGGTTTTCCTCTGCACTAACCCCTCTTTTCTTGGTTTTCCTCCGCACTAACCCTGCTTTTCTTGGTTTTTCTCCACTCTAATCCCGCTTTTCTTGGTTTTCCTCCGCTCTAACCCCGCTTTTCTTGGTTTTCCTCCTTTCTAACCCCACTTTTCTTGGTTTTCCTCCGCTCTAACCCCGCTTTTCTTGGTTTTCCTCCGCTGTAACCTTGCTTTTCTTGGTTTTCATCCGCTCTAACCCCGCTTTATTTGGTTTTCCTCCGCTCTAACCCCGCTTTTCTTGGTTTTCCTCCGCTCTAACTTCACTTTTCTGTGTTTTCCATTGCTCTAACCCCGCTTTTCTTGGTTTTCCTCCGCTCTAATCCCGCTTTTCATGGTTTTTCTCTGCTCTAACCCAGCTTTTCATCGTTTTTCTCCACTCTAGCCATGCTTTTCTCGGATTTCTGCTGCTCTAACCACGATTTTCTTCGTTTTCTTCCGTTCTAACTCTGCTTTACTTGGTTTTCCTCCGCTCTAACCCCACTTTTCTTTGTTTTCCTCCGCTCTAACCCCACTTTTCTTGGTTTTCATCCGCTATAACCCCGCTTTTCTTGGTTTTCCTACGCTCTATCCTAGCTTTTCTTGGTTTTCCTCCGCTCTAACCCCGCTTTTCTTGGTTTTCATTTGCTCTAACCCTGCTTTTCTTGGTTTTCCTCCGCTCTAACCCCGCTTTTCTTGGTTTTCCTTCTTTCTAACCCCTCTTTTCTTGGTTTTCCTTCGCTCTATCTCAGCTTTTCTTGGTTTTCCACCACTCTAACCCCGCTTTTCTTGGTTTTCCTCCGCACTTATTCCGCTTTTCTTGGTTTTCCTCAGCTCTAATCTTACTTTTCATGCTTTTCCTCCGCTCTAACCCCGATTTTCTTGGTTTCCTCCGCTCTTACCCCGCTTTTCTTGGTTTTCCTCCGCTCTAACCAAGCTTTTCTTGGTTTTCCTTTGCTCTAACCCTGCTTTTCTTGTTTTTTCTCCGCTCTAACCCCGCTTTTCTTGGTTTTCCTCCCTTCTATCCCCGCTTTTCTTGGTTTTTCTCCTCTCTAACCCTGTTTCTCGTGGTTTTCCTCCGCTCTAACCCCGCTTTTCTTGGTTTTCCTTTGCTCTAACACCGCTTTTCTTGGTTTTCCTCCGCACTAACCCCTCTTCTGTTGGTTTTCCTCTGCAGTAACCCCGCTTTTCTTGGTTTTTCTCCGCTCTAACCCCGCTTTTCATGGTTTTTCTCCACTCTAACCATGCTTTTCTCGGATTTCTGCTGCTCTAGCCGCGCTTTTCTTCGTTTTCTTCCTCTCTTAATTCTTTACTTGGTTTTCCTCCGATCCAAACCCGCTTTTCTTGGTTTTCCTCCGTACTTATTCCGCTTTTCTTGGTTTTCCTCCGCTCTAACTTCGCTTTTCTTGGTTATCTTCCGCTCTATCCCCAATTTACTTGGTTTTCCCCCACTCTAACCCCGCTTTTCTTGGTTTTCCTCCGCTCTAACCCCGCTTTTCATGGTTTTCCTCCGCTCTCACCCCGCTTGTCTTGGTTTTCCTTTGCTCTAACCCTGCTTTTCTTGGTTTTTCTCCACTCTAACCCAGCTTTTCATGGTTTTTCTCCACTCTAACCATGCTTTTCTCATATTTCTGCTGCTCTAACCGCGCTTTTCTTCGTTTTCTTCCTCTAATTTTTTTTTCTTGGTTTTCCTTCGCTCTAACCTAGTTTTTCTTGGTTATCCTCCGCTCTAACCCCGCTTTTCTTGGTTTTCATCCGCTCTAACCCCGCTTTTCTTGGTTTTCCTCCTCTCTAACCCCGCTTTTCTTGGTTTTCATCCGCTCTAACTTCACTTTTCTTGGTTTTCCATTGCTCTAACACCGCTTTTCTTTGTTTTCCACAGCTCTAATCCCTCTTTTCTTGGTTTTTCTCCGCTCTAACCCAGCTTTTCATCGTTTTTCTCCACTCTAACCATGCTTTTCTCGGATTTCTGCTGCTCTAACACGCTTTTCTTCGTTTTCTTCCGTTCTAACTCTGCTTTACTTGGTTTTCCTCCGCTCTAACCCCGCTTTTCTTGGTTTTCCTCTGCTATAACCCCGTTTTTCTTGGATTTCCTACGCTCTAACCCAGCTTTTCTTGGTTTTCCTCCGCTCTAACTTCGCTTTTCTTGGTTTTCCTTTGCTCTAACCCTGCTTTTTTTGGTTTTCCTCCGCTCTATCACCACTTTTCTTGGTTTTCCTCCGCTCTAACCCCGCTTTTCTTGGTTTTCATCCGCTCTAACCCCGCTTTTCTTGGTTTTCCTCCGCTCTAACCCCGCTTTTCTTGGTTTTCCTCCGCTCTAACTTCACTTTTCTTTGTTTTCCATTGCTCTAACCCCGCTTTTCATGGTTTTTCTCCACTCTAACCCAGCTTTTCATCGTTTTTCTCTACTCTAGCCATGCTTTTCTCGGATTTCTGCTGCTCTAACCACGCTTTTCTTCGTTTTCTTCAGTTCTAACTCTGCTTTCTTGGTTTTCCTCCGCTCTAACCCCGCTTTTCTTGGTTTTCCTCCGCTCTAACCCCGCTTTTCTTGGTTTTCCTCCGCTATAACCTTGCTTTTCTTGGTTTTCCTACGCTCTAATCCCGCTTTTCTTGGTTTTTCTCCGCTCTAACCCAGCTTTTCATCGTTTTTCTCCACTCTAGCCATGCTTTTCTCGGATTTCTGCTGTTCTAACCACGATTTTCTTCGTTTTCTTCCGTTCTAACTCTGCTTTATTTGGTTTTCCTCCGCTCTAACCCCACTTTTCTTGGTTTTCCTCCGCTCTAACCCCGCTTTTCTTGGTTTTCCTCCGCTCTAACCCCGCTTTTCTTGGTTTTCCTCCGCTCTAACTTCACTTTTCTTTGTTTTCCATTGCTCTAACCCCGCTTTTCATGGTTTTTCTCCACTCTAACCCAGCTTTTCATCGTTTTTCTCTACTCTAGCCATGCTTTTCTCGGATTTCTGCTGCTCTAACCACGCTTTTCTTCGTTTTCTTCAGTTCTAACTCTGCTTTCTTGGTTTTCCTCCGCTCTAACCCCGCTTTTCTTGGTTTTCCTCCGCTCTAACCCCGCTTTTCTTGGTTTTCCTCCGCTATAACCTTGCTTTTCTTGGTTTTCCTACGCTCTAATCCCGCTTTTCTTGGTTTTTCTCCGCTCTAACCCAGCTTTTCATCGTTTTTCTCCACTCTAGCCATGCTTTTCTCGGATTTCTGCTGTTCTAACCTCGCTTTTCTTCGTTTTCTTCAGTTCTAACTCTGCTTTCTTGGTTTTCCTCCACTTTAATCCCGCTTTTCTTGGTTTTTCTCCGCTCTAACCCACCTTTTCATCGTTTTCCTTTGCTCTAACCCCGCTTTTCTTGGTTTTCCTCCCTTCTATCCCCGCTTTTCTTGGTTTTTCTCCGCTCTAACCCTGTTTCTCGTGGTTTTCCTCCGCTCTAACACCACTTTTCTTGTTTTTCCTTTGCTCTAACCCCGCTTTTCTTGGTTTTCCTCCGCACTAACCCCTCTTTTGTTGGTTTTCCTCTGCAGTTACCCCGCTTTTCTTGGTTTTTCTCCGCTCTAACCCCGCTTTTCATGGTTTTTCTCCACTCTAACCATGCTTTTCTCGGATTTCTGCTGCTCTAACCGCGCTTTTCTTCGTTTTCTTCCTCTCTAACTTCTTTTTCTTGGTTTTCCTCCGCTCTAACCCCGCTTTTCTTGGTTATCCTCCGCACTTATTCCACTTTTCTTGGTTTTCCTCCGCTCTAACTTCGCTTTTCTTGGTTTTCCTCCGCTCTAACCCCGCTTTTCTTGGTTTTCATTTGCTCTAACCCTGCTTTTCTTGGTTTTCCTCCGCTCTAACCCCGCTTTTCTTGGTTTTCCTTCTTTCTAACCCCTCTTTTCTTGGTTTTTCTCCGCTCTAACCCCGCTTTTCTTGGTTTTCCTCCGCACTTATTCCGCTTTTCTTGGTTTTCCTCAGCTCGAACCTTACTTTTCATGCTTTTCCTCCGCTCTAACCCCGATTTTCTTGGTTTTCCTCCGCTCTTACCCCGCTTTTCTTGGTTTTCCTCCGCTCTTACCCCGCTTTTCTTGGTTTTCCTCCGCTCTAACCAAGCTTTTCTTGGTTTTCCTTTGCTCTAACCCTGCTTTTCTTGTTTTTCTCTGCTCTAACCCCGCTTTTCTTGGTTTTCCTCTCTTCTATCCACGCTTTTCTTGGTTTTCCTCCGTTCTAACCCCTCTTTTCTTGGTTTTCCTCTGATCTAACTTCACTTTTCTTGGTTTTCCATTGCTCTAACCCTCTTTTCTTGGTTTTCCTCCACTCTAATCCCGCTTTTCTTGGTTTTTCTCCGCTCTAACCCACCTTTTTATCGTTTTCCTTTGCTCTAACCCCGCTTTTCTTGGTTTTCCTCCCTTCTATCCCCGCTTTTCTTGGTTTTTCTCCGCTCTAACCCTGTTTCTCGTGGTTTTCCTCCGCTCTAACACCGCTTTTCTTGTTTTTCCTTTGCTCTAACCCCGCTTTTCTTGGTTTTCCTCCGCACTAACCCCTCTTTTGTTGGTTTTCCTCTGCTCTTACCCCGCTTTTCATGGTTTTCCTCCGCTCTAACCCCGCTTTTCTTGGTTTTCCTCCTTTCTAACCCCTCTTTTCTTGGTTTTCCTTCGCTCTATCTCAGCTTTTCTTGGTTTTCCACTGCTCTAACCCCGCTTTACTTGGTTTTCCTTCGCACTTATTCCGCTTTTCTTGGTTTTCCGCAGCTCTAACCTTACTTTTCATGATTTTCCTCCGCTCTAACCCCGATTTTCTTGGTTTTCCTCCGCTCTTACCCCGCTTTTCTTGGTTTTCCTCCGCTCTAACCAAGCTTTTCTTGGTTTTCCATTGCTCTAACCCCGCTTTTCTTGGTTTTCCTCCACTCTAATCCCGCTTTTCTTGGTTTTTCTCCGCTCTAACCCACCTTTTCATCGGTTTCCTTTGCTCTAACCCCGCTTTTCTTGGTTTTCCTCCCTTATATCCCCGCTTTTCTTGGTTTTTCTCCGCTCTAACCCTGTTTCTCGTGGTTTGCCTCCGCTCTAACCCCGCTTTTCTTGGTTTTCCTTTGCTCTAACCCCGCTTTTCTTGGTTTTCCTCCGCACTAACCCCACTTTTGTTGGTTTTCCTCTGCAGTTACCCCGCTTTTCTTGGTTTTTCTCCGCTCTAACCCCGCTTTTCATGGTTTTTCTCCACTCTAACCATGCTTTTCTCGGATTTCTGCTGCTCTAACCCCGCTTTTCTTCGTTTTCTTCCTCTCTAACTTCTTTTTCTTGGTTTTCCTCCGCTCTAACCCCGCTTTTCTTGGTTATCCTCCGCACTTATTCCACTTTTCTTGGTTTTCCTCCGCTCTAACTTCGCTTTTCTTGGTTTTCCTCCGCTCTAACCCCGCTTTTCTTGGTTTTCATTTGCTCTAACCCTGCTTTTCTTGGTTTTCCTCCGCTCTAACTTCGCTTTTCTTGGTTTTCCTCCTTTCTAACCCCTCTTTTCTTGGTTTTTCTCCGCTCTAACCCCGCTTTTCTTGGTTTTCCTCCGCACTTATTCCGCTTTTCTTGGTTTTCCTCTGCTCTAACCTTACTTTTCATGCTTTTCCTCCGCTCAAACCGCGATTTTCTTGGTTTTCATCCGCTCTAACCCCGCTTTTCTTGGTTTTCCTCCGCTCTAACCCCGCTTTTCTTGGTTTTCCTCCGCTCTAACTTCACTTTTCTTTGTTTTCCATTGCTCTAACCCCGCTTTTCATGGTTTTTCTCCACTCTAACCCAGCTTTTCATCGTTTTTCTCTACTCTAGCCATGCTTTTCTCGGATTTCTGCTGCTCTAACCACGCTTTTCTTCGTTTTCTTCAGTTCTAACTCTGCTTTCTTGGTTTTCCTCCGCTCTAACCCCGCTTTTCTTGGTTTTCCTCCGCTCTAACCCCGCTTTTCTTGGTTTTCCTCCGCTATAACCTTGCTTTTCTTGGTTTTCCTACGCTCTAATCCCGCTTTTCTTGGTTTTTCTCCGCTCTAACCCAGCTTTTCATCGTTTTTCTCCACTCTAGCCATGCTTTTCTCGGATTTCTGCTGTTCTAACCACGATTTTCTTCGTTTTCTTCCGTTCTAACTCTGCTTTACTTGGTTTTCCTCCGCTCTAACCCAGCTTTTCTTGGTTTTCCTCCGCTCTAACCCCGCTTTTCTTGGTTTTCATTTGCTCTAACCCTGCTTTTCTTGGTTTTCCTCCGCTCTAACCCCGCTTTTCTTGGTTTTCCTCCTTTCTAACCCCTCTTTTCTTGGTTTTCCTTCGCTCTATCTCAGCTTTTCTTGGTTTTCCAGCGCTCTAACCCCGCTTTTCTTGGTTTTCCTCCGCACTTATTCCGCTTTTCTTGGTTTTCCTCAGCTCTAACCTTACTTTTCATGCTTTTCCTCCGCTCTAACCCCGATTTTCTTGGTTTTCCTCTGCTCTTACCCCGCTTTTCTTGGTTTTCCTCCCTTCTATCCCCGCTTTTCTTGGTTTTCCTCTCTTCTATCCCCGCTTTTCTTGGTTTTCCTCCGTTCTAATTCCTCTTTTCTTGGTTTTCCTCTGCTCTAACTTCACTTTTCTTGGTTTTCCATTGCTCTAACCCCGCTTTTCTTGGTTTTCCTCCACTCTAATCCCGCTTTTCTTGGTTTTTCTCCGCTCTAACCCACCTTTTCATCGTTTTCCTTTGCTCTAACCCCGCTTTTCTTGGTTTTCCTACGCTCTATCCCCGCTTTTCTTGGTTTTTCTCCGCTCTAACCCTGTTTCTCGTGGTTATCCTCCGCTCTAACACCACTTTTCTTGTTTTTCCTTTGCTCTAACCCCGCTTTTCTTGGTTTTCCTCCGCACTAACCCCTCTTTTGTTGTTTTTCCTCTGCAGTTACCCCGCTTTTCTTGGTTTTTCTCCGCTCTAACCCCGCTTTTCATGGTTTTTCTCCACTCTAACCATGCTTTTCTCGGATTTCTGCTGCTCTAACCCCGCTTTTCTTCGTTTTCTTCCTCTCTAACTTCTTTTTCTTGGTTTTCCTCCGCTCTAACCCCGCTTTTCTTGGTTATCCTCCGCACTTATTCCACTTTTATTGGTTTTCCTCCGCTCTAACTTCGCTTTTCTTGGTTTTCCTCCGCTCTAACCCCGCTTTTCTTGGTTTTCATTTGCTCTAACCCTGCTTTTCTTGGTTTTCCTCCGCTCTAACCCCGCTTTTCTTGGTTTTCCTTCTTTCTAACCCCTCTTTTCTTGGTTTTTCTCCGCTCTAACCCCGCTTTTCTTGGTTTTCCTCCGCACTTATTCCGCTTTTCTTGGTTTTCCTCAGCTCGAACCTTACTTTTCATGCTTTTCCTCCGCTCTAACCCCGATTTTCTTGGTTTTCCTCCGCTCTTACCCCGCTTTTCTTGGTTTTCCTCCGCTCTTACCCCGCTTTTCTTGGTTTTCCTCCGCTCTAACCAAGCTTTTCTTGGTTTTCCTTTGCTCTAACCCTGCTTTTCTTGTTTTTCTCTGCTCTAACCCCGCTTTTCTTGGTTTTCCTCCCTTCTATCCCCGCTTTTCTTGGTTTTCCTCCGTTCTAACCCCTCTTTTCTTGGTTTTCCTCTGATCTAACTTCACTTTTCTTGGTTTTCCATTGCTCTAACCCTCTTTTCTTGGTTTTCCTCCACTCTAATCCCGCTTTTCTTGGTTTTTCTCCGCTCTAACCCACCTTTTTATCGTTTTCCTTTGCTCTAACCCCGCTTTTCTTGGTTTTCCTCCGTTCTATCCCCGCTTTTCTTGGTTTTTCTCCGCTCTAACCCTGTTTCTCGTGGTTTTCCTCCGCTCTAACACCGCTTTTCTTGTTTTTCCTTTGCTCTAACCCCGCTTTTCTTGGTTTTCCTCCGCACTAACCCCTCTTTTGTTGGTTTTCCTCTGCTCTTACCCCGCTTTTCATGGTTTTCCTCCGCTCTAACCCCGCTTTTCTTGGTTTTCCTCCTTTCTAACCCCTCTTTTCTTGGTTTTCCTTCGCTCTATCTCAGCTTTTCTTGGTTTTCCACTGCTCTAACCCCGCTTTTCTTGGTTTTCCTTCGCACTTATTCCGCTTTTCTTGGTTTTCCGCAGCTCTAACCTTACTTTTCATGCTTTTCCTCCGCTCTAACCCCGATTTTCTTGGTTTTCCTCCGCTCTTACCCCGCTTTTCTTGGTTTTCCTCCGCTCTAACCAAGCTTTTCTTGGTTTTCCATTGCTCTAACCCCGCTTTTCTTGGTTTTCCTCCACTCTAATCCCGCTTTTCTTGGTTTTTCTCCGCTCTAACCCACCTTTTCATCGGTTTCCTTTGCTCTAACCCCGCTTTTCTTGGTTTTCCTCCCTTCTATCCCCGCTTTTCTTGGTTTTTCTCCGCTCTAACCCTGTTTCTCGTGGTTTGCCTCCGCTCTAACCCCGCTTTTCTTGGTTTTCCTTTGCTCTAACCCCGCTTTTCTTGGTTTTCCTCCGCACTAACCCCACTTTTGTTGGTTTTCCTCTGCAGTTACCCCGCTTTTCTTGGTTTTTCTCCGCTCTAACCCCGCTTTTCATGGTTTTTCTCCACTCTAACCATGCTTTTCTCGGATTTCTGCTGCTCTAACCCCGCTTTTCTTCGTTTTCTTCCTCTCTAACTTCTTTTTCTTGGTTTTCCTCCGCTCTAACCCCGCTTTTCTTGGTTATCCTCCGCACTTATTCCACTTTTCTTGGTTTTCCTCCGCTCTAACTTCGCTTTTCTTGGTTTTCCTCCGCTCTAACCCCGCTTTTCTTGGTTTTCATTTGCTCTAACCCTGCTTTTCTTGGTTTTCCTCCGCTCTAACTTCGCTTTTCTTGGTTTTCCTCCTTTCTAACCCCTCTTTTCTTGGTTTTTCTCCGCTCTAACCCCGCTTTTCTTGGTTTTCCTCCGCACTTATTCCGCTTTTCTTGGTTTTCCTCTGCTCTAACCTTACTTTTCATGCTTTTCCTCCGCTCTAACCCCGATTTTCTTGGTTTTCCTCCGCTCTAACCCCGCTTTTCTTGGTTTTCCTCCGCTCTTACCCCGCTTTTCTTGGTTTTCCTCCGCTCTAACCAAGCTTTTCTTGGTTTTCCTTTGCTCTAACCCTGCTTTTCTTGTTTTTTCTCTGCTCTAACCCCACTTTTCTTGGTTTTCCTCCCTTCTATCCCCGCTTTTCTTGGTTTTCCTCCGTTCTAACCCCACTTTTCTTGGTTTTCCTCTGCTCTAACTTCAGTTTTCTTGGTTTTCCATTGCTCTAACCCCGCTTTTCTTGGTTTTCCTCCACTTTAATCCCGCTTTTCTTGGTTTTTCTCCGCTCTAACCCACCTTTTCATTGTTTTCCTTTGCTCTAACCCCGCTTTCCTTGGTTTTCCTCCCTTCTATCCCCGCTTTTCTTGGTTTTTCTCCGCTCTAACCCTGTTTCTCGTGGTTTTCCTCCGCTCTAACACCGCTTTTCTTGTTTTTCCTTTGCTCTAACCCCGCTTTTCTTGGTTTTCCTCCGCACTAACCCCTCTTCTGTTGGTTTTCCTCTGCAGTAACCCCGCTTTTCTTGGTTTTTCTCCGCTCTAACCCCGCTTTTCATGGTTTTTCTCCACTCTAACCATGCTTTTCTCGGATTTCTGCTGCTCTAACCGCGCTTTTCTTCGTTTTCTTCCTCTCTAACTTCTTTTTCTTGGTTTTCCTCCGCTCTAACCCCGCTTTTCTTGGTTATCCTCCGCACTTATTCCACTTTTCTTGGTTTTCCTCCGCTCTAACCCCGCTTTTCTTGGTTTTCCTCCGCTCTAACCCTGCTTTTCTTGGTTTTCATTTGCTCTAACCCTGCTTTTCTTGGTTTTCCTCCGCTCTAACCCCGCTTTTCTTGGTTTTCCTCCTTTCTAACCCCTCTTTTCTTGGTTTTCCTTCGCTCTATCTCAGCTTTTCTTGGTTTTCCACCGCTCTAACCCCGCTTTTATTGGTTTTCCTCCGCACTTATTCCGCTTTTCTTGGTTTTCCTCAGCTCTAACCTTACTTTTCATGCTTTTCCGCCGCTCTAACCCCGATTTTCTTGGTTTTCCTCCGCTCTTACCCCGCTTTTCTTGCTTTTCCTCCGCTCTAACCAAGCTTTTCTTGGTTTTCCTTTGCTCTAACCCTGGTTTTCTTGTTTTTTCTCTGCTCTAACCCCGCTTTTCTTGGTTTTCCTCCCTTCTATCCCCGCTTTTCTTGGTTTTCCTCCGTTCTAACCCCTCTTTACTTGGTTTTCCTCTGCTCTAACTTCACTTTTCTTGGTTTTCCATTGCTCTAACCCTCTTTTCTTGGTTTTCCTCCACTCTAATCCCGCTTTTCTTGGTTTTTCTCCGCTCTAACCCCGCTTTTCTTGGTTTTCCTTTGCTCTAACCCCGCTTTTCTTGGTTTTCCTCCCTTCTATCCCCGCTTTTCTTGGTTTTTCTCCGCTCTATCCCTGTTTCTCGTGGTTTTCCTCCGCTCTAACCCCGCTTTTCTTGGTTTTCCTTTGCTCTAACCCCGCTTTTCTTGGTTTTCCTCCGCACTAACCCCTCTTTTCTTGGTTTTCCTCTGCAGTTACCCCGCTTTTCTTGGTTTTTCTCCGCTCTAACCCCGCTTTTCATGGTTTTTCTCCACTCTAACCATGCTTTTCTCGGATTTCTGCTGCTCTAACCCCGCTTTTCTTCGTTTTCTTCCTCTCTAACTTCTTTTTCTTGGTTTTCCTCCGCTCTAACCCCGCTTTTCTTGGTTTTCCTCCGCACTTATTCCACTTTTCTTGGTTTTCCTCCGCTCTAACTTCGCTTTTCTTGGTTTTCCTCCGCTCTAACCCCGCTTTTCTTGGTTTTCATTTGGTCTAACCCTGCTTTTCTTGGTTTTCCTCCGCTCTAACTTCGCTTTTCTTGGTTTTCCTCCTTTCTAACCCCTCTTTTCTTGGTTTTTCTCCGCTCTAACCCCGCTTTTCTTGGTTTTCCTCCGCACTTATTCCGATTTTCTTGGTTTTCCTCTGCTCTAACCTTACTTTTCATGCTTTTCCTCCGCTCTAACCCCGATTTTCTTGGTTTTCCTCCGCTCTTACCCCGCTTTTCTTGGTTTTCCTCCGCTCTAACCCCGCTTTTCTTGGTTTTCCTCCGCTCTAACCCTGCTTTTCTTGGTTTTCATTTGCTCTAACCCTGCTTTTCTTGGTTTTCCTCCGCTCTAACCCCGCTTTTCTTGGTTTTCCTCCTTTCTAACCCCTCTTTTCTTGGTTTTCCTTCGCTCTATCTCAGCTTTTCTTGGTTTTCCACCGCTCTAACCCCGCTTTTATTGGTTTTCCTCCGCACTTATTCCGCTTTTCTTGGTTTTCCTCAGCTCTAACCTTACTTTTCATGCTTTTCCGCCGCTCTAACCCCGATTTTCTTGGTTTTCCTCCGCTCTTACCCCGCTTTTCTTGGTTTTCCTCCGCTCTAACCAAGCTTTTCTTGGTTTTCCTTTGCTCTAACCCTGCTTTTCTTGTTTTTTCTCTGCTCTAACCCCGCTTTTCTTGGTTTTCCTCCCTTCTATCCCCGCTTTTCTTGGTTTTCCTCCGTTCTAACCCCTCTTTTCTTGGTTTTCCTCTGCTCTAACTTCACTTTTCTTGGTTTTCCATTGCTCTAACCCTCTTTTCTTGGTTTTCCTCCACTCTAATCCCGCTTTTCTTGGTTTTTCTCCGCTCTAACCCCGCTTTTCTTGGTTTTCCTTTGCTCTAACCCCGCTTTTCTTGGTTTTCCTCCCTTCTATCCCCGCTTTTCTTGGTTTTTCTCCGCTCTAACCCTGTTTCTCGTGGTTTTCCTCCGCTCTAACCCCGCTTTTCTTGGTTTTCCTTTGCTCTAACCCCGCTTTTCTTGGTTTTCCTCCGCACTAACCCCACTTTTGTTGGTTTTCCTCTGCAGTTACCCCGCTTTTCTTGGTTTTTCTTCGCTCTAACCCCACTTTTCATGGTTTTTCTCCACTCTAACCATGCTTTTCTCGGATTTCTGCTGCTCTAACCCCGCTTTTCTTCGTTTTCTTCCTCTCTAACTTCTTTTTCTTGGTTTTCCTCCGCTCTAACCCCGCTTTTCTTGGTTATCCTCCGCACTTATTCCACTTTTCTTGGTTTTCCTCCGCTCTAACTTCGCTTTTCTTGGTTTTCCTCCGCTCTAACCCCGCTTTTCTTGGTTTTCATTTGCTCTAACCCTGCTTTTCTTGGTTTTTCTCCGCTCTAACCCCGCTTTTCTTGGTTTTCCTCCTTTCTAACCCCTCTTTTCTTGGTTTTTCTCCGCTCTAACCCCGCTTTTCTTGGTTTTCCTCCGCACTTATTCCGCTTTTCTTGGTTTTCCTCTGCTCTAACCTTACTTTTCATGCTTTTCCTCCGCTCTAACCCCGATTTTCTTGGTTTTCATCCGCTCTAACCCCGCTTTTCTTGGTTTTCCTCCGCTCTAACCCCGCTTTTCTTGGTTTTCCTCCGCTCTAACTTCACTTTTCTTTGTTTTCCATTGCTCTAACCCCGCTTTTCATGGTTTTTCTCCACTCTAACCCAGCTTTTCATCGTTTTTCTCTACTCTAGCCATGCTTTTCTCGGATTTCTGCTGCTCTAACCACGCTTTTCTTCGTTTTCTTCAGTTCTAACTCTGCTTTCTTGGTTTTCCTCCGCTCTAACCCCGCTTTTCTTGGTTTTCCTCCGCTCTAACCCCGCTTTTCTTGGTTTTCCTCCGCTATAACCTTGCTTTTCTTGGTTTTCCTATGCTCTAATCTTGCTTTTCTTGGTTTTTCTCCGCTCTAACCCAGCTTTTCATCGTTTTTCTCCACTCTAGCCATGCTTTTCTCGGATTTCTGCTGTTCTAACCACGATTTTCTTCGTTTTCTTCCGTTCTAACTCTGCTTTACTTGGTTTTCCTCCGCTCTAACCCAGCTTTTCTTGGTTTTCCTCCGCTCTAACCCCGCTTTTCTTGGTTTTCATTTGCTCTAACCCTGCTTTTCTTGGTTTTCCTCCGCTCTAACCCCGCTTTTCTTGGTTTTCCTCCTTTCTAACCCCTCTTTTCTTGGTTTTCCTTCGCTCTATCTCAGCTTTTCTTGGTTTTCCAGCGCTCTAACCCCGCTTTTCTTGGTTTTCCTCCGCACTTATTCCGCTTTTCTTGGTTTTCCTCAGCTCTAACCTTACTTTTCATGCTTTTCCTCCGCTCTAACCCCGATTTTCTTGGTTTTCCTTCGCTCTTACCCCGCTTTTCTTGGTTTTCCTCCCTTCTATCCCCGCTTTTCTTGGTTTTTCTCCGCTCTAACCCTGTTTCTCGTGGTTTTCCTCCGCTCTAACCCCGCTTTTCTTGGTTTTCCTTTGCTCTAACCCCGCTTTTCTTGGTTTTCCTCCGCACTAACCCCACTTTTGTTGGTTTTCCTCTGCAGTTACCCCGCTTTTCTTGGTTTTTCTTCGCTCTAACCCCACTTTTCATGGTTTTTCTCCACTCTAACCATGCTTTTCTCGGATTTCTGCTGCTCTAACCCCGCTTTTCTTCGTTTTCTTCCTCTCTAACTTCTTTTTCTTGGTTTTCCTCCGCTCTAACCCCGCTTTTCTTGGTTATCCTCCGCACTTATTCCACTTTTCTTGGTTTTCCTCCGCTCTAACTTCGCTTTTCTTGGTTTTCCTCCTTTCTAACCCCTCTTTTCTTGGTTTTTCTCCGCTCTAACCCCGCTTTTCTTGGTTTTCCTCCGCACTTATTCCGCTTTTCTTGGTTTTCCTCTGCTCTAACCTTACTTTTCATGCTTTTCCTCCGCTCTAACCCCGATTTTCTTGGTTTTCCTCCGCTCTTACCCCGCTTTTCTTGGTTTTCCTCCGCTCTTACCCCGCTTTTCTTGGTTTTCCTCCGCTCTAACCAAGCTTTTCTTGGTTTTCCTTTGCTCTAACCCTGCTTTTCTTGTTTTTTCTCTGCTCTAACCCCGCTTTTCTTGGTTTTCCTCCCTTCTATCCCCGCTTTTCTTGGTTTTCCTCCGTTCTAACCCCACTTTTCTTGGTTTTCCTCTGCTCTAACTTCAGTTTTCTTGGTTTTCCATTGCTCTAACCCCGCTTTTCTTGGTTTTCCTCCACTCTAATCCCGCTTTTCTTGGTTTTTCTCCGCTCTAACCCTCCTTTTCATTGTTTTCCTTTGCTCTAACCCCGCTTTCCTTGGTTTTCCTCCCTTCTATCCCCTCTTTTCTTGGTTTTTCTCCGCTCTAACCCTGTTTCTCGTGGTTTTCCTCCGCTCTAACACCGCTTTTCTTGTTTTTCCTTTGCTCTAACCCCGCTTTTCTTGGTTATCCTCCGCACTTATTCCACTTTTCTTGGTTTTCCTCCGCTCTAACTTCGCTTTTCTTGGTTTTCCTCCGCTCTAACCCCGCTTTTCTTGGTTTTCATTTGCTCTAACCCTGCTTTTCTTGGTTTTCCTCCGCTCTAGCTTCGCTTTTCTTGGTTTTCCTCCTTTCTAACCCCTCTTTTCTTGGTTTTTCTCCGCTCTAACCCCGCTTTTCTTGGTTTTCCTCCGCACTTATTCCGCTTTTCTTGGTTTTCCTCTGCTCTAACCTTACTTTTCATGCTTTTCCTCCGCTCTAACCCCGATTTTCTTGGTTTTCATCCGCTCTAACCCCGCTTTTCTTGGTTTTCCTCCGCTCTAACCCCGCTTTTCTTGGTTTTCCTCCGCTCTAACTTCACTTTTCTTTGTTTTCCATTGCTCTAACCCCGCTTTTCATGGTTTTTCTCCACTCTAACCCAGCTTTTCATCGTTTTTCTCTACTCTAGCCATGCTTTTCTCGGATTTCTGCTGCTCTAACCACGCTTTTCTTCGTTTTCTTCAGTTCTAACTCTGCTTTCTTGGTTTTCCTCCGCTCTAACCCCGCTTTTCTTGGTTTTCCTCCGCTCTAACCCCGCTTTTCTTGGTTTTCCTCCGCTATAACCTTGCTTTTCTTGGTTTTCCTATGCTCTAATCTTGCTTTTCTTGGTTTTTCTCCGCTCTAACCCAGCTTTTCATCGTTTTTCTCCACTCTAGCCATGCTTTTCTCGGATTTCTGCTGTTCTAACCACGATTTTCTTCGTTTTCTTCCGTTCTAACTCTGCTTTACTTGGTTTTCCTCCGCTCTAACCCAGCTTTTCTTGGTTTTCCTCCGCTCTAACCCCGCTTTTCTTGGTTTTCATTTGCTCTAACCCTGCTTTTCTTGGTTTTCCTCCGCTCTAACCCCGCTTTTCTTGGTTTTCCTCCTTTCTAACCCCTCTTTTCTTGGTTTTCCTTCGCTCTATCTCAGCTTTTCTTGGTTTTCCAGCGCTCTAACCCCGCTTTTCTTGGTTTTCCTCCGCACTTATTCCGCTTTTCTTGGTTTTCCTCAGCTCTAACCTTACTTTTCATGCTTTTCCTCCGCTCTAACCCCGATCTTCTTGGTTTTCCTTCGCTCTTACCCCGCTTTTCTTGGTTTTCCTCCCTTCTATCCCCGCTTTTCTTGGTTTTCCTCCGTTCTAATTCCTCTTTTCTTGGTTTTCCTCTGCTCTAACTTCACTTTTCTTGGTTTTCCATTGCTCTAACCCCGCTTTTCTTGGTTTTCCTCCACTCTAATCCCGCTTTTCTTGGTTTTTCTCCGCTCTAACCCACCTTTTCATCGTTTTCCTTTGCTCTAACCCCGCTTTTCTTGGTTTTCCTCCCTTCTATCCCCGCTTTTCTTGGTTTTTCTCCGCTCTAACCCTGTTTCTCGTGGTTTTCCTCCGCTCTAACACCACTTTTCTTGTTTTTCCTTTGCTCTAACCCCGCTTTTCTTGGTTTTCCTCCGCACTAACCCCTCTTTTGTTGGTTTTCCTCTGCAGTTACCCCGCTTTTCTTGGTTTTTCTCCGCTCTAACCCCGCTTTTCATGGTTTTTCTCCACTCTAACCATGCTTTTCTCGGATTTCTGCTGCTCTAACCCCGCTTTTCTTCGTTTTCTTCCTCTCTAACTTCTTTTTCTTGGTTTTCCTCCGCTCTAACCCCGCTTTTCTTGGTTATCCTCCGCACTTATTCCACTTTTCTTGGTTTTCCTCCGCTCTAACTTCGCTTTTCTTGGTTTTCCTCCGCTCTAACCCCGCTTTTCTTGGTTTTCATTTGCTCTAACCCTGCTTTTCTTGGTTTTCCTCCGCTCTAACCCCGCTTTTCTTGGTTTTCCTTCTTTCTAACCCCTCTTTTCTTGGTTTTTCTCCGCTCTAACCCCGCTTTTCTTGGTTTTCCTCCGCACTTATTCCGCTTTTCTTGGTTTTCCTCAGCTCGAACCTTACTTTTCATGCTTTTCCTCCGCTCTAACCCCGATTTTCTTGGTTTTCCTCCGCTCTAACCCCGCTTTTCTTGGTTTTCCTCCGCTCTTACCCCGCTTTTCTTGGTTTTCCTCCGCTCTAACCAAGCTTTTCTTGGTTTTCCTTTGCTCTAACCCTGCTTTTCTTGTTTTTCTCTGCTCTAACCCCGCTTTTCTTGGTTTTCCTCCCTTCTATCCCCGCTTTTCTTGGTTTTCCTCCGTTCTAACCCCTCTTTTCTTGGTTTTCCTCTGATCTAACTTCACTTTTCTTGGTTTTCCATTGCTCTAACCCTCTTTTCTTGGTTTTCCTCCACTCTAATCCCGCTTTTCTTGGTTTTTCTCCGCTCTAACCCACCTTTTTATCGTTTTCCTTTGCTCTAACCCCGCTTTTCTTGGTTTTCCTCCCTTCTATCCCCGCTTTTCTTGGTTTTTCTCCGCTCTAACCCTGTTTCTCGTGGTTTTCCTCCGCTCTAACACCGCTTTTCTTGTTTTTCCTTTGCTCTAACCCCGCTTTTCTTGGTTTTCCTCCGCACTAACCCCTCTTTTGTTGGTTTTCCTCTGCTCTTACCCCGCTTTTCATGGTTTTCCTCCGCTCTAACCCCGCTTTTCTTGGTTTTCCTCCTTTCTAACCCCTCTTTTCTTGGTTTTCCTTCGCTCTATCTCAGCTTTTCTTGGTTTTCCACTGCTCTAACCCCGCTTTTCTTGGTTTTCCTTCGCACTTATTCCGCTTTTCTTGGTTTTCCGCAGCTCTAACCTTACTTTTCATGCTTTTCCTCCGCTCTAACCCCGATTTTCTTGGTTTTCCTCCGCTCTTACCCCGCTTTTCTTGGTTTTCCTCCGCTCTAACCAAGCTTTTCTTGGTTTTCCATTGCTCTAACCCCGCTTTTCTTGGTTTTCCTCCACTCTAATCCCGCTTTTCTTGGTTTTTCTCCGCTCTAACCCACCTTTTCATCGGTTTCCTTTGCTCTAACCCCGCTTTTCTTGGTTTTCCTCCCTTCTATCCCCGCTTTTCTTGGTTTTTCTCCGCTCTAACCCTGTTTCTCGTGGTTTGCCTCCGCTCTAACCCCGCTTTTCTTGGTTTTCCTTTGCTCTAACCCCGCTTTTCTTGGTTTTCCTCCGCACTAACCCCACTTTTGTTGGTTTTCCTCTGCAGTTACCCCGCTTTTCTTGGTTTTTCTCCGCTCTAACCCCGCTTTTCATGGTTTTTCTCCACTCTAACCATGCTTTTCTCGGATTTCTGCTGCTCTAACCCCGCTTTTCTTCGTTTTCTTCCTCTCTAACTTCTTTTTCTTGGTTTTCCTCCGCTCTAACCCCGCTTTTCTTGGTTATCCTCCGCACTTATTCCACTTTTCTTGGTTTTCCTCCGCTCTAACTTCGCTTTTC
Source organism: Coturnix japonica (assembly GCF_054131305.1). NCBI lineage: Eukaryota > Metazoa > Chordata > Aves > Galliformes > Phasianidae > Coturnix > Coturnix japonica. Next base: position 245,918 of record NC_140674.1, on the reverse strand, counting down.
TTGGTTTTCCTCCGCTCTAACCATGCTTTTCTTGGTTTTCATTTGCTCTAACCCTGCTTTTCTTGGTTTTCCTCCGCTCTAACTTCGCTTTTCTTGGTTTTCCTCCTTTCTAACCCCTCTTTTCTTGGTTTTTCTCCGCTCTAACCCCGCTTTTCTTGGTTTTCCTCCGCACTTATTCCGCTTTTCTTGGTTTTCCTCTGCTCTAACCTTACTTTTCATGCTTTTCCTCCGCTCTAACCCCGATTTTCTTGGTTTTCCTCCGCTCTTACCCCGCTTTTCTTGGTTTTCCTCCGCTCTTACCCCGCTTTTCTTGGTTTTCCTCCGCTCTAACCAAGCTTTTCTTGGTTTTCCTTTGCTCTAACCCTGCTTTTCTTGTTTTTTCTCTGCTCTAACCCTGCTTTTCTTGGTTTTCCTCCCTTCTATCCCCGCTTTTCTTGGTTTTCCTCCGTTCTAACCCCACTTTTCTTGGTTTTCCTCTGCTCTAACTTCAGTTTTCTTGGTTTTCCATTGCTCTAACCCCGCTTTTCTTGGTTTTCCTCCACTCTAATCCCGCTTTTCTTGGTTTTTCTCCGCTCTAACCCACCTTTTCATTGTTTTCCTTTGCTCTAACCCCGGTTTTCTTTGGTTTTCCTCCCTTCTATCCCCGCTTTTCTTGGTTTTTCTTTGCTCTAACCCTGTTTCTCGTGGTTTTCCGCCGCTCTAACACCGCTTTTCTTGTTTTTCCTTTGCTCTAACCCCGCTTTTCTTGGTTTTCCTCCGCACTAACCCCTCTTCTGTTGGTTTTCCTCTGCAGTAACCCCGCTTTTCTTGGTTTTTCTCCGCTCTAACCCCGCTTTTCATGGTTTTTCTCCACTCTAACCATGCTTTTCTCGGATTTCTGCTGCTCTAACCGCGCTTTTCTTCGTTTTCTTCCTCTCTAACTTCTTTTTCTTGGTTTTCCTCCGCTCTAACCCCGCTTTTCTTGGTTATCCTCCGCACTTATTCCACTTTTCTTGGTTTTCCTCCGCTCTAACTTCGCTTTTCTTGGTTTTCCTCCGCTCTAACCCCGCTTTTCTTGGTTTTCATTTGCTCTAACCCTGCTTTTCTTGGTTTTCCTCCGCTCTAACCCCGCTTTTCTTGGTTTTCCTCCTTTCTAACCCCTCTTTTCTTGGTTTTCCTTCGCTCTATCTCAGCTTTTCTTGGTTTTCCACCGCTCTAACCCCGCTTTTCTTGGTTTTCCTCCGCACTTATTCCGCTTTTCTTGGTTTTCCTCAGCTCTAACCTTACTTTTCATGCTTTTCCGCCGCTCTAACCCCGATTTTCTTGGTTTTCCTCCGCTCTTACCCCGCTTTTCTTGGTTTTCCTCCGCTCTAACCAAGCTTTTCTTGGTTTTCCTTTGCTCTAACCCTGCTTTTCTTGTTTTTTCTCTGCTCTAACCCCGCTTTTCTTGGTTTTCCTCCCTTCTATCCCCGCTTTTCTTGGTTTTCCTCCGTTCTAACCCCTCTTTTCTTGGTTTTCCTCTGCTCTAACTTCACTTTTCTTGGTTTTCCATTGCTCTAACCCTCTTTTCTTGGTTTTCCTCCACTCTAATCCCGCTTTTCTTGGTTTTTCTCCGCTCTAACCCCGCTTTTCTTGGTTTTCCTTTGCTCTAACCCCGCTTTTCTTGGTTTTCCTCCCTTCTATCCCCGCTTTTCTTGGTTTTTCTCCGCTCTAACCCTGTTTCTCGTGGTTTTCCTCCGCTCTAACCCCGCTTTTCTTGGTTTTCCTTTGCTCTAACCCCGCTTTTCTTGGTTTTCCTCCGCACTAACCCCTCTTTTGTTGGTTTTCCTCTGCAGTTACCCCGCTTTTCTTGGTTTTTCTCCGCTCTAACCCCGCTTTTCATGGTTTTTCTCCACTCTAACCATGCTTTTCTCGGATTTCTGCTGCTCTAACCCCGCTTTTCTTCGTTTTCTTCCTCTCTAACTTCTTTTTCTTGGTTTTCCTCCGCTCTAACCCCGCTTTTCTTGGTTTTCCTCCGCACTTATTCCACTTTTCTTGGTTTTCCTCCGCTCTAACTTCGCTTTTCTTGGTTTTCCTCCGCTCTAACCCCGCTTTTCTTGGTTTTCATTTGCTCTAACCCTGCTTTTCTTGGTTTTCCTCCGCTCTAACTTCGCTTTTCTTGGTTTTCCTCCTTTCTAACCCCTCTTTTCTTGGTTTTTTTCCGCTCTAACCCCGCTTTTCTTGGTTTTCCTCCGCACTTATTCCGATTTTCTTGGTTTTCCTCTGCTCTAACCTTACTTTTCATGCTTTTCCTCCGCTCTAACCCCGATTTTCTTGGTTTTCCTCCGCTCTTACCCCGCTTTTCTTGGTTTTCCTCCGCTCTTACCCCGCTTTTCTTGGTTTTCCTCCGCTCTAACCCCGCTTTTCTTGGTTTTCCTCCGCTCTAACCCTGCTTTTCTTGGTTTTCATTTGCTCTAACCCTGCTTTTCTTGGTTTTCCTCCGCTCTAACCCCGCTTTTCTTGGTTTTCCTCCTTTCTAACCCCTCTTTTCTTGGTTTTCCTTCGCTCTATCTCAGCTTTTCTTGGTTTTCCACCGCTCTAACCCTGCTTTTATTGGTTTTCCTCCGCACTTATTCCGCTTTTCTTGGTTTTCCTCAGCTCTAACCTTACTTTTCATGCTTTTCCGCCGCTCTAACCCCGATTTTCTTGGTTTTCCTCCGCTCTTACCCCGCTTTTCTTGGTTTTCCTCCGCTCTAACCAAGCTTTTCTTGGTTTTCCTTTGCTCTAACCCTGCTTTTCTTGTTTTTTCTCTGCTCTAACCCCGCTTTTCTTGGTTTTCCTCCCTTCTATCCCCGCTTTTCTTGGTTTTCCTCCGTTCTAACCCCTCTTTTCTTGGTTTTCCTCTGCTCTAACTTCACTTTTCTTGGTTTTCCATTGCTCTAACCCTCTTTTCTTGGTTTTCCTCCACTCTAATCCCGCTTTTCTTGGTTTTCCTCCGCTCTAACCCCGCTTTTCTTGGTTTTCCTTTGCTCTAACCCCGCTTTTCTTGGTTTTCCTCCCTTCTATCCCCGCTTTTCTTGGTTTTTCTCCGCTCTAACCCTGTTTCTCGTGGTTTTCCTCCGCTCTAACCCCGCTTTTCTTGGTTTTCCTTTGCTCTAACCCCGCTTTTCTTGGTTTTCCTCCGCACTAACCCCTCTTTTGTTGGTTTTCCTCTGCAGTTACCCCGCTTTTCTTGGTTTTTCTCCGCTCTAACCCCACTTTTCATGGTTTTTCTCCACTCTAACCATGCTTTTCTCGGATTTCTGCTGCTCTAACTGCGCTTTTCTTCGTTTTCTTCCTCTCTAACTTCTTTTTCTTGGTTTTCCTCCGCTCTAACCCCGCTTTTCTTGGTTATCCTCCGCACTTATTCCACTTTTCTTGGTTTTCCTCCACTCTAACTTCGCTTTTCTTGGTTTTCCTCCGCTCTAACCCCGCTTTTCTTGGTTTTCATTTGCTCTAACCCTGCTTTTCTTGGTTTTCCTCCGCTCTAACTTCGCTTTTCTTGGTTTTCCTCCTTTCTAACCCCTCTTTTCTTGGTTTTTCTCCGCTCTAACCCCGCTTTTCTTGGTTTTCCTCCGCACTTATTCCGCTTTTCTTGGTTTTCCTCTGCTCTAACCTTACTTTTCATGCTTTTCCTCCGCTCTAACCCCGATTTTCTTGGTTTTCCTCCGCTCTTACCCCGCTTTTCTTGGTTTTCCTCCGCTCTTACCCCGCTTTTATTGGTTTTCCTCCGCTCTAACCAAGCTTTTCTTGGTTTTCCTTTGCTCTAACCCTGCTTTTCTTGTTTTTTCTCTGCTCTAACCCCGCTTTTCTTGGTTTTCCTCCCTTCTATCCCCGCTTTTCTTGGTTTTCCTCCGTTCTAACCCCACTTTTCTTGGTTTTCCTCTGCTCTAACTTCAGTTTTCTTGGTTTTCCATTGCTCTAACCCCGCTTTTCTTGGTTTTCCTCCACTCTAATCCCGCTTTTCTTGGTTTTTCTCCGCTCTAACCCACCTTTTCATTGTTTTCCTTTGCTCTAACCCCGCTTTCCTTGGTTTTCCTCCCTTCTATCCCCGCTTTTCTTGGTTTTTCTCCGCTCTAACCCTGTTTCTCGTGGTTTTCCTCCGCTCTAACACCGCTTTTCTTGTTTTTCCTTTGCTCTAACCCCGCTTTTCTTGGTTTTCCTCCGCACTAACCCCTCTTCTGTTGGTTTTCCTCTGCAGTAACCCCGCTTTTCTTGGTTTTTCTCCGCTCTAACCCCGCTTTTCATGGTTTTTCTCCACTCTAACCATGCTTTTCTCGGATTTCTGCTGCTCTAACCGCGCTTTTCTTCGTTTTCTTCCTCTCTAATTTCTTTTTCTTGGTTTTCCTCCGCTCTAACCCCGCTTTTCTTGGTTATCCTCCGCACTTATTCCACTTTTCTTGGTTTTCCTCCGCTCTAACCCCGCTTTTCTTGGTTTTCCTCCGCTCTAACCCCGCTTTTCTTGGTTTTCATTTGCTCTAACCCTGCTTTTCTTGGTTTTCCTCCGCTCTAACCCCGCTTTTCTTGGTTTTCCTCCTTTCTAACCCCTCTTTTCTTGGTTTTCCTTCGCTCTATCTCAGCTTTTCTTGGTTTTCCACCGCTCTAACCCCGCTTTTCTTGGTTTTCCTCCGCACTTATTCCGCTTTTCTTGGTTTTCCTCAGCTCTAACCTTACTTTTCATGCTTTTCCGCCGCTCTAACCCCGATTTTCTTGGTTTTCCTCCGCTCTTACCCCGCTTTTCTTGCTTTTCCTCCGCTCTAACCAAGCTTTTCTTGGTTTTCCTTTGCTCTAACCCTGGTTTTCTTGTTTTTTCTCTGCTCTAACCCCGCTTTTCTTGGTTTTCCTCCCTTCTATCCCCGCTTTTCTTGGTTTTCCTCCGTTCTAACCCCTCTTTTCTTGGTTTTCCTCTGCTCTAACTTCACTTTTCTTGGTTTTCCATTGCTCTAACCCTCTTTTCTTGGTTTTCCTCCACTCTAATCCCGCTTTTCTTGGTTTTTCTCCGCTCTAACCCACCTTTTCATCGTTTTCCTTTGCTCTAACCCCACTTTTCTTGGTTTTCCTCCCTTCTATCCCCGCTTTTCTTGGTTTTTCTCCGCTCTAACCCTGTTTCTCGTGGTTTTCCTCCGCTCTAACCCCGCTTTTCTTGGTTTTCCTTTGCTCTAAACCCGCTTTTCTTGGTTTTCCTCCGCACTAACCCCTCTTTTGTTGGTTTTCCTCTGCAGTTACCCCGCTTTTCTTGGTTTTTCTCCGCTCTAACCCCGCTTTTCATGGTTTTTCTCCACTCTAACCATGCTTTTCTCGGATTTTTGCTGCTCTAACCCCGCTTTTCTTCGTTTTCTTCCTCTCTAACTTCGCTTTTCTTGGTTTTCCTCCGCTCTAACCCCGCTTTTCTTGGTTTTCATTTGCTCTAACCCTGCTTTTCTTGGTTTTCCTCCGCTCTAACTTCGCTTTTCTTGGTTTTCCTCCTTTCTAACCCCTCTTTTCTTGGTTTTTCTCCGCTCTAACCTTGCTTTTCTTGGTTTTCCTCCGCACTTATTCCGCTTTTCTTGGTTTTCCTCTGCTCTAACCTTACTTTTCATGCTTTTCCTCCGCTCTAACCCCGATTTTCTTGGTTTTCCTCCGCTCTTACCCCGCTTTTCTTGGTTTTCCTCCGCTCTTACCCCGCTTTTATTGGTTTTCCTCCGCTCTAACCAAGCTTTTCTTGGTTTTCCTTTGCTCTAACCCTGCTTTTCTTGTTTTTTCTCTGCTCTAACTCCGCTTTTCTTGGTTTTCCTCTCTTCTATCCCCGCTTTTCTTGGTTTTCCTCCGTTCTAACCCCACTTTTCTTGGTTTTCCTCTGCTCTAACTTCAGTTTTCTTGGTTTTCCATTGCTCTAACCCCGCTTTTCTTGGTTTTCCTCCACTCTAATCCCGCTTTTCTTGGTTTTTCTCCGCTCTAACCCACCTTTTCATTGTTTTCCTTTGCTCTAACCCCGCTTTCCTTGGTTTTCCTCCCTTCTATCCCCGCTTTTCTTGGTTTTTCTCCACTCTAACCCTGTTTCTCGTGGTTTTCCTCCGCTCTAACACCGCTTTTCTTGTTTTTCCTTTGCTCTAACCCCGCTTTTCTTGGTTTTCCTCCGCACTAACCCCTCTTCTGTTGGTTTTCCTCTGCAGTAACCCCGCTTTTCTTGGTTTTTCTCCGCTCTAACCCCGCTTTTCATGGTTTTTCTCCACTCTAACCATGCTTTTCTCGGATTTCTGCTGCTCTAACCGCGCTTTTCTTCGTTTTCTTCCTCTCTAATTTCTTTTTCTTGGTTTTCCTCCGCTCTAACCCCGCTTTTCTTGGTTATCCTCCGCACTTATTCCACTTTTCTTGGTTTTCCTCCGCTCTAACCCCGCTTTTCTTGGTTTTCCTCCGCTCTAACCCCGCTTTTCTTGGTTTTCATTTGCTCTAACCCTGCTTTTCTTGGTTTTCCTCCGCTCTAACCCCGCTTTTCTTGGTTTTCCTCCTTTCTAACCCCTCTTTTCTTGGTTTTCCTTCGCTCTATCTCAGCTTTTCTTGGTTTTCCACCGCTCTAACCCCGCTTTTCTTGGTTTTCCTCCGCACTTATTCCGCTTTTCTTGGTTTTCCTCAGCTCTAACCTTACTTTTCATGCTTTTCCGCCGCTCTAACCCCGATTTTCTTGGTTTTCCTCCGCTCTTACCCCGCTTTTCTTGGTTTTCCTCCGCTCTAACCAAGCTTTTCTTGGTTTTCCTTTGCTCTAACCCTGCTTTTCTTGTTTTTTCTCTGCTCTAACCCCGCTTTTCTTGGTTTTCCTCCCTTCTATCCCCGCTTTTCTTGGTTTTCCTCCGTTCTAACCCCTCTTTTCTTGGTTTTCCTCTGCTCTAACTTCACTTTTCTTGGTTTTCCATTGCTCTAACCCTCTTTTCTTGGTTTTCCTCCACTCTAATCCCGCTTTTCTTGGTTTTTCTCCGCTCTAACCCACCTTTTCATCGTTTTCCTTTGCTCTAACCCCGCTTTTCTTGGTTTTCCTCCCTTCTATCCCCGCTTTTCTTGGTTTTTCTCCGCTCTAACCCTGTTTCTCGTGGTTTTCCTCCGCTCTAACCCCGCTTTTCTTGGTTTTCCTTTGCTATAAACCCGCTTTTCTTGGTTTTCCTCCGCACTAACCCCTCTTTTGTTGGTTTTCCTCTGCAGTTACCCCGCTTTTCTTGGTTTTTCTCCGCTCTAACCCCGCTTTTCATGGTTTTTCTCCACTCTAACCATGCTTTTCTCGGATTTCTGCTGCTCTAACCCCGCTTTTCTTCGTTTTCTTCCTCTCTAACTTCTTTTTCTTGGTTTTCCTCCGCTCTAACCCCGCTTTTCTTGGTTATCCTCCGCAATTATTCCACTTTTCTTGGTTTTCCTCCGCTCTAACTTCGCTTTTGTTGGTTTTCCTCCGCTCTAACCCCGCTTTTCTTGGTTTTCATTTGCTCTAACCCTGCTTTTCTTGGTTTTCCTCAGCTCTAACCCCGCCTTTCTTGGTTTTCCTCCTTTCTTACCCCTCTTTTCTTGGTTTTTCTCCGCTCTAACCCCGCTTTTCTTGGTTTTCCTCCGCACTTATTCCGCTTTTCTTGGTTTTCCTCAGCTCTAACCTTACTTTTCATGCTTTTCCTCCGCTCTAACCCCGATTTTCTTGGTTTTCCTCTGCTCTTACCCCGCTTTTCTTGGTTTTCTTCCGCTCTTACCCCGCTTTTCTTGGTTTTCCTCCGCTCTAACCATGCTTTTCTTGGTTTTCCTTTGCTCTAACCCTGCTTTTCTTGTTTTTTCTCTGCTCTAACCCCGCTTTTCTTGGTTTTCCTCCCTTCTATCCCCGCTTTTCTTGGTTTTCCTCCGTTCTAACACCTCTTTTCTTGGTTTTCCTCTGCTCTAACTTCACTTTTCTTGGTTTTCCATTGCTCTAACCCCGCTTTTCTTGGTTTTCCTCCACTCTAATCCCGCTTTTCTTGGTTTTCCTCCGCTCTAACCCACCTTTTCATCGTTTTTCTTTGCTGTAACCCCGCTTTCCTTAGTTTTCCTCCCTTCTATCCCCGCTTTTCTTGGTTTTTCTCCGCTCTTACCCTGTTTCTCGTGGTTTTCATCCGCTCTAACACCGCTTTTCCTGTTTTTCCATTGCTCTAACCCCGCTTTTCTTGGTTTTCCTCCGCACTAACCCCACTTTTGTTGGTTTTCCTCTGCAGTAACCCCGCTTTTCTTGGTTTTTCTCCGCTCTAACCCCGCTTTTCATGGTTTTTCTCCACTCTAACCATGCTTTTCTCGGATTTCTGCTGCTCTAACCGCGCTTTTCTTCGTTTTCTTCCTCTCTAACTTCTTTTTCTTGGTTTTCCTCCGCTCTAACCCCGCTTTTCTTGGTTATCATCCGCACTTATTCCACTTTTCTTGGTTTTCCTCCGCTCTAACTTCGCTTTTCTTGGTTTTCCTCCTTTCTATCCCCGCTTTTCTTGGTTTTTCTGCGCTCTAACCCCGCTTTTCTTGGATTTTCTCCTCTCTAACCCCGTTTTTCATGGTTTTCCTCCGCTCTAACATAGCTTTTCTTGGTTTTCCTTTGCTCTAACCCCGCTTTTCTTGGTTTTCCGCTGCACTAACCCCTCTTTCCTTGGTTTTCCTCCGCACTGACCCCGCTTTTCTTGGTTTTTCTCCACTCTAACCATGCTTTTCTCGGATTTCTGCTTCTCTAGCCGCGCTTTTCTTCGTTTTCTTTCTCTCTTAATTCTTTTTCTTGGTTTTCCTCCGATCCAACCCCGCTTTTCTTGGTTTTCCTCCGTACTTATTCTGCTTTTCTTGGTTTTCCTCCGCTCAAACTTCGCTTTTCTTGGTTATCTTCCGCTCTATCCCCAATTTACTTGGTTTTTCTCCAATCTAACCCCGCTTTTCTTGGTTTTCCTCCGCTCTAACCCCGCTTTTCATGGTTTTCCTCCGCTCTAACCCCGCTTTTCTTGGTTTTCCTTTGCACTATCTTCGCTTGTCTTGGTTTTCCTTTGCTCTAACCCTGCTTTTCTTGGTTTTTCTCCACTCTAACCCAGCTTTTCATGGTTTTTCTCCACTCTAACCATGCTTTTCTCATATTTCTGCTGCTCTAACCGTGCTTTTCTTCGTTTTCTTCCTCTATTTTTTTTTTCTTGGTTTTCCTCCGCTCTAACCTAGTTTTTCTTGGTTATCCTCCGCTCTAACCCCGCTTTTCTTGGTTTTCATCCGCTCTAACCCCGCTTTTCTTGGTTTTCCTCCTCTCTAACCCCGCTTTTCTTGGTTTTCATCCGCTCTGACTTCACTTTTCTTGGTTTTCCATTGCTCTAACCCCGCTTCTCTTTGTTTTCCACCGCTCTAATCCCTCTTTTTTTGGTTTTTTTCAGCTCTAACCCAGCTTTTCATCGTTTTTCTCCACTCTAACCATGCTTTTCTCGGATTTCTGCTGCTCTAACACGCTTTTCTTCGTTTTCTTCCGTTCTAACTCTGCTTTACTTGGTTTTCCTCCGCTCTAACCCCGCTTTTCTTGGTTTTCCTCTGCTATAACCCCGTTTTTCTTGGATTTCCTACGCTCTAACCCAGTTTTCTTGGTTTTCCTCCGCTCTAACTTCGCTTTTCTTGGTTTTCCTTTGCTCTAATTCTGCTTTTCATGGTTTTCCTCCGCTCTAACCCCACTTTTCTTGGTTTTCCTCCTTTCTAACCCCGATATTCTTGGTTTTCCTCCACTCTAATTCCACTTTTTTTGGTTTTCCTCCGCTCTAACCCCGCTTTTCTTGGTTTTCATCCGCTCTAACCCCGCTTTTCTTGGTTTTCCTTAGCTCTAACCCCGCTTTTAGTGGTTTTCCTCCGCTCTAACTTCACTTTTCTTTGTTTTCCATTGCTCTAACCCCGCTTTTCTTGGTTTTCCTCCGCTCTAACCCCGCTTTTCATGGTTTTCCTCCGCTCTAACCCCGCTTTTCTTGGTTTTCCTTTGCACTATCTTCGCTTGTCTTGGTTTTCCTTTGCTCTAACCCTGCTTTTCTTGGTTTTTCTCCACTCTAACCCAGCTTTTCATGGTTTTTCTCCACTCTAACCATGCTTTTCTCATATTTCTGCTGCTCTAACCGTGCTTTTCTTCGTTTTCTTCCTCTAATTTTTTTTTCTTGGTTTTCCTCCGCTCTAACCTAGTTTTTCTTGGTTATCCTCCGCTCTAACCCCGCTTTTCTTGGTTTTCATCCGCTCTAACCCCGCTTTTCTTGGTTTTCCTCCTCTCTAACCCCGCTTTTCTTGGTTTTCATCCGCTCTAACTTCACTTTTCTTGGTTTTCCATTGCTCTAACCCCGCTTTTCTTTGTTTTCCACCGCTCTAATCCCTCTTTTTTTGGTTTTTCTCAGCTCTAACCCAGCTTTTCATCGTTTTTCTCCACTCTAACCATGCTTTTCTCGGATTTCTGCTGCTCTAACACGCTTTTCTTCGTTTTCTTCCGTTCTAACTCTGCTTTACTTGGTTTTCCTCCGCTCTAACCCCGCTTTTCTTGGTTTTCCTCTGCTATAACCCCGTTTTTCTTGGATTTCCTACGCTCTAAACCAGTTTTCTTGGTTTTCCTCCGCTCTAACTTCGCTTTTCTTGGTTTTCCTTTGCTCTAACCCTGCTTTTCTTGGTTATCCTCCGCTCTAACCCCACTTTTCTTGGTTTTCCTCCTTTCTAACCCCGATATTCTTGGTTTTCCTCCGCTCTAATTCCACTTTTTTTGGTTTTCCTCCGCTCTAACCCCGCTTTTCTTGGTTTTCATTTGCTCTAACCCTGATTTTCTTGGTTTTCCTCCGCTCTAACCCCGCTTTTCTTGGTTTTCCTCTTTTCTAACCCCTCTTTTCTTGGTTTTTCTCCGCTCCAACCCCGCTTTTCTTGGTTTTCCTCCGCACTTATTCCGCTTTTCTTGGTTTTCCTCAGCTCTAACCCCACTTTTCATGCTTTTCCTCCGCTCTAACCCCGATTTTCTTGGTTTTCCTCTGCTCTAACCCCGCTTTTCTTGGTTTTCCTCCGCTCCAACCCCGCTTTTCATGGTTTTCCTCCGCTCTAACCCCGCTTTTCTTGGTTTTCCTTTGCACTATCTTCGCTTGTCTTGGTTTTCCTTTGCTCTAACCCCGCTTTTCTTGGTTTTTCTCCGCTCTAACCCCGCTTTTCATGGTTTTTCTCCACTCTAACCATGCTTTTCTCGGATTTCTGCTGCTCTAACCGCGCTTTTCTTCGTTTTCTTCCTCTCTAACTTCTTTTTCTTGGTTTTCCTCCGCTCTAACCCCGCTTTTCTTGGTTTTCCTCCGCTCTAACCCCGCTTTTCTTGGTTTTCATTTGCTCTAACCCTGCTTTTCTTGGTTTTCCTCCGCTCTAACCCCGCTTTTCTTGGTTTTCCTCCGCACTCATTCCGCTTTTCTTGGTTTTCCTCAGCTCTAACCTTACTTTTCATGCTTTTCCTCCACTCTAACCCCGATTTTCTTGGTTTTCCTCCGCTCTTACCCCGCTTTTCTTGGTTTTCCTTTGCTCTAACCAAGCTTTTCTTGGTTTTCCTTTGCTCTAACCCTGCTTTTCTTGTTTTTTCTCTGCTCTAACCCCGCTTTTCTTGGTTTTCCTCCCTTCTATTCCCGCTTTTCTTGGTTTTCCTTTGTTCTAACCCCTCTTTTCTTGGTTTTCCTCTGCTCTAACTTCACTGTTAATCGTTTTCCTTTGCTCTATCCCCGCTTTTCTTGGTTTTCCTCCCTTCTATCCCCGCTTTTCTTGGTTTTTCTCCGCTCTAACCCTGTTTCTCGTGGTTGTCCTCCACTCTAACACCGCTTTTCTTGTTTTTCCTTTGCTCTAACCCCGCTTTTCTTGGTTTTCCTCCGCACTAACCCCTCTTTTGTTGGTTTTCCTCTGCAGTTACCCCGCTTTTCTTGGTTTTTCTCCGCTCTAACCCCGCTTTTCATGGTTTTTCTCCACTCTAACCATGCTTTTCTCGGATTTCTGCTGCTCTAACCCCGCTTTTCTTCGTTTTCTTCCTCTCTAACTTCTTTTTCTTGGTTTTCCTCCGCTCTAACCCCGCTTTTCTTGGTTATCCTCCGCACTTATTCCACTTTTCTTGGTTTTCCTCCGCTCTAACTTCGCTTTTCTTGGTTTTCCTCCGCTCTAACCCCGCTTTTCTTGGTTTTCATTTGCTCTAACCCTGATTTTCTTGGTTTTCCTCCGCTCTAACCCCGCTTTTCTTGGTTTTCCTCCTTTCTAACCCCTCTTTTCTTGGTTTTTCTCCACTCTAACCCCGCTTTTCTTGGTTTTCCTCCGCACTTATTCCGCTTTTCTTGGTTTTCCATTGCTCTAAACCCGCTTTTCTTGCTTTTCCTCCGCTCTAACCCCGATTTTCTTGGTTTTCCTCTGCTCTAACCCCGCTTTTCTTGGTTTTCCTCCGCTCTAACCCCGCTTTTCATGGTTTTCCTCCGCTCTAACCCCGCTTTTCTTGGTTTTCCTTTGCACTATCTTCGCTTGTCTTGGTTTTCCTTTGCTCTAACCCTGCTTTTCTTGCTTTTTCTCCACTCTAACCCAGCTTTTCATGGTTTTTCTCCACTCTAACCATGCTTTTCTCATATTTCTGCTGCTCTAACCGTGCTTTTCTTCGTTTTCTTCCTCTAATTTTTTTTTCTTGGTTTTCCTCCGCTCTAACCTAGTTTTTCTTGGTTATCCTCCGCTCTAACCCCGCTTTTCTTGGTTTTCATCCGCTCTAACCCCGCTTTTCTTGGTTTTCCTCCTCTCTAACCCCGCTTTTCTTGGTTTTCATCCGCTCTAACTTCACTTTTCTTGGTTTTCCATTGCTCTAACCCCGCTTTTCTTTGTTTTCCACCGCTCTAATCCCTCTTTTTTTGGTTTTTCTCAGCTCTAACCCAGCTTTTCATCGTTTTTCTCCACTCTAACCATGCTTTTCTCGGATTTCTGCTGCTCTAACACGCTTTTCTTCGTTTTCTTCCGTTCTAATTCTGCTTTACTTGGTTTTCCTCCGCTCTAACCCCGCTTTTCTTGGTTTTCCTCTGCTATAACCCCGTTTTTCTTGGATTTCCTACGCTCTAACCCAGTTTTCTTGGTTTTCCTCCGCTCTAACTTCGCTTTTCTTGGTTTTCCTTTGCTCTAACCCTGCTTTTCTTGGTTATCCTCCGCTCTAACCCCACTTTTCTTGGTTTTCCTCCTTTCTAACCCCGATATTCTTGGTTTTCCTCCGCTCTAATTCCACTTTTTTTGGTTTTCCTCCGCTCTAACCCCGCTTTTCTTGGTTTTCATCCGCACTAACCCCGCTTTTCTTGGTTTTCCTTAGCTCTAACCCCGCTTTTCTTGGTTTTCCTCCGCTCTAACTTCACTTTTCTTTGTTTTCCATTGCTCTAACCCCGCTTTTCTTGGTTTTCCTCCGCTCTAATCCCGCTTTTCATGGTTTTTCTCCGCTCTAACCCAGCTTTTCATCGTTTTTCTCTACTCTAGCCATGTTTTTCTTGGATTTCTGCTGCTCTAACCACGCTTTTCTTCGTTTTCTTCCGTTCTAACTCTGCTTTACTTGGTTTTCCTCCGCTCTAACCCCGCTTTTCTTGGTTTTCCTCCGCTCTAACCCTGCTTTTCTTGGTTTTCCTCCACTATAACCTTGCTTTTCTTGGTTTTCCTACGCTCTAATCCCGCTTTTCTTGGTTTTTCTCCGCTCTAACCCAGCTTTTCATCGTTTTTCTCCACTCTAGCCATGCTTTTCTCGGATTTCTGCTTCTCTAACCACAATTTTCTTCGTTTTCTTCCGTTCTAACTCTGCTTTACTTGGTTTTCATCCGCTCTAACCCCACTTTTCTTGGTTTTCCTCCGCTCTAACCCCGCTTTTCTTGGTTATCCTCCGCTATAACCCCGCTTTTCTTGGTTTTCCTACGCTCTAACCTAGCTTTTCTTGGTTTTCCTCCACTCTAACCCCGCTTTTCTTGGTTTTCATTTGCTCTAACCCTGCTTTTCTTGCTTTTCTTCCGCTCTAACCCCGCTTTTATTGGTTTTCCTCCTTTCTAACCCCTCTTTTCTTGGTTTTCCTCCGCTCTATCTCAGCTTTTCTTGGTTTTCCACCGCTCTAACCCCGCTTTTCTTGGTTTTCCTCCGCACTTATTCCGCTTTTCTTGGTTTTCCTCAGCTCTAACCTTACTTTTCATGCTTTTCCTCCGCTCTTACCCCGCTTTTCTTGGTTTTCCTCCGCTCTAACCAAGCTTTTCTTGGTTTTCCTTTGCTCTAACCCTGCTTTTCTTGTTTTTTCTCTGCTCTAACCCCGCTTTTCTTGGTTTTCCTCCCTTCTATCCCCGCTTTTCTTGGTTTTCCTTTGTTCTAACCCCTCTTTTATTGGTTTTCCTCTGCTCTAACTTCACTTTTAATCGTTTTCCTTTGCTCTATCCCCGCTTTTCTTGGTTTTCCTCCCTTCTATCCCCGCTTTTCTTGGTTTTTCTCCGCTCTAACCCTGTTTCTCGTGGTTGTCCTCCACTCTAACACCGCTTTTCTTGTTTTTCCTTTGCTCTAATCCCGCTTTTCTTGGTTTTCCTCCGCACTAACCCCTCTTTTCTTGGTTTTCCTCTGCAGTAACCCCGCTTTTCTTGGTTTTTCTCCGCTCTAACCACGCTTTTCAAGGTTTTTCGCCACTCTAACCATGCTTTTCTCGGATTTCTGCTGCTCTAACCGCGCTTTTCTTCGTTTTCTTCCTCTCTAACTTCTTTTTCTTGGTTTTCCTCCGCTCTAACCCCGCTTTTCTTGGTTATCCTCCGCACTTATTCCACTTTTCTTGGTTTTCCTCCGCTCTAACTTCGCTTTTCTTGGATTTCCTCCGATCTAACCCCGCTTTTCTTGGTTTTCATTTCCTCTAACCCTGCTTTTCTTGGTTTTCCTCCACTCTAACCCCGCTTTTCTTGGTTTTCCTCCTTTCTAACCCCTCTTTTCTTGGTTTTCCTCCGCTCTATCTCAGCTTTTCTTGGTTTTCCTCCGCTCTAACCCCGCTTTTCTTGGTTTTCCTCCGCACTTATTCCGCTTTTCTTGGTTTTCCTCAGCTCTAACTTTACTTTTCTTGCTTTTCCTCCGCTCTAACCCCGATTTTCTTGGTTTTCCTCCGCTCTTACCCCGCTTTTCTTGGTTTTCCTCCGCTCTAACCAAGCTTTTCTTGGTTTTCCTTTGCTCTAACCCTGCTTTTCTTGGTTTTTCTCTGCTCTAACCCCGCTTTTCTTGGTTTTCCTCCCTTCTATCCCCGCTTTTCTTGGTTTTCCTCCGTTCTAACCCCTCTTTTCATGGTTTTCCTCTGATCTAACTTCACTTTTCTTGGTTTTCCATTGCTCTAACCCCGCTTTTCTTGGTTTTCCTCCACTCTAATTCCGCTTTTCTTGGTTTTTCTCCGCTCTAACCCCGCTTTTCTTGGTTTTCCTTTGCTCTAACCCCGCTTTTCTTGGTTTTCCTCCCTTCTATCCCCGCTTTTCTTGGTTTTTCTCCGCTCTAACCCTGTTTCTCGTGGTTTTCTTCCGCTCTAACACCGCTTTTCTTGTTTTTCCTTTGCTCTAACCCCACTTTTCTTGGTTTTCCTCCGCACTAACCCCTCTTTTCTTGGTTTTCCTCTGCAGTTACCCCGCTTTTCTTGGTTTTTCTCCGCTCTAACCCCGCTTTTCATGGTTTTTCTCCACTCTAACCATGCTTTTCTCGGATTTCTGCTTCTCTAACCGCGCTTTTCTTCGTTTTCTTCCTCTCTAACTTCTTTTTCTTGGTTTTCCACCGCTCTAACTTCGCTTTTCTTGGTTTTCCTCCGCTCTAACCCCGCTTTTCTTGGTTTTCCTTCGCTCTAACCCCGGTTTTCTTGGTTTTCCTCCGCTCTAACCCCGCTTTTCTTGGTTTTCCTTCATTCTAACCCCTCTTGTCTTGGTTTTCCTCCCTTCTATCCCCGCTTTTCTTGGTTTTTCTGCGCTCTAACCCCGCTTTTCTTGGATTTTCTCCTCTCTAACCCCGTTTTTCTTGGTTTTCCTCCGCTCTAACATAGCTTTTCTTGGTTTTCCTTTGCTCTAACCCCGCTTTTCTTGGTTTTCCTCTGCACTAACTCCTCTTTTCTTGGTTTTCCTCCGCACTAACCCCGCTTTTCTTGGTTTTTCTCACTCTAACCATGCTTTTCTCGGATTTCTGCTGCTCTAGTCGCGCTTTTCTTCGTTTTCTTCCTCTCTAAATTCTTTTTCATGGT
This sequence comes from Coturnix japonica, assembly GCF_054131305.1. Lineage (NCBI taxonomy): Eukaryota > Metazoa > Chordata > Aves > Galliformes > Phasianidae > Coturnix > Coturnix japonica. Next base: position 229,732 of record NC_140674.1, on the reverse strand, counting down.
TTTCCTCCTATCTAACCCCGCTTTTCTTGGTTTTCCTCCGTACTTATTCTGCTTTTCTTGGTTTTCCTCCGCTCTAAGTTCGCTTTTCTTGGTTTTCCTTTGCTCTAACCCTGCTTTTCTTGGTTTTTCTCCGCTCTAACCTAGCTTTTCTTGGTTTTTCTCCGCTCTAACCTAGCTTTTCTTGGTTTTCCTCCGCTCTATCACCGCTTTTAGTGGTTTTCCTACGCTCTATCACCACTTTTCTTGGTTTTCCTTCGCTCTATCACCGCTTTTCTTGGTTTTCCTCCGCTCTAACCCCACTTTTCTTGGTTTTCCTTTGCTCTAAACCTGCTTTTCTTGGTTTTTCTCCGCTCTAACCCGGATTTTCTTGGTTTTCCTACCTTCTATCCCCGCTTATCTTTGTTTTTTTCTGCTCAAACGCCGTTTCTCTTGGTTTTCCTCCGCACTAACCCCGCTTTTCTTGGTTTTCTCCACTCTAACCCAGCTTTTCATGGTTTTCCACCGCACTAACACCTCTTTTCTTGGTTTTCATTTGCACTAACCCCGCTTGTTTGGTTTTTCTCCATTCTAACCGTGCTCTTCATGGTTTTTCTCCACTCTAACCATGCTTTTCTCATATTTCTGCTGCTCTAACCGTGCTTTTCTTCGTTTTCTTCCTCTCTAACTACTTTTTCTTGGTTTACCTCCGCTCTAACCCCGCTTTTCTTGGTTTTCCTCAGCACTTATTCTGCTTTTCTTGGATTTCCTTCGCTCTAACTTTGCTTTTCTTGGTTTTCCTCCGCTCTAACCCCACTTTTCTTGGTTTTCCTCCCTTCTACCCCCGCTTTTCTTGGTTTTTCTCCGCTCTAAGCCCGCTTTTCTTGGTTTTCCTCCGCTCTAACACCGTTTTTCTTGGTTTTCCTTTGCTCTAACCCCGCTTTTCTTGGTTTTCCTCCGCTCTAACCCCGCTTTTCTTGGTTTTCCTCCGCTCTAACCCCGCTTTTCTTGGTTTTCCTCCACTCTAACCCAGCTTTTCTTGGTTTTTCTGCGCTCTAACCCCGCTTTTCTTGGTTTTCCTTCGCACTAACCCCTCTTCTGTTGGTTTTCCTCTGCAGTAACCCCGCTTTTCTTGGTTTTTCTCCGCTCTAACCCCGCTTTTCATGGTTTTTCTCCACTCTAACCATGCTTTTCTCGGATTTCTGCTGCTCTAGCCGCGCTTTTCTTCGTTTTCTTCCTCTCTAAATTCTTTTTCATGGTTTTCCTCCGATCTAACCCCGCTTTTCTTGGTTTTCCTCCGTACTTATTCTGCTTTTCATGGTTTTCCTTCGCTCTAACTTCGCTTTTCTTGGTTATCTTCCGCTCTATCCCCAATTTACTTGGTTTTCCTCCACTCTAACCCCGCTTTTCTTGGTTTTCCTCCGCTCTAACCTTGCTTTTCATGGTTTTCCTCCGCTCTAACCCCGCTTTTCTTGGTTTTCCTTTACTCTATCTTCGCTTGTCCTGGTTATCCTTTGCTCTAACCCTGCTTTTCTTGGTTTTTCTTTGCTCTAACCCCGCTTTTCTTGGTTTTCCTCCGCTCTATCACCGCTTTTAGTGGTTTTCCTCCCTTCTACCCCCGCTTTTCTTGGTTTTTCTCCACTCTAACCCCGCTTTTCTTGGTTTTCCTCCACTCTAACCCCGCTTTTCTTGGTTTTCCTCCGCTCTAACCCCGCTTTTCTTGGTTTTCCTTCATTCTAACCCCTCTTGTCTTGGTTTTCCTCCCTTCTATCCCCGCTTTTCTTGGTTTTTCTGCGCTCTAACCCCGCTTTTCTTGGATTTTCTACTCTCTAACCCCGTTTTTCTTGGTTTTCCTCCGCTCTAACATAGCTTTTCTTGGTTTTCCTTTGCTCTAACCCCGCTTTTCTTGGTTTTCCTCTGCACTAACTCCTCTTTTCTTGGTTTTCCTCCGCACTAACCCCGCTTTTCTTGGTTTTTCTCCACTCTAACCATGCTTTTCTCGGATTTCTGCTGCTCTAGCCGCGCTTTTCTTCGTTTTCTTCCTCTCTAAATTCTTTTTCATGGTTTTCCTCCGATCTAACCCCGCTTTTCTTGGTTTTCCTCTGTACTTATTCTGCTTTTCTTGGTTTTCCTCCGCTCTAAGTTCGCTTTTCTTGGTTATCTTCCGCTCTATCCCCAATTTACTTGGTTTTCCTCCACTCTAACCCCGCTTTTCTTGGTTTTCCTCCGCTCTAACCTTGCTTTTCATGGTTTTCCTCCGCTCTAACCCCGCTTTTCTTGGTTTTCCTTTGCTCTATCTTCGCTTGTCTTGGTTTTCCTTTGCTCTAACCCTGCTTTTCTTGGTTTTTCTTTGCTCTAACCCCGCTTTTCTTGGTTTTCCTTCGCTCTATCACCTCTTTTAGTGGTTTTCCTACGCTCTATCACCACTTTTCTCGGTTTTCCTCCGCTCTATCACCGCTTTTCTTGGTTTTCCTCCGCTCTAACCCCGCTTTTCTTGGTTTTCCTCCACTCTAACCCCGCTTTTCTTGGTTTTCCTCCGCTCTAACTTCGCTTTTCTTGGTTTTCCTTTGCTCTAACCCTGCTTTTCTTGGTTTTTCTCCGCTCTAACCCCGCTTTTCTTGGTTTTCCTCCAGTCTATCACCGCTTTTAGTGGTTTTCCTACGCTCTAACACCACTTTTCTTGGTTTTCCTCCGCTCTATCACCGCTTTTCTTGGTTTTCCTCTGCTCTAACCCCACTTTTCTAGAATTTCCTCCGCTCTAACTTCACTTTTGTTGGTTTTCCTCCTTTCTAACCCCGCTTTTCTTGGTTTTCCTCTGCACTAACCCCGCTTTTCTTGGTTTTCTCCACTCTAACCCAGCTTTTCATGATTTTTCTCCACTCTAACCATACTTTTCTCGGATTTCTGCTGCTCTAACCGAGCTTTTCTTCGTTTTCTTCCTCTCTAAATTCTTTTTCTTGGTTTTCCTCCGATCTAACCCCACTTTTCTTGGTTTTCCTCCGTACTTATTCTGCTATTCTTGTTTTTCCTCCGCTCTAACTTCGCTTTTCTTGGTTTTCCTCCACTCTAACCCCGCTTTACTTGGTGTTCCTCCGCTCTAACCCCGCTTTTCTTGGTTTTCCTCCACTCTAACCCCGCTTTACTTGGTGTTCCTCCGCTTTAACCCCGCATTTCTTGGTTTTCCTCCGCTCTAACCCCACTTTTCTTGGTTTTCCTATGCTCTAACAACGCTTTTCTTGGTTTTCCTCCGCTCTAACCCCGCTTTTTTTGGTTTTCCTCCGCTCTATCTTCGCTTTTCTTGGTTTTCCTTTGCTCTAACCCTGCTTTTCTTGGTTTTTCTCCGCTCTAACCTAGCTTTTCTTGGTTTTCCTCAGATCTATCACCGCTTTTAGTGGTTTTGCTACGCTCTATCACCACTTTTCTTGGTTTTCCTTTGCTCTATCACCGCTTTTCTTGGTTTTCCTTTGCTCTAACCCCGCTTTTCTTGGTTTTCCTTTGCTCTAAACCTGCTTTTCTTGGTTTTTCTCCGCTCTAACCCGGATTTTCTTGGTTTTCCTACCTTCTATCCCCGCTTATCTTTGTTTTTTTCTGCTCAAACGCCGTTTCTCTTGGGTTTCCTCCGCACTAACCCCGCTTTTCTTGGTTTTCTCCACTCTAACCCAGCTTTTCATGGTTTTCCACCGCACTAACACCTCTTTTCTTGGTTTTCATTTGCACTAACCCCGCTTGTTTGGTTTTTCTCCATTCTAACCGTGCTCTTCATGGTTTTTCTCCACTCTAACCATGCTTTTCTCATATTTCTGCTGCTCTAACCGTGCTTTTCTTCGTTTTCTTCCTCTCTAACTACTTTTTCTTTGTTTACCTCCGCTCTAACCCCGCTTTTCTTGGTTTTCCTCAGCACTTATTCTGCTTTTCTTGGATTTCCTTCGCTCTAACTTTGCTTTTCTTGGTTTTCCTCCGCTCTAACCCCACTTTTCTTGGTTTTCCTCCCTTCTACCCCCGCTTTTCTTGGTTTTTCTCCGCTCTAAGCCCGCTTTTCTTGTTTTTCCTCCGCTCTACCACCGTTTTTCTTGGTTTTCCTTTGCTCTAACCCCGCTTTTCTTGGTTTTCCTCCGCTCTAACACCGCTTTTCTTGGTTTTCCTCCGCTCTAACCCCGCTTTTCTTGGTTTTCCTCCACTCTAACTCAGCTTTTCTTGGTTTTTCTGCGCTCTAACCCCGCTTTTCTTGGTTTTTCTCCACTCTAACCATGCTTTTCTCGGATTTCTGCTGCTCTAACCGCGCTTTTCTTCGTTTTCTTCCTCTCTAAATTCTTTTTCTTGGTTTTCCTCCGATCTAACCCCGCTTTTCTTGGTTTTCCTCCGTACTTATTCTGCTTTTCTTGGTTTTCCTCCGCTCTAACTTTGCTTTTCTTGGTTATCTTCCGCTCTATCCCCACTTTCCTTGGTTTTCCTCCGTTCTAACCCCGCTTTTCTTGGTTTTCCTCCGCTCTAACCCCGCTTTTCTTGGTTTTCCTCTGCTCTAACCCCGCTTTTCTTGGTTTTCCTTTGCTCTAAACCTGCTTTTCTTGGTTTTTCTCCGCTCTAAGCCGGATTTTCTTGGTTTTCCTACCTTCTATCCCCACTTATCTTTGTTTTTTTCTGCTCAAACACCGTTTCTCTTGGTTTTCCTCCGCACTAACCCCGCTTTTCTTGGTTTTCTCTACTCTAACCCAGCTTTTCATGGTTTTCCACCGCACTAACACCTCTTTTCTTGGTTTTCATTTGCACTAACCTTGCTTGTTTGGTTTTTCTCCATTCTAACCGTGCTCTTCATGGTTTTTCTCCACTCTAACCATGCTTTTCTCATATTTCTGCTGCTCTAACCGTGCTTTTCTTCGTTTTCTTCCTCTCTAACTACTTTTTCTTGGTTTACCTCCGCTCTAACCCCACTTTTCTTGGTTTTCCTCAGCACTTATTCTGCTTTTCTTGGATTTCCTTCGCTCTAACTTTGCTTTTCTTGGTTTTCCTCCGCTCTAACCCCACTTTTCTTGGTTTTCCTCCCTTCTACCCCCGCTTTTCTTGGTTTTTCTCCGCTCTAAGCCCGCTTTTCTTGTTTTTCCTCCGCTCTACCACCGTTTTTCTTGGTTTTCCTTTGCTCTAACCCCGCTTTTCTTGGTTTTCCTCCGCTCTAACACCGCTTTTCTTGGTTTTCCTCCGCTCTAACCCCGCTTTTCTTGGTTTTCCTCCACTCTAACCCAGATTTTCTTGGTTTTTCTGCGCTCTAACCCCGCTTTTCTTGGTTTTTCTCCACTCTAACCATGCTTTTCTCGGATTTCTGCTGCTCTAACCGCGCTTTTCTTCGTTTTCTTCCTCTCTAAATTCTTTTTCTTGGTTTTCCTCCGATCTAACCCCGCTTTTCTTGGTTTTCCTCCGTACTTATTCTGCTTTTCTTGGTTTTCCTCCGCTCTAACCCCGCTTTTCTTGGTTATCTTCCGCTCTATCCCCACTTTCCTTGGTTTTCCTCCATTCTAACCCCGCTTTTCTTGGTTTTCCTCCGCTCTAACCCCGCTTTTCATGGTTTTCCTCCGCTCTAACCCCGCTTTTCTTGGTTTTCCTTTGCTCTATCTTCGCTTTTCTTGGTTTTCCTTTGCTCTAACCCTGTTTTTCTTGGTTTTCCTCCGCTCTAACCCCGCTTTTCTAGGTTTTCCTCCGCTCTATCACCGCTTTTAGTGGTTTTCCTACGCTCTATAACCACTTTTCTTGGTTTTCCTCTGCTCTATCCCCGCTTTTCTTGGTTTTCCTTCGCTCTAACCCCGCTTTTCTTGGTTTCCCTCCGCTCTAACCCCGCTTTTCTTGGTTTTCCTCCGCTCTAACTTCGCTTTTCTTGGTTTTCCTTTGCTCTAACCCTGCTTTTCTTGGTTTTTCTCCGCTCTAACCCCGCTTTTCTTGCTTTTCCTCCACTCTATCACCGCTTTTCTTGGTTTTCCTCCGCTCTAACCCCACTTTTCTAGGATTTCATCCGCTCTAACTTCACTTTTGTTGGTTTTCCTCCTTTCTAACCCCGCTTTTCTTGGTTTTCTCCACTCTAACCCAGCTTTTCATGGTTTTTCTCCACTCTAACCATGCTTTTCTCGGATTTCTGCTGCTCTAACCGCGCTTTTCTTCGTTTTCTTCCTCTCTGAATTCTTTTTCTTGGTTTTCCTCCGCACTAACCCCGCTTTTCTTGGTTTTCCTCAGCACTTATTCTGCTTTTCTTGGTTTTCCTCCGCTGTAACTTCGCTTTTCTTGGTTTTCCTCCACTCTAACCCCGCTTTACTTGGTTTTCCTCCGCTCTAACCCCGCTTTTCTTGGTTTTCCTCTGCTCTAACCCCAGTTTTCTTGGTTTTCCTCCGCTCTAACCCCGCTTTTCTTGGTTTTCCTCCGTACTTATTCTGCTTTTCTTGGTTTTCCTCCGCTCTAACTTTGCTCTAACCCTGCTTTTCTTCTTTTTTCTCCGCTCTAACCCTTATTTTCTTGGTTTTCCTCCCTTCTATCCCCGTTTATCTTTGTTTTTCTCTGCTCCAACCCCGTTTCTCTTGGTTTTCCTTTGCTCTAACCCTGCTTTTCTTGGTTTTCCTTTGCTCTAACCCCGCTTTTCTTGGTTTTCCACCGCACTAACACCTCTTTTCTTGGTTTTCATTTGCACTAACCCCGCTTGTTTGGTTTTTCTCCATTCTAACCGTGCTTTTCATGGTTTTTCTCCACTCTAACCATGCTTTTCTCATATTTCTGCTGCTCTAACCGTGCTTTTCTTCGTTTTCTTCCTCTCTAACTTCTTTTTCTTGGTTTTCCTCCGCACTAACCCCGCTTTTCTTGGTTTTCCTCAGCACTTATTCCGCTTTTCCTGGATTTCCTCAGCTCTAACTTTGCTTTTCTTGGTTTTCCTCCGCTCTAACCCCACTTTTCTTGGTTTTCCTCCCTTCTATCCCCACTTATCTTGGTTTTTCTCCGCTCTAACCCCGCTTTTCTTGGTTTTCCTCCGCTCTAACCCCGTTTTTCTTGGTTTTCCTTTGCTTTAACCCCGCTTTTCTTGGTTTTCCTCCGCTCTAACCCCGCTTTTCTTGGTTTTCCTCCGCTCTAACCCCGCTTTTCTTGGTTTTCCTCCCTTCTATCCCCGCTTTTCTTGGTTTTTCTCCGCTCTAACCCCGTTTATCTTGGTTTTCCTCCGCTCTAAAATAGCTTTTCTTGGTTTTCCTTTGCTCTAACCCCGCTTTTCTTGGTTTTCCTCTGCACTAACCCCTCTTTTCTTGGTTTTCCTCCGCACTAACCCTGCTTTTCTTGGTTTTTCTCCACTCTAACCATGCTTTTCTCGGATTTCTGCTGCTCTAACCGCGCTTTTCTTCGTTTTCTTCCTCTCTAAATTCTTTTTCTTGGTTTTCCCCGATCTAACCCCGCTTTTCTTGGTTTTCCTCCGTACTTATTCTGCTTTTCTTTTTTTCCTCCGCTCTAACTTTGCTTTTCTTGGTTATCTTCCGCTCTATCCCCACTTTCCTTGGTTTTCCTCCGCTCTAACCCCGCTTTTCTTGGTTTTCCTCCGCCCTAACCCCGCTTTTCATGGTTTTCCTCTGCTCTAACCCCGCTTTTCTTGGTTTTCCTTTGCTCTATCTTCGCTTTTCTTGGTTTTCCTTTGCTCTAACCCTGCTTTTCTTGGTTTTCCTCCGCTCTAACCCCGCTTTTCTTGGTTTTCCTCCGCTCTATCACCGCTTTTAGTGGTTTTCCTACGCTCTATAACCACTTTTCTTGGTTTTCCTCTGCTCTATCACCGCTTTTCTTGGTTTTCCTTCGCTCTAACCCCGCTTTTCTTGTTTTCCCTCCACTCTAACCCCGCTTTTCTTGGTTTTCCTCCGCTCTAACTTCCCTTTTCTTGGTTTTCCTTTGCTCTAACCCTGCTTTTCTTGGTTTTTCTCCGCTCTAACCCCGCTTTTCTTGGTTTTCCTCCACTCTATCACCGCTTTTCTTGGTTTTCCTCCGCACTAACCCCGCTTTTCTTGGTTTTCTCCACTCTAACCCAGCTTTTCATGGTTTTTCTCCACTCTAACCATGCTTTTCTCGGATTTCTGCTGCTCTAACCGCGCTTTTCTTCGTTTTCTTCCTCTCTAAATTTTTTTCTTGGTTTTCCTCCGCACTAACCCCGCTTTTCTTGGTTTTTCTCCGCACTTATTCTGCTTTTCTTGGTTTTCCTCTGCTGTAACTTCGCTTTTCTTGGTTTTCCTTTGCTCTAACCCCGCTTTTCTTGGTTTTCCTCCACTCTAACCCAGCTTTTCTTGGTTTTTCTGCGCTCTAACCCCGCTTTTCTTGGTTTTTCTCCACTCTAACCATGCTTTTCTCGGATTTCTGCTGCTCTAACCGCGCTTTTCTTCGTTTTCTTCCTCTCTAAATTCTTTTTCTTGGTTTTCCTCCGATCTAACCCCGCTTTTCTTGGTTTTCCTCCGTACTTATTCTGCTTTTCTTGGTTTTCCTCCGCTCTAACTTTGCTTTTCTTGGTTATCTTCCGCTCTATCCCCACTTTTCTTGGTTTTCCTCCGTTCTAACCCCGCTTTTCTTGGTTTTCCTCCGCTCTAACCCCGCTTTTCATGGTTTTCCTCCGCTCTAACCCCGCTTTTCTTGGTTTTCCTTTGCTCTATCTTCGCTTTTCTTGGTTTTCCTTTGCTCTAACCCTGCTTTTCTTGGTTTTCCTCCGCTCTAACCCCGCTTTTCTTGGTTTTCCTCCGCTCTATCACCGCTTTTAGTGGTTTTCCTACGCTCTATAACCACTTTTCTTGGTTTTCCTCTGCTCTATCACCGCTTTTCTTGGTTTTCCTTCGCTCTAACCCCGCTTTTCTTGGTTTCCCTCCGCTCTAACCCCGCTTTTCTTGGTTTTCCTCCGCTCTATCACCACTTTTCTTGGTTTTCCTCCGCTCTAACCCCGCTTTTCTTGGTTTTCCTTTGCTCTAAACCTGCTTTTCTTGGTTTTTCTCCGCTCTAACCCGGATTTTCTTGGTTTTCCTACCTTCTATCCCTGCTTATCTTTGTTTTTTTCTGCTCAAACGCCGTTTCTCTTGGGTTTCCTCCGCACTAACCCCGCTTTTCTTGGTTTTCTCCACTCTAACCCAGCTTTTCATGGTTTTCCACCGCACTAACACCTCTTTTCTTGGTTTTCATTTGCACTAACCCCGCTTGTTTGGTTTTTCTCCATTCTAACAGTGCTGTTCATGGTTTTTCTCCACTCTAACCATGCTTTTCTCATATTTCTGCTGCTCTAACCGTGCTTTTCTTCGTTTTCTTCCTCTCTAACTACTTTTTCTTGGTTTACCTCCGCTCTAACCCCACTTTTCTTGGTTTTCCTCAGCACTTATTCTGCTTTTCTTGGATTTCCTTCGCTCTAACTTTGCTTTTCTTGGTTTTCCTCCGCTCTAACCCCACTTTTCTTGGTTTTCCTCCCTTCTACCCCCGCTTTTCTTGGTTTTTCTCCGCTCTAAGCCCGCTTTTCTTGGTTTTCCTCCGCTCTACCACCGTTTTTCTTGGTTTTCCTTTGCTCTAACCCCGCTTTTCTTAGTTTTCCTCCGCTCTAACACCGCTTTTCTTGGTTTTCCTCCGCTCTAACCCCGCTTTTCTTGGTTTTCCTCCACTCTAACCCAGCTTTTCTTGGTTTTTCTGCGCTCTAACCCCGCTTTTCTTGGTTTTTCTCCACTCTAACCATGCTTTTCTCGGATTTCTGCTGCTCTAACCGCGCTTTTCTTCGTTTTCTTCCTCTCTAAATTCTTTTTCTTGGTTTTCCTCCGATCTAACCCCGCTTTTCTTGGTTTTCCTCCGTACTTATTCTGCTTTTCTTGGTTTTCCTCCGCTCTAACTTTGCTTTTCTTGGTTATCTTCCGCTCTATCCCCACTTTCCTTGGTTTTCCTCCGTTCTAACCCCGCTTTTCTTGGTTTTCCTCCGCTCTAACCCCGCTTTTCATGGTTTTCCTCCGCTCTAACCCCGCTTTTCTTGGTTTTCCTCCGCTCTAACCCTGCTTTTCTTGGTTTTCCTCTGCTCTAACCCCGCTTTTCTTGGTTTTCCTCCGCTCTATCACCGCTTTTAGTTTTTTTCCTACGCTCTATAACCACTTTTCTTGGTTTTCCTCTGCTCTATCACCGCTTTTCTTGGTTTTCCTTCGCTCTAACCCCGCTTTTCTTTGTTTCCCTCCGCTCTAACCCCGCTTTTCTTGGTTTTCCTCCGCTCTATCACCGCTTTTCTTGGTTTTCCTCCGCTCTAACCCCGCTTTTCTTGGTTTTCCTTTGCTCTAAACCTGCTTTTCTTGGTTTTTCTCCGCTCTAAGCCGGATTTTCTTGGTTTTCCTACCTTCTATCCCCGCTTATCTTTGTTTTTTTCTGCTCAAACACCGTTTCTCTTGGTTTTCCTCCGCACTATCCCCGCTTTTCTTGGTTTTCTCCACTCTAACCCAGCTTTTCATGGTTTTCCACCGCACTAACACCTCTTTTCTTGGTTTTCATTTGCACTAACCTTGCTTGTTTGGTTTTTCTCCATTCTAACCGTGCTCTTCATGGTTTTTCTCCACTCTAAACATGCTTTTCTCATATTTCTGCTGCTCTAACCGTGCTTTTCTTCGTTTTCTTCCTCTCTAACTACTTTTTCTTGGTTTACCTCCGCTCTAACCCCGCTTTTCTTGGTTTTCCTCAGCACTTATTCTGCTTTTCTTGGATTTCCTTCGCTCTAACTTTGCTTTTCTTGGTTTTCCTCCGCTCTAACCCCACTTTTCTTGGATTTCCTCCCTTCTACCCCCGCTTTTCTTGGTTTTTCTCCGCTCTAAGCCCGCTTTTCTTGTTTTTCCTCCGCTCTACCACCGTTTTTCTTGGTTTTCCTTTGCTCTAACCCCGCTTTTCTTGGTTTTCCTCCGCTCTAACACCGCTTTTCTTGGTTTTCCTCCGCTCTAACCCCGCTTTTCTTGGTTTTCCTCCACTCTAACCCAGCTTTTCTTGGTTTTTCTGCGCTCTAACCCCGCTTTTCTTGGTTTTTCTCCACTCTAACCATGCTTTTCTCGGATTTCTGCTGCTCTAACCGCGCTTTTCTTCGTTTTCTTCCTCTCTAAATTCTTTTTCTTGGTTTTCCTCCGATCTAACCCCGCTTTTCTTGGTTTTCCTCCGTACTTATTCTGCTTTTCTTGGTTTTCCTCCGCTCTAACTTTGCTTTTCTTGGTTATCTTCCGCTCTATCCCCACTTTCCTTGGTTTTCCTCCGTTCTAACCCCGCTTTTCTTGGTTTTCCTCCGCTCTAACCCCGCTTTTCATGGTTTTCCTCTGCTCTAACCCCGCTTTTCTTGGTTTTCCTTTGCTCTAACCCTGCTTTTCTTGGTTTTCCTCCGTTCTAACCCCGCTTTTCTTGGTTTTCCTCCGCTCTATCACCGCTTTTAGTGGTTTTCCTACGCTCTATAACCACTTTTCTTGGTTTTCCTCTGCTCTATCACCGCTTTTCTTGGTTTTCCTTCGCTCTAACCCCGCTTTTCTTGGTTTCCCTCCGCTCTAACCCCGCTTTTCTTGGTTTTCCTCCGCTCTATCACCGCTTTTCTTGGTTTTCCTCCGCTCTAACCCCGCTTTTCTTGGTTTTCCTTTGCTCTAAACCTGCTTTTCTTGGTTTTTCTCCGCTCTAACCCGGATTTTCTTGGTTTTCCTACCTTCTATCCCTGCTTATCTTTGTTTTTTTCTGCTCAAACGCCGTTTCTCTTGGTTTTCCTCCGCACTAACCCCGCTTTTCTTGGTTTTCTCCACTCTAACCCAGCTTTTCATGGTTTTCCACCGCACTAACACCTCTTTTCTTGGTTTTCATTTGCACTAACCCCGCTTGTTTGGTTTTTCTCCATTCTAACCGTGCTCTTCATGGTTTTTCTCCACTCTAACCATGCTTTTCTCATATTTCTGCTGCTCTAACCGTGCTTTTCTTCGTTTTCTTCCTCTCTAACTACTTTTTCTTGGTTTACCTCCGCTCTAACCCCACTTTTCTTGGTTTTCCTCAGCACTTATTCTGCTTTTCTTGGATTTCCTTCGCTCTAACTTTGCTTTTCTTGGTTTTCCTCCGCTCTAACCCCGCTTTTTTTGGTTTTCCTCCGCTCTATCTTCGCTTTTCTTGGTTTTCCTTTGCTCTAACCCTGCTTTTCTTGGTTTTTCTCCGCTCTAACCTAGCTTTTCTTGGTTTTCCTCCGCTCTATCACCGCTTTCAGTGGTTTTGCTACGCTCTATCACCACTTTTCTTGGTTTTCCTTTGCTCTATCACCGCTTTTCTTGGTTTTCCTCCGCTCTAACCCCGCTTTTCTTGGTTTTCCTTTGCTCTAAACCTGCTTTTCTTGGTTTTTCTCCGCTCTAACCCGGATTTTCTTGGTTTTCCTACCTTCTATCCCCGCTTATCTTTGTTTTTTTCTGCTCAAACGCCGTTTCTCTTGGGTTTCCTCCGCACTAACCCCGCTTTTCTTGGTTTTCTCCACTCTAACCCAGCTTTTCATGGTTTTCCACCGCACTAACACCTCTTTTCTTGGTTTTCATTTGCACTAACCTTGCTTGTTTGGTTTTTCTCCATTCTAACCGTGCTCTTCATGGTTTTTCTCCACTCTAACCATGCTTTTCTCATATTTCTGCTGCTCTAACCGTGCTTTTCTTCGTTTTCTTCCTCTCTAACTACTTTTTCTTGGTTTACCTCCGCTCTAACCCCGCTTTTCTTGGTTTTCCTCAGCACTTATTCTGCTTTTCTTGGATTTCCTTCGCTCTAACTTTGCTTTTCTTGGTTTTCCTCCGCTCTAACCCCGCTTTTCTTGGTTTTCCTCCGCTCTATCTTCGCTTTTCTTGGTTTTCCTTTGCTCTAACCCTGCTTTTCTTGGTTTTTCTCCGCTCTAACCTAGCTTTTCTTGGTTTTCCTCCGCTCTATCACCGCTTTCAGTGGTTTTGCTACGCTCTATCACCACTTTTCTTGGTTTTCCTTTGCTCTATCACCGCTTTTCTTGGTTTTCCTCCGCTCTAACCCCGCTTTTCTTGGTTTTCGTTTGCTCTAAATCTGCTTTTCTTGGTTTTTCTCCGCTCTAAGCCGGATTTTCTTGGTTTTCCTACCTTCTATCCCCGCTTATCTTTGTTTTTTTCTGCTCAAACGCCGTTTCTCTTGGGTTTCCTCCGCACTAACCCCGCTTTTCTTGGTTTTCTCCACTCTAACCCAGCTTTTCATGGTTTTCCACCGCACTAACACCTCTTTTCTTGGTTTTCATTTGCACTAACCTTGCTTGTTTGGTTTTTCTCCATTCTAACCGTGCTCTTCATGGTTTTTCTCCACTCTAACCATGCTTTTCTCATATTTCTGCTGCTCTAACCGTGCTTTTCTTCGTTTTCTTCCTCTCTAACTACTTTTTCTTGGTTTACCTCCGCTCTAACCCCGCTTTTCTTGGTTTTCCTCAGCACTTATTCTGCTTTTCTTGGATTTCCTTCGCTCTAACTTTGCTTTTCTTGGTTTTCCTCCGCTCTAACCCCACTTTTCTTGGTTTTCCTCCCTTCTACCCCCGCTTTTCTTGGTTTTTCTCCGCTCTAAGCCCGCTTTTCTTGGTTTTCCTCCGCTCTACCACCGTTTTTCTTGGTTTTCCTTTGCTCTAACCCCGCTTTTCTTGGTTTTCCTCCGCTCTAACACCGCTTTTCTTGGTTTTCCTTTGCTCTAACCCCGCTTTTCTTGGTTTTCCTCCGCTCTAACACCGCTTTTCTTGGTTTTCCTCCGCTCTAACCCCGCTTTTCTTGGTTTTCCTCCACTCTAACCCAGCTTTTCTTGGTTTTTCTGCGCTCTAACCCCGCTTTTCTTGGTTTTTCTCCACTCTAACCATGCTTTTCTCGGATTTCTGCTGCTCTAACCGCGCTTTTCTTCGTTTTCTTCCTCTCTAAATTCTTTTTCTTGGTTTTCCTCCGATCTAACCCCGCTTTTCTTGGTTTTCCTCCGTACTTATTCTGCTTTTCTTGGTTTTCCTCCGCTCTAACTTTGCTTTTCTTGGTTATCTTCCGCTCTATCCCCACTTTCCTTGGTTTTCCTCCGTTCTAACCCCGCTTTTCTTGGTTTTCCTCCGCTCTAACCCCGCTTTTCATGGTTTTCCTCCGCTCTAACCCCGCTTTTCTTGGTTTTCCTTTGCTCTATCTTCGCTTTTCTTGGTTTTCCTTTGCTCTAACCCTGCTTTTCTTGGTTTTCCTCCGTTCTAACCCCGCTTTTCTTGGTTTTCCTCCGCTCTATCACCGCTTTTAGTGGTTTTCCTACGCTCTATAACCACTTTTCTTGGTTTTCCTCTGCTCTATCACCGCTTTTCTTGGTTTTCCTTCGCTCTAACCCCGCTTTTCTTGGTTTCCCTCCGCTCTAACCCCGCTTTTCTTGGTTTTCCTCCGCTCTATCACCGCTTTTCTTGGTTTTCCTCCGCTCTAACCCCGCTTTTCTTGGTTTTCCTTTGCTCTAAACCTGCTTTTCTTGGTTTTTCTCCGCTCTAACCCGGATTTTCTTGGTTTTCCTACCTTCTATCCCCGCTTATCTTTGTTTTTTTCTGCTCAAACGCCGTTTCTCTTGGGTTTCCTCCGCACTAACCCCGCTTTTCTTGGTTTTCTCCACTCTAACCCAGCTTTTCATGGTTTTCCACCACACTAACACCTCTTTTCTTGGTTTTCATTTGCACTAACCCCGCTTGTTTGGTTTTTCTCCATTCTAACCGTGCTCTTCATGGTTTTTCTCCACTCTAACCATGCTTTTCTCATATTTCTGCTGCTCTAACCGTGCTTTTCTTCGTTTTCTTCCTCTCTAACTACTTTTTCTTGGTTTACCTCCGCTCTAACCCCGCTTTTCTTGGTTTTCCTCAGCACTTATTCTGCTTTTCTTGGATTTCCTTCGCTCTAACTTTGCTTTTCTTGGTTTTCCTCCGCTCTATCCCCACTTTCCTTGGTTTTCCTCCGTTCTAACCCCGCTTTTCTTGGTTTTTCTCCACTCTAAGCCCGCTTTTCTTGTTTTTCCTCCGCTCTACCACCGTTTTTCTTGGTTTTCCTTTGCTCTAACCCCGCTTTTCTTGGTTTTCCTCCGCTCTAACACCGCTTTTCTTGGTTTTCCTCCGCTCTAACCCCGCTTTTCTTGGTTTTCCTCCACTCTAACCCAGCTTTTCTTGGTTTTTCTGCGCTCTAACCCCGCTTTTCTTGGTTTTTCTCCACTCTAACCATGCTTTTCTCGGATTTCTGCTGCTCTAACCGCGCTTTTCTTCGTTTTCTTCCTCTCTAAATTCTTTTTCTTGGTTTTCCTCCGATCTAACCCCGCTTTTCTTGGTTTTCCTCCGTACTTATTCTGCTTTTCTTGGTTTTCCTCCGCTCTAACTTTGCTTTTCTTGGTTATCTTCCGCTCTATCCCCACTTTCCTTGGTTTTCCTCCGTTCTAACCCCGCTTTTCTTGGTTTTCCTCCGCTCTAACCCCGCTTTTCATGGTTTTCCTCCGCTCTAACCCCGCTTTTCTTGGTTTTCCTTTGCTCTATCTTCGCTTTTCTTGGTTTTCCTTTGCTCTAACCCTGCTTTTCTTGGTTTTCCTCCGTTCTAACCCCGCTTTTCTTGGTTTTCCTCCGCTCTATCACCGCTTTTAGTGGTTTTCCTACGCTCTATAACCACTTTTCTTGGTTTTCCTCTGCTCTATCACCGCTTTTCTTGGTTTTCCTTCGCTCTAACCCCGCTTTTCTTGGTTTCCCTCCGCTCTAACCCCGCTTTTCTTGGTTTTCCTCCGCTCTATCACCGCTTTTCTTGGTTTTCCTCCGCTCTAACCCCGCTTTTCTTGGTTTTCCTTTGCTCTAAACCTGCTTTTCTTGGTTTTTCTCCGCTCTAACCCGGATTTTCTTGGTTTTCCTACCTTCTATCCCCGCTTATCTTTGTTTTTTTCTGCTCAAACGCCGTTTCTCTTGGGTTTCCTTCGCACTAACCCCGCTTTTCTTGGTTTTCTCCACTCTAACCCAGCTTTTCATGGTTTTCCACCGCACTAACACCTCTTTTCTTGGTTTTCATTTGCACTAACCCCGCTTGTTTGGTTTTTCTCCATTCTAACCGTGCTCTTCATGGTTTTTCTCCACTCTAACCATGCTTTTCTCATATTTCTGCTGCTCTAACCGTGCTTTTCTTCGTTTTCTTCCTCTCTAACTACTTTTTCTTGGTTTACCTCCGCTCTAACCCCGCTTTTCTTGGTTTTCCTTTGCTCTAAACCTGCTTTTCTTGGTTTTTCTCCGCTCTAACCCGGATTTTCTTGGTTTTCCTACCTTCTATCCCCGCTTATCTTTGTTTTTTTCTGCTCAAACGCCGTTTCTCTTGGGTTTCCTTCGCACTAACCCCGCTTTTCTTGGTTTTCTCCACTCTAACCCAGCTTTTCATGGTTTTCCACCGCACTAACACCTCTTTTCTTGGTTTTCATTTGCACTAACCCCGCTTGTTTGGTTTTTCTCCATTCTAACCGTGCTCTTCATGGTTTTTCTCCACTCTAACCATGCTTTTCTCATATTTCTGCTGCTCTAACCGTGCTTTTCTTCGTTTTCTTCCTCTCTAACTACTTTTTCTTGGTTTACCTCCGCTCTAACCCCACTTTTCTTGGTTTTCCTCAGCACTTATTCTGCTTTTCTTGGATTTCCTTCGCTCTAACTTTGCTTTTCTTGGTTTTCCTCCGCTCTAACCCCGCTTTTTTTGGTTTTCCTCCGCTCTATCTTCGCTTTTCTTGGTTTTCCTTTGCTCTAACCCTGCTTTTCTTGGTTTTTCTCCGCTCTAACCTAGCTTTTCTTGGTTTTCCTCCGCTCTATCACCGCTTTCAGTGGTTTTGCTACGCTCTATCACCACTTTTCTTGGTTTTCCTTTGCTCTATCACCGCTTTTCTTGGTTTTCCTCCGCTCTAACCCCGCTTTTCTTGGTTTTCCTTTGCTCTAAACCTGCTTTTCTTGGTTTTTCTCCGCTCTAACCCGGATTTTCTTGGTTTTCCTACCTTCTATCCCCGCTTATCTTTGTTTTTTTCTGCTCAAACGCCGTTTCTCTTGGGTTTCCTCCGCACTAACCCCGCTTTTCTTGGTTTTCTCCACTCTAACCCAGCTTTTCATGGTTTTCCACCGCACTAACACCTCTTTTCTTGGTTTTCATTTGCACTAACCTTGCTTGTTTGGTTTTTCTCCATTCTAACCGTGCTCTTCATGGTTTTTCTCCACTCTAACCATGCTTTTCTCATATTTCTGCTGCTCTAACCGTGCTTTTCTTCGTTTTCTTCCTCTCTAACTACTTTTTCTTGGTTTACCTCCGCTCTAACCCCGCTTTTCTTGGTTTTCCTCAGCACTTATTCTGCTTTTCTTGGATTTCCTTCGCTCTAACTTTGCTTTTCTTGGTTTTCCTCCGCTCTAACCCCGCTTTTCTTGGTTTTCCTCCGCTCTATCTTCGCTTTTCTTGGTTTTCCTTTGCTCTAACCCTGCTTTTCTTGGTTTTTCTCCGCTCTAACCTAGCTTTTCTTGGTTTTCCTCCGCTCTATCACCGCTTTCAGTGGTTTTGCTACGCTCTATCACCACTTTTCTTGGTTTTCCTTTGCTCTATCACCGCTTTTCTTGGTTTTCCTCCGCTCTAACCCCGCTTTTCTTGGTTTTCGTTTGCTCTAAATCTGCTTTTCTTGGTTTTTCTCCGCTCTAAGCCGGATTTTCTTGGTTTTCCTACCTTCTATCCCCGCTTATCTTTGTTTTTTTCTGCTCAAACGCCGTTTCTCTTGGGTTTCCTCCGCACTAACCCCGCTTTTCTTGGTTTTCTCCACTCTAACCCAGCTTTTCATGGTTTTCCACCGCACTAACACCTCTTTTCTTGGTTTTCATTTGCACTAACCTTGCTTGTTTGGTTTTTCTCCATTCTAACCGTGCTCTTCATGGTTTTTCTCCACTCTAACCATGCTTTTCTCATATTTCTGCTGCTCTAACCGTGCTTTTCTTCGTTTTCTTCCTCTCTAACTACTTTTTCTTGGTTTACCTCCGCTCTAACCCCGCTTTTCTTGGTTTTCCTCAGCACTTATTCTGCTTTTCTTGGATTTCCTTCGCTCTAACTTTGCTTTTCTTGGTTTTCCTCCGCTCTAACCCCACTTTTCTTGGTTTTCCTCCCTTCTACCCCCGCTTTTCTTGGTTTTTCTCCGCTCTAAGCCCGCTTTTCTTGTTTTTCCTCCGCTCTACCACCGTTTTTCTTGGTTTTCCTTTGCTCTAACCCCGCTTTTCTTGGTTTTCCTCCGCTCTAACACCGCTTTTCTTGGTTTTCCTTTGCTCTAACCCCGCTTTTCTTGGTTTTCCTCCGCTCTAACACCGCTTTTCTTGGTTTTCCTCCGCTCTAACCCCGCTTTTCTTGGTTTTCCTCCACTCTAACCCAGCTTTTCTTGGTTTTTCTGCGCTCTAACCCCGCTTTTCTTGGTTTTTCTCCACTCTAACCATGCTTTTCTCGGATTTCTGCTGCTCTAACCGCGCTTTTCTTCGTTTTCTTCCTCTCTAAATTCTTTTTCTTGGTTTTCCTCCGATCTAACCCCGCTTTTCTTGGTTTTCCTCCGTACTTATTCTGCTTTTCTTGGTTTTCCTCCGCTCTAACTTTGCTTTTCTTGGTTATCTTCCGCTCTATCCCCACTTTCCTTGGTTTTCCTCCGTTCTAACCCCGCTTTTCTTGGTTTTCCTCCGCTCTAACCCCGCTTTTCATGGTTTTCCTCCGCTCTAACCCCGCTTTTCTTGGTTTTCCTTTGCTCTATCTTCGCTTTTCTTGGTTTTCCTTTGCTCTAACCCTGCTTTTCTTGGTTTTCCTCCGTTCTAACCCCGCTTTTCTTGGTTTTCCTCCGCTCTATCACCGCTTTTAGTGGTTTTCCTACGCTCTATAACCACTTTTCTTGGTTTTCCTCTGCTCTATCACCGCTTTTCTTGGTTTTCCTTCGCTCTAACCCCGCTTTTCTTGGTTTCCCTCCGCTCTAACCCCGCTTTTCTTGGTTTTCCTCCGCTCTATCACCGCTTTTCTTGGTTTTCCTCCGCTCTAACCCCGCTTTTCTTGGTTTTCCTTTGCTCTAAACCTGCTTTTCTTGGTTTTTCTCCGCTCTAACCCGGATTTTCTTGGTTTTCCTACCTTCTATCCCCGCTTATCTTTGTTTTTTTCTGCTCAAACGCCGTTTCTCTTGGGTTTCCTCCGCACTAACCCCGCTTTTCTTGGTTTTCTCCACTCTAACCCAGCTTTTCATGGTTTTCCACCACACTAACACCTCTTTTCTTGGTTTTCATTTGCACTAACCCCGCTTGTTTGGTTTTTCTCCATTCTAACCGTGCTCTTCATGGTTTTTCTCCACTCTAACCATGCTTTTCTCATATTTCTGCTGCTCTAACCGTGCTTTTCTTCGTTTTCTTCCTCTCTAACTACTTTTTCTTGGTTTACCTCCGCTCTAACCCCGCTTTTCTTGGTTTTCCTCAGCACTTATTCTGCTTTTCTTGGATTTCCTTCGCTCTAACTTTGCTTTTCTTGGTTTTCCTCCGCTCTATCCCCACTTTCCTTGGTTTTCCTCCGTTCTAACCCCGCTTTTCTTGGTTTTTCTCCACTCTAAGCCCGCTTTTCTTGTTTTTCCTCCGCTCTACCACCGTTTTTCTTGGTTTTCCTTTGCTCTAACCCCGCTTTTCTTGGTTTTCCTCCGCTCTAACACCGCTTTTCTTGGTTTTCCTCCGCTCTAACCCCGCTTTTCTTGGTTTTCCTCCACTCTAACCCAGCTTTTCTTGGTTTTTCTGCGCTCTAACCCCGCTTTTCTTGGTTTTTCTCCACTCTAACCATGCTTTTCTCGGATTTCTGCTGCTCTAACCGCGCTTTTCTTCGTTTTCTTCCTCTCTAAATTCTTTTTCTTGGTTTTCCTCCGATCTAACCCCGCTTTTCTTGGTTTTCCTCCGTACTTATTCTGCTTTTCTTGGTTTTCCTCCGCTCTAACTTTGCTTTTCTTGGTTATCTTCCGCTCTATCCCCACTTTCCTTGGTTTTCCTCCGTTCTAACCCCGCTTTTCTTGGTTTTCCTCCGCTCTAACCCCGCTTTTCATGGTTTTCCTCCGCTCTAACCCCGCTTTTCTTGGTTTTCCTTTGCTCTATCTTCGCTTTTCTTGGTTTTCCTTTGCTCTAACCCTGCTTTTCTTGGTTTTCCTCCGTTCTAACCCCGCTTTTCTTGGTTTTCCTCCGCTCTATCACCGCTTTTAGTGGTTTTCCTACGCTCTATAACCACTTTTCTTGGTTTTCCTCTGCTCTATCACCGCTTTTCTTGGTTTTCCTTCGCTCTAACCCCGCTTTTCTTGGTTTCCCTCCGCTCTAACCCCGCTTTTCTTGGTTTTCCTCCGCTCTATCACCGCTTTTCTTGGTTTTCCTCCGCTCTAACCCCGCTTTTCTTGGTTTTCCTTTGCTCTAAACCTGCTTTTCTTGGTTTTTCTCCGCTCTAACCCGGATTTTCTTGGTTTTCCTACCTTCTATCCCCGCTTATCTTTGTTTTTTTCTGCTCAAACGCCGTTTCTCTTGGGTTTCCTTCGCACTAACCCCGCTTTTCTTGGTTTTCTCCACTCTAACCCAGCTTTTCATGGTTTTCCACCGCACTAACACCTCTTTTCTTGGTTTTCATTTGCACTAACCCCGCTTGTTTGGTTTTTCTCCATTCTAACCGTGCTCTTCATGGTTTTTCTCCACTCTAACCATGCTTTTCTCATATTTCTGCTGCTCTAACCGTGCTTTTCTTCGTTTTCTTCCTCTCTAACTACTTTTTCTTGGTTTACCTCCGCTCTAACCCCACTTTTCTTGGTTTTCCTCAGCACTTATTCTGCTTTTCTTGGATTTCCTTCGCTCTAACTTTGCTTTTCTTGGTTTTCCTCCGCTCTAACCCCGCTTTTTTTGGTTTTCCTCCGCTCTATCTTCGCTTTTCTTGGTTTTCCTTTGCTCTAACCCTGCTTTTCTTGGTTTTTCTCCGCTCTAACCTAGCTTTTCTTGGTTTTCCTCCGCTCTATCACCGCTTTCAGTGGTTTTGCTACGCTCTATCACCACTTTTCTTGGTTTTCCTTTGCTCTATCACCGCTTTTCTTGGTTTTCCTCCGCTCTAACCCCGCTTTTCTTGGTTTTCCTTTGCTCTAAACCTGCTTTTCTTGGTTTTTCTCCGCTCTAACCCGGATTTTCTTGGTTTTCCTACCTTCTATCCCCGCTTATCTTTGTTTTTTTCTGCTCAAACGCCGTTTCTCTTGGGTTTCCTCCGCACTAACCCCGCTTTTCTTGGTTTTCTCCACTCTAACCCAGCTTTTCATGGTTTTCCACCGCACTAACACCTCTTTTCTTGGTTTTCATTTGCACTAACCTTGCTTGTTTGGTTTTTCTCCATTCTAACCGTGCTCTTCATGGTTTTTCTCCACTCTAACCATGCTTTTCTCATATTTCTGCTGCTCTAACCGTGCTTTTCTTCGTTTTCTTCCTCTCTAACTACTTTTTCTTGGTTTACCTCCGCTCTAACCCCGCTTTTCTTGGTTTTCCTCAGCACTTATTCTGCTTTTCTTGGATTTCCTTCGCTCTAACTTTGCTTTTCTTGGTTTTCCTCCGCTCTAACCCCGCTTTTCTTGGTTTTCCTCCGCTCTATCTTCGCTTTTCTTGGTTTTCCTTTGCTCTAACCCTGCTTTTCTTGGTTTTTCTCCGCTCTAACCTAGCTTTTCTTGGTTTTCCTCCGCTCTATCACCGCTTTCAGTGGTTTTGCTACGCTCTATCACCACTTTTCTTGGTTTTCCTTTGCTCTATCACCGCTTTTCTTGGTTTTCCTCCGCTCTAACCCCGCTTTTCTTGGTTTTCGTTTGCTCTAAATCTGCTTTTCTTGGTTTTTCTCCGCTCTAAGCCGGATTTTCTTGGTTTTCCTACCTTCTATCCCCGCTTATCTTTGTTTTTTTCTGCTCAAACGCCGTTTCTCTTGGGTTTCCTCCGCACTAACCCCGCTTTTCTTGGTTTTCTCCACTCTAACCCAGCTTTTCATGGTTTTCCACCGCACTAACACCTCTTTTCTTGGTTTTCATTTGCACTAACCTTGCTTGTTTGGTTTTTCTCCATTCTAACCGTGCTCTTCATGGTTTTTCTCCACTCTAACCATGCTTTTCTCATATTTCTGCTGCTCTAACCGTGCTTTTCTTCGTTTTCTTCCTCTCTAACTACTTTTTCTTGGTTTACCTCCGCTCTAACCCCGCTTTTCTTGGTTTTCCTCAGCACTTATTCTGCTTTTCTTGGATTTCCTTCGCTCTAACTTTGCTTTTCTTGGTTTTCCTCCGCTCTAACCCCACTTTTCTTGGTTTTCCTCCCTTCTACCCCCGCTTTTCTTGGTTTTTCTCCGCTCTAAGCCCGCTTTTCTTGTTTTTCCTCCGCTCTACCACCGTTTTTCTTGGTTTTCCTTTGCTCTAACCCCGCTTTTCTTGGTTTTCCTCCGCTCTAACACCGCTTTTCTTGGTTTTCCTTTGCTCTAACCCCGCTTTTCTTGGTTTTCCTCCGCTCTAACACCGCTTTTCTTGGTTTTCCTCCGCTCTAACCCCGCTTTTCTTGGTTTTCCTCCACTCTAACCCAGCTTTTCTTGGTTTTTCTGCGCTCTAACCCCGCTTTTCTTGGTTTTTCTCCACTCTAACCATGCTTTTCTCGGATTTCTGCTGCTCTAACCGCGCTTTTCTTCGTTTTCTTCCTCTCTAAATTCTTTTTCTTGGTTTTCCTCCGATCTAACCCCGCTTTTCTTGGTTTTCCTCCGTACTTATTCTGCTTTTCTTGGTTTTCCTCCGCTCTAACTTTGCTTTTCTTGGTTATCTTCCGCTCTATCCCCACTTTCCTTGGTTTTCCTCCGTTCTAACCCCGCTTTTCTTGGTTTTCCTCCGCTCTAACCCCGCTTTTCATGGTTTTCCTCCGCTCTAACCCCGCTTTTCTTGGTTTTCCTTTGCTCTATCTTCGCTTTTCTTGGTTTTCCTTTGCTCTAACCCTGCTTTTCTTGGTTTTCCTCCGTTCTAACCCCGCTTTTCTTGGTTTTCCTCCGCTCTATCACCGCTTTTAGTGGTTTTCCTACGCTCTATAACCACTTTTCTTGGTTTTCCTCTGCTCTATCACCGCTTTTCTTGGTTTTCCTTCGCTCTAACCCCGCTTTTCTTGGTTTCCCTCCGCTCTAACCCCGCTTTTCTTGGTTTTCCTCCGCTCTATCACCGCTTTTCTTGGTTTTCCTCCGCTCTAACCCCGCTTTTCTTGGTTTTCCTTTGCTCTAAACCTGCTTTTCTTGGTTTTTCTCCGCTCTAACCCGGATTTTCTTGGTTTTCCTACCTTCTATCCCCGCTTATCTTTGTTTTTTTCTGCTCAAACGCCGTTTCTCTTGGGTTTCCTCCGCACTAACCCCGCTTTTCTTGGTTTTCTCCACTCTAACCCAGCTTTTCATGGTTTTCCACCACACTAACACCTCTTTTCTTGGTTTTCATTTGCACTAACCCCGCTTGTTTGGTTTTTCTCCATTCTAACCGTGCTCTTCATGGTTTTTCTCCACTCTAACCATGCTTTTCTCATATTTCTGCTGCTCTAACCGTGCTTTTCTTCGTTTTCTTCCTCTCTAACTACTTTTTCTTGGTTTACCTCCGCTCTAACCCCGCTTTTCTTGGTTTTCCTCAGCACTTATTCTGCTTTTCTTGGATTTCCTTCGCTCTAACTTTGCTTTTCTTGGTTTTCCTCCGCTCTATCCCCACTTTCCTTGGTTTTCCTCCGTTCTAACCCCGCTTTTCTTGGTTTTTCTCCACTCTAAGCCCGCTTTTCTTGTTTTTCCTCCGCTCTACCACCGTTTTTCTTGGTTTTCCTTTGCTCTAACCCCGCTTTTCTTGGTTTTCCTCCGCTCTAACACCGCTTTTCTTGGTTTTCCTCCGCTCTAACCCCGCTTTTCTTGGTTTTCCTCCACTCTAACCCAGCTTTTCTTGGTTTTTCTGCGCTCTAACCCCGCTTTTCTTGGTTTTTCTCCACTCTAACCATGCTTTTCTCGGATTTCTGCTGCTCTAACCGCGCTTTTCTTCGTTTTCTTCCTCTCTAAATTCTTTTTCTTGGTTTTCCTCCGATCTAACCCCGCTTTTCTTGGTTTTCCTCCGTACTTATTCTGCTTTTCTTGGTTTTCCTCCGCTCTAACTTTGCTTTTCTTGGTTATCTTCCGCTCTATCCCCACTTTCCTTGGTTTTCCTCCGTTCTAACCCCGCTTTTCTTGGTTTTCCTCCGCTCTAACCCCGCTTTTCATGGTTTTCCTCCGCTCTAACCCCGCTTTTCTTGGTTTTCCTTTGCTCTATCTTCGCTTTTCTTGGTTTTCCTTTGCTCTAACCCTGCTTTTCTTGGTTTTCCTCCGTTCTAACCCCGCTTTTCTTGGTTTTCCTCCGCTCTATCACCGCTTTTAGTGGTTTTCCTACGCTCTATAACCACTTTTCTTGGTTTTCCTCTGCTCTATCACCGCTTTTCTTGGTTTTCCTTCGCTCTAACCCCGCTTTTCTTGGTTTCCCTCCGCTCTAACCCCGCTTTTCTTGGTTTTCCTCCGCTCTATCACCACTTTTCTTGGTTTTCCTCCGCTCTAACCCCGCTTTTCTTGGTTTTCCTTTGCTCTAAACCTGCTTTTCTTGGTTTTTCTCCGCTCTAACCCGGATTTTCTTGGTTTTCCTACCTTCTATCCCCGCTTATCTTTGTTTTTTTCTGCTCAAACGCCGTTTCTCTTGGGTTTCCTTTGCACTAACCCCGCTTTTCTTGGTTTTCTCCACTCTAACCCAGCTTTTCATGGTTTTCCACCGCACTAACACCTCTTTTCTTGGTTTTCATTTGCACTAACCCCGCTTGTTTGGTTTTTCTCCATTCTAACCGTGCTCTTCATGGTTTTTCTCCACTCTAACCATGCTTTTCTCATATTTCTGCTGCTCTAACCGTGCTTTTCTTCGTTTTCTTCCTCTCTAACTACTTTTTCTTGGTTTACCTCCGCTCTAACCCCACTTTTCTTGGTTTTCCTCAGCACTTATTCTGCTTTTCTTGGATTTCCTTCGCTCTAACTTTGCTTTTCTTGGTTTTCCTCCGCTCTAACCCCACTTTTCTTGGTTTTCCTCCCTTCTACCCCCGCTTTTCTTGGTTTTTCTCCGCTCTAAGCCCGTTTTTCTTGTTTTTCCTCCGATCTACCACCGTTTTTCTTGGTTTTCCTTTGCTCTAACCCCGCTTTTCTTGGTTTTCCTCCGCTCTAACACCGCTTTTCTTGGTTTTCCTCCGCTCTAACCCCGCTTTTCTTGGTTTTCCTCCACTCTAACCCAGCTTTTCTTGGTTTTTCTGCGCTCTAACCCCGCTTTTCTTGGTTTTTCTCCACTCTAACCATGCTTTTCTCGGATTTCTGCTGCTCTAACCGCGCTTTTCTTCGTTTTCTTCCTCTCTAAATTCTTTTTCTTGGTTTTCCTCCGCACTAACCCCGCTTTTCTTGGTTTTCCTCCGTACTTATTCTGCTTTTCTTGGTTTTCCTCCGCTCTAACTTTGCTTTTCTTGGTTATCTTCCGCTCTATCCCCACTTTCCTTGGTTTTCCTCCGTTCTAACCCCGCTTTTCTTGGTTTTCCTCCGCTCTAACCCCGCTTTTCTTGGTTTTCCTCCGCTCTAACCCCGCTTTTCTTGGTTTTCCTTTGCTCTATCTTCGCTTTTCTTGGTTTTCCTTTGCTCTAACCCTGCTTTTCTTGGTTTTCCTCCGCTCTAACCCCGCTTTTCTTGGTTTTCCTCCGCTCTATCACCGCTTTTAGTGGTTTTCCTACGCTCTATAACCACTTTTCTTGGTTTTCCTCTGCTCAATCACCGCTTTTCTTGGTTTTCCTTCGCTCTAACCTTGCTTTTCTTGGTTTTCCTCCGCTCTAACCCCACTTTTCTTGGTTTTCCTCCCTTCTACCCCCGCTTTTCTTGGTTTTTCTCCGCTCTAAGCCCGCTTTTCTTGTTTTTCCTCCGCTCTACCACCGTTTTTCTTGGTTTTCCTTTGCTCTAACCCCGCTTTTCTTGGTTTTCCTCCGCTCTAACACCGCTTTTCTTGGTTTTCCTTTGCTCTAACCCCGCTTTTCTTGGTTTTCCTCCGCTCTAACACCGCTTTTCTTGGTTTTCCTCCGCTCTAACCCCGCTTTTCTTGGTTTTCCTCCACTCTAACCCAGCTTTTCTTGGTTTTTCTGCGCTCTAACCCCGCTTTTCTTGGTTTTTCTCCACTCTAACCATGCTTTTCTCGGATTTCTGCTGCTCTAACCGCGCTTTTCTTCGTTTTCTTCCTCTCTAAATTCTTTTTCTTGGTTTTCCTCCGATCTAACCCCGCTTTTCTTGGTTTTCCTCCGTACTTATTCTGCTTTTCTTGGTTTTCCTCCGCTCTAACTTTGCTTTTCTTGGTTATCTTCCGCTCTATCCCCACTTTCCTTGGTTTTCCTCCGTTCTAACCCCGCTTTTCTTGGTTTTCCTCCGCTCTAACCCCGCTTTTCATGGTTTTCCTCCGCTCTAACCCCGCTTTTCTTGGTTTTCCTTTGCTCTATCTTCGCTTTTCTTGGTTTTCCTTTGCTCTAACCCTGCTTTTCTTGGTTTTCCTCCGTTCTAACCCCGCTTTTCTTGGTTTTCCTCCGCTCTATCACCGCTTTTAGTGGTTTTCCTACGCTCTATAACCACTTTTCTTGGTTTTCCTCTGCTCTATCACCGCTTTTCTTGGTTTTCCTTCGCTCTAACCCCGCTTTTCTTGGTTTCCCTCCGCTCTAACCCCGCTTTTCTTGGTTTTCCTCCGCTCTATCACCGCTTTTCTTGGTTTTCCTCCGCTCTAACCCCGCTTTTCTTGGTTTTCCTTTGCTCTAAACCTGCTTTTCTTGGTTTTTCTCCGCTCTAACCCGGATTTTCTTGGTTTTCCTACCTTCTATCCCCGCTTATCTTTGTTTTTTTCTGCTCAAACGCCGTTTCTCTTGGGTTTCCTCCGCACTAACCCCGCTTTTCTTGGTTTTCTCCACTCTAACCCAGCTTTTCATGGTTTTCCACCACACTAACACCTCTTTTCTTGGTTTTCATTTGCACTAACCCCGCTTGTTTGGTTTTTCTCCATTCTAACCGTGCTCTTCATGGTTTTTCTCCACTCTAACCATGCTTTTCTCATATTTCTGCTGCTCTAACCGTGCTTTTCTTCGTTTTCTTCCTCTCTAACTACTTTTTCTTGGTTTACCTCCGCTCTAACCCCGCTTTTCTTGGTTTTCCTCAGCACTTATTCTGCTTTTCTTGGATTTCCTTCGCTCTAACTTTGCTTTTCTTGGTTTTCCTCCGCTCTATCCCCACTTTCCTTGGTTTTCCTCCGTTCTAACCCCGCTTTTCTTGGTTTTTCTCCACTCTAAGCCCGCTTTTCTTGTTTTTCCTCCGCTCTACCACCGTTTTTCTTGGTTTTCCTTTGCTCTAACCCCGCTTTTCTTGGTTTTCCTCCGCTCTAACACCGCTTTTCTTGGTTTTCCTCCGCTCTAACCCCGCTTTTCTTGGTTTTCCTCCACTCTAACCCAGCTTTTCTTGGTTTTTCTGCGCTCTAACCCCGCTTTTCTTGGATTTCTCCACTCTAACCATGCTTTTCTCGGATTTCTGCTGCTCTAACCGCGCTTTTCTTCGTTTTCTTCCTCTCTAAATTCTTTTTCTTGGTTTTCCTCCGCACTAACCCCGCTTTTCTTGGTTTTCCTCCGTACTTATTCTGCTTTTCTTGGTTTTCCTCCGCTCTAACTTTGCTTTTCTTGGTTATCTTCCGCTCTATCCCCACTTTCCTTGGTTTTCCTCCGTTCTAACCCCGCTTTTCTTGGTTTTCCTCCGCTCTAACCCCGCTTTTCTTGGTTTTCCTCCGCTCTAACCCCGCTTTTCTTGGTTTTCCTTTGCTCTATCTTCGCTTTTCTTGGTTTTCCTTTGCTCTAACCCTGCTTTTCTTGGTTTTCCTCCGCTCTAACCCCGCTTTTCTTGGTTTTCCTCCGCTCTATCACCGCTTTTAGTGGTTTTCCTACGCTCTATAACCACTTTTCTTGGTTTTCCTCTGCTCAATCACCGCTTTTCTTGGTTTTCCTTCGCTCTAACCTTGCTTTTCTTGGTTTTCCTCCGCTCTAACCCCACTTTTCTTGGTTTTCCTCCCTTCTACCCCCGCTTTTCTTGGTTTTTCTCCGCTCTAAGCCCGCTTTTCTTGTTTTTCCTCCGCTCTACCACCGTTTTTCTTGGTTTTCCTTTGCTCTAACCCCGCTTTTCTTGGTTTTCCTCCGCTCTAACACCGCTTTTCTTGGTTTTCCTTTGCTCTAACCCCGCTTTTCTTGGTTTTCCTCCGCTCTAACACCGCTTTTCTTGGTTTTCCTCCGCTCTAACCCCGCTTTTCTTGGTTTTCCTCCACTCTAACCCAGCTTTTCTTGGTTTTTCTGCGCTCTAACCCCGCTTTTCTTGGTTTTTCTCCACTCTAACCATGCTTTTCTCGGATTTCTGCTGCTCTAACCGCGCTTTTCTTCGTTTTCTTCCTCTCTAAATTCTTTTTCTTGGTTTTCCTCCGATCTAACCCCGCTTTTCTTGGTTTTCCTCCGTACTTATTCTGCTTTTCTTGGTTTTCCTCCGCTCTAACTTTGCTTTTCTTGGTTATCTTCCGCTCTATCCCCACTTTCCTTGGTTTTCCTCCGTTCTAACCCCGCTTTTCTTGGTTTTCCTCCGCTCTAACCCCGCTTTTCATGGTTTTCCTCCGCTCTAACCCCGCTTTTCTTGGTTTTCCTTTGCTCTATCTTCGCTTTTCTTGGTTTTCCTTTGCTCTAACCCTGCTTTTCTTGGTTTTCCTCCGTTCTAACCCCGCTTTTCTTGGTTTTCCTCCGCTCTATCACCGCTTTTAGTGGTTTTCCTACGCTCTATAACCACTTTTCTTGGTTTTCCTCTGCTCTATCACCGCTTTTCTTGGTTTTCCTTCGCTCTAACCCCGCTTTTCTTGGTTTCCCTCCGCTCTAACCCCGCTTTTCTTGGTTTTCCTCCGCTCTATCACCGCTTTTCTTGGTTTTCCTCCGCTCTAACCCCGCTTTTCTTGGTTTTCCTTTGCTCTAAACCTGCTTTTCTTGGTTTTTCTCCGCTCTAACCCGGATTTTCTTGGTTTTCCTACCTTCTATCCCCGCTTATCTTTGTTTTTTTCTGCTCAAACGCCGTTTCTCTTGGGTTTCCTTCGCACTAACCCCGCTTTTCTTGGTTTTCTCCACTCTAACCCAGCTTTTCATGGTTTTCCACCGCACTAACACCTCTTTTCTTGGTTTTCATTTGCACTAACCCCGCTTGTTTGGTTTTTCTCCATTCTAACCGTGCTCTTCATGGTTTTTCTCCACTCTAACCATGCTTTTCTCATATTTCTGCTGCTCTAACCGTGCTTTTCTTCGTTTTCTTCCTCTCTAACTACTTTTTCTTGGTTTACCTCCGCTCTAACCCCACTTTTCTTGGTTTTCCTCAGCACTTATTCTGCTTTTCTTGGATTTCCTTCGCTCTAACTTTGCTTTTCTTGGTTTTCCTCCGCTCTAACCCCACTTTTCTTGGTTTTCCTCCCTTCTACCCCCGCTTTTCTTGGTTTTTCTCCGCTCTAAGCCCGTTTTTCTTGTTTTTCCTCCGCTCTACCACCGTTTTTCTTGGTTTTCCTTTGCTCTAACCCCGCTTTTCTTGGTTTTCCTCCGCTCTAACACCGCTTTTCTTGGTTTTCCTCCGCTCTAACCCCGCTTTTCTTGGTTTTCCTCCACTCTAACCCAGCTTTTCTTGGTTTTTCTGCGCTCTAACCCCGCTTTTCTTGGTTTTTCTCCACTCTAACCATGCTTTTCTCGGATTTCTGCTGCTCTAACCGCGCTTTTCTTCGTTTTCTTCCTCTCTAAATTCTTTTTCTTGGTTTTCCTCCGCACTAACCCCGCTTTTCTTGGTTTTCCTCCGTACTTATTCTGCTTTTCTTGGTTTTCCTCCGCTCTAACTTTGCTTTTCTTGGTTATCTTCCGCTCTATCCCCACTTTCCTTGGTTTTCCTCCGTTCTAACCCCGCTTTTCTTGGTTTTCCTCCGCTCTAACCCCGCTTTTCTTGGTTTTCCTCCGCTCTAACTCCGCTTTTCTTGGTTTTCCTTTGCTCTATCTTCGCTTTTCTTGGTTTTCCTTTGCTCTAACCCTGCTTTTCTTGGTTTTCCTCCGCTCTAACCCCGCTTTTCTTGGTTTTCCTCCGCTCTATCACCGCTTTTAGTGGTTTTCCTACGCTCTATAACCACTTTTCTTGGTTTTCCTCTGCTCAATCACCGCTTTTCTTGGTTTTCCTTCGCTCTAACCTTGCTTTTCTTTGTTTCCCTCCGCTCTAACCCCGCTTTTCTTGGTTTTCCTCCGCTCTATCACCGCTTTTCTTGGTTTTCCTCCGCTCTAACCCCGCTTTTCTTGGTTTTCCTTTGCTCTAAACCTGCTTTTCTTGGTTTTTCTCCGCTCTAACCCGGATTTTCTTGGTTTTCCTACCTTCTATCCCCGCTTATCTTTGTTTTTTTCTGCTCAAACACCGTTTCTCTTGGTTTTCCTCCGCACTAACCCCGCTTTTCTTGGTTTTCTCCACTCTAACCCAGCTTTTCATGGTTTTCCACCGCACTAACACCTCTTTTCTTGGTTTTCATTTGCACTAACCTTGCTTGTTTGGTTTTTCTCCATTCTAACCGTGCTCTTCATGGTTTTTCTCCACTCTAACCATGCTTTTCTCATATTTCTGCTGCTCTAACCGTGCTTTTCTTCGTTTTCTTCCTCTCTAACTACTTTTTCTTGGTTTACCTCCGCTCTAACCCCGCTTTTCTTGGTTTTCCTCAGCACTTATTCTGCTTTTCTTGGATTTCCTTCGCTCTAACTTTGCTTTTCTTGGTTTTCCTCCGCTCTAACCCCACTTTTCTTGGTTTTCCTCCCTTCTACCCCCGCTTTTCTTGGTTTTTCTCCGCTCTAAGCCCGCTTTTCTTGTTTTTCCTCCGCTCTACCACCGTTTTTCTTGGTTTTCCTTTGCTCTAACCCCGCTTTTCTTGGTTTTCCTCCGCTCTAACACCGCTTTTCTTGGTTTTCCTCCGCTCTAACCCCGCTTTTCTTGGTTTTCCTCCACTCTAACCCAGCTTTTCTTGGTTTTTCTGCGCTCTAACCCCGCTTTTCTTGGTTTTTCTCCACTCTAACCATGCTTTTCTCGGATTTCTGCTGCTCTAACCGCGCTTTTCTTCGTTTTCTTCCTCTCTAAATTCTTTTTCTTGGTTTTCCTCCGATCTAACCCCGCTTTTCTTGGTTTTCCTCCGTACTTATTCTGCTTTTCTTGGTTTTCCTCCGCTCTAACTTTGCTTTTCTTGGTTATCTTCCGCTCTATCCTTACTTTCCTTGGTTTTCCTCCGTTCTAACCCCGCTTTTCTTGGTTTTCCTCCGCTCTAACCCCGCTTTTCATGGTTTTCCTCCGCTCTAACCCCGCTTTTCTTGGTTTTCCTTTGCTCTATCTTCGCTTTTCTTGGTTTTCCTTTGCTCTAACCCTGCTTTTCTTGGTTTTCCTCCGTTCTAACCCCGCTTTTCTTGGTTTTCCTCCGCTCTATCACCGCTTTTAGTGGTTTTCCTACGCTCTATAACCACTTTTCTTGGTTTTCCTCTGCTCTATCACCGCTTTTCTTGGTTTTCCTTCGCTCTAACCCCGCTTTTCTTGGTTTCCCTCCGCTCTAACCCCGCTTTTCTTGGTTTTCCTCCGCTCTATCACCGCTTTTCTTGGTTTTCCTCCGCTCTAACCCCGCTTTTCTTGGTTTTCCTTTGCTCTAAACATGCTTTTCTTGGTTTTTCTCCGCTCTAACCCGGATTTTCTTGGTTTTCCTACCTTCTATCCCCGCTTATCTTTGTTTTTTTCTGCTCAAACGCCGTTTCTCTTGGGTTTCCTCCGCACTAACCCCGCTTTTCTTGGTTTTCTCCACTCTAACCCAGCTTTTCATGGTTTTCCACCGCACTAACACCTCTTTTCTTGGTTTTCATTTGCACTAACCCCGCTTGTTTGGTTTTTCTCCATTCTAACCGTGCTCTTCATGGTTTTTCTCCACTCTAACCATGCTTTTCTCATATTTCTGCTGCTCTAACCGTGCTTTTCTTCGTTTTCTTCCTCTCTAACTACTTTTTCTTGGTTTACCTCCGCTCTAACCCCACTTTTCTTGGTTTTCCTCAGCACTTATTCTGCTTTTCTTGGATTTCCTTCGCTCTAACTTTGCTTTTCTTGGTTTTCCTCCGCTCTAACCCCACTTTTCTTGGTTTTCCTCCCTTCTACCCCCGCTTTTCTTGGTTTTTCTCCGCTCTAAGCCCGTTTTTCTTGTTTTTCCTCCGCTCTACCACCGTTTTTCTTGGTTTTCCTTTGCTCTAACCCCGCTTTTCTTGGTTTTCCTTTGCTCTATCACCGCTTTTCTTGGTTTTCCTCCGCTCTAACCCCGCTTTTCTTGGTTTTCCTCCACTCTAACCCAGCTTTTCTTGGTTTTTCTGCGCTCTAACCCCGCTTTTCTTGGTTTTTCTCCACTCTAACCATGCTTTTCTCGGATTTCTGCTGCTCTAACCGCGCTTTTCTTCGTTTTCTTCCTCTCTAAATTCTTTTTCTTGGTTTTCCTCCGATCTAACCCCACTTTTCTTGGTTTTCCTCCGTACTTATTCTGCTTTTCTTGGTTTTCCTCCGATCTAACTTTGCTTTTCTTGGTTATCTTCCGCTCTATCCCCACTTTCCTTGGTTTTCCTCCATTCTAACCCCGCTTTTCTTGGTTTTCCTCCGCTCTAACCCCGCTTTTCATGGTTTTCCTCCGCTCTAACCCCGCTTTTCTTGGTTTTCCTTTGCTCTATCTTCGCTTTTCTTGGTTTTCCTTTGCTCTAACCCTGCTTTTCTTGGTTTTCCTCCGTTCTAACCCCGCTTTTCTTGGTTTTCCTCCGCTCTATCACCGCTTTTAGTGGTTTTCCTACGCTCTATAACCACTTTTCTTGGTTTTCCTTCGCTCTATCACCGCTTTTCTTGGTTTTCCTTCGCTCTAACCCCGCTTTTCTTGGTTTCCCTCCGCTCTAACCCCGCTTTTCTTGGTTTTCCTCCGCTCTATCACCGCTTTTCTTGGTTTTCCTCCGCTCTAACCCCGCTTTTCTTGGTTTTCCTTTGCTCTAAACCTGCTTTTCTTGGTTTTTCTCCGCTCTAACCCGGATTTTCTTGGTTTTCCTACCTTCTATCCCCGCTTATCTTTGTTTTTTTCTGCTCAAACGCCGTTTCTCTTGGGTTTCCTCCGCACTAACCCCGCTTTTCTTGGTTTTCTCCACTCTAACCCAGCTTTTCATGGTTTTCAACCGCACTAACACCTCTTTTCTTGGTTTTCATTTGCACTAACCCCGCTTGTTTGGTTTTTCTCCATTCTAACCGTGCTCTTCATGGTTTTTCTCCACTCTAACCATGCTTTTCTCATATTTCTGCTGCTCTAACCGTGCTTTTCTTCGTTTTCTTCCTCTCTAACTACTTTTTCTTGGTTTACCTCCGCTCTAACCCCACTTTTCTTGGTTTTCCTCAGCACTTATTCTGCTTTTCTTGGATTTCCTTCGCTCTAACTTTGCTTTTCTTGGTTTTCCTCCGCTCTAACCCCACTTTTCTTGGTTTTCCTCCCTTCTACCCCCGCTTTTCTTGGTTTTTCTCCGCTCTAAGCCCGTTTTTCTTGTTTTTCCTCCGCTCTACCACCGTTTTTCTTGGTTTTCCTTTGCTCTAACCCCGCTTTTCTTGGTTTTCCTCCGCTCTAACCCCGCTTTTCTTGGTTTTCCTCCACTCTAACCCAGCTTTTCTTGGTTTTTCTGCGCTCTAACCCCGCTTTTCTTGGTTTTTCTCCACTCTAACCATGCTTTTCTCGGATTTCTGCTGCTCTAACCGCGCTTTTCTTCGTTTTCTTCCTCTCTAAATTCTTTTTCTTGGTTTTCCTCCGATCTAACCCCGCTTTTCTTGGTTTTCCTCCGTACTTATTCTGCTTTTCTTGGTTTTCCTCCGCTCTAACTTTGCTTTTCTTGGTTATCTTCCGCTCTATCCCCACTTTCCTTGGTTTTCCTCCGTTCTAACCCCGCTTTTCTTGGTTTTCCTCCGCTCTAACCCCGCTTTTCATGGTTTTCCTCCGCTCTAACCCCGCTTTTCTTGGTTTTCCTTTGCTCTATCTTCGCTTTTCTTGGTTTTCCTTTGCTCTAACCCTTCTTTTCTTGGTTTTCCTTCGCTCTAACCCCGCTTTTCTTGGTTTCCCTCCGCTCTAACCCCGCTTTTCTTGGTTTTCCTCCGCTCTATCACCGCTTTTCTTGGTTTTCCTCCGCTCTAACCCCGCTTTTCTTGGTTTTCCTATGCTCTAAACCTGCTTTTCTTGGTTTTTCTCCGCTCTAACCCGGATTTTCTTGGTTTTCCTACCTTCTATCCCCGCTTATCTTTGTTTTTTTCTGCTCAAACGCCGTTTCTCTTGGGTTTCCTCCGCACTAACCCCGCTTTTCTTGGTTTTCTCCACTCTAACCCAGCTTTTCATGGTTTTCCACCGCACTAACACCTCTTTTCTTGGTTTTCATTTGCACTAACCCCGCTTGTTTGGTTTTTCTCCATTCTAACCATGCTCTTCATGGTTTTTCTCCACTCTAACCATGCTTTTCTCATATTTCTGCTGCTCTAACCGTGCTTTTCTTCGTTTTCTTCCTCTCTAACTACTTTTTCTTGGTTTACCTCCGCTCTAACCCCACTTTTCTTGGTTTTCCTCAGCACTTATTCTGCTTTTCTTGGATTTCCTTCGCTCTAACTTTGCTTTTCTTGGTTTTCCTCCGCTCTAACCCCACTTTTCTTGGTTTTCCTCCCTTCTACCCCCGCTTTTCTTGGTTTTTCTCCGCTCTAAGCCCGTTTTTCTTGTTTTTCCTCCGCTCTACCACCGTTTTTCTTGGTTTTCCTTTGCTCTAACCTCGCTTTTCTTGGTTTTCCTCCGCTCTAACACCGCTTTTCTTGGTTTTCCTCCGCTCTAACCCCGCTTTTCTTGGTTTTCCTCCACTCTAACCCAGCTTTTCTTGGTTTTTCTGCGCTCTAACCCCGCTTTTCTTGGTTTTTCTCCACTCTAACCATGCTTTTCTCGGATTTCTGCTGCTCTAACCGCGCTTTTCTTCGTTTTCTTCCTCTCTAAATTCTTTTTCTTGGTTTTCCTCCGATCTAACCCCACTTTTCTTGGTTTTCCTCCGTACTTATTCTGCTTTTCTTGGTTTTCCTCCGCTCTAACTTTGCTTTTCTTGGTTATCTTCCGCTCTATCCCCACTTTCCTTGGTTTTCCTCCATTCTAACCCCGCTTTTCTTGGTTTTCCTCCGCTCTAACCCCGCTTTTCATGGTTTTCCTCCGCTCTAACCCCGCTTTTCTTGGTTTTCCTTTGCTCTATCTTCGCTTTTCTTGGTTTTCCTTTGCTCTAACCCTGCTTTTCTTGGTTTTCCTCCGCTCTAACCCCGCTTTTCTTGGTTTTCCTCCGCTCTATCACCGCTTTTAGTGGTTTTCCTACGCTCTATAACCACTTTTCTTGGTTTTCCTCTGCTCTATCACCGCTTTTCTTGGTTTTCCTTCGCTCTAACCCCGCTTTTCTTTGTTTCCTTCCGCTCTAACCCCGCTTTTCTTGGTTTTCCTCCGCTGTATCACCGCTTTTCTTGGTTTTCCTCCGCTCTAACCCCGCTTTTCTTGGTTTTCCTTTGCTCTAAACCTGCTTTTCTTGGTTTTTCTCCGCTCTAAGCCGGATTTTCTTGGTTTTCCTACCTTCTATCCCCGCTTATCTTTGTTTTTTTCTGCTCAAACGCCGTTTCTCTTGGTTTTCCTCCGCACTAACCCCGCTTTTCTTGGTTTTCTCCACTCTAACCCAGCTTTTCATGGTTTTCCACCGCACTAACACCTCTTTTCTTGGTTTTCATTTGCACTAACCTTGCTTGTTTGGTTTTTCTCCATTCTAACCGTGCTCTTCATGGTTTTTCTCCACTCTAACAATGCTTTTCTCATATTTCTGCTGCTCTAACCGTGCTTTTCTTCGTTTTCTTCCTCTCTAACTACTTTTTCTTGGTTTACCTCCGCTCTAACCCCGCTTTTCTTGGTTTTCCTCAGCACTTATTCTGCTTTTCTTGGATTTCCTTCGCTCTAACTTTGCTTTTCTTGGTTTTCCTCCGCTCTAACCCCACTTTTCTTGGTTTTCCTCCCTTCTACCCCCGCTTTTCTTGGTTTTTCTCCGCTCTAAGCCCGCTTTTCTTGTTTTTCCTCCGCTCTACCACCGTTTTTCTTGGTTTTCCTTTGCTCTAACCCCGCTTTTCTTGGTTTTCCTCCGCTCTAACACCGCTTTTCTTGGTTTTCCTCCGCTCTAACCCCGCTTTTCTTGGTTTTCCTCCACTCTAACCCAGCTTTTCTTGGTTTTTCTGCGCTCTAACCCCGCTTTTCTTGGTTTTTCTCCACTCTAACCATGCTTTTCTCGGATTTCTGCTGCTCTAACCGCGCTTTTCTTCGTTTTCTTCCTCTCTAAATTCTTTTTCTTGGTTTTCCTCCGATCTAACCCCGCTTTTCTTGGTTTTCCTCCGTACTTATTCTGCTTTTCTTGGTTTTCCTCCGCTCTAACTTTGCTTTTCTTGGTTATCTTCCGCTCTATCCCCACTTTCCTTGGTTTTCCTCCGTTCTAACCCCGCTTTTCTTGGTTTTCCTCCGCTCTAACCCCGCTTTTCATGGTTTTCCTCCGCTCTAACCCCGCTTTTCTTGGTTTTCCTTTGCTCTATCTTCGCTTTTCTTGGTTTTCCTTTGCTCTAACCCTGCTTTTCTTGGTTTTCCTCCGTTCTAACCCCGCTTTTCTTGGTTTTCCTCCGCTCTATCACCGCTTTTAGTGGTTTTCCTACGCTCTATAACCACTTTTCTTGGTTTTCCTCTGCTCTATCACCGCTTTTCTTGGTTTTCCTTCGCTCTAACCCCGCTTTTCTTGGTTTCCCTCCGCTCTAACCCCGCTTTTCTTGGTTTTCCTCCGCTCTATCACCGCTTTTCTTGGTTTTCCTCCGCTCTAACCCCGCTTTTCTTGGTTTTCCTTTGCTCTAAACCTGCTTTTCTTGGTTTTTCTCCGCTCTAACCCGGATTTTCTTGGTTTTCCTACCTTCTATCCCCGCTTATCTTTGTTTTTTTCTGCTCAAACGCCGTTTCTCTTGGGTTTCCTCCGCACTAACCCCGCTTTTCTTGGTTTTCTCCACTCTAACCCAGCTTTTCATGGTTTTCCACCGCACTAACACCTCTTTTCTTGGTTTTCATTTGCACTAACCCCGCTTGTTTGGTTTTTCTCCATTCTAACCGTGCTCTTCATGGTTTTTCTCCACTCTAACCATGCTTTTCTCATATTTCTGCTGCTCTAACCGTGCTTTTCTTCGTTTTCTTCCTCTCTAACTACTTTTTCTTGGTTTACCTCCGCTCTAACCCCACTTTTCTTGGTTTTCCTCAGCACTTATTCTGCTTTTCTTGGATTTCCTTCGCTCTAACTTTGCTTTTCTTGGTTTTCCTCCGCTCTAACCCCACTTTTCTTGGTTTTCCTCCCTTCTACCCCCGCTTTTCTTGGTTTTTCTCCGCTCTAAGCCCGTTTTTCTTGTTTTTCCTCCGCTCTACCACCGTTTTTCTTGGTTTTCCTTTGCTCTAACCCCGCTTTTCTTGGTTTTCCTCCGCTCTAACACCGCTTTTCTTGGTTTTCCTCCGCTCTAACCCCGCTTTTCTTGGTTTTCCTCCACTCTAACCCAGCTTTTCTTGGTTTTTCTGCGCTCTAACCCCGCTTTTCTTGGTTTTTCTCCACTCTAACCATGCTTTTCTCGGATTTCTGCTGCTCTAACCGCGCTTTTCTTCGTTTTCTTCCTCTCTAAATTCTTTTTCTTGGTTTTCCTCCGATCTAACCCCACTTTTCTTGGTTTTCCTCCGTACTTATTCTGCTTTTCTTGGTTTTCCTCCGCTCTAACTTTGCTTTTCTTGGTTATCTTCCGCTCTATCCCCACTTTCCTTGGTTTTCCTCCATTCTAACCCCGCTTTTCTTGGTTTTCCTCCGCTCTAACCCCGCTTTTCATGGTTTTCCTCCGCTCTAACCCCGCTTTTCTTGGTTTTCCTTTGCTCTATCTTCGCTTTTCTTGGTTTTCCTTTGCTCTAACCCTGCTTTTCTTGGTTTTCCTCCGTTCTAACCCCGCTTTTCTTGGTTTTCCTCCGCTCTATCACCGCTTTTAGTGGTTTTCCTACGCTCTATAACCACTTTTCTTGGTTTTCCTTCGCTCTATCACCGCTTTTCTTGGTTTTCCTTCGCTCTAACCCCGCTTTTCTTGGTTTCCCTCCGCTCTAACCCCGCTTTTCTTGGTTTTCCTCCGCTCTATCACCGCTTTTCTTGGTTTTCCTCCGCTCTAACCCCGCTTTTCTTGGTTTTCCTTTGCTCTAAACCTGCTTTTCTTGGTTTTTCTCCGCTCTAACCCGGATTTTCTTGGTTTTCCTACCTTCTATCCCCGCTTATCTTTGTTTTTTTCTGCTCAAACGCCGTTTCTCTTGGGTTTCCTCCGCACTAACCCCGCTTTTCTTGGTTTTCTCCACTCTAACCCAGCTTTTCATGGTTTTCAACCGCACTAACACCTCTTTTCTTGGTTTTCATTTGCACTAACCCCGCTTGTTTGGTTTTTCTCCATTCTAACCGTGCTCTTCATGGTTTTTCTCCACTCTAACCATGCTTTTCTCATATTTCTGCTGCTCTAACCGTGCTTTTCTTCGTTTTCTTCCTCTCTAACTACTTTTTCTTGGTTTACCTCCGCTCTAACCCCACTTTTCTTGGTTTTCCTCAGCACTTATTCTGCTTTTCTTGGATTTCCTTCGCTCTAACTTTGCTTTTCTTGGTTTTCCTCCGCTCTAACCCCACTTTTCTTGGTTTTCCTCCCTTCTACCCCCGCTTTTCTTGGTTTTTCTCCGCTCTAAGCCCGTTTTTCTTGTTTTTCCTCCGCTCTACCACCGTTTTTCTTGGTTTTCCTTTGCTCTAACCCCGCTTTTCTTGGTTTTCCTCCGCTCTAACCCCGCTTTTCTTGGTTTTCCTCCACTCTAACCCAGCTTTTCTTGGTTTTTCTGCGCTCTAACCCCGCTTTTCTTGGTTTTTCTCCACTCTAACCATGCTTTTCTCGGATTTCTGCTGCTCTAACCGCGCTTTTCTTCGTTTTCTTCCTCTCTAAATTCTTTTTCTTGGTTTTCCTCCGATCTAACCCCGCTTTTCTTGGTTTTCCTCCGTACTTATTCTGCTTTTCTTGGTTTTCCTCCGCTCTAACTTTGCTTTTCTTGGTTATCTTCCGCTCTATCCCCACTTTCCTTGGTTTTCCTCCGTTCTAACCCCGCTTTTCTTGGTTTTCCTCCGCTCTAACCCCGCTTTTCATGGTTTTCCTCCGCTCTAACCCCGCTTTTCTTGGTTTTCCTTTGCTCTATCTTCGCTTTTCTTGGTTTTCCTTTGCTCTAACCCTGCTTTTCTTGGTTTTCCTTCGCTCTAACCCCGCTTTTCTTGGTTTCCCTCCGCTCTAACCCCGCTTTTCTTGGTTTTCCTCCGCTCTATCACCGCTTTTCTTGGTTTTCCTCCGCTCTAACCCCGCTTTTCTTGGTTTTCCTTTGCTCTAAACCTGCTTTTCTTGGTTTTTCTCCGCTCTAACCCGGATTTTCTTGGTTTTCCTACCTTCTATCCCCGCTTATCTTTGTTTTTTTCTGCTCAAACGCCGTTTCTCTTGGGTTTCCTCCGCACTAACCCCGCTTTTCTTGGTTTTCTCCACTCTAACCCAGCTTTTCATGGTTTTCCACCGCACTAACACCTCTTTTCTTGGTTTTCATTTGCACTAACCCCGCTTGTTTGGTTTTTCTCCATTCTAACCGTGCTCTTCATGGTTTTTCTCCACTCTAACCATGCTTTTCTCATATTTCTGCTGCTCTAACCGTGCTTTTCTTCGTTTTCTTCCTCTCTAACTACTTTTTCTTGGTTTACCTCCGCTCTAACCCCACTTTTCTTGGTTTTCCTCAGCACTTATTCTGCTTTTCTTGGATTTCCTTCGCTCTAACTTTGCTTTTCTTGGTTTTCCTCCGCTCTAACCCCACTTTTCTTGGTTTTCCTCCCTTCTACCCCCGCTTTTCTTGGTTTTTCTCCGCTCTAAGCCCGTTTTTCTTGTTTTTCCTCCGCTCTACCACCGTTTTTCTTGGTTTTCCTTTGCTCTAACCTCGCTTTTCTTGGTTTTCCTCCGCTCTAACACCGCTTTTCTTGGTTTTCCTCCGCTCTAACCCCGCTTTTCTTGGTTTTCCTCCACTCTAACCCAGCTTTTCTTGGTTTTTCTGCGCTCTAACCCCGCTTTTCTTGGTTTTTCTCCACTCTAACCATGCTTTTCTCGGATTTCTGCTGCTCTAACCGCGCTTTTCTTCGTTTTCTTCCTCTCTAAATTCTTTTTCTTGGTTTTCCTCCGATCTAACCCCACTTTTCTTGGTTTTCCTCCGTACTTATTCTGCTTTTCTTGGTTTTCCTCCGCTCTAACTTTGCTTTTCTTGGTTATCTTCCGCTCTATCCCCACTTTCCTTGGTTTTCCTCCATTCTAACCCCGCTTTTCTTGGTTTTCCTCCGCTCTAACCCCGCTTTTCATGGTTTTCCTCCGCTCTAACCCCGCTTTTCTTGGTTTTCCTTTGCTCTATCTTCGCTTTTCTTGGTTTTCCTTTGCTCTAACCCTGCTTTTCTTGGTTTTCCTCCGCTCTAACCCCGCTTTTCTTGGTTTTCCTCCGCTCTATCACCGCTTTTAGTGGTTTTCCTACGCTCTATAACCACTTTTCTTGGTTTTCCTCTGCTCTATCACCGCTTTTCTTGGTTTTCCTTCGCTCTAACCCCGCTTTTCTTTGTTTCCTTCCGCTCTAACCCCGCTTTTCTTGGTTTTCCTCCGCTGTATCACCGCTTTTCTTGGTTTTCCTCCGCTCTAACCCCGCTTTTCTTGGTTTTCCTTTGCTCTATCACCGCTTTTCTTGGTTTTCCTTCGCTCTAACCCCGCTTTTCTTGGTTTCCCTCCGCTCTAACCCCGCTTTTCTTGGTTTTCCTCCGCTCTATCACCGCTTTTCTTGGTTTTCCTCCGCTCTAACCCCGCTTTTCTTGGTTTTCCTTTGCTCTAAACCTGCTTTTCTTGGTTTTTCTCCGCTCTAAGCCGGATTTTCTTGGTTTTCCTACCTTCTATCCCCGCTTATCTTTGTTTTTTTTTGCTCAAACGCCGTTTCTCTTGGTTTTCCTCCGCACTAACCCCGCTTTTCTTGGTTTTCTCCACTCTAACCCAGCTTTTCATGGTTTTCCACCGCACTAACACCTCTTTTCTTGGTTTTCATTTGCACTAACCCCGCTTGTTTGGTTTTTCTCCATTCTAACCGTGCTCTTCATGGTTTTTCTCCACTCTAACCATGCTTTTCTCATATTTCTGCTGCTCTAACCGTGCTTTTCTTCGTTTTCTTCCTCTCTAACTACTTTTTCTTGGTTTACCTCCGCTCTAACCCCGCTTTTCTTGGTTTTCCTCAGCACTTATTCTGCTTTTCTTGGATTTCCTTCGCTCTAACTTTGCTTTTCTTGGTTTTCCTCCGCTCTAACCCCACTTTTCTTGGTTTTCCTCCCTTCTACCCCCGCTTTTCTTCGTTTTTCTCCGCTCTAAGCCCGCTTTTCTTGGTTTACCTCCGCTCTAACACCGTTTTTCTTGGTTTTCCTTTGCTCTAACCCCGCTTTTCTTGGTTTTCCTCCGCTCTAACACCGCTTTTCTTGGTTTTCCTCCGCTCTAACCCCGCTTTTCTTGGTTTTCCTCCACTCTAACCCAGATTTTCTTGGTTTTTCTGCGCTCTAACCCCGCTTTTCTTGGTTTTTCTCCACTCTAACCATGCTTTTCTTGGATTTCTGCTGCTCTAACCGCGCTTTTCTTCGTTTTCTTCCTCTCTAAATTCTTTTTCTTGGTTTTCCTCCGATCTAACCCCGCTTTTCTTGGTTTTCCTCCGTACTTATTCTGCTTTTCTTGGTTTTCCTCCGCTCTAACTTTGCTTTTCTTGGTTATCTTCCGCTCTATCCCCACTTTCCTTGGTTTTCCTCCGTTCTAACCCCGCTTTTCTTGGTTTTCCTCCGCTCTAACCCCGCTTTTCATGGTTTTCCTCCGCTCTAACCCCGCTTTTCTTGGTTTTCCTTTGCTCTATCTTCGCTTTTCTTGGTTTTCCTTTGCTCTAACCCTGCTTTTCTTGGTTTTCCTCCGTTCTAACCCCGCTTTTCTAGGTTTTCCTCCGCTCTATCACCGCTTTTAGTGGTTTTCCTACGCTCTATAACCACTTTTCTTGGTTTTCCTCTGCTCTATCACCGCTTTTCTTGGTT
Organism: Coturnix japonica; assembly: GCF_054131305.1. Lineage (NCBI taxonomy): Eukaryota > Metazoa > Chordata > Aves > Galliformes > Phasianidae > Coturnix > Coturnix japonica. The sequence goes on along the minus strand of NC_140674.1, from coordinate 187,380 downwards.
TTCCTTCGCTCTAACACCGCTTTTCTTGGTTTCCCTCCGCTCTAACCCCGCTTTTCTTGGTTTTCCTCCGCTCTAACTTCGCTTTTCTTGGTTTTCCTTTGCTCTAACCCTGCTTTTCTTGGTTTTTCTCCGCTCTAACCCCGCTTTTCTTGCTTTTCCTCCACTCTATCACCGCTTTTCTTGGTTTTCCTCCGCTCTAACCTTACTTTTCTAGGATTTCATCCGCTCTAACTTCACTTTTGTTGGTTTTCCTCCTTTCTAACCCCGCTTTTCTTGGTTTTCTCCACTCTAACCCAGCTTTTCATGGTTTTTCTCCACTCTAACCATGCTTTTCTCGGATTTCTGCTGCTCTAACCGCGCTTTTCTTCGTTTTCTTCCTCTCTAAATTCTTTTTCTTGGTTTTCCTCCGCACTAACCCCGCTTTTCTTGGTTTTCCTCAGCACTTATTCTGCTTTTCTTGGTTTTCCTCCACTCTAACCCCGCTTTACTTGGTTTTCCTCCGCTCTAACCCCGCTTTTCTTGGTTTTCCTCTGCTCTAACCCCACTTTTCTTGGTTTTCCTCCGCTCTAACCCCGCTTTTCTTGGTTTTCCTCCGTACTTATTCTGCTTTTCTTGGTTTTCCTCCGCTCTAACTTTGCTCTAACCCTGCTTTTCTTCTTTTTTCTCCGCTCTAACCCTTATTTTCTTGGTTTTCCTCCCTTCTATCCCCGTTTATCTTTGTTTTTCTCTGCTCCAACCCCATTTCTCTTAGTTTTCCTCCGCTCTAACACCGCTTTTCTTGGTTTTCCTTTGCTCTAACCCCGCTTTTCTTGGTTTTCCACCGCACTAACACCTCTTTTCTTGGTTTTCATTTGCACTAACCCCGCTTGTTTGGTTTTTCTCCATTCTAACCGTGCTTTTCATGGTTTTTCTCCACTCTAACCATGCTTTTCTCATATTTCTGCTGCTCTAACCGCGCTTTTCTTCGTTTTCTTCCTCTCTAACTTCTTTTTCTTGGTTTTCCTCTGCACTAACCTCACTTTTCTTGGTTTTCCTCAGCACTTATTCCGCTTTTCCTGGATTTCCTCAGCTCTAACTTTGCTTTTCTTGGTTTTCCTCCGCTCTAACCCCACTTTTCTTGGTTTTCCTCCCTTCTATCCCCACTTATCTTGGTTTTTCTCCGCTCTAACCCCGCTTTTCTTGGTTTTCCTCCGCTCTAACACCGTTTTTCTTGGTTTTCCTTTGCTTTAACCCCGCTTTTCTTGGTTTTCCTCCGCTCTAACCCCGCTTTTCTTGGTTTTCCTCCGCTCTAACCCCGCTTTTCTTGGTTTTCCTCCCTTCTATCCCCGCTTTTCTTGGTTTTTCTCCGCTCTAACCCCGTTTATCTTGGTTTTCCTCCGCTCTAAAATAGCTTTTCTTGGTTTTCCTTTGCTCTAACCCCGCTTTTCTTGGTTTTCCTCTGCACTAACCCCTCTTTTCTTGGTTTTCCTCCGCACTAACCCTGCTTTTCTTGGTTTTTCTCCACTCTAACCATGCTTTTCTCGGATTTCTGCTGCTCTAACCGCGCTTTTCTTCGTTTTCTTCCTCTCTAAATTCTTTTTCTTGGTTTTCCCCGATCTAACCCCGCTTTTCTTGGTTTTCCTCCGTACTTATTCTGCTTTTCTTGGTTTTCCTCCGCTCTAACTTTGCTTTTCTTGGTTATCTTCCGCTCTATCCCCACTTTCCTTGGTTTTCCTCCGCTCTAACCCCGCTTTTCTTGGTTTTCCTCCGCCCTAACCCCGCTTTTCATGGTTTTCCTCCGCTCTAACCCCGCTTATCTTGGTTTTCCTTTGCTCTATCTTCGCTTTTCTTGGTTTTCCTTTGCTCTAACCCTGCTTTTCTTGGTTTTCCTCCGCTCTAACCCCGCTTTTCTTGGTTTTCCTCCGCTCTATCACCGCTTTTAGTGGTTTTCCTACGCTCTATAAACACTTTTCTTGGTTTTCCTCTGCTCTATCACTGCTTTTCTTGGTTTTCCTTCGCTCTAACCCCGCTTTTCTTGTTTTCCCTCCACTCTAACCCCGCTTTTCTTGGTTTTCCTCCGCTCTAACTTCGCTTTTCTTGGTTTTCCTTTGCTCTAACCCCGCTTTTCTTGGTTTTTCTCCGCTCTAACCCCGCTTTTCTTGGTTTTCCTCCATTCTATCACCGCTTTTCTTGGTTTTCCTCCGCACTAACCCCGCTTTTCTTGGTTTTCTCCCCTCTAACCCAGCTTTTCATGGTTTTTCTCCACTCTAACCATGCTTTTCTCGGATTACTGCTGCTCTAACCGCGCTTTTCTTCGTTTTCTTCCTCTCTAAATTTTTTTCTTGGTTTTCCTCCGCACTAACCCCGCTTTTCTTGGTTTTCCTCCGCTCTAACCCCGCTTTTCTTGGTTTTCCTCCGCTCTATCACCGCTTTTCTTGGTTTTCCTCCGCTCTAACCCCGCTTTTCTTGGTTTTCCTTTGCTCTAAACCTGCTTTTCTTGGTTTTTCTCCGCTCTAACCCGGATTTTCTTGGTTTTCCTACCTTCTATCCCCGCTTATCTTTGTTTTTTTCTGCTCAAACGCCGTTTCTCTTGGGTTTCCTCCGCACTAACCCCGCTTTTCTTGGTTTTCTCCACTCTAACCCAGCTTTTCATGGTTTTCCACCGCACTAACACCTCTTTTCTTGGTTTTCATTTGCACTAACCCCGCTTGTTTGGTTTTTCTCCATTCTAACCGTGCTCTTCATGGTTTTTCTCCACTCTAACCATGCTTTTCTCATATTTCTGCTGCTCTAACCGTGCTTTTCTTCGTTTTCTTCCTCTCTAACTACTTTTTCTTGGTTTACCTCCGCTCTAACCCCACTTTTCTTGGTTTTCCTCAGCACTTATTCTGCTTTTCTTGGATTTCCTTCGCTCTAACTTTGCTTTTCTTGGTTTTCCTCCGCTCTAACCCCACTTTTCTTGGTTTTCCTCCCTTCTACCCCCGCTTTTCTTGGTTTTTCTCCGCTCTAAGCCCGTTTTTCTTGTTTTTCCTCCGCTCTACCACCGTTTTTCTTGGTTTTCCTTTGCTCTAACCTCGCTTTTCTTGGTTTTCCTCCGCTCTAACACCGCTTTTCTTGGTTTTCCTCCGCTCTAACCCCGCTTTTCTTGGTTTTCCTCCACTCTAACCCAGCTTTTCTTGGTTTTTCTGCGCTCTAACCCCGCTTTTCTTGGTTTTTCTCCACTCTAACCATGCTTTTCTCGGATTTCTGCTGCTCTAACCGCGCTTTTCTTCGTTTTCTTCCTCTCTAAATTCTTTTTCTTGGTTTTCCTCCGATCTAACCCCACTTTTCTTGGTTTTCCTCCGTACTTATTCTGCTTTTCTTGGTTTTCCTCCGCTCTAACTTTGCTTTTCTTGGTTATCTTCCGCTCTATCCCCACTTTCCTTGGTTTTCCTCCATTCTAACCCCGCTTTTCTTGGTTTTCCTCCGCTCTAACCCCGCTTTTCATGGTTTTCCTCCGCTCTAACCCCGCTTTTCTTGGTTTTCCTTTGCTCTATCTTCGCTTTTCTTGGTTTTCCTTTGCTCTAACCCTGCTTTTCTTGGTTTTCCTCCGCTCTAACCCCGCTTTTCTTGGTTTTCCTCCGCTCTATCACCGCTTTTAGTGGTTTTCCTACGCTCTATAACCACTTTTCTTGGTTTTCCTCTGCTCTATCACCGCTTTTCTTGGTTTTCCTTCGCTCTAACCCCGCTTTTCTTTGTTTCCTTCCGCTCTAACCCCGCTTTTCTTGGTTTTCCTCCGCTGTATCACCGCTTTTCTTGGTTTTCCTCCGCTCTAACCCCGCTTTTCTTGGTTTTCCTTTGCTCTATCACCGCTTTTCTTGGTTTTCCTTCGCTCTAACCCCGCTTTTCTTGGTTTCCCTCCGCTCTAACCCCGCTTTTCTTGGTTTTCCTCCGCTCTATCACCGCTTTTCTTGGTTTTCCTCCGCTCTAACCCCGCTTTTCTTGGTTTTCCTTTGCTCTAAACCTGCTTTTCTTGGTTTTTCTCCGCTCTAAGCCGGATTTTCTTGGTTTTCCTACCTTCTATCCCCGCTTATCTTTGTTTTTTTTTGCTCAAACGCCGTTTCTCTTGGTTTTCCTCCGCACTAACCCCGCTTTTCTTGGTTTTCTCCACTCTAACCCAGCTTTTCATGGTTTTCCACCGCACTAACACCTCTTTTCTTGGTTTTCATTTGCACTAACCCCGCTTGTTTGGTTTTTCTCCATTCTAACCGTGCTCTTCATGGTTTTTCTCCACTCTAACCATGCTTTTCTCATATTTCTGCTGCTCTAACCGTGCTTTTCTTCGTTTTCTTCCTCTCTAACTACTTTTTCTTGGTTTACCTCCGCTCTAACCCCGCTTTTCTTGGTTTTCCTCAGCACTTATTCTGCTTTTCTTGGATTTCCTTCGCTCTAACTTTGCTTTTCTTGGTTTTCCTCCGCTCTAACCCCACTTTTCTTGGTTTTCCTCCCTTCTACCCCCGCTTTTCTTCGTTTTTCTCCGCTCTAAGCCCGCTTTTCTTGGTTTACCTCCGCTCTAACACCGTTTTTCTTGGTTTTCCTTTGCTCTAACCCCGCTTTTCTTGGTTTTCCTCCGCTCTAACACCGCTTTTCTTGGTTTTCCTCCGCTCTAACCCCGCTTTTCTTGGTTTTCCTCCACTCTAACCCAGATTTTCTTGGTTTTTCTGCGCTCTAACCCCGCTTTTCTTGGTTTTTCTCCACTCTAACCATGCTTTTCTTGGATTTCTGCTGCTCTAACCGCGCTTTTCTTCGTTTTCTTCCTCTCTAAATTCTTTTTCTTGGTTTTCCTCCGATCTAACCCCGCTTTTCTTGGTTTTCCTCCGTACTTATTCTGCTTTTCTTGGTTTTCCTCCGCTCTAACTTTGCTTTTCTTGGTTATCTTCCGCTCTATCCCCACTTTCCTTGGTTTTCCTCCGTTCTAACCCCGCTTTTCTTGGTTTTCCTCCGCTCTAACCCCGCTTTTCATGGTTTTCCTCCGCTCTAACCCCGCTTTTCTTGGTTTTCCTTTGCTCTATCTTCGCTTTTCTTGGTTTTCCTTTGCTCTAACCCTGCTTTTCTTGGTTTTCCTCCGTTCTAACCCCGCTTTTCTAGGTTTTCCTCCGCTCTATCACCGCTTTTAGTGGTTTTCCTACGCTCTATAACCACTTTTCTTGGTTTTCCTCTGCTCTATCACCGCTTTTCTTGGTTTTCCTTCGCTCTAACACCGCTTTTCTTGGTTTCCCTCCGCTCTAACCCCGCTTTTCTTGGTTTTCCTCCGCTCTAACTTCGCTTTTCTTGGTTTTCCTTTGCTCTAACCCTGCTTTTCTTGGTTTTTCTCCGCTCTAACCCCGCTTTTCTTGCTTTTCCTCCACTCTATCACCGCTTTTCTTGGTTTTCCTCCGCTCTAACCTTACTTTTCTAGGATTTCATCCGCTCTAACTTCACTTTTGTTGGTTTTCCTCCTTTCTAACCCCGCTTTTCTTGGTTTTCTCCACTCTAACCCAGCTTTTCATGGTTTTTCTCCACTCTAACCATGCTTTTCTCGGATTTCTGCTGCTCTAACCGCGCTTTTCTTCGTTTTCTTCCTCTCTAAATTCTTTTTCTTGGTTTTCCTCCGCACTAACCCCGCTTTTCTTGGTTTTCCTCAGCACTTATTCTGCTTTTCTTGGTTTTCCTCCACTCTAACCCCGCTTTACTTGGTTTTCCTCCGCTCTAACCCCGCTTTTCTTGGTTTTCCTCTGCTCTAACCCCACTTTTCTTGGTTTTCCTCCGCTCTAACCCCGCTTTTCTTGGTTTTCCTCCGTACTTATTCTGCTTTTCTTGGTTTTCCTCCGCTCTAACTTTGCTCTAACCCTGCTTTTCTTCTTTTTTCTCCGCTCTAACCCTTATTTTCTTGGTTTTCCTCCCTTCTATCCCCGTTTATCTTTGTTTTTCTCTGCTCCAACCCCATTTCTCTTAGTTTTCCTCCGCTCTAACACCGCTTTTCTTGGTTTTCCTTTGCTCTAACCCCGCTTTTCTTGGTTTTCCACCGCACTAACACCTCTTTTCTTGGTTTTCATTTGCACTAACCCCGCTTGTTTGGTTTTTCTCCATTCTAACCGTGCTTTTCATGGTTTTTCTCCACTCTAACCATGCTTTTCTCATATTTCTGCTGCTCTAACCGCGCTTTTCTTCGTTTTCTTCCTCTCTAACTTCTTTTTCTTGGTTTTCCTCTGCACTAACCTCACTTTTCTTGGTTTTCCTCAGCACTTATTCCGCTTTTCCTGGATTTCCTCAGCTCTAACTTTGCTTTTCTTGGTTTTCCTCCGCTCTAACCCCACTTTTCTTGGTTTTCCTCCCTTCTATCCCCACTTATCTTGGTTTTTCTCCGCTCTAACCCCGCTTTTCTTGGTTTTCCTCCGCTCTAACACCGTTTTTCTTGGTTTTCCTTTGCTTTAACCCCGCTTTTCTTGGTTTTCCTCCGCTCTAACCCCGCTTTTCTTGGTTTTCCTCCGCTCTAACCCCGCTTTTCTTGGTTTTCCTCCCTTCTATCCCCGCTTTTCTTGGTTTTTCTCCGCTCTAACCCCGTTTATCTTGGTTTTCCTCCGCTCTAAAATAGCTTTTCTTGGTTTTCCTTTGCTCTAACCCCGCTTTTCTTGGTTTTCCTCTGCACTAACCCCTCTTTTCTTGGTTTTCCTCCGCACTAACCCTGCTTTTCTTGGTTTTTCTCCACTCTAACCATGCTTTTCTCGGATTTCTGCTGCTCTAACCGCGCTTTTCTTCGTTTTCTTCCTCTCTAAATTCTTTTTCTTGGTTTTCCCCGATCTAACCCCGCTTTTCTTGGTTTTCCTCCGTACTTATTCTGCTTTTCTTGGTTTTCCTCCGCTCTAACTTTGCTTTTCTTGGTTATCTTCCGCTCTATCCCCACTTTCCTTGGTTTTCCTCCGCTCTAACCCCGCTTTTCTTGGTTTTCCTCCGCCCTAACCCCGCTTTTCATGGTTTTCCTCCGCTCTAACCCCGCTTATCTTGGTTTTCCTTTGCTCTATCTTCGCTTTTCTTGGTTTTCCTTTGCTCTAACCCTGCTTTTCTTGGTTTTCCTCCGCTCTAACCCCGCTTTTCTTGGTTTTCCTCCGCTCTATCACCGCTTTTAGTGGTTTTCCTACGCTCTATAAACACTTTTCTTGGTTTTCCTCTGCTCTATCACTGCTTTTCTTGGTTTTCCTTCGCTCTAACCCCGCTTTTCTTGTTTTCCCTCCACTCTAACCCCGCTTTTCTTGGTTTTCCTCCGCTCTAACTTCGCTTTTCTTGGTTTTCCTTTGCTCTAACCCCGCTTTTCTTGGTTTTTCTCCGCTCTAACCCCGCTTTTCTTGGTTTTCCTCCATTCTATCACCGCTTTTCTTGGTTTTCCTCCGCACTAACCCCGCTTTTCTTGGTTTTCTCCCCTCTAACCCAGCTTTTCATGGTTTTTCTCCACTCTAACCATGCTTTTCTCGGATTACTGCTGCTCTAACCGCGCTTTTCTTCGTTTTCTTCCTCTCTAAATTTTTTTCTTGGTTTTCCTCCGCACTAACCCCGCTTTTCTTGGTTTTCCTCCGCACTTATTCTGCTTTTCTTGGTTTTCCTCCGCTGTAACTTCGCTTTTCTTGGTTTTCCTCCACTCTAACCCTTCTTTACTTGGTTTTCCTCCGCTCTAACCCCGCTTTTCTTGGTTTTCCTCCGCTCTAACCCCACTTTTCTTGGTTTTCCTCCGCTCTAACCCCGCTTTTCTTGGTTTTCCTCCGCACTAACCCCGCTTTTCTTGGTTTTCATTGGCACTAACCCCGCTTGTTTGGTTTTTCTCCATTCTAACCGTGCTTTTCATGGTTTTTCTCCACTCTAACCATGCTTTTCTCATATTTCTGCTGCTCTAACCGCGCTTTTCTTCGTTTTCTTCCTCTCTAACTTCTTTTTCTTGGTTTTCCTCTGCACTAACCTCACTTTTCTTGGTTTTCCTCAGCACTTATTCCGCTTTTCCTGGATTTCCTCAGCTCTAACTTTGCTTTTCTTGGTTTTCCTCCGCTCTAACCCCACTTTTCTTGGTTTTCCTCCCTTCTATCCCCACTTATCTTGGTTTTTCTCCGCTCTAACCCCGCTTTTCTTGGTTTTCCTCCGCTCTAACACCGTTTTTCTTGGTTTTCCTTTGCTTTAACCCCGCTTTTCTTGGTTTTCCTCCGCTCTAACCCCGCTTTTCTTGGTTTTCCTCCGCTCTAACCCCGCTTTTCTTGGTTTTCCTCCCTTCTATCCCCGCTTTTCTTGGTTTTTCTCCGCTCTAACCCCGTTTATCTTGGTTTTCCTCCGCTCTAAAATAGCTTTTCTTGGTTTTCCTTTGCTCTAACCCCGCTTTTCTTGGTTTTCCTCTGCACTAACCCCTCTTTTCTTGGTTTTCCTCCGCACTAACCCTGCTTTTCTTGGTTTTTCTCCACTCTAACCATGCTTTTCTCGGATTTCTGCTGCTCTAACCGCGCTTTTCTTCGTTTTCTTCCTCTCTAAATTCTTTTTCTTGGTTTTCCCCGATCTAACCCCGCTTTTCTTGGTTTTCCTCCGTACTTATTCTGCTTTTCTTGGTTTTCCTCCGCTCTAACTTTGCTTTTCTTGGTTATCTTCCGCTCTATCCCCACTTTCCTTGGTTTTCCTCCGCTCTAACCCCGCTTTTCTTGGTTTTCCTCCGCCCTAACCCCGCTTTTCATGGTTTTCCTCCGCTCTAACCCCGCTTATCTTGGTTTTCCTTTGCTCTATCTTCGCTTTTCTTGGTTTTCCTTTGCTCTAACCCTGCTTTTCTTGGTTTTCCTCCGCTCTAACCCCGCTTTTCTTGGTTTTCCTCCGCTCTATCACCGCTTTTAGTGGTTTTCCTACGCTCTATAAACACTTTTCTTGGTTTTCCTCTGCTCTATCACTGCTTTTCTTGGTTTTCCTTCGCTCTAACCCCGCTTTTCTTGTTTTCCCTCCACTCTAACCCCGCTTTTCTTGGTTTTCCTCCGCTCTAACTTCGCTTTTCTTGGTTTTCCTTTGCTCTAACCCCGCTTTTCTTGGTTTTTCTCCGCTCTAACCCCGCTTTTCTTGGTTTTCCTCCACTCTATCACCGCTTTTCTTGGTTTTCCTCCGCACTAACCCCGCTTTTCTTGGTTTTCTCCCCTCTAACCCAGCTTTTCATGGTTTTTCTCCACTCTAACCATGCTTTTCTCGGATTACTGCTGCTCTAACCGCGCTTTTCTTCGTTTTCTTCCTCTCTAAATTTTTTTCTTGGTTTTCCTCCGCACTAACCCCGCTTTTCTTGGTTTTCCTCCGCACTTATTCTGCTTTTCTTTGTTTTCCTCCGCTGTAACTTCGCTTTTCTTGGTTTTCCTCCACTCTAACCCTGCTTTACTTGGTTTTCCTCCGCTCTAACCCCGCTTTTCTTGGTTTTCCTCCGCTCTAACCCCACTTTTCTTGGTTTTCCTCCGCTCTAACCCCGCTTTTCTTGGTTTTCCTCCGCTCTAACCCCGCTTTTCTTGGTTTTCCTCCGCTCTATCTTCGCTTTTCTTGGTTTTCCTTTGCTCTAACCCTGCTTTTCTTGGTTTTTCTCCGCTCTAACCCCGCTTTTCTTGGTTTTCCTCCGCTCTATCACCACTTTTAGTGGTTTTCCTACGCTCTATCACCACTTTTCTTGGTTTTCCTCCGCTCTATCACCGCTTTTCTTGGTTTTCCTACGCTCTAACACCAATTTTCTTGGTTTACCTCCGCTCTATCACCGCTTTTTTTGGTTTTCCTCCGCTCTAACCCGGATTTTCTTGGTTTTCCTTTGCTCTAACCCTGCTTTTCTTCTTTTTTCTCCGCTCTAACCCTTATTTTCTTGGATTTCCTCCCTTCTATCCCCGTTTATCTTTGTTTTTCTCTGCTCCAACCCCATTTCTCTTAATTTTCCTCCGCTCTAACACGGCTTTTCTTGGTTTTCCTTTGCTCTAACCCCGCTTTTCTTGGTTTTCCACCGCACTAACACATCTTTTCTTGGTTTTCATTTGCACTAACCCCGCTTGTTTGGTTTTTCTCCATTCTAACCGTGCTTTTCATGGTTTTTCTCCACTCTAACCATGCTTTTCTCATATTTCTGCTGCTCTAACCGCGCTTTTCTTCGTTTTCTTCCTCTCTAACTTCTTTTTCTTGGTTTTCCTCCGCACTAACCCCGCTTTTCTTGGTTTTCCTCAGCACTTATTCCGCTTTTCTTGGATTTCCTCAGATCTAACTTTGCTTTTCTTGGTTTTCCTCCGCTCTAACCCCACTTTTCTTGGTTTTCCTCCCTTCTATCCCCGCTTATCTTGGTTTTTCTCCGCTCTAACCCCGCTTTTCTTGGTTTTCCTCCGCTCTAACCCCACTTTTCTTGGTTTTCCTCCGCTCTAACCCCGCTTTTCTTGGTTTTCCTCCGCTCTAACCCCGCTTTTCTTGGTTTTCCTCCGCTCTATCTTCGCTTTTCTTGGTTTTCCTTTGCTCTAACCCTGCTTTTCTTGGTTTTTCTCCGCTCTAACCCCGCTTTTCTTGGTTTTCCTCCGCTCTATCTTCGCTTTTCTTGGTTTTCCTTTGCTCTAACCCTGCTTTTCTTGGTTTTTCTCCGCTCTAACCCCGCTTTTCTTGGTTTTCCTCCGCTCTATCACCACTTTTAGTGGTTTTCCTACGCTCTATCACCACTTTTCTTGGTTTTCCTCCGCTCTATCACCGCTTTTCTTGGTTTTCCTACGCTCTAACACCACTTTTCTTGGTTTTCCTCCGCTCTATCACCGCTTTTTTTGGTTTTCATCCGCTCTAACCCCGCTTTTCTTGGTTTTCCTTTGCTCTAACCCTGCTTTTCTTCTTTTTTCTCCGCTCTAACCCTTATTTTCTTGGTTTTCCACCCTTCTATCCCCGTTTATCTTTGTTTTTCTCTGCTCCAACCCCTTTTCTCTTGGTTTTCCTTCGCTCTAACACCGCTTTTCTTGGTTTTCCTTTGCTCTAACCCCGCTTTTCTTGGTTTTCCACTGCACTAACACCTCTTTTCTTGTTTTTCATTTGCACTAACCCCGCTTGTTTGGTTTTTCTCCATTCTAACCGTGCTTTTCATGGTTTTTCTCCACTCTAACCATGCTTTTCTCATATTTCTGCTGCTCTAACCGCGCTTTTCTTCGTTTTCTTCCTCTCTAACTTCTTTTTCTTGGTTTTCCTCCACACTAACCCCGCTTTTCTTGGTTTTCCTCAGCACTTATTCCGCTTTTCTTGGTTTTCCTCCGCTCTAACCCCACTTTTCTTGGTTTTCCTCCCTTCTATCCCCGCTTATCTTGGTTTTTCTCCGCTCTAACCCCGCTTTTCTTGGTTTTCCTCCGCTCTAACACCGTTTTTCTTGGTTTTCCTTTGCTTTAACCCCGCTTTTCTTGGTTTTCCTCCGCTCTAACCCCGCTTTTCTTGGTTTTCCTCCGCTCTAACCCCGCTTTTCTTGGTTTTCCTCCCTTCTATCCCCGCTTTTCTTGGTTTTTCTCCGCTCTAACCCCGTTTATCTTGGTTTTCCTCCGCTCTAAAATAGCTTTTCTTGGTTTTCCTTTGCTCTAACCCCGCTTTTCTTGGTTTTCCTCTGCACTAACCCCTCTTTTCTTGGTTTTCCTCCGCACTAACCCTGCTTTTCTTGATTTTTCTCCACTCTAACCATGCTTTTCTCGGATTTCTGCTGCTCTAACCGCGCTTTTCTTCGTTTTCTTCCTCTCTAAATTCTTTTTCTTGGTTTTCCTCCGATCTAACCCCGCTTTTCTTGGTTTTCCTCCGTACTTATTCTGCTTTTCTTGGTTTTCCTCCTCTCTAACTTTGCTTTTCTTGGTTATCTTCCGCTCTATCCCCACTTTCCTTGGTTTTCCTCCGCTCTAACCCCGCTTTTCTTGGTTTTCCTCCGCTCTAACCCCGCTTTTCATGGTTTTCCTCCGCTCTAACCCCGCTTTTCTTGGTTTTCCTTTGCTCTATCTTCACTTTTCTTGGTTTTCCTTTGCTCTTACCCTGCTTTTCTTGGTTTTCCTCCGCTCTAACCCCGCTTTTCTTGGTTTTCCTCCGCTCTATCACCGCTTTTAGTGGTTTTCCTACGCTCTATAACCACTTTTCTTGGTTTTCCTCTGCTCTATCACATCTTTTCTTGGTTTTCCTTCGCTCTAACCCTGCTTTTCTTGTTTTCCCTCCGCTCTAACCCCGCTTTTCTTGGTTTTCCTCCGCTCTAACTTCGCTTTTCTTGGTTTTCCTTTGCTCTAACCCTGCTTTTCTTGGTTTTTCTCCGCTCTAACCCCGCTTTTCTTGGTTTTCCTCCACTCTATCACCGCTTTTCTTGGTTTTCATTTGCACTAACCCCGCTTGTTTGGTTTTTCTCCATTCTAACCGTGCTTTTCATGGTTTTTCTCCACTCTAACCATGCTTTTCTCATATTTCTGCTGCTCTAACCGCGCTTTTCTTTGTTTTCTTCCTCTCTAACTTCTTTTTCTTGCTTTTCCTCCGCACTAACCTCGCTTTTCTTGGTTTTCCTCAGCACTTATTCCGCTTTTCCTGGATTTCCTCAGCTCTAACCCTGCTTTTCTTGGTTTTCCTCCGCTCTATACCCCACTTTTCTTGGTTTTCCTCCCTTCTATCCCCACTTATCTTGGTTTTTCTCCGCTCTAACCCCACTTTTCTTGGTTTTCCTCCGCTCTAACCCCGCTTTTCTTGGTTTTCCTCCGCTCTAACCCCGCTTTTCTTGGTTTTCCTCCGCTCTAACCCCGCTTTTCTTGGTTTTCCTCCGCTCTAACCCCGCTTTTCTTGGTTTTCCTCCCTTCTATCCCCGCTTTTCTTGGTTTTTCTCCGCTCTAACCCCGTTTATCTTGGTTTTCCTCCGCTCTAAAATAGCTTTTCTTGGTTTTCCTTTGCTCTAACCCCGCTTTTCTTGGTTTTTCTCCGCTCTAACCCCGCTTTTCTTGGTTTTCCTCCACTCTATCACCGCTTTTCTTGGTTTTCCTCCGCACTAACCCCGCTTTTCTTGGTTTTCTCCACTCTAACCCAGCTTTTCATGGTTTTTCTCCACTCTAACCATGCTTTTCTCGGATTTCTGCTGCTCTAACCGCGCTTTTCTTCGTTTTCTTCCTCTCTAAATTTTTTTCTTGGTTTTCCTCCGCACTAACCCCGCTTTTCTTGGTTTTCCTCCGCACTTATTCTGCTTTTCTTGGTTTTCCTCCGCTGTAACTTCGCTTTTCTTGGTTTTCCTCCACTCTAACCCTGCTTTACTTGGTTTTCCTCCGCTCTAACCCCGCTTTTCTTGGTTTTCCTCCGCACTAACCCCGCTTTTCTTGGTTTTCCTCAGCACTTATTCCGCTTTTCTTGGATTACCTCAGCTCTAACTTTGCTTTTCTTGGTTTTCCTCCGCTCTAACCCCACTTTTCTTGGTTTTCCTCCCTTCTATCCCCGCTTATCTTGGTTTTTCTCCGCTCTAACCCCGCTTTTCTTGGTTTTCCTCCGCTCTAACCCCGCTTTTCTTGGTTTTCCTCCGCTCTAACCCCTTCTTTCTAGGTTTTCCTCCGCTCTAACCCCGCTTTTCTTGGTTTTCCTCCGCTCTATCTTCGATTTTCTTGGTTTTCCTTTGCTCTAACCCTGCTTTTCTTGGTTTTTCTCCGCTCTAACCCCGCTTTTCTTGGTTTTCCTCCGCTCTATCTTCGCTTTTCTTGGTTTTCCTTTGCTCTAACCCTGCTTTTCTTGGTTTTTCTCCGCTCTAACCCCGCTTTTCTTGGTTTTCCTCCGCTCTATCACCACTTTTAGTGGTTTTCCTACGCTCTATCACCGCTTTTCTTGGTTTTCCTACGCTCTAACACCACTTTTCTTGGTTTTCCTCCGCTCTATCACCGCTTTTTTTGGTTTTCATCCGCTCTAACCCCGCTTTTCTTGGTTTTCCTTTGCTCTAACCCTGCTTTTCTTCTTTTTTCTCCGCTCTAACCCTTATTTTCTTGGTTTTCCTCCCTTCTATCCCCGTTTATCTTTGTTTTTCTCTGCTCCAACCCCTTTTCTCTTGGTTTTCCTTCGCTCTAACACCGCTTTTCTTGGTTTTCCTTTGCTCTAACCCCGCTTTTCTTGGTTTTCCACCGCACTAACACCTCTTTTCTTGTTTTTCATTTGCACTAACCCCGCTTGTTTGGTTTTTCTCCATTCTAACCGTGCTTTTCATGGTTTTTCTCCACTCTAACCATGCTTTTCTCATATTTCTGCTGCTCTAACCGCGCTTTTCTTCGTTTTCTTCCTCTCTAACTTCTTTTTCTTGGTTTTCCTCCACACTAACCCCGCTTTTCTTGGTTTTCCTCAGCACTTATTCCGCTTTTCTTGGTTTTCCTCCGCTCTAACCCCACTTTTCTTGGCTTTCCTCCCTTCTATCCCCGCTTATCTTGGTTTTTCTCCGCTCTAAGCCCGCTTTTCTTGGTTTTCCTCCGCTCTAACACCGTTTTTCTTGGTTTTCCTTTGCTTTAACCCCGCTTTTCTTGGTTTTCCTCCGCTCTAACCCCGCTTTTCTTGGTTTTCCTCCGCTCTAACCCCGCTTTTCTTGGTTTTCCTCCCTTCTATCCCCGCTTTTCTTGGTTTTTCTCCGCTCTAACCCCGTTTATCTTGGTTTTCCTCCGCTCTAAAATAGCTTTTCTTGGTTTTCCTTTGCTCTAAACCCGCTTTTCTTGGTTTTCCTCTGCACTAACCCCTCTTTTCTTGGTTTTCCTCCGCACTAACCCTGCTTTTCTTGATTTTTCTCCACTCTAACCATGCTTTTCTCGGATTTCTGCTGCTCTAACCGCGCTTTTCTTCGTTTTCTTCCTCTCTAAATTCTTTTTCTTGGTTTTCCTCCGATCTAACCCCGCTTTTCTTGGTTTTCCTCCGTACTTATTCTGCTTTTCTTGGTTTTCCTCCTCTCTAACTTTGCTTTTCTTGGTTATCTTTCGCTCTATCCCCACTTTCCTTGGTTTTCCTCCGCTCTAACCCCGCTTTTCTTGGTTTTCCTCCGCTCTAACCCCGCTTTTCATGGTTTTCCTCCGCTCTAACCCCGCTTTTCTTGGTTTTCCTTTGCTCTATCTTCGCTTTTCTTGGTTTTCCTTTGCTCTTACCCTGCTTTTCTTGGTTTTCCTCCGCTCTAACCCCGCTTTTCTTGGTTTTCCTCCGCTCTATCACCGCTTTTAGTGGTTTTCCTACGCTCTATAACCACTTTTCTTGGTTTTCCTCTGCTCTATCACATCTTTTCTTGGTTTTCCTTCGCTCTAACCCTGCTTTTCTTGTTTTCCCTCCGCTCTAACCCCGCTTTTCTTGGTTTTCCTCCGCTCTAACTTCGCTTTTCTTGGTTTTCCTTTGATCTGACCCTGCTTTTCTTGGTTTTTCTCCGCTCTAACCCCGCTTTTCTTGGTTTTCCTCCACTCTATCACCGCTTTTCTTGGTTTTCATTTGCACTAACCCCGCTTATTTGGTTTTTCTCCATTCTAACCGTGCTTTTCATGGTTTTTCTCCACTCTAACCATGCCTTTCTCATATTTCTGCTGCTCTAACCGCGCTTTTCTTCGTTTTCTTCCTCTCTAACTTCTTTTTCTTGGTTTTCCTCCGCACTAACCCCGCTTTTCTTGGTTTTCCTCAGCACTTATTCCGCTTTTCTTGGATTTCCTCAGCTCTAACTTTGCTTTTCTTGGTTTTCCTCCGCTCTAACCCCACTTTTCTTGGTTTTCCTCCCTTCTATCCCCGCTTATCTTGGTTTTTCTCCGCTCTAACTCCGCTTTTCTTGGTTTTCCTCCGCTCTGACACCGTTTTTCTTGGTTTTCCATTGCTCTAACCCCGCTTTTCTTGGTTTTCCTCCGCTCTAACACCGCTTTTCTTGGTTTTCCTCCGCTCTAACCCCGCTTTTCTTGGTTTTCCTCCACTCTAACCCAGCTTTTCTTGGTTTTTCTGCGCTCTAACCCCGCTTTTCTTGGTTTTTCTCCACTCTAACCATGCTTTTCTCGGATTTCTGCTGCTCTAACCGCGCTTTTCTTCGTTTTCTTCCTCTCTAAATTCTTTTTCTTGGTTTTCCTCCGATCTAACCCCGCTTTTCTTGGTTTTCCTCCGTACTTATTCTGCTTTTCTTGGTTTTCCTCCGCTCTAACTTTGCTTTTCTTGGTATCTTCCGCTCTATCCCCACTTTCCTTGGTTTTCCTCCCTTCTACCCCCGCTTTTCTTGGTTTTTCTCCGCTCTAAGCCCGCTTTTCTTGGTTTTCCTCCGCTCTAACACCGTTTTTCTTGGTTTTCCTTTGCTCTAACCCCGCTTTTCTTGGTTTTCCTCCGCTCTAACACCGCTTTTCTTGGTTTTCCTCCGCTCTAACCCCGCTTTTCTTGGTTTTCCTCCACTCTAACCCAGCTTTTCTTGGTTTTTCTGCGCTCTAACCCCGCTTTTCTTGGTTTTTCTCCACTCTAACCATGCTTTTCTCGGATTTCTGCTGCACTAACCGCGCTTTTCTTCGTTTTCTTCCTCTCTAAATTCTTTTTCTTGGTTTTCCTCCGATCTAACCCCGCTTTTCTTGGTTTTCCTCCGTACTTATTCTGCTTTTCTTGGTTTTCCTCCGCTCTAACTTTGCTTTTCTTGGTTATCTTCCGCTCTATCCCCACTTTCCTTGGTTTTCCTCCGTTCTAACCCCGCTTTTCTTGGTTTTCCTCCGCTCTAACCCCGCTTTTCATGGTTTTCCTCCGCTCTAACCCCGCTTTTCTTGGTTTTCCTTTGCTCTATCTTCGCTTTTCTTGGTTTTCCTTTGCTCTAACCCTGCTTTTCTTGGTTTTCCTCCGCTCTAACCCGGCTTTTCATGGTTTTCCTCCGCTCTATCACCGCTTTTAGTGGTTTTCCTACGCTCTATAACCACTTTTCTTGGTTTTCCTCTGCTCTATCACCGCTTTTCTTGGTTTTCCTTCGCTCTAACCCCGCTTTTCTTGGTTTCCCTCCGCTCTAACCCCGCTTTTCTTGGTTTTCCTCCGCTCTAACTTCGCTTTTCTTGGTTTTCCTTTGCTCTAACCCTGCTTTTCTTGGTTTTTCTCCGCTCTAACCCCGCTTTTCTTGCTTTTCCTCCACTCTATCACCGCTTTTCTTGGTTTTCCTCCGCTCTAACCCCACTTTTCTAGGATTTCATCCGCTCTAACTTCACTTTTGTTGGTTTTCCTCCTTTCTAACCCCGCTTTTCTTGGTTTTCTCCACTCTAACCCAGCTTTTCATGGTTTTTCTCCACTCTAACCATGCTTTTCTCGGATTTCTGCTGCTCTAACCGCGCTTTTCTTCGTTTTCTTCCTCTCTAAATTCTTTTTCTTGGTTTTCCTCCGCACTAACCCCGCTTTTCTTGGTTTTCCTCAGCACTTATTCTGCTTTTCTTGGTTTTCCTCCGCTGTAACTTCGCTTTTCTTGGTTTTCCTCCACTCTAACCCCGCTTTACTTGGTTTTCCTCCGCTCTAACCCCGCTTTTCTTGGTTTTACTCCGCTCTAACCCCACTTTTCTTGGTTTTCCTCTGCTTCATAACCGCTTTTTTTGGTTTTCCTCCATACTTATTCTGCTTTTCTTGGTTTTCCTCCGCTCTAACTTTGCTCTAACCCTGCTTTTCTTCTTTTTTCTCCGCTCTAACCCTTATTTTCTTGGTTTTCCTCCCTTCTATCCCCGTTTGTCTTTGTTTTTCTCTGCTCCAACCCCGTTTCTCTTGGTTTTCTTCCGCTCTAACACCGCTTTTCTTGGTTTTCCTCTGCTCTAACCCCGCTTTTCTTGGTTTTCCACCGCACTAACACCTCTTTTCTTGGTTTTCATTTGCACTAACCCCGCTTGTTTGGTTTTTCTCCATTCGAACCGTGCTTTTCATGGTTTTTCTCCACTCTAACCATGCTTTTCTCATATTTCTGCTGCTCTAACCGCGCTTTTCTTCGTTTTCTTCCTCTCTAACTTCTTTTTCTTGGTTTTCCTCCGCACTAACCCCGCTTTTCTTGGTTTTCCTCAGCACTTATTCCGCTTTTCCTGGATTTCCTCAGCTCTAACTTTGCTTTTCTTGGTTTTCCTCCGCTCTAACCCCACTTTTCTTGGTTTTCCTCCCTTCTATCCCCACTTATCTTGGTTTTTCTCCGCTCTAACCCCGCTTTTCTTGGTTTTCCTCCGCTCTAACACCGTTTTTCTTGGTTTTCCTTTGCTTTAACCCCGCTTTTCTTGGTTTTCCTCCGCTCTAACCCCGCTTTTCTTGGTTTTCCTCCGCTCTAACCCCGCTTTTCTTGGTTTTCCTCCCTTCTATCCCCGCTTTTCTTGGTTTTTCTCCGCTCTAACCCCGTTTATCTTGGTTTTCCTCCGCTCTAAAATAGCTTTTCTTGGTTTTCCTTTGCTCTAACCCCGCTTTTCTTGGTTTTCCTCTGCACTAACCCCTCTTTTCTTGGTTTTCCTCCGCACTAACCCTGCTTTTCTTGGTTTTTCTCCACTCTAACCATGCTTTTCTCGGATTTCTGCTGCTCTAACCGCGCTTTTCTTCATTTTCTTCCTCTCTAAATTCTTTTTCTTGGTTTTCCCCGATCTAACCCCGCTTTTCTTGGTTTTCCTCCGTACTTATTCTGCTTTTCTTGGTTTTCCTCCGCTCTAACTTTGCTTTTCTTGGTTATCTTCCGCTCTATCCCCACTTTCCTTGGTTTTCCTCCGCTCTAACCCCGCTTTTCTTGGTTTTCCTCCGCCCTAACCCCGCTTTTCATGGTTTTCCTCCGCTCTAACCCCGCTTTTCTTGGTTTTCCTTTGCTCTATCTTCGCTTTTCTTGGTTTTCCTTTGCTCTAACCCTGCTTTTCTTGGTTTTCCTCCGCTCTAACCCCGCTTTTCTTGGTTTTCCTCCGCTCTATCACCGCTTTTAGTGGTTTTCCTACGCTCTATAACCACTTTTCTTGGTTTTCCTCTGCTCTATCACCGCTTTTCTTGGTTTTCCTTCGCTCTAACCCCGCTTTTCTTGTTTTCCCTCCACTCTAACCCCGCTTTTCTTGGTTTTCCTCCGCTCTAACTTCGCTTTTCTTGGTTTTCCTTTGCTCTAACCCTGCTTTTCTTGGTTTTTCTCCGCTCTAACCCCGCTTTTCTTGGTTTTCCTCCACTCTATCACCGCTTTTCTTGGTTTTCCTCCGCACTAACCCCGCTTTTCTTGGTTTTCTCCACTCTAACCCAGCTTTTCATGGTTTTTCTCCACTCTAACCATGCTTTTCTCATATTTCTGCTGCTCTAACCGCGCTTTTCTTCGTTTTCTTCCTCTCTAAATTTTTTTCTCGGTTTTCCTCCGCACTAACCCCGCTTTTCTTGGTTTTCCTCCGCACTTATTCTGCTTTTCTTGGTTTTCCTCCGCTGTAACTTCGCTTTTCTTGGTTTTCCTCCACTCTAACCCTGCTTTACTTGGTTTTCCTCCGCTCTAACCCCGCTTTTCTTGGTTTTCCTCCGCTCTAACCCCACTTTTCTTGGTTTTCCTCCGCTCTAACCCCGCTTTTCTTGGTTTTCCTCCGCTCTATCTTCGCTTTTCTTGGTTTTCCTTTGCTCTAACCCTGCTTTTCTTGGTTTTTCTCCGTTCTAACCCCGCTTTTCTTGGTTTTCCTCCGCTCTATCACCACTTTTAGTGGTTTTCCTACGCTCTATCACCACTTTTCTTGGTTTTCCTCCGCTCTATCACCGCTTTTCTTGGTTTTCCTACGCTCTATCACCACTTTTCTTGGTTTACCTCCGCTCTATCACCGCTTTTTTTGGTTTTCCTCCGCTCTAACCCGGATTTTCTTGGTTTTCCTTTGCTCTAACCCTGCTTTTCTTCTTTTTTCTCCGCTCTAACCCTTATTTTCTTGGTTTTCCTCCCTTCTATCCCCGTTTATCTTTGTTTTTCTCTGCTCCAACCCCGTTTCTCTTAATTTTCCTCCGCTCTAACACCGCTTTTCTTGGTTATCCTTTGCTCTAACCCCGCTTTTCTTGGTTTTCCACCGCACTAACACCTCTTTTCTTGGTTTTCATTTGCACTAACCCCGCTTGTTTGGTTTTTCTCCATTCTAACCGTGCTTTTCATGGTTTTTCTCCACTCTAACCATGCTTTTCTCATATTTCTGCTGCTCTAACCGCGCTTTTCTTCGTTTTCTTCCTCTCTAAATTCTTTTTCTTGGTTTTCCTCCACACTAACCCCGCTTTTCTTGGTTTTCCTCAGCACTTATTCCGCTTTTCTTGGATTTCCTCAGCTCTAACTTTGCTTTTCTTGGTTTTCCTCCGCTCTAACCCCACTTTTCTTGGTTTTCCTCCCTTCTATCCCCGCTTATCTTGGTTTTTCTCCGCTCTAACCCCGCTTTTCTTGGTTTTCCTCCGCTCTAACCCCACTTTTCTTGGTTTTCCTCCGCTCTAACCCCGCTTTTCTTGGTTTTCCTCCGCTCTAACCCCGCTTTTCTTGGTTTTCCTCCGCTCTATCTTCGCTTTTTTTGGTTTTCCTTTGCTCTAACCCTGCTTTTCTTGGTTTTTCTCCGTACTTATTCTGCTTTTCTTGGTTTTCCTCCGCTCTATCACCACTTTTAGTGGTTTTCCTACGCTCTATCACCACTTTTCTTGGTTTTCCTCCGCTCTATCACCGCTTTTCTTGGTTTTCCTACGCTCTAACACCACTTTTCTTGGTTTTCCTCCGCTTCATAACCGCTTGTTTTGGTTTTCATCCGCTCTAACCCCGCTTTTCTTGGTTTTCCTTTGCTCTAAACCTGCTTTTCTTCTTTTTTCTCCGCTCTAACCCTTATTTTCTTGGTTTTCCTCCCTTCTATCCCCGTTTATCTTTGTTTTTCTCTGCTCCAACCCCTTTTCTCTTGGTTTTCCTCCGCTCTAACACTGCTTTTCTTGGTTTTCCTTTGCTCTAACCCCGCTTTTCTTGGTTTTCCACCGCACTAACACCTCTTTTCTTGGTTTTCATTTGCACTAACCCCGCTTGTTTGGTTAATCTCCATTCTAACCGTGCTTTTCATGGTTTTTCTCCACTCTAACCATGCTTTTCTCATATTTCTGCTGCTCTAACCGCGCTTTTCTTCGTTTTCTTCCTCTCTAACTTCTTTTTCTTGGTTTTCCTCCGCACTAACCCCGCTTTTCTTGGTTTTCCTCAGCACTTATTCCGCTTTTCTTGGTTTTCCTCCGCTCTAACCCCACTTTTCTTGGTTTTCCTCCCTTCAATCCCCGCTTATCTTGGTTTTTCTCCGCTCTAACCCCGCTTTTCTTGGTTTTCCTCCGCTCTAACACCGTTTCTCTTGGTTTTCCTTTGCTTTAACCCCGCTTTTCTTGGTTTTCCTCCGCTCTAACCCCGCTTTTCTTGGTTTTCCTCCGCTCTAACCCCGCTTTTCTTGGTTTTCCTCCCTTCTATCCCCGCTTTTCTTGGTTTTTCTCCGCTCTAAGCCCGTTTATCTTGGTTTTCCTCCGCTCTAAAATAGCTTTTCTTGGTTTTCCTTTGCTCTAACCCCGCTTTTCTTGGTTTTCCTCTGCACTAACCCCTCTTTTCTTGGTTTTACTCCGCACTAACCCTGCTTTTCTTGGTTTTTCTCCACTCTAACCATGCTTTTCTCGGATTTCTGCTGCTCTAACCACGCTTTTCATCGTTTTCTTCCTCTCTAAATTCTTTTTCTTGGTTTTCCTCCGATCTAACCCCGCTTTTCTTGGTTTTCCTCCGTACTTATTCTGCTTTTCTTGGTTTTCCTCCTCTCTAACTTTGCTTTTCTTGGTTATCTTCCGCTCTATCCCCACTTTCCTTGGTTTTCCTCCGCTCTAACCCCGCTTTTCTTGGTTTTCCTCCGCTCTAACCCCGCTTTTCATGGTTTTCCTCCGCTCTAACCCCGCTTTTCTTGGTTTTCCTTTGCTCTATCTTCGCTTTTCTTGGTTTTCCTTTGCTCTAACCCTGCTTTTCTTGGTTTTCCTCCGCTCTAACCCCGCTTTTCTTGGTTTTCCTCCGCTCTATCACAGCTTTTAGTGGTTTTCCTACGCTCTATAACCACTTTTCTTGGTTTTCCTCTGCTCTATCACATCTTTTCTTGGTTTTCCTTCGCTCTAACCCTGCTTTTCTTGTTTTCCCTCCGCTCTAACCCCGCTTTTCTTGGTTTTCCTCCGCTCTAACTTCGCTTTTCTTGGTTTTCCTTTGCTCTAACCCTGCTTTTCTTGGTTTTTCTCCGCTCTAACCCCGCTTTTCTTGGTTTTCCTCCACTCTATCACCGCTTTTCTTGGTTTTCATTTGCACTAACCCCGCTTGTTTGGTTTTTCTCCATTCTAACCGTGCTTTTCATGGTTTTTCTCCACTCTAACCATGCTTTTCTCATATTTCTGCTGCTCTAACCGCGCTTTTCTTCGTTTTCTTCCTCTCTAACTTCTTTTTCTTGGTTTTCCTCCGCACTAACCCCGCTTTTCTTGGTTTTCCTCAGCACTTATTCCGCTTTTCCTGGATTTCCTCAGCTCTAACTTTGCTTTTCTTGGTTTTCCTCCGCTCTAACCCCACTTTTCTTGGTTTTCCTCCCTTCTATCCCCACTTATCTTGGTTTTTCTCCGCTCTAACCCCGCTTTTCTTGGTTTTCCTCCGCTCTAACACCGTTTTTCTTGGTTTTCCTTTGCTTTAACCCCGCTTTTCTTGGTTTTCCTCCGCTCTAACCCCGCTTTTCTTGGTTTTCCTCCGCTCTAACCCCGCTTTTCTTGGTTTTCCTCCCTTCTATCCCCGCTTTTCTTGGTTTTTCTCCGCTCTAACCCCGTTTATCTTGGTTTTCCTCCGCTCTAAAATAGCTTTTCTTGGTTTTCCTTTGCTCTAACCCTGCTTTTCTTGGTTTTCCTCTACACTAACCCCTCTTTTCTTGGTTTTCCTCCGCACTAACCCTGCTTTTCTTGGTTTTTCTCCACTCTAACCATGCTTTTCTCGGATTTCTGCTGCTCTAACCGCGCTTTTCTTCGTTTTCTTCCTCTCTAAATTCTTTTTCTTGGTTTTCCCCGATCTAACCCCGCTTTTCTTGGTTTTCCTCCGTACTTATTCTGCTTTTCTTGGTTTTCCTCCGCTCTAACCCCAATTTTCTTGGTTTTCCTCCGCTCTAACCCCGCTTTTCTTGGTTTTCCTCCGCTCTAACCCCGCTTTTCTTGGTTTTCCTCCGCTCTATCTTCGCTTTTCTTTGTTTTCCTTTGCTCTAACCCTGCTTTTCTTGGTTTTTCTCCGTACTTATTCTGCTTTTCATGGTTTTCCTCCGCTCTATCACCACTTTTAGTGGTTTTCCTACGCTCTATCACCACTTTTCTTGGTTTTCCTCCGCTCTATCACCGCTTTTCTTGGTTTTCCTACGCTCTAACACCACTTTTCTTGGTTTTCCTCCGCTTCATAACCGCTTTTTTTGGTTTTCATCCGCTCTAACCCCGCTTTTCTTGGTTTTCCTTTGCTCTAACCCTGCTTTTCTTCTTTTTTCTCCGCTCTAACCCTTATTTTCTTGGTTTTCCTCCCTTCTATCCCCGTTTATCTTTGTTTTTCTCTGCTCCAACCCCTTTTCTCTTGGTTTTCCTCCGCTCTAACACTGCTTTTCTTGGTTTTCCTTTGCTCTAACCCCGCTTTTCTTGGTTTTCCACCGCACTAACACCTCTTTTCTTGGTTTTCATTTGCACTAACCCCGCTTGTTTGGTTAATCTCCATTCTAACCGTGCTTTTCATGGTTTTTCTCCACTCTAACCAAGCTTTTCTCATATTTCTGCTGCTCTAACCGCGCTTTTCTTCGTTTTCTTACTCTCTAACTTCTTTTTCTTGGTTTTCCTCCGCACTAACCCAGCTTTTCTTGGTTTTCCTCAGCACTTATTCCGCTTTTCTTGGTTTTCCTCCGCTCTAACCCCACTTTTCTTGGTTTTCCTCCCTTCAATCCCCGCTTATCTTGGTTTTTCTCCGCTCTAACCCCGCTTTTCTTGGTTTTCCTCCGCTCTAACACCGTTTTTCTTGGTTTTCCTTTGCTTTAACCCCGCTTTTCTTGGTTTTCCTCCGCTCTAACCCCGCTTTTCTTGGTTTTCCTCCGCTCTAACCCCGCTTTTCTTGGTTTTCCTCCCTTCTATCCCCGCTTTTCTTGGTTTTTCTCCGCTCTAAGCCCGTTTATCTTGGTTTCCCTCCGCTCTAAAATAGCTTTTCTTGGTTTTCCTTTGCTCTAACCCCGCTTTTCTTGGTTTTCCTCTGCACTAACCCCTCTTTTCTTGGTTTTCCTCCGCACTAACCCTGCTTTTCTTGGTTTTTCTCCACTCTAACCATGCTTTTCTCGGATTTCTGCTGCTCTAACCACGCTTTTCTTCGTTTTCTTCCTCTCTAAATTCTTTTTCTTGGTTTTCCTCCGATCTAACCCCGCTTTTCTTGGTTTTCCTCCATACTTATTCTGCTTTTCTTGGTTTTCCTCCTCTCTAACTTTGCTTTTCTTGGTTATCTTCCGCTCTATCCCCACTTTCCTTGGTTTTCCTCCGCTCTAACCCCGCTTTTCTTGGTTTTCCTCCGCTCTAACCCCGCTTTTCATGGTTTTCCTCCGCTCTAACCCCGCTTTTCATGGTTTTCCTCCGCTCTAACCCCGCTTTTCTTGGTTTTCCTTTGCTCTATCTTCGCTTTTCTTGGTTTTCCTTTGCTCTAACCCTGCTTTTCTTGGTTTTCCTCCGCTCTAACCCCGCTTTTCTTGGTTTTCCTCCGCTCTATCACCGCTTTTAGTGGTTTTCCTATGCTCTATAACCACTTTTCTTGGTTTTCCTCTGCGCTATCACATCTTTTCTTGGTTTTCCTTCGCTCTAACCCTGCTTTTCTTGTTTTCCCTCCGCTCTAACCCCGCTTTTCTTGGTTTTCCTCCGCTCTAACTTCGCTTTTCTTGGTTTTCCTTTGCTCTAACCCTGCTTTTCTTGGTTTTTCTCCGCTCTAACCCCGCTTTTCTTGGTTTTCCTCCACTCTATCACCGCTTTTCTTGGTTTTCATTTGCACTAACCCCGCTTGTTTGGTTTTTCTCCATTATAACCGTGCTTTTCATGGTTTTTCTCCACTCTAACCATGCTTTTCTCATATTTCTGCTGCTCTAACCGCGCTTTTCTTCGTTTTCTTCCTCTCTAACTTCTTTTTCTTGGTTTTCCTCCGCACTAACCCCGCTTTTCTTGGTTTTCCTCAGCACTTATTCCGCTTTTCCTGGATTTCCTCAGCTCTAACTTTGCTTTTCTTGGTTTTCCTCCGCTCTAACCCCACTTTTCTTGGTTTTCCTCCCTTCTATCCCCACTTATCTTGGTTTTTCTTCGCTCTAACCCCGCTTTTCTTGGTTTTCCTCCGCTCTAACACCGTTTTTCTTGGTTTTCCTTTGCTTTAACCCCGCTTTTCTTGGTTTTCCTCCGCTCTAACCCCGCTTTTCTTGGTTTTCCTCCGCTCTAACCCCGCTTTTCTTGGTTTTCCTCCCTTCTATCCCCGCTTTTCTTGGTTTTTCTCCGCTCTAACCCCGTTTATCTTGGTTTTCCTCCGCTCTAAAATAGCTTTTCTTGGTTTTCCTTTGCTCTAACCCCGCTTTTCTTGGTTTTCCTCTGCACTAACCCCTCTTTTCTTGGTTTTCCTCCGCACTAACCCTGCTTTTCTTGGTTTTTCTCCACTCTAACCATGCTTTTCTCGGATTTCTGCTGCTCTAACCGCGCTTTTCTTCGTTTTCTTCCTCTCTAAATTCTTTTTCTTGGTTTTCCCCGATCTAACCCCGCTTTTCTTGGTTTTCCTCCGTACTTATTCTGCTTTTCTTGGTTTTCCTCCGCTCTAACTTTGCTTTTCTTGGTTATCTTCCGCTCTATCCACACTTTCCTTGGTTTTCCTCCGCTCTAACCCCGCTTTTCTTGGTTTTCCTCCGCCCTAACCCCGCTTTTCATGGTTTTCCTCCACTCTAACCCCGCTTTTCTTGGTTTTCCTTTGCTCTATCTTCGCTTTTCTTGGTTTTTCTTTGCTCTAACCCTGCTTTTCTTGGTTTTCCTCCGCTCTAACACCGTTTTTCTTGGTTTTCCTCCGCTCTATCACCGCTTTTAGTGGTTTTCCTACGCTCTATAACCACTTTTCTTGGTTTTCCTCTGCTCTATCACCGCGTTTCTTGGTTTTCCTTCGCTCTAACCTTGCTTTTCTTGTTTTCCCTCCACTCTAACCCCGCTTTTCTTGGTTTTCCTCCGCTCTAACTTCGCTTTTCTTGGTTTTCCTTTGCTCTAACCCCGCTTTTCTTGGTTTTCCTCCACTCTATCACCGCTTTTCTTGGTTTTCCTCCGCACTAACCCCGCTTTTCTTGGTTTTCTCCACTCTAACCCAGCTTTTCATGGTTTTTCTCCACTCTAACCATGCTTTTCTCGGATTTCTGCTGCTCTAACCGCGCTTTTCTACGTTTTCTTCCTCTCTAAATTTTTTTCTTGGTTTTCCTCCGCACTAACCCCGCTTTTCTTGGTTTTCCTCCGCACTTATTCTGCTTTTCTTGGTTTTCCTCCGCTGTAACTTCGCTTTTCTTGGTTTTCCTCCACTCTAACCCCGCTTTACTTGGTTTTCCTCCGCTCTAACCCCGCTTTTCTTGGTTTTCCTCCGCACTAACCCAGCTTTTCTTGGTTTTCCTCAGCACTTATTCCGCTTTTCTTGGTTTTCCTCCGCTCTAACCCCACTTTTCTTGGTTTTCCTCCCTTCTATCCCCACTTATCTTGGTTTTTCTCCGCTCTAACCCCGCTTTTCTTGGTTTTCCTCCGCTCTAACACCGTTTTTCTTGGTTTTCCTTTGCTTTAACCCCGCTTTTCTTGGTTTTCCTCCGCTCTAACCCCGCTTTTCTTGGTTTTCCTCCGCTCTAACCCCGCTTTTCTTGGTTTTCCTCCCTTCTATCCCCGCTTTTCTTGGTTTTTCTCCGCTCTAACCCCGTTTATCTTGGTTTTCCTCCGCTCTAAAATAGCTTTTCTTGGTTTTCCTTTGCTCTAACCCCGCTTTTCTTGGTTTTCCTCTGCACTAACCCCTCTTTTCTTGGTTTTCCTCCGCACTAACCCTGCTTTTCTTGTTTTTTCTCCACTCTAACCATGCTTTTCTCGGATTTCTGCTGCTCTAACCGCGCTTTTCTTCGTTTTCTTCCTCTCTAAATTCTTTTTCTTGGTTTTCCCCGATCTAACCCCGCTTTTCTTGGTTTTCCTCCGTACTTATTCTGCTTTTCTTGGTTTTCCTCCGCTCTAACTTTGCTTTTCTTGGTTATCTTCCGCTCTATCCACACTTTCCTTGGTTTTCCTCCGCTCTAACCCCGCTTTTCTTGGTTTTCCTCCGCCCTAACCCCGCTTTTCATGGTTTTCCTCCGCTCTAACCCCGCTTTTCTTGGTTTTCCTTTGCTCTATCTTCGCTTTTCTTGGTTTTCCTTTGCTCTAACCCTGCTTTTCTTGGTTTTCCTCCGCTCTAACCCCGCTTTTCTTGGTTTTCCTCCGCTCTATCACCGCTTTTAGTGGTTTTCCTACGCTCTATAACCACTTTTCTTGGTTTTCCTCTGCTCTATCACCGCGTTTCTTGGTTTTCCTTCGCTCTAACCTTGCTTTTCTTGTTTTCCCTCCACTCTAACCCCGCTTTTCTTGGTTTTCCTCCGCTCTAACTTCGCTTTTCTTGGTTTTCCTTTGCTCTAACCCCGCTTTTCTTGGTTTTCCTCCACTCTAACACCGCTTTTCTTGGTTTTCCTCCGCACTAACCCCGCTTTTCTTGGTTTTCTCCACTCTAACCCAGCTTTTCATGGTTTTTCTCCACTCTAACCATGCTTTTCTCGGATTTCTGCTGCTCTAACCGCGCTTTTCTACGTTTTCTTCCTCTCTAAATTTTTTTCTTGGTTTTCCTCCGCACTAACCCCGCTTTTCTTGGTTTTCCTCCGCACTTATTCTGCTTTTCTTGGTTTTCCTCCGCTGTAACTTCGCTTTTCTTGGTTTTCCTCCACTCTAACCCCGCTTTACTTGGTTTTCCTCCGCTCTAACCCCGCTTTTCTTGGTTTTCCTCCGCTCTAACCCCACTTTTCTTGGTTTTCCTCCGCTCTAACCCCGCTTTTCTTGGTTTTCCTCCGCTCTAACCCCGCTTTTCTTGGTTTTCCTCCGCTCTATCTTCGCTTTTCTTGGTTTTCCTTTGCTCTAACCCTGCTTTTCTTGGTTTTTCTCCGCTCTAACCCCGCTTTTCTTGGTTTTCCTCCGCTCTATCACCACTTTTAGTGGTTTTCCTACGCTCTATCACCACTTTTCTTGGTTTTCCTCCGCTCTATCACCGCTTTTCTTGGTTTTCCTACGCTCTAACACCGCTTTTCTTGGTTTACCTCCGCTCTATCACCGCTTTTTTTGGTTTTCCTCCGCTCCAACCCCACTTTTCTTGGTTTTCCTTTGCTCTAACCCTGCTTTTCTTCTTTTTTCTCCCCTCTAACCTATATTTTCTTGGTTTTCCTCCCTTCTATCCCCGTTTATCTTTGTTTTTCTCTGCTCCAACCCTGTTTCTCTTAATTTTCCTCCGCTCTAACACCGCTTTTCTTGGTTTTCCTTTGCTCTAACCCCGCTTTTCTTGGTTTTCCACCGCACTAACACCTCTTTTCTTGGTTTTCATTTGCACTAACCCCGCTTGTTTGGTTTTTCTCCATTCTAACCGTGCTTTTCATGGTTTTTCTCCACTCTAACCATGCTTTTCTCATATTTCTGCTGCTCTAACCGCGCTTTTCTTCGTTTTCTTCCTCTCTAACTTCTTTTTCTTGGTTTTCCTCCGCACTAACCCCGCTTTTCTTGGTTTTCCTCAGCACTTATTCCGCTTTTCTTGGATTTCCTCAGCTCTAACCCCACTTTTCTTGGTTTTCCTCCCTTCTATCCCCGCTTATCTTGGTTTTTCTCCGCTCTAACCCCGCTTTTCTTGGTTTTCCTCCGCTCTAACCCCACTTTTCTTGGTTTTCCTCCGCTCTAACCCCGCTTTTCTTGGTTTTCCTCCGCTCTAACCCCGCTTTTCTTGGTTTTCCTCCCCTCTATCTTCGCTTTTCTTGGTTTTCCTTTGCTCTAACCCTGCTTTTCTTGGTTTTTCACCGCTCTAACCCCGTTTATCTTGGTTTTCCTCCGCTCTAAAATAGCTTTTCTTGGTTTTCCTTTGCTCTAACCCCGCTTTTCTTGGTTTTCCTCTGCACTAACCCCTCTTTTCTTGGTTTCCCTCCGCACTAACCCTGTTTTTCTTGGTTTTTCTCCACTCTAACCATGCTTTTCTCGGATTTCTGCTGCTCTAACCGCGCTTTTCTTCGTTTTCTTCCTCTCTAAATTCTTTTTCTTGGTTTTCCTCCGATCTAACCCCGCTTTTCTTGGTTTTCCTCCGTACTTATTCTGCTTTTCTTGGTTTTCCTCCTCTCTTAACTTTGCTTTTCTTGGTTATCTTCCGCTCTATCCCCACTTTACGTAGTTTTCCTCCGCTCTAACCCCGCTTTTCTTGGTTTTCCTCCGCTCTAACCCCGCTTTTCTTGGTTTTCCTCCGCTCTATCTTCGCTTTTCTTGGTTTTCCTTTGCTCTAACCCTGCTTTTCTTGGTTTTTCTCCGCTCTAACCCCGCTTTTCTTGGTTTTCCTCCGCTCTATCACCACTTTTAGTGGTTTTCCTACGCTCTATCACCACTTTTCTTGGTTTTCCTCTGCTTCATCACCGCTTTTTTTGGTTTTCCTTCGCTCTAACCCCGCTTTTCTTGGTTTTCCTTCGCTCTAACCCCGCTTTTCTTGGTTTTCCTCCGCTCTATCTTCGCTTTTCTTGGTTTTCCTTTGCTCTAACCCTGCTTTTCTTGGTTTTTCTCTGCCCTAACCCCGCTTTTCTTAGTTTTCCTCCACTCTATCACCGCTTTTAGTGGTTTTCCTACGCTCTAACCCCGCTTTTCTTGGTTTTCCACTGCACTAACACCTCTTTTCTTGGTTTTCCTCCGCACTAACCGCGCTTTTTCGGTTTTTCTCCACTCTAACCGAGCTTTTCATGGTTTTTCTCCACTCTAACCATGCTTTTCTCATATTTCTGCTGCTCTAACCGCGCTTTTCTTCGTTTTCTTCCTCTCTAACTTCATTTTCTTGGTTTTCCTCTGCTCTAACCCCGCTTTTCTTGGTTTTCCTCAATACTTATTCCGTATTTCTGGGTTTTCCTCCCTTCTATCCCCACTTTTCTTGGTTTTTCTCCGCTCTAACCCCGTTTCTCTTGGTTTTCCTCCGCTCTAACCCCGCTTTTCTTAGTTTTCCTCCGCACTTATTCCGCTTTTCTTGGTTTTCCTTTGCTCTAATCCCGCTTTTCTTGGTTTTCCTTTGCTCTAACCCCACTTTTCTTGGTTTTCCTCCGCACTAACCCCGCTTTTCTTGGTTTTCCTCCGCGCTAACCCCTCTTTTCTTGGTTTTTCTCCACTCTAACCCAGCTTTTCATGGTTTTTCTCCGAACTTATTCTGCTTTTCTTGGATTTCCTTCGGTCTAACTTCGCTTTTCTTGGTTTTCCTTTGCTCTTACCTTGCTTTACTTGGTTTTCCTCCGCTCTAACCCCGCTTTTCTTGGTTATCCTCCGCTCTAACCCTGCTTTTCTTGGTTTTACTCCGCACTAACCCCGCTTTTCTTGGTTTTCCTCCACACTATCACCGCTTTTAGTGGTTTTCCTATGCTCTAACACCACTTATCTTGGTTTTCCTCCCTTCTATCCCCGCTTCTCTTGGTTTTTCTCCGCTCTAACCCCGCTTTTCTTGGTTTTCCTCCGCTCTAACACCGTTTTTCTTGGTTTTCGTTTGCTCTAACACCGCTTTTCTTGGTTTTCCTCCGCACTAACCCCGCTTTTCTTGGTTTTCCTCAGCACTTATTCCGCTTTTCTTGGATTTCCTCCCTTCTATCCCCGCTTTTCTTGGTTTTTCTGCGCTCTAACCCCGCTTTTCTTGGTTTTTCTCCGCTCTAACCCCTTTTCTCTTGGTTTTCCTCCGCTCTAAAATAGCTTTTCTTGGTTTTCCTTTGCTCTAACCCCGCTTTTCTTGGTTTTCCTCTGCACTAACCCCTCTTTTCTTGGTTTTCCTCCGCACTAACCCTGCTTTTCTTGGTTTTTCTTCACTCCAACCTTGCTTTTCTCGGATTTCTGCTGCTCTAACCGCGCCGCTCTTTGTTATCTTCCTCTCTAAATTCTTTTTCTTGGTTTTCCTTTGATCTAAACCCGCTTTTCTTGGTTTTCCTCTGTACTTATTCTGCTTTTCTTGGTTTTCCTCCGCTCTAACTTTGCTTTTCTTGGTTATCTTCCGCTCTATCCCCACTTTACGTGGTTTTCCTCCGCTCTATCACCGCTTTTAGTGGTTTTCCTACGCTCTATCACCACTTTTCTTGGTTTTCCTCCGCTTCATAACCGCTTTTTTTGGTTTTCCTTCGCTCTAACTCCGCTTTTCTTGGTTTTCCTCCGCTCTAACCCCGCTTTTCTTGGTTTTCCTCCGCTCTAACTTCGCTTTTCTTGGTTTTCCTTTGATCTAACCCTGCTTTTCTTGGTTTTTCTCCGCCCTAACCCCGCTTTTCTTACTTTTCCTCCACTCTATCACCGCTTTTAGTGGTTTTCCTACGCTCTAACCCCGCTTTTCTTGGATTTCCACCGCACTAACACCTCTTTTCTTGGTTTTCCTCCGCACTAACCCCGCTTTTTTGGTTTTTCTCCACTCTAACCGAGCTTTTCTTGGTTTTTCTCCACTCTAACCATGCTTTTCTCATATTTCTGCTGCTCTAACTGCGCTTTTCTTCGTTTTCTTCCTCTCTAAATTCTTTTTCTTGGTTTTCCTCCGCTGTAACCCCGCTTTTCTTGGTTTTCCTCAGCACTTATTCCGCTTTTCTGGGTTTTCCTCCCTTCTATCCCCGGTTTTCTTGGTTTTTCTCCGCTCTAACCCCGTTTCTCTTGGTTTTCCTCCGCTCTAACCCTGCTTTTCTTAGTTTTCCTATGCACTTATTCCGCTTTTCTTGGTTTTCCTTTGCTCTAACCCCACTTTTCTTGGTTTTCCTCCGCACTAACCCCGCTTTTCTTGGTTTTCCTCCGCACTAACCCCGCTTTTCTTGGTTATCCTCCCCTCTAACCGTGCTTTTCTTGGTTTTACTCCGCACTAACCCAGCTTTTCATGGTTTTTCTCCGCACTTATTTTGCTTTTCTTGGTTTTCCTCCGCTCTAACTTCGCTTTTCTTGGTTTTCCTTTGCTCTTACCCCGCTTTACTTGGTTTTCCTCCGCTCTAACCTTGCTTTTCTTGGTTATCCTCCGCTCTAACCCTGCTTTTCTTGGTTTTACTCCGCACTAACCCCGCTTTTCTTGGTTTTCCTCCACCCTATCACCGCTTTTAGTGGTTTTCCTATGCTCTAACGCCACTTATCTTGGTTTTCTTCCCTTCTATCCCCGCTTCTCTTGGTTTTTCTCCGCTCTAACCCCGCTTTTCTTGGTTTTCCTTTGCTCTAACACCGTTTTTCTTGGTTTTCCTTTGCTCTAACCCCGCTTTTCTTGGTTTTCCTCCGCTCTAACCCCACTTTTCTTGGTTTTCCTCCGCTCTAACTCCGCTTTTCTTGGTTTTCCTCCCTTCTATCTCCGCTTTTCTTGGTTTTTCTGCGCTCTAACCCCGCTTTTCTTGGTTTTCCTCTGCTTTAACCCCGTTTCTCTTGGTTTTCCTCCGCTATAACATAGCTTTTCTTGGTTTTCCTTTCCTCTAACCCCGCTTTTCTTTGTTTTCCTCTGCACTAATCCCTCTTTTCTTTGTTTTCCTCCGCACTAACTCCGCTTTTCTTGGTTTTTCTCCACTCTAACCATGCTTTTCTCGGATTTCTGCTGCTCTAACCGCGCTTTTCTTCGTTTTATCCCACTCTAAATTTTTTTCTTGGTTTTCCTCCACTCTAATTCCACTTTTTTTGGTTTTCCTCCGCACTTATTCTGCTTTTCTTGGTTTTCCTCCGCTCTAACTTCGCTTTTCTTGGTTTTCCTCCACTCTAACCCCGCTTTACTTGGTTTTCCTCCGCTCTAACCCTGCTTTTCTTGGTTATCCTCCGCTCTAACCCCGCTTTTCTTGGTTTTCCTCCGCTCTAAACCCGCTTTTCTTGGTTTTCCACCGCTCTAACCCCGCTTTTCTTGGTTTTCCTCCGCTCTAACCCCGCTTTTCTTGGTTTTCCTCCGCTCTAACTCCGCTTTTCTTGGTTTTCCTCCGCTCTAACCCTGCTTTTCTTGGTTTTCCACCGCTCTAACCCCGCTTTTCTTGGTTTTCCTCCACTCTAACCCCGCTTTTCATGGTTTTCCTCCGCTCTAACCCCGCTTTTCCTAGTTTTCCTCCGCTCTAACCCCGCTTTTCTTGGTTTTTCTCCGCTCTAACCCCGCTTTTCTTGGTTTTCCTCCGCACTAACCCCGCTTTTCTTGGTTTTCCTCCGCTCTAACCTCGCTTTTCCTAGTTTTCCTCCGCTCTAACTTCGCTTTTCTTGGTTTTCCTTTGCTGTAACCCTGCTTTTCTTGGTTTTTCTCTGCTCTACCCCGTTTCTCTTAGTTTTCCTACGCACTAACACCGCTTTTCTTGGTTTTCCTTTGCTCTAACCCCGCTTTTCTTGGTTTTCCACCGCACTAACACCTCTTTTCTTGGTTTTCCTCCGCACTAACCCCGCTTTTTTGGTTTTTCTCCACTCTAACCGAGCTTTTCATTGTTTTTCTCCACTCTAACCATGCTTT
The DNA here is from genome assembly GCF_054131305.1 of Coturnix japonica. Lineage (NCBI taxonomy): Eukaryota > Metazoa > Chordata > Aves > Galliformes > Phasianidae > Coturnix > Coturnix japonica. The sequence continues at coordinate 153,752 of NC_140674.1, read as the reverse complement.
TCTCATATTTCTGCTGCTCTAACCGCGCTTTTCTTCGTTTTCTTCCTCTCTAAATTCCGCTTTTCTTGGTTTTCCTCCGCTCTAACCCCGCTTTTCTTGGTTTTCCACCGCTCTAACCCCGCTTTTCTTGGTTTTCCTCCGCTCTAACCCCGCTTTTCTTAATTTTCCTCCGCTCTAACCCCGCTTTTCTTGATTTTCCTCCGCTCTAACGCCGCTTTTCTTGGTTTTCCTTTGCTGTAACCCTGCTTTTCTTGGTTTTTCTCCGCTCTAGCCCCGCTTTTCTTGGTTTTCCTCCGCTCTAACCCCGCTTTTCCTAGTTTTCCTCCGCACTAACTTCGCTTTTCTTGGTTTTCCTTTGCTGTAATCCTGCTTTTTTTGGTTTTCCTTCGCTCTAACCCCGCTTTTCTTGGTTTTCCTCCGCTCTAACCCCGCTTTTCTTGGTTTTCCTCCGCTCTAACTTCGCTTTTCTTGGTTTTCCTTTGATCTAACCCTGCTTTTCTTGGTTTTTCTCCGCCCTAACCCTGCTTTTCTTAGTTTTCCTCCACTCTATCACCGCTTTTAGTGGTTTTCCTACGCTCTAACCCTGCTTTTCTTGGATTTCCACCGCACTAACACCTCTTTTCTTGGTTTTCCTCCGCACTAACCCCGCTTTTTTGGTTTTTCTCAACTCTAACCGAGCTTTTCTTGGTTTTTCTCCACTCTAACCATGCTTTTCTCATATTTCTGCTGCTCTAACTGCGCTTTTCTTCGTTTTCTTCCTCTCTAAATTCTTTTTCTTGGTTTTCCTCCGCTGTAACCCCGCTTTTCTTGGTTTTCCTCAGCACTTATTCCGCTTTTCTGGGTTTTCCTCCCTTCTATCCCCGGTTTTCTTGGTTTTTCTCCGCTCTAACCCCGTTTCTCTTGGTTTTCCTCCGCTCTAACCCCGCTTTTCTTGGTTTTCCTCCGCACTTATTCCGCTTTTCTTGGTTTTCCTTTGCTCTAATCCCGCTTTTCTTGGTTTTCCTTTGCTCTAACCCCACTTTTCTTGGTTTTCCTCCGCACTAACCCCGCTTTTCTTGGTTTTCCTCCGCACTAACCCCGCTTTTCTTGGTTATCCTCCGCTCTAACCCTGCTTTTCTTGGTTTTACTCCGCACTAACCCAGCTTTTCATGGTTTTTCTTTGCACTTATTTTGCTTTTCTTGGTTTTCCTCCGCTCTAACTTCGCTTTTCTTGGTTTTCCTTTGCTCTTACCCCGCTTTACTTGGTTTTCCTCCGCTCTAACCCCGCTTTTCTTGGTTATCCTCCGCTCTAACCCTGCTTTTCTTGGTTTTACTCCGCACTAACCCCGCTTTTCTTGGTTTTCCTCCACCCTATCACCGCTTTTAGTGGTTTTCCTATGCTCTAACGCCACTTATCTTGGTTTTCTTCCCTTCTATCCCCGCTTCTCTTGGTTTTTCTCCGCTCTAACCCCGCTTTTCTTGGTTTTCCTTTGCTCTAACACCGTTTTTCTTGGTTTTCCTTTGCTCTAACCCCGCTTTTCTTGGTTTTCCTCCGCTCTAACCCCACTTTTCTTGGTTTTCCTCCGCTCTAACTCCGCTTTTCTTGGTTTTCCTCCCTTCTATCTCCGCTTTTCTTGGTTTTTCTGCGCTCTAACCCCGCTTTTCTTGGTTTTTCTCTGCTTTAACCCCGTTTCTCTTGGTTTTCCTCCGCTATAACATAGCTTTTCTTGGTTTTCCTTTCCTCTAACACCGCTTTTCTTTGTTTTCCTCTGCACTAATCCCTCTTTTCTTGGTTTTCCTCCGCACTAACCCCGCTTTTCTTGGTTTTTCTCCACTCTAACCATGCTTTTCTTGGATTTCTGCTGCTCTAACCGCGCTTTTCTTCGTTTTCTCCCACTCTAAATTTTTTTCTTGTTTTTCCTCCGCTCTAATTCCACTTTTTTTGGTTTTCCTCCGCACTTATTCTGCTTTTCTTGGTTTTCCTCCGCTCTAACTTCGCTTTTCTTGGTTTTCCTCCACTCTAACCCCGCTTTACTTGGTTTTCCTCCGCTCTAACCCTGCTTTTCTTGGTTATCCTCCGCTCTAACTTCGCTTTTCTTTGTTTTCCTCCACTCTAACCCCGCTTTTCTTGGTTTTCCACCGCTCTAACCCCGCTTTTCTTGGTTTTCCTCCGCTCTAACCCAGCTTTTCTTGGTTTTCCTCCGCTCTAACCCCGCTTTTCTTGGTTTTCCTCCGCTCTAACCCTGCTTTTCTTGGTTTTCCACCGCTCTAACCCCGCTTTTCTTGGATTTCCTCCACTCTAACCCCGCTTTTCATGGTTTTCCTCCGCTCTAACCCCGCTTTTCCTAGTTTTCCTCCGCTCTAACCCCGCTTTTCTTGGTTTTCCTCTGCACTAACCCCTCTTTTCTTGGTTTTCCTCCGCACTAACCCCGCTTTTCTTGGTTTTCCTCCGCTCTAACCTCGCTTTTCCTAGTTTTCCTCCGCTCTAACTTCGCTTTTCTTGGTTTTCCTTTGCTGTAACCCTGCTTTTCTAGGTTTTTCTCCGCTCTAGCCCCGCTTTTCTTGGTTTTCCTCCGCTCTAACCCCGCTTTTCCTAGTTTTCCTCCGCACTAACTTCGCTTTTCTTGGTTTTCCTTTGCTGTAATCCTGCTTTTTTTGGTTTTCCTTCGCTCTAACCCCGCTTTTCTTGGTTTTCCTCCGCTCTAACCCCGCTTTTCTTGGTTTTCCTCCGCTCTAACTTCGCTTTTCTTGGTTTTCCTTTGATCTAACCCTGCTTTTCTTGGTTTTTCTCCGCCCTAACCCTGCTTTTCTTAGTTTTCCTCCACTCTATCACCGCTTTTAGTGGTTTTCCTACGCTCTAACCCCGCTTTTCTTGGATTTCCACCGCACTAACACCTCTTTTCTTGGTTTTCCTCCGCACTAACCCCGCTTTTTTGGTTTTTCTCCACTCTAACCGAGCTTTTCTTGGTTTTTCTCCACTCTAACCATGCTTTTCTCATATTTCTGCTGCTCTAACTGCGCTTTTCTTCGTTTACTTCCTCTCTAAATTCTTTTTCTTGGTTTTCCTCCGCTGTAACCCCGCTTTTCTTGGTTTTCCTCAGCACTTATTCCGCTTTTCTGGGTTTTCCTCCCTTCTATCCCCGGTTTTCTTGGTTTTCCTCCGCTCTAACCCCGCTTTTCTTGGTTTTCCTCCGCACTTATTCCGCTTTTCTTGGTTTTCCTTTGCTCTAATCCCGCTTTTCGTGGTTTTCCTTTGCTCTAACCCCACTTTTCTTGGTTTTCCTCCGCACTAACCCCGCTTTTCTTGGTTTTCCTCCGCACTAACCCTGCTTTTCTTGGTTATCCTCCGCTCTAACCCTGCTTTTCTTGGTTTTACTCCGCACTAACCCAGCTTTTCATGGTTTTTCTCCGCACTTATTTTGCTTTTCTTGGTTTTCCTCCGCTCTAACTTTGCTTTTCTTGGTTTTCCTTTGCTCTTACCCCGCTTTACTTGGTTTTCCTCCGCTCTAACCCCGCTTTTCTTGGTTATCCTCCGCTCTAACCCTGCTTTTCTTGGTTTTACTCCGCACTAACCCCGCTTTTCTTGGTTTTCCTCCACCCTATCACCGCTTTTAGTGGTTTTCCTATGCTCTAACGCCACTTATCTTGGTTTTCTTCCCTTCTATCCCCGCTTCTCTTGGTTTTTCTCCGCTCTAACCCCGCTTTTCTTGGTTTTCCTTTGCTCTAACACCGTTTTTCTTGGTTTTCCTTTGCTCTAACCCCGCTTTTCTTGGTTTTCCTCCGCTCTAACCCCACTTTTCTTGGTTTTCCTTCGCTCTAACTCCGCTTTTCTTGGTTTTCCTCCCTTCTATCTCCGCTTTTCTTGGTTTTTCTGCGCTCTAACCCCGCTTTTCTTGGTTTTTCTCCGCTTTAACCCCGCTTTTCTTGGTTTTCCTCCGCTCTAACTTCGCTTTTCTTGGTTTTACTCCGCACTAACCCCGCTTTTCTTGGTTTTTCTCCGCTTTAACCCCGCTTTTCTTGGTTATCCTCCGCTCTAACCCTGCTTTTCTTGGTTTTACTCCGCACTAACCCCGCTTTTCTTGGTTTTCCTCCACCCTATCACCGCTTTTAGTGGTTTTCCTATGCTCTAACGCCACTTATCTTGGTTTTCTTCCCTTCTATCCCCGCTTCTCTTGGTTTTTCTCCGCTCTAACCCCGCTTTTCTTGGTTTTCCTTTGCTCTAACACCGTTTTTCTTGGTTTTCCTTTGCTCTAACCCCGCTTTTCTTGGTTTTCCTCCGCTCTAACCCCACTTTTCTTGGTTTTCCTTCGCTCTAACTCCGCTTTTCTTGGTTTTCCTCCCTTCTATCTCCGCTTTTCTTGGTTTTTCTGCGCTCTAACCCCGCTTTTCTTGGTTTTTCTCCGCTTTAACCCCGTTTCTCTTGGTTTTCCTCCGCTATAACATAGCTTTTCTTGGTTTTCCTTTCCTCTAACACCGCTTTTCTTTGTTTTCCTCTGCACTAATCCCTCTTTTCTTGGTTTTCCTCCGCACTAACCCCGCTTTTCTTGGTTTTTCTCCACTCTAACCATGCTTTTCTTGGATTTCTGCTGCTCTAACCGCACTTTTCTTCGTTTTCTTCCACTCTAAATTTTTTTCTTGGTTTTCCTCCGCTCTAATTCCACTCTTTTTGGTTTTCCTCCGCACTTATTCTGCTTTTCTTGGTTTTCCTCCGCTCTAACTTCGCTTTTCTTGGTTTTCCTCCACTCTAACCCCGCTTTACTTGGTTTTCCTCCGCTCTAACCCTGCTTTTCTTGGTTATCCTCCGCACTTATTCTGCTTTTCTTGGTTTTCCTCCGCTCTAACCCCGCTTTTCTTGGTTTTCCACCGCTCTAACCCCGCTTTTCTTGGTTTTCCTCCGCTCTAACCCCGCTTTTCTTGGTTTTCCTCCGCTCTAACCCCGCTTTTCTTGGTTTTCCTCCGCTCTAACCCTGCTTTTCTTGGTTTTCCACCGCTCTAACCCCGCTTTTCTTGGTTTTCCTCCACTCTAACCCCGCTTTTCATGGTTTTCCTCCGCTCTAACCCCGCTTTTCCTAGTTTTCCTCCGCTCTAACCCCGCTTTTCTTGGTTTTCCTCTGCACTAACCCCTCTTTTCTTGGTTTTCCTCCGCACTAACCCCGCTTTTCTTGGTTTTCCTCCGCTCTAACCCCGCTTTTCCTAGTTTTCCTCCGCTCTAACTTCGCTTTTCTTGGTTTTCCTTTGCTGTAACCCTGCTTTTCTTGGTTTTTCTCCGCTCTAGCCCCGCTTTTCTTGGTTTTCCTCCGCTCTAACCCCGCTTTTCCTAGTTTTCCTCCGCACTAACTTCGCTTTTCTTGGTTTTCCTTTGCTGTAATCCTGCTTTTTTTGGTTTTCCTTCGCTCTAACCCCGCTTTTCTTGGTTTTCCTCCGCTCTAACCTTGCTTTTCTTGGTTTTCCTCCGCTCTAACTTCGCTTTTCTTGGTTTTCCTTTGATCTAACCCTGCTTTTCTTGGTTTTTCTCCGCCCTAACCCTGCTTTTCTTAGTTTTCCTCCACTCTATCACCGCTTTTAGTGGTTTTCCTCCGCTCTAACCCCGCTTTTCTTGGATTTCCACCGCACTAACACCTCTTTTCTTGGTTTTCCTCCGCACTAACCCCGCTTTTTTGGTTTTTCTCCACTCTAACCGAGCTTTTCTTGGTTTTTCTCCACTCTAACCATGCTTTTCTCATATTTCTGCTGCTCTAACTGCGCTTTTCTTCGTTTTCTTCCTCTCTAAATTCTTTTTCTTGGTTTTCCTCCGCTGTAACCCCGCTTTTCTTGGTTTTCCTCAGCACTTATTCCGCTTTTCTGGGTTTTCCTCCCTTCTATCCCCGGTTTTCTTGGTTTTTCTCCGCTCTAACCCCGTTTCTCTTGGTTTTCCTCCGCTCTAACCCCGCTTTTCTTGGTTTTCCTCCGCACTTATTCTGCTTTTCTTGGTTTTCCTTTGCTCTAATCCCGCTTTTCTTGGTTTTCCTTTGCTCTAACCCCACTTTTCTTGGTTTTCCTCCGCACTAACCCCGCTTTTCTTGGTTTTCCTTTGCTCTTACCCCGCTTTACTTGGTTTTCCTCCGCTCTAACCCCGCTTTTCTTGGTTATCCTCCGCTCTAACCCTGCTTTTCTTGGTTTTACTCCGCACTAACCCCGCTTTTCTTGGTTTTCCTCCACCCTATCACCGCTTTTAGTGGTTTTCCTATGCTCTAACGCCACTTATCTTGGTTTTCTTCCCTTCTATCCCCGCTTCTCTTGGTTTTTCTCCGCTCTAACCCCGCTTTTCTTGGTTTTCCTTTGCTCTAACACCGTTTTTCTTGGTTTTCCTTTGCTCTAACCCCGCTTTTCTTGGTTTTCCTCCGCTCTAACCCCACTTTTCTTGGTTTTCCTCCGCTCTAACTCCGCTTTTCTTGGTTTTCCTCCCTTCTATCTCCGCTTTTCTTGGTTTTTCTGCGCTCTAACCCCGCTTTTCTTGGTTTTTCTCCGCTTTAACCCCGTTTCTCTTGGTTTTCCTCCGCTATAACATAGCTTTTCTTGGTTTTCCTTTCCTCTAACACCGCTTTTCTTTGTTTTCCTCTGCACTAATCCCTCTTTTCTTGGTTTTCCTCCGCACTAACCCCGCTTTTCTTGGTTTTTCTCCACTCTAACCATGCTTTTCTTGGATTTCTGCTGCTCTAACCGCACTTTTCTTCGTTTTCTTCCACTCTAAATTTTTTTCTTGGTTTTCCTCCGCTCTAATTCCACTCTTTTTGGTTTTCCTCCGCACTTATTCTGCTTTTCTTGGTTTTCCTCCGCTCTAACTTCGCTTTTCTTGGTTTTCCTCCACTCTAACCCCGCTTTACTTGGTTTTCCTCCGCTCTAACCCTGCTTTTCTTGGTTATCCTCCGCACTTATTCTGCTTTTCTTGGTTTTCCTCCGCTCTAACCCCGCTTTTCTTGGTTTTCCACCGCTCTAACCCCGCTTTTCTTGGTTTTCCTCCGCTCTAACCCCGCTTTTCTTGGTTTTCCTCCGCTCTAACCCCGCTTTTCTTGGTTTTCCTCCGCTCTAACCCTGCTTTTCTTGGTTTTCCACCGCTCTAACCCCGCTTTTCTTGGTTTTCCTCCACTCTAACCCCGCTTTTCATGGTTTTCCTCCGCTCTAACCCCGCTTTTCCTAGTTTTCCTCCGCTCTAACCCCGCTTTTCTTGGTTTTCCTCTGCACTAACCCCTCTTTTCTTGGTTTTCCTCCGCACTAACCCCGCTTTTCTTGGTTTTCCTCCGCTCTAACCCCGCTTTTCCTAGTTTTCCTCCGCTCTAACTTCGCTTTTCTTGGTTTTCCTTTGCTGTAACCCTGCTTTTCTTGGTTTTTCTCCGCTCTAGCCCCGCTTTTCTTGGTTTTCCTCCGCTCTAACCCCGCTTTTCCTAGTTTTCCTCCGCACTAACTTCGCTTTTCTTGGTTTTCCTTTGCTGTAATCCTGCTTTTTTTGGTTTTCCTTCGCTCTAACCCCGCTTTTCTTGGTTTTCCTCCGCTCTAACCTTGCTTTTCTTGGTTTTCCTCCGCTCTAACTTCGCTTTTCTTGGTTTTCCTTTGATCTAACCCTGCTTTTCTTGGTTTTTCTCCGCCCTAACCCTGCTTTTCTTAGTTTTCCTCCACTCTATCACCGCTTTTAGTGGTTTTCCTCCGCTCTAACCCCGCTTTTCTTGGATTTCCACCGCACTAACACCTCTTTTCTTGGTTTTCCTCCGCACTAACCCCGCTTTTTTGGTTTTTCTCCACTCTAACCGAGCTTTTCTTGGTTTTTCTCCACTCTAACCATGCTTTTCTCATATTTCTGCTGCTCTAACTGCGCTTTTCTTCGTTTTCTTCCTCTCTAAATTCTTTTTCTTGGTTTTCCTCCGCTGTAACCCCGCTTTTCTTGGTTTTCCTCAGCACTTATTCCGCTTTTCTGGGTTTTCCTCCCTTCTATCCCCGGTTTTCTTGGTTTTTCTCCGCTCTAACCCCGTTTCTCTTGGTTTTCCTCTGCTCTAACCCCGCTTTTCTTGGTTTTCCTCCGCACTTATTCCGCTTTTCTTGGTTTTCCTTTGCTCTAATCCCGCTTTTCTTGGTTTTCCTTTGCTCTAACCCCACTTTTCTTGGTTTTCCTCCGCACTAACCCCGCTTTTCTTGGTTTTCCTTTGCTCTTACCCCGCTTTACTTGGTTTTCCTCCGCTCTAACCCCGCTTTTCTTGGTTATCCTCCGCTCTAACCCTGCTTTTCTTGGTTTTACTCCGCACTAACCCCGCTTTTCTTGGTTTTCCTCCACCCTATCACCGCTTTTAGTGGTTTTCCTATGCTCTAACGCCACTTATCTTGGTTTTCTTCCCTTCTATCCCCGCTTCTCTTGGTTTTTCTCCGCTCTAACCCCGCTTTTCTTGGTTTTCCTTTGCTCTAACACCGTTTTTCTTGGTTTTCCTTTGCTCTAACCCCGCTTTTCTTGGTTTTCCTCCGCTCTAACCCCACTTTTCTTGGTTTTCCTCCGCTCTAACTCCGCTTTTCTTGGTTTTCCTCCCTTCTATCTCCGCTTTTCTTGGTTTTTCTGCGCTCTAACCCCGCTTTTCTTGGTTTTTCTCCGCTTTAACCCCGTTTCTCTTGGTTTTCCTCCGCTATAACATAGCTTTTCTTGGTTTTCCTTTCCTCTAACACCGCTTTTCTTTGTTTTCCTCTGCACTAATCCCTCTTTTCTTGGTTTTCCTCCGCACTAACCCCGCTTTTCTTGGTTTTTCTCCACTCTAACCATGCTTTTCTTGGATTTCTGCTGCTCTAACCGCACTTTTCTTCGTTTTCTTCCACTCTAAATTTTTTTCTTGGTTTTCCTCCGCTCTAATTCCACTCTTTTTGGTTTTCCTCCGCACTTATTCTGCTTTTCTTGGTTTTCCTCCGCTCTAACTTCGCTTTTCTTGGTTTTCCTCCACTCTAACCCCGCTTTACTTGGTTTTCCTCCGCTCTAACCCTGCTTTTCTTGGTTATCCTCCGCACTTATTCTGCTTTTCTTGGTTTTCCTCCGCTCTAACCCCGCTTTTCTTGGTTTTCCACCGCTCTAACCCCGCTTTTCTTGGTTTTCCTCCGCTCTAACCCCGCTTTTCTTGGTTTTCCTCCGCTCTAACCCCGCTTTTCTTGGTTTTCCTCCGCTCTAACCCTGCTTTTCTTGGTTTTCCACCGCTCTAACCCCGCTTTTCTTGGTTTTCCTCCACTCTAACCCCGCTTTTCATGGTTTTCCTCCGCTCTAACCCCGCTTTTCCTAGTTTTCCTCCGCTCTAACCCCGCTTTTCTTGGTTTTCCTCTGCACTAACCCCTCTTTTCTTGGTTTTCCTCCGCACTAACCCCGCTTTTCTTGGTTTTCCTCCGCTCTAACCCCGCTTTTCCTAGTTTTCCTCCGCTCTAACTTCGCTTTTCTTGGTTTTCCTTTGCTGTAACCCTGCTTTTCTTGGTTTTTCTCCGCTCTAGCCCCGCTTTTCTTGGTTTTCCTCCGCTCTAACCCCGCTTTTCCTAGTTTTCCTCCGCACTAACTTCGCTTTTCTTGGTTTTCCTTTGCTGTAATCCTGCTTTTTTTGGTTTTCCTTCGCTCTAACCCCGCTTTTCTTGGTTTTCCTCCGCTCTAACCTTGCTTTTCTTGGTTTTCCTCCGCTCTAACTTCGCTTTTCTTGGTTTTCCTTTGATCTAACCCTGCTTTTCTTGGTTTTTCTCCGCCCTAACCCTGCTTTTCTTAGTTTTCCTCCACTCTATCACCGCTTTTAGTGGTTTTCCTCCGCTCTAACCCCGCTTTTCTTGGATTTCCACCGCACTAACACCTCTTTTCTTGGTTTTCCTCCGCACTAACCCCGCTTTTTTGGTTTTTCTCCACTCTAACCGAGCTTTTCTTGGTTTTTCTCCACTCTAACCATGCTTTTCTCATATTTCTGCTGCTCTAACTGCGCTTTTCTTCGTTTTCTTCCTCTCTAAATTCTTTTTCTTGGTTTTCCTCCGCTGTAACCCCGCTTTTCTTGGTTTTCCTCAGCACTTATTCCGCTTTTCTGGGTTTTCCTCCCTTCTATCCCCGGTTTTCTTGGTTTTTCTCCGCTCTAACCCCGTTTCTCTTGGTTTTCCTCTGCTCTAACCCCGCTTTTCTTGGTTTTCCTCCGCACTTATTCCGCTTTTCTTGGTTTTCCTTTGCTCTAATCCCGCTTTTCTTGGTTTTCCTTTGCTCTAACCCCACTTTTCTTGGTTTTCCTCCGCACTAACCCCGCTTTTCTTGGTTTTCCTTTGCTCTTACCCCGCTTTACTTGGTTTTCCTCCGCTCTAACCCCGCTTTTCTTGGTTATCCTCCGCTCTAACCCTGCTTTTCTTGGTTTTACTCCGCACTAACCCCGCTTTTCTTGGTTTTCCTCCACCCTATCACCGCTTTTAGTGGTTTTCCTATGCTCTAACGCCACTTATCTTGGTTTTCTTCCCTTCTATCCCCGCTTCTCTTGGTTTTTCTCCGCTCTAACCCCGCTTTTCTTGGTTTTCCTTTGCTCTAACACCGTTTTTCTTGGTTTTCCTTTGCTCTAACCCCGCTTTTCTTGGTTTTCCTCCGCTCTAACCCCACTTTTCTTGGTTTTCCTCCGCTCTAACTCCGCTTTTCTTGGTTTTCCTCCCTTCTATCTCCGCTTTTCTTGGTTTTTCTGCGCTCTAACCCCGCTTTTCTTGGTTTTTCTCCGCTTTAACCCCGTTTCTCTTGGTTTTCCTCCGCTATAACATAGCTTTTCTTGGTTTTCCTTTCCTCTAACACCGCTTTTCTTTGTTTTCCTCTGCACTAATCCCTCTTTTCTTGGTTTTCCTCCGCACTAACCCCGCTTTTCTTGGTTTTTCTCCACTCTAACCATGCTTTTCTTGGATTTCTGCTGCTCTAACCGCACTTTTCTTCGTTTTCTTCCACTCTAAATTTTTTTCTTGGTTTTCCTCCGCTCTAATTCCACTCTTTTTGGTTTTCCTCCGCACTTATTCTGCTTTTCTTGGTTTTCCTCCGCTCTAACTTCGCTTTTCTTGGTTTTCCTCCACTCTAACCCCGCTTTACTTGGTTTTCCTCCGCTCTAACCCTGCTTTTCTTGGTTATCCTCCGCACTTATTCTGCTTTTCTTGGTTTTCCTCCGCTCTAACCCCGCTTTTCTTGGTTTTCCACCGCTCTAACCCCGCTTTTCTTGGTTTTCCTCCGCTCTAACTTCGCTTTTCTTGGTTTTCCTCCGCTCTAACCCCGCTTTTCTTGGTTTTCCTCCGCTCTAACCCTGCTTTTCTTGGTTTTCCACCGCTCTATCACCGCTTTTCTTGGTTTTCCTCCGCTCTAACCCCGCTTTTCTTGGATTTCCACCGCACTAACACCTCTTTTCTTGGTTTTCCTCCGCACTAACCCCCCTTTTTTGGTTTTTCTCCACTCTAACCGAGCTTTTCTTGGTTTTTCTCCACTCTAACCATGCTTTTCTCATATTTCTGCTGCTCTAACTGCGCTTTTCATCGTTTTCTTCCTCTCTAAATTCTTTTTCTTGGTTTTCCTTTGCTGTAACCCTGCTTTTCTTGGTTTTTCTCCGCTCTAGCCCCGCTTTTCTTGGTTTTCCTCCGCTCTAACCCCGCTTTTCCTAGTTTTCCTCCGCACTAACTTCGCTTTTCTTGGTTTTCCTTTGCTGTAATCCTGCTTTTTTTGGTTTTCCTTCGCTCTAACCCCGCTTTTCTTGGTTTTCCTCCGCTCTAACCTTGCTTTTCTTGGTTTTCCTCCGCTCTAACTTCGCTTTTCTTGGTTTTCCTTTGATCTAACCCTGCTTTTCTTGGTTTTTCTCCGCCCTAACCCTGCTTTTCTTAGTTTTCCTCCACTCTATCACCGCTTTTAGTGGTTTTCCTCCGCTCTAACCCCGCTTTTCTTGGATTTCCACCGCACTAACACCTCTTTTCTTGGTTTTCCTCCGCACTAACCCCCCTTTTTTGGTTTTTCTCCACTCTAACCGAGCTTTTCTTGGTTTTTCTCCACTCTAACCATGCTTTTCTCATATTTCTGCTGCTCTAACTGCGCTTTTCATCGTTTTCTTCCTCTCTAAATTCTTTTTCTTGGTTTTCCTCCGCTGTAACCCCGCTTTTCTTGGTTTTCCTCAGCACTTATTCCGCTTTTCTGGGTTTTCCTCCCTTCTATCCCCGGTTTTCTTGGTTTTTCTCCGCTCTAACCCCGTTTCTCTTGGTTTTCCTCCGCTCTAACCCCGCTTTTCTTGGTTTTCCTCCGCACTTATTCTGCTTTTCTTGGTTTTCCTTTGCTCTAATCCCGCTTTTCTTGGTTTTCCTTTGCTCTAACCCCACTTTTCTTGGTTTTCCTCCGCACTAACCCCGCTTTTCTTGGTTTTCCTCCGCACTAACCCCGCTTTTCTTGGTTATCCTCCGCTCTAACCCTGCTTTTCTTGGTTTTCCTCCGCACTAACCCAGCTTTTCATGGTTTTTCTCCGCACTTATTTTGCTTTTCTTGGTTTTCCTCCGCTCTAACTTCGCTTTTCTTGGTTTTCCTTTGCTCTTACCCCGCTTTACTTGGTTTTCCTCCGCTCTAACCTTGCTTTTCTTGGTTATCCTCCGCTCTAACCCTGCTTTTCTTGGTTTTACTCCGCACTAACCCCGCTTTTCTTGGTTTTCCTCCACCCTATCACCGCTTTTAGTGGTTTTCCTATGCTCTAACGCCACTTATCTTGGTTTTCTTCCCTTCTATCCCCGCTTCTCTTGGTTTTTCTCCGCTCTAACCCCGCTTTTCTTGGTTTTCCTTTGCTCTAACACCGTTTTTCTTGGTTTTCCTTTGCTCTAACCCCGCTTTTCTTGGTTTTCCTCCGCTCTAACCCCACTTTTCTTGGTTTTCCTCCGCTCTAACTCCGCTTTTCTTGGTTTTCCTCCCTTCTATCTCCGCTTTTCTTGGTTTTTCTGCGCTCTAACCCCGCTTTTCTTGGTTTTTCTCCGCTTTAACCCCGTTTCTCTTGGTTTTCCTCCGCTATAACATAGCTTTTCTTGGTTTTCCTTTCCTCTAACACCGCTTTTCTTTGTTTTCCTCTGCACTAATCCCTCTTTTCTTGGTTTTCCTCCGCACTAACCCCGCTTTTCTTGGTTTTTTTCCACTCTAACCATGCTTTTCTCGGATTTCTGCTGCTCTAACCGCACTTTTCTTCGTTTTCTTCCACTCTAAATTTTTTTCTTGGTTTTCCTCCGCTCTAATTCCACTTTTTTTGGTTTTCCTCCGCACTTATTCTGCTTTTCTTGGTTTTCCTCCGCTCTAACTTCGCTTTTCTTGGTTTTCCTCCACTCTAACCTTGCTTTACTTGGTTTTCCTCCGCTCTAACCCTGCTTTTCTTGGTTATCCTCCGCTCTAACCCCGCTTTTCTTGGTTTTCCTCTGCTCTAAACCCGCTTTTCTTGGTTTTCCACCGCTCTAACCCCGCTTTTCTTGGTTTTCCTCCGCTCTAACCCCGCTTTTCTTGGTTTTCCTCCGATCTAACCCCGCTTTTCTTGGTTTTCCTCCGTACTTATTCTGCTTTTCTTGGTTTTCCTCCTCTCTAACTTCGCTTTTCTTGGTTTTCTTCCGCTCTATCCCCACTTTACTTGGTTTTCCTCCGCTCTAACCCTGCTTTTCTTGGTTATCCTCCGCTCTAACCCAGCTTTTCATCATTTTTCTCCACTCTAGCCATGCTTTTCTCGGATTTCTGCTGCTCTAACCACGATTTTCTTCGTTTTCTTCCGTTCTAACTCTGCTTTACTTGGTTTTCCTCCGCTCTAACCCCACTTTTCTTGGTTTTCCTCCGCTCTAACCCCGTTTTTCTTGGTTTTCATTTGCTCTAACCCTGCTTTTCTTGGTTTTCCTCCGCTCTAACCCCGCTTTTCTTGGTTTTCCTTCTTTCTAACCCCTCTTTTCTTGGTTTTCCTTCGCTCTATCTCAGATTTTCTTGGTTTTCCACCGCTCTAACCCCGCTTTTCTTGGTTTTCCTCTGCTCTAACCCCGCTTTTCTTGATTTTCCTCTGCTCTAACCCCGCTATTCTTGGTTTTCCTCCGCTCTAACCCCGCTTTTCTTGGTTTTCCTCCGCTCTAACCCCGCTTTTCTTGGTTTTCCTCCGATCTAACCCCGCTTTTCTTGGTTTTCCTCCACTCTAACCCTGCTTTTCTTGGTTTTCCTCCACTCTAACCCAACTTTTCCTAGTTTTCCTCCGCTGTATCCCCGCTTTTCTTTGTTTTCCTTTGCTCTAACCCTGGTTTTCATGGTTTTCCTCCGCTCTAACCCCACTTTTCTTGGTTTTCCTCTGCTCTATCACCGCTTTTTTTGGTTTTCCTACGCTCTAACACCACTTTTCTTGGTTTACCTCCGCTCTATCACCGCTTTTCTTGGTTTTCCTCCACTCTAAAATAGCTTTTCTTGGTTTTCCTTTGCTCTAACCCCGCTTTTCTAGGTTTTCCTCCGCACTAACCCCGCTTGTTTGGTTTTTCTCCACTCTAACCGAGCTTTTCATGGTTTTTCTCCACTCTAACCATGCTTTTCTCATATTTCTGCTGCTCTAACCGCGCTTTTCTTCGTTTTCTTCCTCTCAAACTTCTTTTTCTTGGTTTTCCTCCGCTGTAACCCCGCTTTTCTTGGTTTTCCTCAGCACTTATTCCGCTTTTCTTGGTTTTCCTCCCTTCTTTCCCCGCTTTTCTTGGTTTTTCTCCGCTCTAACCCCGTTTCTCTTGGTTTTCCTCCGCTCTAACCCCGCTTTTCTTGGTTTTCCTCCGCACTTATTCCGCTTTTCTTTGTTTTCCTCCGCTCTAATCCCGCTTTTCTTGGTTTTCCTTTGCTCTAACCCCGCTTTTCTTGGTTTTCCTCCGCACTAACCCCGCTTTTCTTGGTTTTCCTCCGCACTAAACCCACTTTTCTTGGTTTTTCTCCACTCTAACCCAGCTTTTCATGGTTTTCCTCCGCACTTATTCTGCTTTTCTTGGTTTTCCTCCGCTCTAACTTCGCTTTTCTTGGTTTTCCTCCGCTCTAACCCCGCTTTACTTGGTTTTCCTCCGCGCTAACCCCGCTTTTCTTGGTTATCCTTCGCTCTAACCCTGTTTTTCTTGGTTTTCCACCGCACTAATCCCGCTTTTCTTGGTTTTCCTCCGCTCTATCACCGCTTTTAGTGGTTTTCCTACGCTCTAACACCGCTTTTCTTGGTTTTCCTCCGCTCTAACCCCGCTTTTCCTAGTTTTCCTCCGCTCTAACTTCGCTTTTCTTGGTTTTCCTTTGCTATAACCCTGCTTTTCTTGCTTTTTCTCTGCTCTAACCCCTTTTCTCTTGGTTTTCCTACGCACTAACACCTCTTTTCTTGGTTTTCCTCCGCACTAACCCCGCTTTTTTTAGTTTTTCTCCACTCTTACCGAGCTTTTCATTGTTTTTCTCCACTCTAACCATGCTTTTCTCATATTTCTGCTGCTCTAACCGCGCTTTTCTTCGTTTTCATCCTCTCTAAATTCTTTTTCTTGGTTTTCCTCCGCTATAACCCCGCTTTTCTTGGTTTTCCACCGCTCTAACCCCGCTTTTCTTGGTTTTCCTCCGCTCTAACCCCGCTTTTCTTGGTTTTCCTCCGCTCTAACCCCGCTTTTCTTGGTTTTCCTCCGCTCTAACCCCGCTTTTCTTGGTTTTCCTCCGCTCTAACCCCGCTTTTCCTAGTTTTCCTCCGCTCTAACTTCGCTTTTCTTGGTTTTCCTTTGCTGTAACCCTGCTTTTCTTGGTTTTTCTCCGCTCTAGCCCCGCTTTTCTTGGTTTTCCTCCGCTCTAACCCCGCTTTTCCTAGTTTTCCTCCGCACTAACTTCGCTTTTCTTGGTTTTCCTTTGCTGTAATCCTGCTTTTCTTGGTTTTTCTCTGCTCTAACCCCGTTTCTCTTGGTTTTCCTCCGCTCCATCACCGCTTTTCTTGGTTTTCCTTTGCTCTAACCCCGCTTTTCTTGGTTTTCCACCGCACTAACACCTCTTTTCTTGGTTTTCCTCCGCACTAGCCCCGCTTTTTTGGTTTTTCTCCACTCTAACCGAGCTTTTCATGGTTTTTCTCCACTCTAACCATGCTTTTCTCATATTTCTGCTGCTCTAACCGCGCTTTTCTTCGTTTTCTTCCTCTCTAAATTCTTTTTCTTGGTTATCCTCCGCTATAACCCCGCTTTTCTTGGTTTTCCACCGCTCTAACCCCGCTTTTCTTGGTTTTCCTCTGCTCTAACCCCGCTTTTCTTGGTTTTCCTCTGCTCTAACCCCGCTTTTCTTGGTTTTCCTCAGCTCTAACCCCGCTTTTCTTGGTTTTCCTCCGCTCTAACCCCGCTTTTCCTAGTTTTCCTCCGCTCTAACTTCGCTTTTCTTGGTTTTCCTTTGCTGTAACCCTGCTTTTCTTGGTTTTTCTCCGCTCTAGCCCCGCTTTTCTTGGTTTTCCTCCGCTCTAACCCCGCTTTTCCTAGTTTTCCTCCGCACTAACTTCGCTTTTCTTGGTTTTCCTTTGCTGTAATCCTGCTTTTCTTGGTTTTTCTCTGCTCTAACCCCGTTTCTCTATGTTTTCCTCCGCTCTAACACAGCTTTTCTTGGTTTTCCTTTGCCCTAACCCCGCTTTTCTTGGTTTTCCACCGCACTAACACCTCTTTTCTTGGTTTTCCTCCGCACTAGCCCCGCTTTTTTGGTTTTTCTCCACTCTAACCGAGCTTTTCATGGTTTTTCTCCACTCTAACCATGCTTTTCTCATATTTCTGCTGCTCTAACCGCGCTTTTCTTCGTTTTCTTCCTCTCTAACTTCTTTTTCTTGGTTTTCCTCTGCTGTAACCCCACTTTTCTTGGTTTTCTTCAGCACTTATTCTGCTTTTCTTGGTTTTCCTCCCTTCTATCCCCGCTTTTCTTGGTTTTTCTCCGCTCTAACCCTGTTTCTCTTGGTTTTCCTCCGCTCTAACCCCGCTTTTCTTGGTTTTCCTCCGCACTTATTCCGCTTTTCTTTGTTTTCCTCCGCTCTAATCCCGCTTTTCTTGGTTTTCCTTTGCTCTAACCCCACTTTTCTTGGTTTTCCTCCGCACTAACCTCACTTTTCTTGGTTTTCCTCCGCACTAACCCCTCTTTTCTTGGTTTTTCTCCATTCTAACCCAGCTTTTCATGGTTTTCCTCCGCACTTATTCTGCTTTTCTTGGTTTTCCTCCGCTCTAACTTCGCTTTTCTTGGTTTTCCTACGCTCTAACACCACTTTTCTTGGTTTTTCTCCGCTCTATCACCGCTTTTCTTGGTTTTCCTACGGTCTAATACCACTTTTCTTGGTTTTTCTCCGCTCTAACGCCGTTTTTCTTGGTTTTCCTCCGCTCTAAAATAGCTTTTCTTGGTTTTCCTTTGCTCTAACCCCACTTTTCTTGGTTTTCCTCCGCAATAACTATGCTTTTCTTTGATTTTCTCTACTCTAACCCAGCTTCTCATGGTTTTTCTCCACTCTAACCATGCTTTTCTCGGATTTCTGCTACTCTAACCGCGCTTTTCTTCTTTTTCTTCCTCTCTACCTTCTTTTTCTTTGTTTTCCTCCGCTCTAACCCCGCTTTTCTTGGTTTTCCTCTGCACTTATTCCGGTTTTATTGGTTTTCCTCTGCTCTAATCCCGCATTTCTTGGTTTTCCTCCTCTATAACCCCGCTTTTCTTGGTTTTCCTCCCTTCTATCCCCGCTTTTCTTGGTTTTTCTCCGCTCTAACCCCGTTTCTCTTGGTTTTCCTCCACTCTAACACCGCTTTTCTTGGTTTTCCTTTGCTCTAACCCCGCTTTTCTTGGTTTTCCTCCGCACTAACCGCACTTTTCTTGTTTTTTCTCCACTGTAACCCAGCTTTTCATGGTTTTTCTCCACTCTAACCATGCTTTTCTCGGATTTCTGCTGCTCTAACCACGCTTTTCTTCGTTTTCTTCCACTCTAAATTTTTTCTTGGTTTTCCTCCGCTCTCATTCCACTTTTTTTGGTTTTCCTCCGCACTTATTCTGCTTTTCTTGGTTTTCCTCCGCTCTAACTTCGCTTTTCTTGGTTTTCCTCCAATCTAACCCCGCTTTACTTGGTTTTCCTCCGCTCTAACCCTGCTTTTCTTTGTTATCCTCCGCTCTAACCCCGCTTTTCTTGGTTTTCCTCCGCTCTAACCCCGCTTTTCTTGTTTTTCCTCCGCTCTAACCCCGCTTTTCTTGGTTTTCCTCTGCACTAACCCCTCTTTTCTTGGTTTTCCTCCGCACTAACCCCGCTTTTCTTGGTTTTCCTCCGCTCCAACCCCGCTTTTCTTGGTTTTCCTCCGCTCTAACCCAGCTTTTCCTAGTTTTCCTCCGCTCTAACCCCGCTTTTCTTGGTTTTCCGTTGCTCTAACCCTGCTTTTCTTGGTTTTCCTACGCTCTAACACCACTTTTCTTGGTTTTTCTCCCCTCCAACCCAGCTTTTCATAGTTTTTCTCCACTCTAAAATAGCTTTTCTTGGTTTTCCTTTGCTCTAACCCCGCTTTTCTTGGTTTTCCTCCGCACTAACCCCGCTTGTTTGGTTTTTTTCCACTCTAACCGAGCTTTTCATGGTTTTTCTCCACTCTAACCATGCTTTTCTCATATTTCTGCTGCTCTAACCACGCTTTTCTACGTTTTCTTCCTCTCTAACTTCTTTTTCTTGGCTTTCCTTCGCTGTAACCCCGCTTTTCTTGGTTTTCCTCCCTTCTATCCCCGCTTTTCTTGGTTTTTCTCCGCTCTAACCCCGTTTCTCTTGGTTTTCCTCCGCTCTAACCCCGCTTTTCTTGGATTTCCTCCGCACTTATTCCGCTTTTCTTTGTTTTCCTCCGCTCTAATCCCGCTTTTCTTTTTTTCCTTTGCTCTAACCCCGCTTTTCTTGGTTTTCCTCTGCACTAACCCCGCTTTTCTTGGTTTTCCTCCGCACTAACCCCTCTTTTCTTGGTTTTTCTCCACTCTAACACAGCTTTTCATGGTTTTCCTCCGCACTTATTCTGCTTTTCTTGGTTTTCCTCCGCTCTAACTTCGCTTTTCTTGTTTTTTTTCCGCTCTAACCCCGCTTTACTTGGTTTTCCTCCACTCTAACCCTGCTTTTTTTGGTTTTCCTCCGCTCTAACCCCGCTTTTCTTGGTTTTCCTCCGCTCTAACCCCGCTTTTCTTGTTTTTCCTCCGCTCTAACCCCGCTTTTATTGGTTTTCCTCCGATCTAACCCCGCTTTTCTTGGTTTTCCTCCGCTCTAACCCCGCTTTTCTTGGTTTTCCTTCGCTCTAACCCCGCTTTTCCTAGTTTTCCTCCGCCCTAACTTCGCTTTTCTTGGTTTTCCTTTCCTGTAACCCTGCTTTTCTTGGTTTTCTCCGCTCTAGCCCCGCTTTTCTTGGTTTTCCTCCGCTCTATCACCGCTTTTAGTGGTTTTCCTGCGCTCTAACACCACTTTTCTTGGTTTTCCTCCGCTCTATCTTCTTATTTCTTGGTTTTCCTACGCTCTAACCCTGCTTTTCCTGGTTTTTCTCCGCTCTAACCCCGCTTTTCTTGGTTTTCCTCCGCTCTAACACCGCTTTTCTTGTTTTTCCTTTGCTCTATCACCGCTTTTCTTGGTTTTCCTCCGCTCTAACACCGCTTTTCTTGGCTTTCTTTGCTCTAACCCTGCTTTTCTTGGTTTTTCTCCGCTCTAACCCGGATTTTCTTGGTTTTCCTCCCTTCTATCACCGCTTATCTTTGTTTTTCTCTGCTCCAACCCCGTTTCTCTTGGTTTTCCTCCACTCTAACACCGCTTTTCTTGGTTTTCCTTTGCTCTAACCCCGCTTTTCTTGGTTTTCCACCGCACTAACACCTCTTTTCTTGGATTTCCTCTGCACTAACCCCGCTTGTTTGGTTTTTCTCCATTCTAACCGTGCTTTACATGGTTTTTCTCCACTCTAACCATGCTTTTCTCATATTTCTGCTGCTCTAACCGACTTTTCTT
Organism: Coturnix japonica; assembly: GCF_054131305.1. Taxonomy (NCBI): domain Eukaryota; kingdom Metazoa; phylum Chordata; class Aves; order Galliformes; family Phasianidae; genus Coturnix; species Coturnix japonica. The sequence continues at coordinate 133,827 of NC_140674.1, read as the reverse complement.
CGTTTTCTTCCTCTCTAACTTCTTTTTCTTGGTTTTCCTCCGCTCTAACCCCGCTTTTCTTGGTTTTCCTCAACACTTATTCCGCTTTTCTTGGTTTTCCTCCGCTCTAACTTTGCTTTTCTTGGTTTTCCTCCGCTCCAACCCCACTAATCTTGGTTTTCCTTCCTTCTATCCCCGCTTTTCTTGGTTTTTCTCTGCTCTAACCCCGCTTTTCTTGGTTTTCCTCCGCTCTGACACCATTTTTCTTGGTTTTCCTTTGCTCTTACCCCGCTTTTCTTGGTTTTCCTCCGCTCTAACCCCGCTTTTCTTGGTTTTCCTCCCTTCTATCTCCGCTTTTCTTGGTTTTTCTGCGCTATAACCATGCTTTTCTTGGTTTTTCTCTGCTCTAACCCCGTTTCTCTTGGTTTTCCTCCGCTCTAACATAGCTTTTCTTGGTTTTCCTTTGCTCTAACCCCGCTTTTCTTGGTTTTCCTCTGCACTAACCCCTCTTTTCTTGGTTTTCCTCCGCACTAACCCCGCTTTTCTTGGTTTTTCTCCACTCTAACCATGCTTTTCTCGGATTTCTGCTGCTCTAACCCCGCTTTTCTTCGTTTTCTTCCTCTCTAAATTCTTTTTCTTGGTTTTCCTCCGATCTAACCCCGCTTTTCTTGGTTTTCCTCCGTACTTATTCTGCTTTTCTTGGTTTTCCTCCTCTCTAACTTCGCTTTTCTTGGATTTCCTCCGCTCTATCCCCACTTTACTTGGTTTTCCTCCGCTCTAACCCCGCTTTTCTTGGTTTTCCTCCGCTCTATCACCGCTTTTAGTGGTTTTCCTACGCTCTATCACCACTTTTCTTGGTTTTCCTCCGCTTCATCACCGCTTTTCTTGGTTTTCCTTCGCTCTAACCCCGCTTTTCTTGGTTTTCCTCCGCTCTAACCCCGCTTTTCTTGGTTTTCCTCCGCTCTAACTTCGCTTTTCTTGGTTTTCCTTTGCTCTAACCCTGCTTTTCTTGGTTTTTCTCCGCTCTAACCCCGCTTTTCTTGGTTTTCCTCCGCTCTATCACCGCTTTTAGTGGTTTTCCTACGCTCTATCACCACTTTTATTGGTTTTCCTCCGCTCTATCACGGCTTTTATTGTTTTTCCTACGCTCTAACACCACTTTTCTTGTTTTTCCTCCGCTCTATCACCGCTTTTCTTGGTTTTCCTCCGCTCTAACACCGCTTTTCTTGGCTTTCTTTGCTCTAACCCTGCTTTTCTTGGTTTTTCTCCGCTCTAACCCCACTTTTCTTGGTTTTCCTCCCTTCTATCCCCGCTTATCTTTGTTTTTCTCTGCTCCAACCCCGTTTCTCTTGGTTTTCCTCTGCTCTAACACCGCTTTTCTTGTTTTTCCTTTGCTCTATCACCGCTTTTCTTGGTTTTCCTCCGCTCTAACACCGCTTTTCTTGGCTTTCTTTGCTCTAACCCTGCTTTTCTTGGTTTTTCTCCGCTCTAACCCCACTTTTCTTGGTTTTCCTCTGCTCTAACCCCGCGTATCTTTGTTTTTCTCTGCTCCAACCCCGTTTCTCTTGGTTTTCCTCCGCTCTAACACCGCTTTTCTTGTTTTTCCTTTGCTCTAACCCCGCTTTTCTTGGTTTTCCACCGCACTAACACCTCTTTTCTTGGATTTTCTCCGCACTAACTTCGCTTTTCTTGGTTTTCCTTTGCTGTAACCCTGCTTTTCTTGGTTTTTCTCCGCTCTAGCCCTGCTTTTCTTGGTTTTCCTCTGCTCTATCACCGCTTTTAGTGGTTTTCCTGCGCTCTAACACCACTTTTCTTGGTTTTCCTCCGCTCTATCTTCGCTTTTCTTGGTTTTCCTTTGCTCTAACCCTGCTTTTCTTGGTTTTTCTCCGCTCTAACCCCGCTTTTCTTGGTTTTCCTTCGCTCTATCACCGCTTTTAGTGGTTTTCCTACACTCTATCACCACTTTTCTTGGTTTTCCTCCGATCTAACCCCGCTTTTCTTGGTTTTCCTCCGCTCTAACCCCGCTTTTCTTGGTTTTCCTCCGCTCTAACCCAGCTTCTCCTAGTTTTCCTCCCCCCTAACTTCGCTTTTCTTGGTTTTCCTTTGCTGTAACCCTGCTTTTCTTGGTTTTTCTCCGCTCTAGCCCCGCTTTTCTTGGTTTTCCTCCGCTCTATCACCGCTTTTAGTGGTTTTCCTGCGCTCTAACACCACTTTTCTTGGTTTCCCTCCGCTCTATCTTCGCTTTTCTTGGTTTTCCTTTGCTCTAACCCTGCTTTTCTTGTTTTTTCTCCGCTCTAACCCGGATTTTCTTGGTTTTCCTCCCTTCTATCCCCGCTTATCTTTGTTTTTCTCTGCTCCAACCCCGTTTCTCTTGGTTTTCCTCCGCTCTAACACCGCTTTTCTTGTTTTTCCTTTGCTCTATCACCGCTTTTCTTGGTTTTCCTCCGCTCTAACACCGCTTTTCTTGGCTTTCTTTGCTCTAACCCTGCTTTTCTTGGTTTTTCTCCACTCTAACCCCACTTTTCTTGGTTTTCCTCTGCTCTAACCCCGCGTATCTTTGTTTTTCTCTGCTCCAACCCCGTTTCTCTTGGTTTTCCTCCGCTCTAACACCACTTTTCTTGTTTTTCCTTTGCTCTAACCCCGCTTTTCTTGGTTTTCCACCGCACTAACACCTCTTTTCTTGGATTTCCTCCGCACTAACTTCGCTTTTCTTGGTTTTCCTTTGCTGTAACCCTGCTTTTCTTGGTTTTTCTCCGCTCTAGCCCTGCTTTTCTTGGTTTTCCTCTGCTCTATCACCGCTTTTAGTGGTTTTCCTGCGCTCTAACACCACTTTTCTTGGTTTTCCTCCACTCTATCTTCGCTTTTCTTGGTTTTCCTTTGCTCTAACCCTGCTTTTCTTGGTTTTTCTCCGCTCTAGCCCTGCTTTTCTTGGTTTTCCTCTGCTCTATCACCGCTTTTAGTGGTTTTCCTGCGCTCTAGCCCCGCTTTTCTTGGTTTTCCTCCGCTCTATCACCGCTTTTAGTGGTTTTCCTGCGCTCTAACACCACTTTTCTTGGTTTTCCTCCACTCTATCTTCGCTTTTCTTGGTTTTCCTTTGCTCTAACCCTGCTTTTCTTGGTTTTTCTCCGCTCTATCACCGCTTTTCGTGATTTTCCTACGCTCTATCACCACTTTTCTTGGTTTTCCTCCGCTCTATCCCCGCTTTTCTTGGTTTTCCTACGCTCTAACACCACTTTTCTTGGTTTTCCTCCGCTCTAACCCCGCTTTTATTGGTTTTCCTACGCTCTAACACCACTTTTCTTGTTTTTCCTCCGCTCTATCACCGCTTTTCTTGGTTTTCCTCCGCTCTAACACCGCTTTTCTTGGCTTTCTTTGCTCTAACCCTGCTTTTCTTGGTTTTTCTCCGCTCTAACCCGGATTTTCTTGGTTTTCCTCCCTTCTATCCCCGCTTATCTTTGTTTTTCTCTGCTCCAACCCCGTTTCTCTTGGTTTTCCTCCGCTCTAACACCGCTTTTCTTGTTTTTCCTTTGCTCTATCACCGCTTTTCTTGGTTTTCCTCCGCTCTAACACCGCTTTTCTTGGCTTTCTTTGCTCTAACCCTGCTTTTCTTGGTTTTTCTCCACTCTAACCCCACTTTTCTTGGTTTTCCTCTGCTCTAACCCCGCGTATCTTTGTTTTTCTCTGCTCCAACCCCGTTTCTCTTGGTTTTCCTCCGCTCTAACACCACTTTTCTTGTTTTTCCTTTGCTCTAACTTCGCTTTTCTTGGTTTTCCACCGCACTAACACCTCTTTTCTTGGATTTCCTCCGCACTAACTTCGCTTTTCTTGGTTTTCCTTTGCTGTAACCCTGCTTTTCTTGGTTTTTCTCCGCTCTAGCCCTGCTTTTCTTGGTTTTCCTCTGCTCTATCACCGCTTTTAGTGGTTTTCCTGCGCTCTAACACCACTTTTCTTGGTTTTCCTCCGCTCTATCTTCGCTTTTCTTGGTTTTCCTTTGCTCTAACCCTGCTTTTCTTGGTTTTTCTCCGCTCTAGCCCTGCTTTTCTTGGTTTTCCTCTGCTCTATCACCGCTTTTAGTGGTTTTCCTGCGCTCTAGCCCCGCTTTTCTTGGTTTTCCTCCGCTCTATCACCGCTTTTAGTGGTTTTCCTGCGCTCTAACACCACTTTTCTTGGTTTTCCTCCGCTCTATCTTCGCTTTTCTTGGTTTTCCTTTGCTCTAACCCTGCTTTTCTTGGTTTTTCTCCGCTCTATCACCGCTTTTCGTGATTTTCCTACGCTCTATCACGACTTTTCTTGGTTTTCCTCCGCTCTATCCCCGCTTTTCTTGGTTTTCCTACGCTCTAACACCACTTTTCTTGGTTTTCCTCCGCTCTAACCCCGCTTTTATTGGTTTTCCTACGCTCTAACACCACTTTTCTTGTTTTTCCTCCGCTCTATCACCGCTTTTCTTGGTTTTCCTCCGCTCTAACACCGCTTTTCTTGGCTTTCTTTGCTCTAACCCTGCTTTTCTTGGTTTTTCTCCGCTCTAGCCCTGCTTTTCTTGGTTTTCCTCTGCTCTATCACCACTTTTAGTGGTTTTCCTGCGCTCTAACACCACTTTTCTTGCTTTTCCTCCGCTCTATCTTCGCTTTTCTTGGTTTTCCTTTGCTCTAACCCTGCTTTTCTTGGTTTTCCTCCGCTCTAATCCCGCTTTTCTTTTTTTCCTTTGCTCTAACCCCGCTTTTCTTGGTTTTCCTCTGCACTAACCCCGCTTTTCTTGGTTTTCCTCCGCACTAACCCCTCTTTTCTTGGTTTTTCTCCACTCTAACACAGCTTTTCATGGTTTTCCTCCGCACTTATTCTGCTTTTCTTGGTTTTCCTCCGCTCTAACTTCGCTTTTCTTGTTTTTTTTCCGCTCTAACCCCGCTTTACTTGGTTTTCCTCCACTCTAACCCTGCTTTTTTTGGTTTTCCTCCGCTCTAACCCCGCTTTTCTTGGTTTTCCTCCGCTCTAACCCCGCTTTTCTTGTTTTTCCTCCGCTCTAACCCCGCTTTTATTGGTTTTCCTCCAATCTAACCCCGCTTTTCTTGGTTTTCCTCCGCTCTAACCCCGCTTTTCTTGGTTTTCCTTCGCTCTAACCCAGCTTTTCCTAGTTTTCCTCCGCCCTAACTTCGCTTTTCTTGGTTTTCCTTTCCTGTAACCCTGCTTTTCTTGGTTTTCTCCGCTCTAGCCCCGCTTTTCTTGGTTTTCCTCCGCTCTATCACCGCTTTTAGTGGTTTTCCTGCGCTCTAACACCACTTTTATTGGTTTTCCTCCGCTCTATCTTCTTATTTCTTGGTTTTCCTACGCTCTAACCCTGCTTTTCCTGGTTTTTCTCCGCTCTAACCCCGCTTTTCTTGGTTTTCCTCCGCTCTAACACCGCTTTTCTTGTTTTTCCTTTGCTCTATCACCGCTTTTCTTGGTTTTCCTCCGCTCTAACACCGCTTTTCTTGGCTTTCTTTGCTCTAACCCTGCTTTTCTTGGTTTTTCTCCGCTCTAACCCGGATTTTCTTGGTTTTCCTCCCTTCTATCACCGCTTATCTTTGTTTTTCTCTGCTCCAACCCCGTTTCTCTTGGTTTTCCTCCACTCTAACACCGCTTTTCTTGGTTTTCCTTTGCTCTAACCCCGCTTTTCTTGGTTTTCCACCGCACTAACACCTCTTTTCTTGGATTTCCTCTGCACTAACCCCGCTTGTTTGGTTTTTCTCCATTCTAACCGTGCTTTACATGGTTTTTCTCCACTCTAACCATGCTTTTCTCATATTTCTGCTGCTCTAACCGACTTTTCTTCGTTTTCTTCCTCTCTAACTTCTTTTTCTTGGTTTTCCTCCGCTCTAACCCCGCTTTTCTTGGTTTTCCTCAACACTTATTCCGCTTTTCTTGGTTTTCCTCCGCTCTAACTTTGCTTTTCTTGGTTTTCCTCCGCTCCAACCCCACTAATCTTGGTTTTCCTTCCTTCTATCCCCGCTTTTCTTGGTTTTTCTCTGCTCTAACCCCGCTTTTCTTGGTTTTCCTCCGCTCTGACACCATTTTTCTTGGTTTTCCTTTGCTCTTACCCCGCTTTTCTTGGTTTTCCTCCACTCTAACCCCGCTTTTCTTGGTTTTCCTCCCTTCTATCTCCGCTTTTCTTGGTTTTTCTGCGCTATAACCATGCTTTTCTTGGTTTTTCTCTGCTCTAACCCCGTTTCTCTTGGTTTTCCTCCGCTCTAACATAGCTTTTCTTGGTTTTCCTTTGCTCTAACCCCGCTTTTCTTGGTTTTCCTCTGCACTAACCCCTCTTTTCTTGGTTTTCCTCCGCACTAACCCCGCTTTTCTTGGTTTTTCTCCACTCTAACCATGCTTTTCTCGGATTTCTGCTGCTCTAACCCCGCTTTTCTTCGTTTTCTTCCTCTCTAAATTCTTTTTCTTGGTTTTCCTCCGATCTAACCCCGCTTTTCTTGGTTTTCCTCCGTACTTATTCTGCTTTTCTTGGTTTTCCTCCTCTCTAACTTCGCTTTTCTTGGATTTCCTCCGCTCTATCCCCACTTTACTTGGTTTTCCTCCGCTCTAACCCCGCTTTTCTTGGTTTTCCTCCGCTCTATCACCGCTTTTAGTGGTTTTCCTACGCTCTATCACCACTTTTCTTGGTTTTCCTCCGCTTCATCACCGCTTTTCTTGGTTTTCCTTCGCTCTAACCCCGCTTTTCTTGGTTTTCCTCCGCTCTAACCCCGCTTTTCTTGGTTTTCCTCCGCTCTAACTTCGCTTTTCTTGGTTTTCCTTTGCTCTAACCCTGCTTTTCTTGGTTTTTCTCCGCTCTAACCCCGCTTTTCTTGGTTTTCCTCCGCTCTATCACCGCTTTTAGTGGTTTTCCTACGCTCTATCACCACTTTTATTGGTTTTCCTCCGCTCTATCACGGCTTTTATTGTTTTTCCTCTGCTCTAACACCACTTTTCTTGTTTTTCCTCCGCTCTATCACCGCTTTTCTTGGTTTTCCTCCGCTCTAACACCGCTTTTCTTGGCTTTCTTTGCTCTAACCCTGCTTTTCTTGGTTTTTCTCCGCTCTAACCCCACTTTTCTTGGTTTTCCTCCCTTCTATCCCCGCTTATCTTTGTTTTTCTCTGCTCCAACCCCGTTTCTCTTGGTTTTCCTCTGCTCTAACACCGCTTTTCTTGTTTTTCCTTTGCTCTATCACCGCTTTTCTTGGTTTTCCTCCGCTCTAACACCGCTTTTCTTGGCTTTCTTTGCTCTAACCCTGCTTTTCTTGGTTTTTCTCCGCTCTAACCCCACTTTTCTTGGTTTTCCTCTGCTCTAACCCCGCGTATCTTTGTTTTTCTCTGCTCCAACCCCGTTTCTCTTGGTTTTCCTCCGCTCTAACACCGCTTTTCTTGTTTTTCCTTTGCTCTAACCCCGCTTTTCTTGGTTTTCCACCGCACTAACACCTCTTTTCTTGGATTTTCTCCGCACTAACTTCGCTTTTCTTGGTTTTCCTTTGCTGTAACCCTGCTTTTCTTGGTTTTTCTCCGCTCTAGCCCTGCTTTTCTTGGTTTTCCTCCGATCTAACCCCGCTTTTCTTGGTTTTCCTCCGCTCTAACCCCGCTTTTCTTGGTTTTCCTCCGCTCTAACCCAGCTTCTCCTAGTTTTCCTCCCCCCTAACTTCGCTTTTCTTGGTTTTCCTTTGCTGTAACCCTGCTTTTCTTGGTTTTTCTCCGCTCTAGCCCCGCTTTTCTTGGTTTTCCTCCGCTCTATCACCGCTTTTAGTGGTTTTCCTGCGCTCTAACACCACTTTTCTTGGTTTCCCTCCGCTCTATCTTCGCTTTTCTTGGTTTTCCTTTGCTCTAACCCTGCTTTTCTTGGTTTTTCTCCGCTCTAACCCGGATTTTCTTGGTTTTCCTCCCTTCTATCCCCGCTTATCTTTGTTTTTCTCTGCTCCAACCCCGTTTCTCTTGGTTTTCCTCCGCTCTAACACCGCTTTTCTTGTTTTTCCTTTGCTCTATCACCGCTTTTCTTGGTTTTCCTCCGCTCTAACACCGCTTTTCTTGGCTTTCTTTGCTCTAACCCTGCTTTTCTTGGTTTTTCTCCACTCTAACCCCACTTTTCTTGGTTTTCCTCTGCTCTAACCCCGCGTATCTTTGTTTTTCTCTGCTCCAACCCCGTTTCTCTTGGTTTTCCTCCGCTCTAACACCACTTTTCTTGTTTTTCCTTTGCTCTAACCCCGCTTTTCTTGGTTTTCCACCGCACTAACACCTCTTTTCTTGGATTTCCTCCGCACTAACTTCGCTTTTCTTGGTTTTCCTTTGCTGTAACCCTGCTTTTCTTGGTTTTTCTCCGCTCTAGCCCTGCTTTTCTTGGTTTTCCTCTGCTCTATCACCGCTTTTAGTGGTTTTCCTGCGCTCTAACACCACTTTTCTTGGTTTTCCTCCGCTCTATCTTCGCTTTTCTTGGTTTTCCTTTGCTCTAACCCTGCTTTTCTTGGTTTTTCTCCGCTCTAGCCCTGCTTTTCTTGGTTTTCCTCTGCTCTATCACCGCTTTTAGTGGTTTTCCTGCGCTCTAGCCCCGCTTTTCTTGGTTTTCCTCCGCTCTATCACCGCTTTTAGTGGTTTTCCTGCGCTCTAACACCACTTTTCTTGGTTTTCCTCCGCTCTATCTTCGCTTTTCTTGGTTTTCCTTTGCTCTAACCCTGCTTTTCTTGGTTTTTCTCCGCTCTATCACCGCTTTTCGTGATTTTCCTACGCTCTATCACGACTTTTCTTGGTTTTCCTCCGCTCTAACACCGCTTTTCTTGGCTTTCTTTGCTCTAACCCTGCTTTTCTTGGTTTTTCTCCGCTCTAACCCGGATTTTCTTGGTTTTCCTCCCTTCTATCCCCGCTTATCTTTGTTTTTCTCTGCTCCAACCCCGTTTCTCTTGGTTTTCCTCCGCTCTAACACCGCTTTTCTTGTTTTTCCTTTGCTCTATCACCGCTTTTCTTGGTTTTCCTCCGCTCTAACACCGCTTTTCTTGGCTTTCTTTGCTCTAACCCTGCTTTTCTTGGTTTTTCTCCACTCTAACCCCACTTTTCTTGGTTTTCCTCTGCTCTAACCCCGCGTATCTTTGTTTTTCTCTGCTCCAACCCCGTTTCTCTTGGTTTTCCTCCGCTCTAACACCACTTTTCTTGTTTTTCCTTTGCTCTAACCCCGCTTTTCTTGGTTTTCCACCGCACTAACACCTCTTTTCTTGGATTTCCTCCGCACTAACTTCGCTTTTCTTGGTTTTCCTTTGCTGTAACCCTGCTTTTCTTGGTTTTTCTCCGCTCTAGCCCTGCTTTTCTTGGTTTTCCTCTGCTCTATCACCGCTTTTAGTGGTTTTCCTGCGCTCTAACACCACTTTTCTTGGTTTTCCTCCGCTCTATCTTCGCTTTTCTTGGTTTTCCTTTGCTCTAACCCTGCTTTTCTTGGTTTTTCTCCGCTCTAGCCCTGCTTTTCTTGGTTTTCCTCTGCTCTATCACCGCTTTTAGTGGTTTTCCTGCGCTCTAGCCCCGCTTTTCTTGGTTTTCCTCCGCTCTATCACCGCTTTTAGTGGTTTTCCTGCGCTCTAACACCACTTTTCTTGGTTTTCCTCCGCTCTATCTTCGCTTTTCTTGGTTTTCCTTTGCTCTAACCCTGCTTTTCTTGGTTTTTCTCCGCTCTATCACCGCTTTTCGTGATTTTCCTACGCTCTATCACCACTTTTCTTGGTTTTCCTCCGCTCTATCCCCGCTTTTCTTGGTTTTCCTACGCTCTAACACCACTTTTCTTGGTTTTCCTCCGCTCTAACCCCGCTTTTATTGGTTTTCCTACGCTCTAACACCACTTTTCTTGTTTTTCCTCCGCTCTATCACCGCTTTTCTTGGTTTTCCTCCGCTCTAACACCGCTTTTCTTGGCTTTCTTTGCTCTAACCCTGCTTTTCTTGGTTTTTCTCCGCTCTAGCCCTGCTTTTCTTGGTTTTCCTCTGCTCTATCACCACTTTTAGTGGTTTTCCTGCGCTCTAACACCACTTTTCTTGCTTTTCCTCCGCTCTATCTTCGCTTTTCTTGGTTTTCCTTTGCTCTAACCCTGCTTTTCTTGGTTTTTCTCCGCTCTAGCCCTGCTTTTCTTGGTTTTCCTCTGCTCTATAACCGCTTTTAGTGGTTTTCCTGCGCTCTAACACCACTTTTCTTGGTTTTCCTCCGCTCTATCTTCGCTTTTCTTTATTTTCCTTTGCTCTAACCCTGCTTTTCTTGGTTTTTCTCCGCTCTAACCCCGCTTTTCTTGGTTTTCCTCCGCTCTATCACCGCTTTTAGTGGTTTTCCTACGCTCTATCACCACTTTTCTTGGTTTTCCTCCGATCTATCCCCGCTTTTCTTGGTTTTCCTCCGCTCTAACCCCGCTTTTCTTGGTTTTCCTCCGCTCTAACCCAGCTTTTCCTAGTTTTCCTCCCCCCTAACTTCGCTTTTCTTGGTTTTCCTTTGCTGTAACCCTGCTTTTCTTGGTTTTTCTCCGCTCTAGCCCCGCTTTTCTTGGTTTTCCTCCGCTCTATCACCGCTTTTAGTGGTTTTCCTGCGCTCTAACACCACTTTTCTTGGTTTTCCTCCGCTCTATCTTCGCTTTTCTTGGTTTTCCTTTGCTCTAACCCTGCTTTTCTTGGTTTTTCTCCGCTCTATCACCGCTTTTCGTGATTTTCCTACGCTCTATCACCACTTTTCTTGGTTTTCCTCCGCTCTAACCCCGCTTTTCTTGGTTTTCCTCCGCTCTAACTTCGCTTTTCTTGGTTTTCCTTTGCTCTAACTTCGCTTTTCTTGGTTTTCCTTTGCTCTAACCCGGATTTTCTTGGTTTTCCTCCCTTCTATCCCCGCTTATCTTTGTTTTTCTCTGCTCCAACCCCGTTTCTCTTGGTTTTCCTCCGCTCTAACACCGCTTTTCTTGTTTTTCCTTTGCTCTATCACCGCTTTTCTTGGTTTTCCTCCGCTCTAACACCGCTTTTCTTGGCTTTCTTTGCTCTAACCCTGCTTTTCTTGGTTTTTCTCCGCTCTAACCCCACTTTTCTTGGTTTTCCTCTGCTCTAACCCCGCGTATCTTTGTTTTTCTCTGCTCCAACCCCGTTTCTCTTGGTTTTCCTCCCCTCTAACACCGCTTTTCTTGTTTTTCCTTTGCTCTAACCCCGCTTTTCTTGGTTTTCCACCGCACTAACACCTCTTTTCTTGGATTTCCTCCGCACTAACTTCGCTTTTCTTGGTTTTCCTTTGCTGTAACCCTGCTTTTCTTGGTTTTTCTCAGCTCTAGCCCTGCTTTTCTTGGTTTTCCTCTGCTCTATCACCGCTTTTAGTGGTTTTCCTGCGCTCTAACACCACTTTTCTTGGTTTTCCTCCGCTCTATCTTCGCTTTTCTTGGTTTTCCTTTGCTCTAACCCTGCTTTTCTTGGTTTTTCTCCGCTCTAACCCCGCTTTTCTTGGTTTTCCTCCGATCTATCACCGCTTTTAGTGGTTTTCCTACGCTCTATCACCACTTTTCTTGGTTTTTCTCCGCTCTAACCCCGCTTTTCTTGGTTTTCCTCCACTCTATCACCGCTTTTAGTGGTTTTCCTACGCTCTATCACCACTTTTCTTGGTTTTCCTCTGATCTAACCCCGCTTTTCTTGGTTTTCCTCCGCTCTAACCCCGCTTTTCTTGGTTTTCCTCCGCTCTAACCCAGCTTTTCCTAGTTTTCCTCCCCCCTAACTTTGCTTTTCTTGGTTTTCCTTTGCTGTAACCCTGCTTTTCTTGGTTTTTCTCCGCTCTAGCCCCGCTTTTCTTGGTTTTCCTCCGCTCTATCACCGCTTTTAGTGGTTTTCCTGCGCTCTAACACCACTTTTCTTGGTTTTCCTCCGCTCTATCTTCGCTTTTCTTGGTTTTCCTTTGCTCTAACCCTGCTTTTCTTGGTTTTTCTCCGCTCTATCACCGCTTTTCGTGATTTTCCTACGCACTATCACCACTTTTCTTGGTTTTCCTCCGCTCTATCCCCGCTTTTCTTGGTTTTCCTACGCTCTAACACCACTTTTCTTGGTTTTCCTCCGCTCTAACCCCGCTTTTCTTGGTTTTCCTCTGCTCTAACCCCGCTTTTCTTGGTTTTCCTCCGCTCTAACTTCGCTTTTCTTGGTTTTCCTTTGCTCTAACCCTGCTTTTCTTGGTTTTTTTCCGCCCTAACCCCGCTTTTCTTAGCATTTCTCCACTCTATTACCGCTTTTAGTGGTTTTCCTACGCTCTAACACCACTTTTCTTGGTTTTCCTCCGCTCTATCACCGCTTTTCTTGGTTTTCCTCCGCTCTAACCCCACTTTTCTTGGATTTCCTCTGCTCTAACTTCAATTTGTTGGTTTTCCTTTTTTCTAACCCCGCTTTTCTTGGTTTTCCTTTGCTCTAACTTCACTTTTTTTGGTTTTTCGCCACTCTAACCCGGCTTATCTTGGTTTTCCTCCCTTGTATCCCCGCTTTTCTTGGTTTTTCTCTGCTCCAACCCCGTTTCTCTTGTTTTTCCTCCGCTCTAACACCGCTTTTCTTGGTTTTCCTTTGGTCCAGCGCCGCTTTTCTTGGTTTTCCACCGAACTAACACCTCTTTTCTGGGTTTTCCTCCGCACTAACCCCGATTTGTGGTTTTTCTCCATTCTAACCGAGCTTTTCATGGTTTTTCTCCACTCTAACCATGCTTTTCTCATATTTCTGCTGCTCTAACCGCGCTTTTCTTCGTTTTCTTCCTCTCTAACTTCTTTTTCTTGGTTTTCCTCCGCTCTAACCCCGCTTTTCTTGGTTTTCCTCAGCACTTATTCCGCTTTTAGTGGATTTGCTCTGCTCTAACTTCGCTTTTCTTGGTTTTCCTTTGCTCTAACCCCACTTTTCTTGGTTTTCCTCCCTTCTATCCCCGCTTTTCTTGGTTTTTCTCCGCTCTAACCCCACTTTTCATTATTTTCCTCCGCTCTAACCCCGCTTTTCTTGGTTTTCCTTTGCTCTAACCCCGCTTTTCTTGGTTTTCCTTCGCACTAACCCCGCTTTTCTTGGTTTTCGTCCGCACTAACCCCTCTTTTCTTGGTTTTTCTCCACTCTAACCCAGCTTTTCATGGTTTTTCTCCACTCTAACCATGCTTTTCTCATATTTCTGCTGCTCTAACTGCGCTTTTCTTCGTTTTCTTCCTCTCTAACTTCTTTTTCTTGGTTTTCCTCCGCTGTAACCCCGCTTAAAACCAAGAAAAGCAGGGTTACAGCAAAGGAAAACCAAGAAAAGCGAAGTTAGAGCGTAGGAAAACCACTAAAAGCGGTAATAGAGTGGAGGAAAGCTAAGAAAAGCGGGGTTAGGGTGGAGAAAAACCAAGAAAAGCAGGGTTAGAGCAAAGGAAAACCAAGAAAAGCGAAGTTAGAGCGGAGGAAAACCAAGAAAAGCAGGGTTAGAGCGGAGGAAAACCAAGAAAAGCAAGGTTAGAGCGAATGAAAACCAAGAAAAGCGGTGATGAAGCGGAGGAAAACCAAGAAAAGTGGTGATAGAGCGTAGGAAAACCACTAAAAGCGGTGATAGAGCGGAGGAAAACCAGAAAAAGCGGGATTAGAGCGGAGGAAAACCAAGTAAAGTGGGGATAGAGCGGAGGAAATCCAAGAAAAGCGAAGTTAGAGAGGAGGAAAACCAAGAAAAGCAGAATAAGTACGGAGGAAAACCAAGAAAAGCGGGTTTAGATCGGAGGAAAACCAAGAAAAAGAATTTAGAGAGGAAGAAAACGAAGAAAAGCGCGGTTAGAGCAGCAGAAATCCGAGAAAAGCATGGTTAGAGTGGAGAAAAACCAAGAAAAGCGGGGTTAGTGCGGAGGAAAACCAAGAAAAGAGGGGTTAGTGCAGAGGAAAACCAAGAAAAGCGGGGTTAGAGCAAAGGAAAACCAAGAAAAGCTATGTTAGAGCGGAGGAAAACCAAGAGAAACGGGGTTAGAGCGGAGAAAAACCAAGAAAAGCGGGGTTAGAGCGCAGAAAAACCAAGAAAAGCGGAGATAGAAGGGAGGAAATCCAAGAAAAGCGGGGCTAGGGCGGAGGAAAACCAAGAAAAGCGGGGTTAGAGCGGAGAAAAACCAAGAAAAGCGGGGTTAGAGCAAAGGAAATCCAAGAAAAACGGTGTTAGAGCGGAGGAAAACCAAGAAAAGCGGGGTTAGAGCGGAGAAAAACCAAGAAAAGCGGGGATAGAAGGGAGGAAAACCAAGAAAAGCGAGGTTAGAGCGGAGGAAAACCAAGAAAAGCAAAGTTAGAGCGGAGGAAAATTAAGAAAAGCGGAATAAGTTTTGAGGAAAACCAAGAAAAGTGGTGTTAGAGCGTAGGAAAACCAATAAAAGCGGTGATAGAGCGAAGGAAAACCAAGAAAAGTGGTGCTAGAGCGTAGGAAAACCATTAAAAGCGGTGATAGAGCGGAGGAAAACCAAGAAAAGCGGGGTTAGAGCATAGAAAAACCAAGAAAAGCAGGGTTAGAGCAATGGAAAACCAAGAAAAGCGAAGATAGAGCGGAGGAAAACTAGGAAAAGCTGGGTTAGAGCGGAGGAAAACCAAGAAAAGCGGGGTTAGAGCGGAAGAAAACCAAGAAAAGCGGGGTTAGAGCGGAGGAAAACCAAGAAAAGCGGGGTTAGAGCGGAGGAAAACCAAGAAAAGCGGGGTTAGAGCGGAGCAAAACCAAGAAAAGCGGGGTTAGAGCAGAGGAAAACCAAGAAAAGCAGGGTTAGAGCGGAGGAAAACCAAGTAAAGCGGGGTTAGAGTGGAGGAAAACCAAGAAAAGCGAAGTTAGAGCGGAGGAAAACCAAGAAAAGCAGAATAAGTGCGGAGGAAAACCAAAAAAAGTGGAATTAGAGCACAGGAAAACCAAGAAAAAAATTTAGAGTGGAAGAAAACGAAGAAAAGCATGGTTAGAGCAGCAGAAATCCGAGAAAAGCATGGTTAGAGTGGAGAAAAACCATGAAAAGCTGGGTTACAGTGGAGAAAAACCAAGAAAAGCGCGGTTAGTGCGGAGGAAAACCAAGAAAAGCAGGGTTAGAGCAAAGGAAAACCAAGAAAAGCAGGGTTAGAGCGGATGAAAACCAAGAAAAGCGGGGTTAGAGTGGAGGAAAACCAAGAAAAGCGGGGTTAGAGCGAAGGAAAACCAAGAAAAGCGGTGATGAAGCGGAGGAAAACCAAGAAAAGTGGTGATAGAGCGTAGGAAAACCACTAAAAGCGGTGATAGAGCGGAGGAAATCCAAGAAAAGCGAAGTTAGAGAGGAGGAAAACCAAGAAAAGCAGAATAAGTACGGAGGAAAACCAAGAAAAGCGGGGTTAGATCGGAGGAAATCCAAGAAAAAGAATTTAGAGAGGAAGAAAAAGAAGACAAGCGCGGTTCGAGCAGCAGAAATCCGAGAAAAGCATGGTTAGAGTGGAGAAAAACCAAGAAAAGCGGGGTTAGTGCGGAGGAAAACCAAGAAAAGAGGGGTTAGTGCAGAGGAAAACCAAGAAAAGCGGGGTTAGAGCAAAGGAAAACCAAGAAAAGCTATGTTAGAGCGGAGGAAAACCAAGAGAAACGGGGTTAGAGCAAAGAAAAACCAAGAAAAGCGGGGTTAGAGCGAAGAAAAACCAAGAAAAGCGGGGATAGAAGGGAGGAAAACCAAGAAAAGCGGGGTTAGAGCGGAGAAAAACCAAGAAAAGCGGGGTTAGAGCGGAGGAAAACCAAGAAAAGCGGGGTTAGAGCAAAGGAAAACCAAGAAAAACGGTGTTAGAGCGGAGGAAAACCAAGAAAAGCGGGGTTAGAGCGGAGAAAAACCAAGAAAAGCGGGGTTATAGCGGAGGAAAACCAAGAAAAGTGGGGTTAGAGCGGAGGAAAACCAAGAAAAGCAGGGATAGATGGGAGGAAAACCAAGAAAAGCGGAATAAGTGCTGAGGAAAACCAAGAAAAACGTGGTAACAGCGGAGGAAAGCCAAGAAAAAGAAGTTAGAGGGGAAGAAAACGAAGAAAAGCGCGGTTAGAGCAGCAGAAATCCGAGAAAAGCATGGTTAGAGTGGAGAAAAACCATGAAAAGCTGGGTTAAAGTAGAGAAAATCCAAGAAAAGCATAGTTAGTGCGGAGGAAAACCAAGAAAAGTGGGGTTAGAGCAAAGGAAAACCAAGAAAAGCGGGATTAGAGCGGAGGAAAACAAAGAAAAGCGGAATAAGTGCGGAGGAAAACCAAGAAAAGCGGGGTTAGAGCGGAGGAAAACCAAGAGAAACGGGGTTAGAGCGGAGAAAAACCAAGAAAAGCGGGGATAGAAGGGAGGAAAACCAAGAAAAGAGAAGTTAGAGCAGAGGAAAACCAAGAAAAGCGGGGTTACAGCGGAGGAAAACCAAGAAAAAGAATTTAGAGAGGAAGAAAACGAAGAAAAGCGCAGTTAGAGCAGCAGAAATATGAGAAAAGCATGGTTAGAGTGGAGAAAAACCATGAAAAGCTGGGTTAGAGTGGAGAAAAACCAAGAAAAGAGGGGTTAGTGCGGACGAAAACCAAGAAAAGCGGGGTTAGTACGGAGGAAAACCAAGAAAAGCGGGGTTAGTGCGAAGGAAAACCAAGAAAAGCGGGGTTAGAGCAAAGGAAAACCAAGAAAAGCAGGGTTAGAGCGGAGGAAAATAAAGAAAATTGGGGTTAGAGCGGAGAAAAACCAAGAAAAGCGGGGATAGAAGGGAGGAAAACCAAGAAAAGTGGGATTAGAGCGGAGGAAAACCAAGAAAAGCGAAGTTAGAGCAGAGCAAAACCACTAAAAGCGGAATAAGTGCTGAGGAAAACCATGAAAAGCGGGGTTAGAGCGGAGGAAAACCAAGAAAAAGAAGTTAGAGAGGAAGAAAACGAAGAAAAGCGCGGTTAGAGCAGCAGAAATATGAGAAAAGCATGGTTAGAGTGGAGAAAAACAATGAAAAGCTCGGTTAGAGTGGAGAAAAACCACAAATCGGGGTTAGTGCGGAGGAAAACCAAGAAAAGAGGTGTTAGTGCGGTGGAGAACCAAGAAAAGCGGCGTTAGACCAAAGGAAAACCAAGAAAAGCGGTGTTAGAGCGGAGGAAAACCAAGAGAAACGGGGTTGGAGCAGAGAAAAACCAAGAAAAGCGGGGATACAAGGGAGGAAAACCAAGATAAGCCGGCTTAGAGTGGAGAAAAACCAAGAAAAGTGAAGTTAGAGCGGAGGAAAACCAAGAAAAGCGGGGTTAGAAAAAAGGAAAACCAACAAATTGAAGTTAGAGCAGAGGAAATCCAAGAAAAGTGGGGTTAGAGCGGAGGAAAACCAAGAAAAGCGGTGATAGAGCGGAGGAAAACCAAGAAAAGTGGTGTTAGAGCGTAGGAAAACCACTAAAAGCGGTAATAGAGTTGAGGAAAGCTAAGAAAAGCGGGGTTAGGGCGGAGAAAAACCAAGAAAAGCAGGGTTAGAGCAAAGGAAAACCAAGAAAAGCGAAGTTAGAGCGGAGGAAAACCAAGAAAAGCGGGGTTAGAGCGGAGGAAAACCAAGAAAAGCAAGGTTAGAGCGAAGGAAAACCAGGAAAAGCGGTGATGAAGCGGAGGAAAACCAAGAAAAGTGGTGATAGAGCGTAGGAAAACCACTAAAAGCGGTGATAGAGCGGAGGAAAACCATGAAAAGCGGGGTTAGAGCGAAGGAAAACCAAGTAAAGTGGGGATAGAGCGGAGGAAATCCAAGAAAAGCGAAGTTAGAGAGGAGGAAAACCAAGAAAAGCAGAATAAGTACGGAGGAAAACCAAGAAAAGCGGGGTTAGATCGGAGGAAAACCAAGAAAAAGAATTTAGAGAGGAAGAAAACGAAGAAAAGCGCGGTTAGAGCAGCAGAAATCCGAGAAAAGCATGGTTAGAGTGGAGAAAAACCAAGAAAAGCGGGGTTAGTGCGGAGGAAAACCAAGAAAAGAGGGGTTAGTGCAGAGGAAAACCAAGAAAAGCGGGGTTAGAGCAAAGGAAAACCAAGAAAAGCTATGTTAGAGCGGAGGAAAACCAAGAGAAACGGGGTTAGAGCGGAGAAAAACCAAGAAAAGCGGGGTTAGAGCGCAGAAAAACAAAGAAAAGCGGAGATAGAAGGGAGGAAATCCAAGAAAAGCGGGGTTAGAGCGGAGGAAAACCAAGAAAAGCGGGGTTAGAGCGGAGGAAAACCAAGAAAAGCGGGGTTAGAGCAAAGGAAATCCAAGAAAAACGGTGTTAGAGCGGAGGAAAACCAAGAAAAGCGGGGTTAGAGCGGAGAAAAACCAAGAAAAGCGGGGATAGAAGGGAGGAAAACCAAGAAAAGTGGGGTTAGAGCGGAGGAAAACCAAGAAAAGCAAAGTTAGAGCGGAGGAAAACCAAGAAAAGCGGAATAAGTGTTGAGGAAAACCAAGAAAAGCGGGGTTAGAGCGGAGGAAAACCAAGAAAAAGATGTTAGAGAGGAAGAAAACGAAGAAAAGCGCGGTCAGAGCAGCAGAAATATGAGAAAAGCATGGTTAGAGTGGAGAAAAACCATGAAAAGCACGGTTAGAATGGAGAAAAACCAAACAAGCGGGGTTAGTGCAGAGGAAATCCAAGAAAAGAGGTGTTAGTGCGGTGGAAAACCAAGAAAAGCGGGGTTAGAGCAAAGGAAAAACAAGAAAAGCGGTGTTAGAGCGGAGGAAAACCAAGAGAAACGGGGTTGGAGCAGAGAAAAACAAAGATAAGCGGGGATAGAAGGGAGGAAAACCAAGAAAATCCGGGTTAGAGCGGAGAAAAACCAAGAAAAGCAGGGTTAGAGCAAAGAAAGCCAAGAAAAGCAGGGTTAGAGCAAAGAAAGCCAAGAAAAGCGGTGTTAGAGCGGAGGAATACCAAGAAAAGCGGTGATAGAGCAAAGGAAAAACAAGAAAAGCGGTGTTAAAGCGGAGGAAAACCAAGAGAAACGGGGTTGGAGCAGAGAAAAACAAAGAAAAACGGGGACAGAAGGGAGGAAAACCAAGAAAATCCGGGTTAGAGCGGAGAAAAACCAAGAAAAGCAGGGTTAGAGCAAAGAAAGCCAAGAAAAGCGGTGTTAGAGCGGAGGAAAACCAAGAAAAGCGGTGATAGAGCGGAGGTAAACCAAGAAAAGCGGGGTTAGAACGGAGGAAAACCAAGAAAAGCGGGGTTAGATCGGAGGAAAACCAAGAATAGTGGGGTTAGAGCGGAGTAAAACCAAGAAAATCGGGGTAAGAGCAAAGGAAAACCAAGAGAAACGGGGTTAGAGCAGAGAAAAACCAAGAAAACCGAGAATAGAAAAGAGGAAAACCAAGATAAGCCGGGTTAGAGTGGAGAAAAACCAAGAAAAGTGAAGTTAGAGCGCAGGAAATCCTAGAAAAGTGGGGTTAGAGCGGAGGAAAACCACTAAAAGCGGTGATAGAGTGGAGGAAAACGATGAAAAGCGGGGTTAGGGCGGAGAAAAACCAAGAAAACAGGGTTAGAGCAAAGGAAAACCAAGAAAAGCGAAGATAGAGCGGAGGAAAACCAAGAAAAGCGGGGTTAGAGCGGAGGAAAACCAAGAAAAGCGGGGTTAGAGCGAAGGAAAACCAAGAAAAGCGGTGATGAAGCGGAGGAAAACCAAGAAAAGTGGTGATAGAGCGTAGGAAAACCATTAAAAGCGGTGATAGAGCGGAGGAAAACCAAGAAAAGCGGGGTTAGAGCGGAGGAAAACCAAGTAAAGTGGGGATAGAGCGGAAGAAAACCAAGAAAAGCGAAGTTAGAGAGGAGGAAAACCAAGAAAAGCAGAATAAGTACGGAGGAAAACCAAGAAAAGCGGGGTTAGATCGGAGGAAAACCAAGAAAAAGAATTTAGAGAGGAAGAAAACGAAGAAAAGCGCGGTTAGAGATGCAGAAATCCGAGAAAAGCATGGTTAGAGTGGAGAAAAACAAAGAAAAGCGGGGTTAGTGCAGAGGAAAACCAAGAGAAGAGGAGTTAGTGCAGAGGAAAACCAAGAAACGCTATGTTAGAGTGGAGGAAAACCATGAGAAACGGGGTTAGAGCGGAGAAAAACCAAGAAAAGCGGAGTTAGAGCACAGAAAAACCAAGAAAAGCTATGTTAGAGCAAAGGAAAACCAAGAGAAACGGGGTTAGAGCGGAGAAAAACCAAGAAAAGCGGGGTTAGAAAAACCAAGAAAAGCGGAGATAGAAGGGAGAAAAACCAAGAAAAGTGTGGTTAGAGCGGAGGAAAACCAAGAAAAGCAGGGTTAGAGCGGAGGAAAACCAAGAAAAGCGGGGTTAGAGCAAAGGAAAACCAAGAAAAACGGTGTCAGAGCGGAGGAAAACCAAGAAAAGCGGAGTTAGAGCGGAGAAAAACCAAGAAAAGCAGGGATAGAAGGGAGGAAAACCAAGAAAAGTTGGGTTAGAGCGGAGGAAAACCAAGAAAAGCAAAGTTAGAGCGGAGGAAAACCAAGAAAAGTGGAATAAGTGCTGATGAAAACCAAGAAAAGCACGGTTAGAATGCAGAAAAACCAAACAAGCGGGGTTAGTGCAGAGGAAAACCAAGAAAAGAGGTGTTAGTGCGGTGGAAAACCAAGAAAAGCGGGGTTAGAGCAAAGGAAAACCAAGAAAAGCGGTGTTAGAGCGGAGGAAAATCACTAAAAGCGCTGATAGAGTGGAGGAAAACTAAGAAAAGCGGGGTTAGATCAAAGGAAAACCAAGAAAAGCGGTGTTTGAGCGGAGGAAAACCAAGAGAAATGGGGTTGAAGCAGAGAAAAACTAAGATAAGCGGAATAAGAGTTGAGGAAAACCAAGAAAATCGGGGTTAGATCAAAGGAAAACCAAGAAAAGCGGTGTTTGAGCGGAGGAAAACCAAGAGAAACGGGGTAGGATCAGAGAAAAACAAAGATAAGCGGGGATAGAAGGGAGGAAAACCAAGAAAATCCGGGTTAGAGCGGAGAAAAACCAAGAAAAGCGGGGTTAGAGCAAAGGAAAACCAAGAAAAGCGGTGTTAGAGCGGAGGAAAACCAAGAAAAGCGGGGTTAGAGCAAAGGAAAATCAAGAAAAGTGGTGTTAGAGCGTAGGAAAGCCAAGAAAAGCGGTGATAGAGCGGAGGAAAGCCAAGAAAACTGGTGATAGAGCGTAGGAAAACTACTAAAAGCGGTGTTAGAGCGGAGGAAAACCAAGAAAAGCGGGGTTAGAGCGGAGGAAAACCAAGAAAAGCAGGGTTAGAGCAAAGGAAAACCAAGAAAAGCGAAGATAGAGCATAGGAAAACCAAGAAAAGTGGTGTTAGAGCGCAGGAAAACCACTAAAAGCGGTGATAGAGCGGAGAAAAACCAAGAAAAGCGGGGCTAGAGCTAAGAAAAACCAAGAAAAGCAGGGTTACAGCAAAGGAAAACCAAGAAAAGCGAAGTTAGAGCGGAGGAAATCTAGGAAAAGCTGGGTTAGAGCGGAGGAAAACCAAGAAAAGCGGGGTTAGAACGGAGGAAAACCAATAAAAGCGAGGTTACATCGGAGGAAAACCAAGAATAGTGGGGTTAGAGTGGAGGAAAACCAAGAAAAGCGGGGTTAGAGCGGAGGAAAACCAAGAAAAGCAAGGTAAGAGCGGAGGAAAACCAAGAAATGCGGGATTAGAGCAGAGGAAAACAAAGAAAAGCGGAATAAGTGCGGAGGAAAACCAAGAAAACCGGGGTTAGAGAGGAGGAAAACCAAGAAAAATAAGTTAGAGAGGAAGAAAACGA
Organism: Coturnix japonica; assembly: GCF_054131305.1. NCBI lineage: Eukaryota > Metazoa > Chordata > Aves > Galliformes > Phasianidae > Coturnix > Coturnix japonica. The sequence continues at coordinate 112,210 of NC_140674.1, read as the reverse complement.
AGAAAAGCGCGGTTAGAGCAGCAGAAATCCGAGAAAAGCAATGTTAGAGTGGAGAAAAACCATGAAAAGCTGGGTTAGAGTAGAGAAAATCCAAGAAAAGCGGGGTTAGTGCGGAGGAAAACCAAGAAAAGTGTGGTTAGAGCAAAGGAAAACCAAGAAAAGCTATGTTAGAGCGGAGGAAATCCAAGAAAAACGGGGTTAGAGCGGAGGAAAACCAATAAAAGTGGTGTTAGACCGTAGCAAAACCAAGAAAAGCGGTGTTGGAGCATAGGAAAACCACTAAAAGCGATGATAGAGCGGAGGAAAACCAAGAAAAGCGGGGTTAGTGCGGAGGAAAACCAAGAAAATCGGGGTTAGAGCAAAGGAAAACCAAGAGAAACGGGGTTAGAGCAGAGAAAAACCAAGAAAAGCGGGGATAGAAATGAGGAAAACCAAGATAAGCCGGGTTAGAGTGCAGAAAAACCAAGAAAAGTGAATTTGGAGCGGATGAAATCCAAGAAAAGCGGGGTTAGAAAGGAGGAAAACTAACAAAAGTGAAGTTAGAGCGCAGGAAATCCTAGAAAAGTGGGGTTAGAGCGGAGGAAAACAACTAAAAGCGGTGATAGAGTGGAGGAAAACTAAGAAAAGCGGGGTTAGGGCGGAGAAAAACCAAGAAAAGCAGGGTTAGAGCAAAGGAAAACCAAGAAAAGCGAAGATAGAGCGGAGGAAAACCAAGAAAAGTGGTGATAGAGCGTAGGAAAACCACTAAAAGCGGTGATAGAGCGGAGGAAAACCAAGAAAAGCGGGGTTAGAGCGGAGGAAAACCAAGTAAAGTGGGGATAGAGCGGAAGATAACCAAGAAAAGCAAAGTTAGAGAGGAGGAAAACCAAGAAAAGCAGAATAAGTAAGGAGGAAAACCAAGAAAAGCAAGGTTAGATCGGAGATAAACCAAGAAAAAGAATTTAGAGAGGAAGAAAACGAAGAAAAGCGCGGTTAGAGATGCAGAAATCCGAGAAAAGCATGGTTAGAGTGGAGAAAAACAAAGAAAAGCGGGGTTAGTGCGGAGGAAAACCAAGAAAAGAGGAGTTAGTGCAGAGGAAAACCAAGAAAAGCTATGTTAGAGCGGAGGAAAACCAAGAGAATCGGGGTTAGAGCAGAGAAAAACCAAGAAAAGCGGGGTTAGAGCACAGAAAAACCAAGAAAAGCTATGTTAGAGCAAAGGAAAACCAAGAGAAACGGGGTTAGAGCGGAGAAAAACCAAGAAAAGCGGGGTTAGAGCGCAGAAAAACCAAGAAAAGCGGAGATAGAAGGGAGAAAAACCAAGAAAAGCGGGGTTAGAGCGGAGGAAAACTAAGAAAAGCAGGGTAAGAGCGGAGGAAAACCAAGAAAAGCGGGGTTAGAGCAAAGGAAAACCAAGAAAAACGGTGTCAGAGCGGAGGAAAACCAAGAAAAGCGGAGTTAGAGCGGAGAAAAACCAAGAAAAGCAGGGATAGAAGGGAGGAAAACCAAGAAAAGTTGTGTTAGAGCGGAGGAAAACCAAGAAAAGCAAAGTTAGAGCGGAGGAAAACCAAGAAAAGTGGAATAAGTGCTGATGAAAACCAAGAAAAGCACGGTTAGAATGGAGAAAAACCAAACAAGCGGGGTTAGTGCAGAGGAAAACCAAGAAAAGTGGTGTTAGTGCGATGGAAAACCAAGAAAAGCGGGGTTAGAGCAAAGGAAAACCAAGAAAAGCGGTGTTAGAGCGGAGGAAAACCAAGAGAAACGGGGTTGGAGCAGAGAAAAACAAAGATAAGCTAGGATCAAAGAGAGGAAAACCAAGAAAAGAGGTGTTAGTGCGGTGGAAAACCAAGAAAAGCGGGGTTAGAGCAAAGGAAAACCAAGAAAAGCGGGGCTAGAGCGGAGGAAAACCAAGAAAAGCGGTGATAGAGCGGAGGTAAACCAAGAAAAGTGGTGATAGAGCGGAGGAAAACCACTAAAAGCGGTGATAGAGCGGAGGAAAACCAAGAAAAGCGGGGTTAGAGCGGAGGAAAACCAAGAAAAGCAGGGTTAGAGCAAAGGAAAACCAAGAAAAGCGAAGATAGAGCGGAGGAAAACCAAGAAAAGAGGTGTTAGAGCGCAGGAAAACCACTAAAAGCGTTGATAGAGTGGAGGAAAACCAAGAAAAGCGGGGGTAGAGCGGAGAAAAACCAAGAAAAGCAGGGTTACAGCAAAGGAAAACCAAGAAAAGCGAAGTTAGAGCGGAGGAAAACTAGGAAAAGCTGGGTTAGAGCGGAGGAAAACCAAGAAAAGCGGGGTTAGAGCGGAGGAAAACCAAGAAAAGCATGGTTAGAGAGGTGGAAAACCAAGAAAAGCGGGGTTAGAGCGGAGGAAAACCAAAAAAAGCGGGGTTAGAGCGGAGGAAAACCAAGAAAAGCGGGGCAAGAGCGGTGGAAAATCAAGAAAAGCGGGGTTAGTGCGGAGGAAAACCAAGAAAAGCGGGGTTAGAGCGGAGGATAACCAAGAAAAGCAGGGTTAGAGCGGAGGAAAACCAAGTAAAGCGGGGTTAGAGTGGAGGAAAACCATGAAAAACGAAGTTAGAGCGGAGGAAAACCAAGAAAGGCAGAATAAGTGCAGAGTTAAAACAAAAAAAGTGGAATTAGAGCGGAGGAAAACCAAGAAAAAAATTTAGAGTGGAAGAAAACGAAGAAAAGCGCGGTTAGAGCAGCAGAAATCCGAGAAAAGCATGGTTAGAGCGGAGAAAAACCATGAAAAGCTGGGTTACAGTGGAGAAAAACCAAGAAAAGCGCGGTTAGTGCGGAGGAAAACCAAGAAAAGCGGGGTTAGAGCAAAGGAAAACCAAGAAAAGCGGTGTTAGAGTGGAGGAAAACCAAGAGAAACGGGGTTAGAGCGGAGAAAAACCATGAAAAGCTCGGATAGAAGGGAGGAAAATCAAGAAAAGCGGGGTTAGAGGCGAGGAAAACCAAGAAATGCGGGATTAGAGCAGAGGAAAACCAAGAAAAGCGGAATAAGTGGTGAGGAAAACCAAGAAAAGTGGGGTTAGAGCGGAGGAAAACCAAGAAAAAAAGTTAGAGAGGAAGAAAACGAAGAAAAGCGCGGTTAGAGCAGCAGAAATCCGAGAAAAGCATGGTTAGAGTGGAGAAAAACCAAGAAAAGCGGGGTTAGTGCGGAGGAAAACCAAGAAAAGCATAGTTAGTGCGGAGGAAAACCAAGAAAAGTGGGTTTAGAGTAAAGGAAATCCAAGAAAAGCTATTTTAGAGTGGAGGAAAACCAAGAAAAACGGGGTAAGAGCAGAGAAATACCAAGAAAAGTGGTGTTAGACAGTAGGAAAACCAAGAAAAGCGCTGATAGAGCGGAGGAAAGCCAAGAAAAGTGGTGTTAGAGCGTAGGAAAACCACTAAAAGCGGTGATAGGGTGGAGGAAAACCAAGAAAAGCTGGGTTAGTGCGGAGGAAAACCAAGAAAAGCAGGGTTAGAGCGGAGGATAACCAAGTAAAGCGGGGTTAGAGCGGAGGAAAATCAAGTAAAGCGGGGTTAGAGCGGAGGAAAACCAAGAAAAGCGAAGTTAGAGCGAAGGAAAACCAAGAAAAGCAGAATAAGTGCGGAGAAAAACCATGAAAAGCAGGGTTAGAGTGGAGAAAAACCAAGAAAAGAGGGGTTAGTGCGGAGGAAAACCAAGAAAAACGGGGTTAGAGCAAAGGAAATCCAAGAAAAACGGTGTTAGAGCGGAGGAAAACCAAGAAAAGCGGGGTTAGAGCGGAGAAAAACCAAGAAAAGCGGGGATAGAAGGGAGGAAAACCAAGAAAAGTGGGGTTAGAGCGGAGGAAAACCAAGAAAAGCAAAGTTAGAGCGGAGGAAAACCAAGAAAAGCGGAATAAGTGTTGAGGAAAACCAAGAAAAGCGGGGTTAGAGCGGAGGAAAACCAAGAAAAAGATGTTAGAGAGGAAGAAAACGAAGAAAAGCGCGGTCAGAGCAGCAGAAATATGAGAAAAGCATGGTTAGAGTGGAGAAAAACCATGAAAAGCACGGTTAGAATGGAGAAAAACCAAACAAGCGGGGTTAGTGCAGAGGAAATCCAAGAAAAGAGGTGTTAGTGCGGTGGAAAACCAAGAAAAGCGGGGTTAGAGCAAAGGAAAAACAAGAAAAGCGGTGTTAGAGCGGAGGAAAACCAAGAGAAACGGGGTTGGAGCAGAGAAAAACAAAGATAAGCGGGGATAGAAGGGAGGAAAACCAAGAAAATCCGGGTTAGAGCGGAGAAAAACCAAGAAAAGCAGGGTTAGAGCAAAGAAAGCCAAGAAAAGCAGGGTTAGAGCAAAGAAAGCCAAGAAAAGCGGTGTTAGAGCGGAGGAATACCAAGAAAAGCGGTGATAGAGCAAAGGAAAAACAAGAAAAGCGGTGTTAAAGCGGAGGAAAACCAAGAGAAACGGGGTTGGAGCAGAGAAAAACAAAGAAAAACGGGGACAGAAGGGAGGAAAACCAAGAAAATCCGGGTTAGAGCGGAGAAAAACCAAGAAAAGCAGGGTTAGAGCAAAGAAAGCCAAGAAAAGCGGTGTTAGAGCGGAGGAAAACCAAGAAAAGCGGTGATAGAGCGGAGGTAAACCAAGAAAAGCGGGGTTAGAACGGAGGAAAACCAAGAAAAGCGGGGTTAGATCGGAGGAAAACCAAGAATAGTGGGGTTAGAGCGGAGTAAAACCAAGAAAATCGGGGTAAGAGCAAAGGAAAACCAAGAGAAACGGGGTTAGAGCAGAGAAAAACCAAGAAAACCGAGAATAGAAAAGAGGAAAACCAAGATAAGCCGGGTTAGAGTGGAGAAAAACCAAGAAAAGTGAAGTTAGAGCGCAGGAAATCCTAGAAAAGTGGGGTTAGAGCGGAGGAAAACCACTAAAAGCGGTGATAGAGTGGAGGAAAACGATGAAAAGCGGGGTTAGGGCGGAGAAAAACCAAGAAAACAGGGTTAGAGCAAAGGAAAACCAAGAAAAGCGAAGATAGAGCGGAGGAAAACCAAGAAAAGCGGGGTTAGAGCGGAGGAAAACCAAGAAAAGCGGGGTTAGAGCGAAGGAAAACCAAGAAAAGCGGTGATGAAGCGGAGGAAAACCAAGAAAAGTGGTGATAGAGCGTAGGAAAACCATTAAAAGCGGTGATAGAGCGGAGGAAAACCAAGAAAAGCGGGGTTAGAGCGGAGGAAAACCAAGTAAAGTGGGGATAGAGCGGAAGAAAACCAAGAAAAGCGAAGTTAGAGAGGAGGAAAACCAAGAAAAGCAGAATAAGTACGGAGGAAAACCAAGAAAAGCGGGGTTAGATCGGAGGAAAACCAAGAAAAAGAATTTAGAGAGGAAGAAAACGAAGAAAAGCGCGGTTAGAGATGCAGAAATCCGAGAAAAGCATGGTTAGAGTGGAGAAAAACAAAGAAAAGCGGGGTTAGTGCAGAGGAAAACCAAGAGAAGAGGAGTTAGTGCAGAGGAAAACCAAGAAACGCTATGTTAGAGTGGAGGAAAACCATGAGAAACGGGGTTAGAGCGGAGAAAAACCAAGAAAAGCGGAGTTAGAGCACAGAAAAACCAAGAAAAGCTATGTTAGAGCAAAGGAAAACCAAGAGAAACGGGGTTAGAGCGGAGAAAAACCAAGAAAAGCGGGGTTAGAAAAACCAAGAAAAGCGGAGATAGAAGGGAGAAAAACCAAGAAAAGTGTGGTTAGAGCGGAGGAAAACCAAGAAAAGCAGGGTTAGAGCGGAGGAAAACCAAGAAAAGCGGGGTTAGAGCAAAGGAAAACCAAGAAAAACGGTGTCAGAGCGGAGGAAAACCAAGAAAAGCGGAGTTAGAGCGGAGAAAAACCAAGAAAAGCAGGGATAGAAGGGAGGAAAACCAAGAAAAGTTGGGTTAGAGCGGAGGAAAACCAAGAAAAGCAAAGTTAGAGCGGAGGAAAACCAAGAAAAGTGGAATAAGTGCTGATGAAAACCAAGAAAAGCACGGTTAGAATGCAGAAAAACCAAACAAGCGGGGTTAGTGCAGAGGAAAACCAAGAAAAGAGGTGTTAGTGCGGTGGAAAACCAAGAAAAGCGGGGTTAGAGCAAAGGAAAACCAAGAAAAGCGGTGTTAGAGCGGAGGAAAATCACTAAAAGCGCTGATAGAGTGGAGGAAAACTAAGAAAAGCGGGGTTAGATCAAAGGAAAACCAAGAAAAGCGGTGTTTGAGCGGAGGAAAACCAAGAGAAATGGGGTTGAAGCAGAGAAAAACTAAGATAAGCGGAATAAGAGTTGAGGAAAACCAAGAAAATCGGGGTTAGATCAAAGGAAAACCAAGAAAAGCGGTGTTTGAGCGGAGGAAAACCAAGAGAAACGGGGTAGGATCAGAGAAAAACAAAGATAAGCGGGGATAGAAGGGAGGAAAACCAAGAAAATCCGGGTTAGAGCGGAGAAAAACCAAGAAAAGCGGGGTTAGAGCAAAGGAAAACCAAGAAAAGCGGTGTTAGAGCGGAGGAAAACCAAGAAAAGCGGGGTTAGAGCAAAGGAAAATCAAGAAAAGTGGTGTTAGAGCGTAGGAAAGCCAAGAAAAGCGGTGATAGAGCGGAGGAAAGCCAAGAAAACTGGTGATAGAGCGTAGGAAAACTACTAAAAGCGGTGTTAGAGCGGAGGAAAACCAAGAAAAGCGGGGTTAGAGCGGAGGAAAACCAAGAAAAGCAGGGTTAGAGCAAAGGAAAACCAAGAAAAGCGAAGATAGAGCATAGGAAAACCAAGAAAAGTGGTGTTAGAGCGCAGGAAAACCACTAAAAGCGGTGATAGAGCGGAGAAAAACCAAGAAAAGCGGGGCTAGAGCTAAGAAAAACCAAGAAAAGCAGGGTTACAGCAAAGGAAAACCAAGAAAAGCGAAGTTAGAGCGGAGGAAATCTAGGAAAAGCTGGGTTAGAGCGGAGGAAAACCAAGAAAAGCGGGGTTAGAACGGAGGAAAACCAATAAAAGCGAGGTTACATCGGAGGAAAACCAAGAATAGTGGGGTTAGAGTGGAGGAAAACCAAGAAAAGCGGGGTTAGAGCGGAGGAAAACCAAGAAAAGCAAGGTAAGAGCGGAGGAAAACCAAGAAATGCGGGATTAGAGCAGAGGAAAACAAAGAAAAGCGGAATAAGTGCGGAGGAAAACCAAGAAAACCGGGGTTAGAGAGGAGGAAAACCAAGAAAAATAAGTTAGAGAGGAAGAAAACGAAGAAAAGCGCGGTTAGAGCAGCAGAAATCCGAGAAAAGCAATGTTAGAGTGGAGAAAAACCATGAAAAGCTGGGTTAGAGTAGAGAAAATCCAAGAAAAGCGGGGTTAGTGCGGAGGAAAACCAAGAAAAGTGTGGTTAGAGCAAAGGAAAACCAAGAAAAGCTATGTTAGAGCGGAGGAAATCCAAGAAAAACGGGGTTAGAGCGGAGGAAAACCAATAAAAGTGGTGTTAGACCGTAGCAAAACCAAGAAAAGCGGTGTTGGAGCATAGGAAAACCACTAAAAGCGATGATAGAGCGGAGGAAAACCAAGAAAAGCGGGGTTAGTGCGGAGGAAAACCAAGAAAATCGGGGTTAGAGCAAAGGAAAACCAAGAGAAACGGGGTTAGAGCAGAGAAAAACCAAGAAAAGCGGGGATAGAAATGAGGAAAACCAAGATAAGCCGGGTTAGAGTGCAGAAAAACCAAGAAAAGTGAATTTGGAGCGGATGAAATCCAAGAAAAGCGGGGTTAGAAAGGAGGAAAACTAACAAAAGTGAAGTTAGAGCGCAGGAAATCCTAGAAAAGTGGGGTTAGAGCGGAGGAAAACAACTAAAAGCGGTGATAGAGTGGAGGAAAACTAAGAAAAGCGGGGTTAGGGCGGAGAAAAACCAAGAAAAGCAGGGTTAGAGCAAAGGAAAACCAAGAAAAGCGAAGATAGAGCGGAGGAAAACCAAGAAAAGTGGTGATAGAGCGTAGGAAAACCACTAAAAGCGGTGATAGAGCGGAGGAAAACCAAGAAAAGCGGGGTTAGAGCGGAGGAAAACCAAGTAAAGTGGGGATAGAGCGGAAGATAACCAAGAAAAGCAAAGTTAGAGAGGAGGAAAACCAAGAAAAGCAGAATAAGTAAGGAGGAAAACCAAGAAAAGCAAGGTTAGATCGGAGATAAACCAAGAAAAAGAATTTAGAGAGGAAGAAAACGAAGAAAAGCGCGGTTAGAGATGCAGAAATCCGAGAAAAGCATGGTTAGAGTGGAGAAAAACAAAGAAAAGCGGGGTTAGTGCGGAGGAAAACCAAGAAAAGAGGAGTTAGTGCAGAGGAAAACCAAGAAAAGCTATGTTAGAGCGGAGGAAAACCAAGAGAATCGGGGTTAGAGCAGAGAAAAACCAAGAAAAGCGGGGTTAGAGCACAGAAAAACCAAGAAAAGCTATGTTAGAGCAAAGGAAAACCAAGAGAAACGGGGTTAGAGCGGAGAAAAACCAAGAAAAGCGGGGTTAGAGCGCAGAAAAACCAAGAAAAGCGGAGATAGAAGGGAGAAAAACCAAGAAAAGCGGGGTTAGAGCGGAGGAAAACTAAGAAAAGCAGGGTAAGAGCGGAGGAAAACCAAGAAAAGCGGGGTTAGAGCAAAGGAAAACCAAGAAAAACGGTGTCAGAGCGGAGGAAAACCAAGAAAAGCGGAGTTAGAGCGGAGAAAAACCAAGAAAAGCAGGGATAGAAGGGAGGAAAACCAAGAAAAGTTGTGTTAGAGCGGAGGAAAACCAAGAAAAGCAAAGTTAGAGCGGAGGAAAACCAAGAAAAGTGGAATAAGTGCTGATGAAAACCAAGAAAAGCACGGTTAGAATGGAGAAAAACCAAACAAGCGGGGTTAGTGCAGAGGAAAACCAAGAAAAGTGGTGTTAGTGCGATGGAAAACCAAGAAAAGCGGGGTTAGAGCAAAGGAAAACCAAGAAAAGCGGTGTTAGAGCGGAGGAAAACCAAGAGAAACGGGGTTGGAGCAGAGAAAAACAAAGATAAGCTAGGATCAAAGAGAGGAAAACCAAGAAAAGAGGTGTTAGTGCGGTGGAAAACCAAGAAAAGCGGGGTTAGAGCAAAGGAAAACCAAGAAAAGCGGGGCTAGAGCGGAGGAAAACCAAGAAAAGCGGTGATAGAGCGGAGGTAAACCAAGAAAAGTGGTGATAGAGCGGAGGAAAACCACTAAAAGCGGTGATAGAGCGGAGGAAAACCAAGAAAAGCGGGGTTAGAGCGGAGGAAAACCAAGAAAAGCAGGGTTAGAGCAAAGGAAAACCAAGAAAAGCGAAGATAGAGCGGAGGAAAACCAAGAAAAGAGGTGTTAGAGCGCAGGAAAACCACTAAAAGCGTTGATAGAGTGGAGGAAAACCAAGAAAAGCGGGGGTAGAGCGGAGAAAAACCAAGAAAAGCAGGGTTACAGCAAAGGAAAACCAAGAAAAGCGAAGTTAGAGCGGAGGAAAACTAGGAAAAGCTGGGTTAGAGCGGAGGAAAACCAAGAAAAGCGGGGTTAGAGCGGAGGAAAACCAAGAAAAGCATGGTTAGAGAGGTGGAAAACCAAGAAAAGCGGGGTTAGAGCGGAGGAAAACCAAAAAAAGCGGGGTTAGAGCGGAGGAAAACCAAGAAAAGCGGGGCAAGAGCGGTGGAAAATCAAGAAAAGCGGGGTTAGTGCGGAGGAAAACCAAGAAAAGCGGGGTTAGAGCGGAGGATAACCAAGAAAAGCAGGGTTAGAGCGGAGGAAAACCAAGTAAAGCGGGGTTAGAGTGGAGGAAAACCATGAAAAACGAAGTTAGAGCGGAGGAAAACCAAGAAAGGCAGAATAAGTGCAGAGTTAAAACAAAAAAAGTGGAATTAGAGCGGAGGAAAACCAAGAAAAAAATTTAGAGTGGAAGAAAACGAAGAAAAGCGCGGTTAGAGCAGCAGAAATCCGAGAAAAGCATGGTTAGAGCGGAGAAAAACCATGAAAAGCTGGGTTACAGTGGAGAAAAACCAAGAAAAGCGCGGTTAGTGCGGAGGAAAACCAAGAAAAGCGGGGTTAGAGCAAAGGAAAACCAAGAAAAGCGGTGTTAGAGTGGAGGAAAACCAAGAGAAACGGGGTTAGAGCGGAGAAAAACCATGAAAAGCTCGGATAGAAGGGAGGAAAATCAAGAAAAGCGGGGTTAGAGGCGAGGAAAACCAAGAAATGCGGGATTAGAGCAGAGGAAAACCAAGAAAAGCGGAATAAGTGGTGAGGAAAACCAAGAAAAGTGGGGTTAGAGCGGAGGAAAACCAAGAAAAAAAGTTAGAGAGGAAGAAAACGAAGAAAAGCGCGGTTAGAGCAGCAGAAATCCGAGAAAAGCATGGTTAGAGTGGAGAAAAACCAAGAAAAGCGGGGTTAGTGCGGAGGAAAACCAAGAAAAGCATAGTTAGTGCGGAGGAAAACCAAGAAAAGTGGGTTTAGAGTAAAGGAAATCCAAGAAAAGCTATTTTAGAGTGGAGGAAAACCAAGAAAAACGGGGTAAGAGCAGAGAAATACCAAGAAAAGTGGTGTTAGACAGTAGGAAAACCAAGAAAAGCGCTGATAGAGCGGAGGAAAGCCAAGAAAAGTGGTGTTAGAGCGTAGGAAAACCACTAAAAGCGGTGATAGGGTGGAGGAAAACCAAGAAAAGCTGGGTTAGTGCGGAGGAAAACCAAGAAAAGCAGGGTTAGAGCGGAGGATAACCAAGTAAAGCGGGGTTAGAGCGGAGGAAAATCAAGTAAAGCGGGGTTAGAGCGGAGGAAAACCAAGAAAAGCGAAGTTAGAGCGAAGGAAAACCAAGAAAAGCAGAATAAGTGCGGAGAAAAACCATGAAAAGCAGGGTTAGAGTGGAGAAAAACCAAGAAAAGAGGGGTTAGTGCGGAGGAAAACCAAGAAAAACGGGGTTAGTGCGGAGGAAAACCAAGAAAAGCAAGGTTAGAGCAAAGGAAAACCAAGAAAAGCGGGGTTAAAGCGGAGGAAAACAAAGAGAAACGGGGTTGGAGCAGAGAAAAACCAAGAAAAGCGGGGACAGAAGGATGGAAAACCAAGATAAGCCGGCTTAGAGTGGAGAAAAACCAAGAAAAGTGAAGTTAGAGCGGAGGAAAACCAAAAAAAGCGGGGTTAGAAAGGAGGAAAACCAACAAAAGTGAAGTTAGAGCGGAGGAAATCCTAGAAAAGTGAAGTTAGAGCGGAGGAAAACCAAGAAAAGCGGTGATAGAGCGCAGGAAAACCAAGAAAAGTGCTGTTAGAGCGTAGGAAAACCACTAAAAGCGGTGATAGAGTGGAGGAAAACTAGGAAAAGCGGGGTTAGGGCGGAGAAAAACCAAGAAAAGCAGGGTTAGAGTGGAGGAAAACCAAGAAAAGCGGGGTTAGAGCGGAGAAAAACCAAGAAAAGTGGGGTTAGAGCGGAGGAAAACCAAGAAATGCGGGATTAGAGCAGAGGAAAACCAAGAACAGTGGAATAAGTGCTGAGGAAAACCAAGAAAAGCGGGGTTAGAGCGGAGGAAAACCAAGAAAAAGAAGTTAGAGAGGAAGAAAACGAAGAAAAGCGCGGTTAGAGCAGCAGAAATCCGAGAAAAGCATGGTTAGAGTGGAGAAAAACCATGAAAAGCTGGGTTAGAGTAGAGAAAATCCAAGAAAAGCAGGGTTAGTGCGGAGGAAAACCAAGAAAAGTGGGGTTAGAGCAAAGGAAAACCAAGAAAAGCTATTTTAGAGCGGAGGAAAACCAAGAAAAACGGGGTTAGAGCGGAGAAAAACCAAGAAAAGTGGTGTTAGACCGTAGGAGAACCAAGAAAAGCGGTGATAGAGCAGAGGAAAACCAAGAAAAGTGGGGTTAGAGCGTAGGAAAACCACTAAAAGCGGTGATAGGGTGGAGGAAAACCAAGAAAATCGGGGTTAGTGCAAAGGAAAACCAAGAAAAGCAGGGTTAGAGCGGAGGATAACCAAGAAAAGCGGGGTTAGAGCGGAGGAAAACCAAGAAAAGCGGGGTTAGAGCGGAGGAAAACCAAGAAAAGCGAAGTTAGAGCGCAGGAAAACCAAGAAAAGCAGAATAAGTGCGGAGAAAAACCATGAAAAGCTGTGTTAGAGTGGAGAAAAACCAAGAAAAGAGGGGTTAGTGCGGAGGAAAACAAAGAAAAGCGGGGTTATTGCGGAGGAAAACCAAGAAAAGCGGGGTTAGAGCAAAGGAAAACCAAGAAAAGCGGGATTAGAGCGAGGGAAAACAAAGAAAAGCGGGGTTAGTGCGGAGGAAACCAAGAAAAGCGGGGTTAGAGCAAAGGAAAACCAAGAAAAGCAGGGATAGAAGGGAGGAAAACCAAGAAAAGCGGAATAAGTGCTGAGGAAAACCAAGAAAAGCGGGGTTACAGCGGAGGAAAACCAAGAAAAAGAAGTTAGAGAGGAAGAAAACGAAGAAAAGCGCGGTTAGAGCAGCAGAAATCCGAGAAAAGCATGGTTAGAGTGGAGATAAACCATGAAAAGCTGGGTTAAAGTAGAGAAAATCCAAGAAAAGCATAGTTAGTGCTGAGGAAAACCAAGAAAAAAGGGGTTAGTGCGGAGGAAAACCAAGTAAAGCGGGATTAGAGCGGAGGAAAACAAAGAAAAGCGGAATAAGTGCGAAGGAAAACCAAGAAAATCGGGGTTAGAGCGGAGGAAAACCAAGAGAAACGGGGTTAGAGCGGAGAAAAACCAAGAAAAGCGGTGATGAAGCGGAGGAAAACCAAGAAAAGCGGAATAAGTGCTGAGGAAAACCAAGAAAAGCGGTGTTACAGTGGAGGAGAACCAAGAAAAAGAAGTTAGAGAGGAAGAAAACGAAGAAAAGCGCGGTTAGAGCAGCAGAAATATGAGAAAAGCGCGGTTAGAGTGGAGAAAAACCATGAAAAGCTGGGTTGGAGTGGAGAAAAACCAAGAAAAGAGGGGTTAGTGCAGAGGAAAACCAAGAAAAGCGGGGTTAGTGCGGAGGAAAACCAAGAAAAGCGGGGTTAGAGCAAAGGAAAACCAAGAAAAGCGGGGTTAGAGCGGAGGAAAATAATGAAAAGCGGGGTTAGAGCGGAGAAAAACCAAGAAAAGCGGGGATAGAAGGGAGGAAAACCAATAAAAGTGGGGTTAGAGCGGAGGAAAACCAAGAAAAGCGAAGTTAGAGCGGAGCAAAACCAAGAAAAGCGGAATAAATGCTGAGGAAAACCAAGAAAAGCAAGGTTAGAGCGGAGGAAAACCAAGAAAAAAAAGTTAGAGAGGAAGAAAACGAAGAAAAGCGCGGTTAGAGCAGCAGAAATATGAGAAAAGCATGGTTAGAGTGGAGAAAAACCATGAAAAGCTCGGTTAGAGTGGAGCAAAAACCAAAAATCGGGGTTAGTGCGGAGGAAAACCAAGAAAAGAGGTGTTAGTGCGGTGGAAAACCAAGAAAAGCGGGGTTAGACCAAAGGAAAACCAAGAAAAGCGGTGTTAGAGCGGAGGAAAACCAAGAGAAACGGGGTTGGAGCAGAGAAAAACAAAGAAAAGCGGGGATAGAAGGGAGGAAAACCAAGATAAGCCGGGTTAGAGTGGAGAAAAACCATAAAAAGTAAAGTTAGAGCAGAGGAAAACCAAGAAAAGCGGGGTTAGAAAGGAGGAAAACCAACAAATTGAAGTTAGAGCAGAGGAAATCCAAGAAAAGTGGGGTTAGAGCGGAGGAAAACCAAGAAAAGCGGTGATAGAGCCGAGGAAAACCAAGAAAAGTGGTGTTAGAGCGTAGGAAAACCACTAAAAGCGGTAATAGAGTGGAGGAAAGCTAACAAAAGCGGGGTTAGGTCGGAGAAAAACCAAGAAAAGCAGGGTTAGAGCAAAGGAAAACCAAGAAAAGCGAAGTTAGAGCGGAGGAAAACCAAGAAAAGCGGGGTTAGAGCGGAGGAAAACCAAGAAAAGCGGGGTTAGAGCGAAGGAAAACCAAGAAAAGCGGTGATGAAGCGGAGAAAAACCAAGAAAAGTGGTGATAGAGCGTAGGAAAACCACTAAAAGCGGTGATAGAGCGGAGGAAAACCAAGAAAAGCAGGGTTAGAGCAAAGGAAAACCAAGAAAAGCGGGGTTAGAGCGGATGAAAACCAAGAAAAGCGGGGTTAGAGCGGAGGAAAACCAAGAAAAGCGGGGTTAGAGCGCAGGAAAACCAAGAAAAGCGGAGATGAAGCGGAGGAAAACCAAGAAAAGTGGTGATAGAGCGTAGGAAAACCACTAAAAGCGGTGATAGAGCGGAGGAAATCCAAGAAAAGCGAAGTTAGAGAGGAGGAAAACCAAGAAAAGCAGAATAAGTACAAAGGAAAACCAAGAAAAGCATGGTTAGAGTGGAGAAAAACCAAGAAAAGCGGAGTTAGTGCGGAGGAAAACCAAGAAAAGAGGGGTTACTGCAGAGGAAAACCAAGAAAAGAGGGGTTAGTGCGGAGGAAAACCAAGAAAAGCGGGGTTAGAGCAAAGGAAAAACAAGAAAAGCGAAGATAGAGCGGAGGAAAACCAAGAAAAGCAGAATAAGTGCGGAGGAAAACCAAAAAAAGTGGAATGAGAGCGGAGGAAAACCAAGAAAAAAATTTAGAGTGGAAGAAAACGAAGAAAAGCGTGGTTAGAGCAGCAGAAATCCGAGAAAAGCATGGTTAGAGTGGAGAAAAACCATGAAAAGCTGGGTTAAAGTAGAGAAAATCCAAGAAAAGCATAGTTAGTGCGGAGGAAAACCAAGAAAAGTGGGGTTAGAGCAAAGGAAAACCAAGAAAAGCGGGATTAGAGCGGAGGAAAACAAAGAAAAGCGGAATAAGTGCGGAGGAAAACCAAGAAAATCGGGGTTAGAGCAGAGGAAAACCAAGAGAAACGGGGTTAGAGCGGAGAAAAACCAAGAAAAGCGGGGATAGAAGGGAGGAAAACCAAGAAAAGAGAAGTTAGAGCAGAGGAAAACCAAGAAAAGCGGGGTTACAGCGGAGGAAAACCAAGAAAAAGAAGTTAGAGAGGAAGAAAATGAAGAAAAGCGCAGTTAGAGCAGCAGAAATATGAGAAAAGCATGGTTAGAGTGGAGAAAAACCATGAAAAGCTGGGTTAGAGTGGAGAAAAACCAAGAAAAGAGGGGTTAGTGCGGAGGAAAACCAAGAAAAGCGGGGTTACTGCGGAGGAAAACCAAGAAAAGCGGGGTTAGAGCAAAGGAAAACCAAGAGAAACGGGGTTAGAGCAGAGAAAAACCAAGAAAAGCGGGGATAGAGCGGAGGAAAACCAAGAAAAGCAAGGTTAGAGCGAAGGAAAACCAAGAAAAGCGGTGATGAAGCGGAGGAAAACCAAGAAAAGTGGTGATAGAGCGTAGGAAAACCACTAAAAGCGGTGATAGAGCGGAGGAAAACCGAGAAAAGCGGGGTTAGAGCGGAGGAAAACCAAGTAAAGTGGGGATAGAGCGGAGGAAATCCAAGAAAAGCGAAGTTAGAGAGGAGGAAAAGCAAGAAAAGCAGAATAAGTACGGAGGAAAACCAAGAAAAGCGGGGTTAGAGCAAAGGAAAACCAAGAAAAGCGAAGATAGAGCGGAGGAAAACCAAGATAAGTGGTGTTAGAGCGCAGGAAAACCACTAAAAGCGGTGATAGAGCAGAGGAAAACCAAGAAAAGCGGGGCTAGAGCGGAGAAAAACCAAGAAAAGCAGGGTTACAGCAAAGGAAAACCAAGAAAAGCGAAGTTCGGGCGGAGGAAAACTAGGAAAAGCTGGGTTAGAGCGGAGGAAAACCAAGAAAAGTGAAGTTAGAGCGGAGGAAAACCAAGAAAAGCGGGGTTAGAAAAAAGGAAAACCAACAAATTGAAGTTAGAGCAGAGGAAATCCAAGAAAAGTGGGGTTAGAGCGGAGGAAAACCAAGAAAAGCGGTGATAGAGCAGAGGAAAACCAAGAAAAGTGGTGTTAGATCGTAGGAAAACCACTAAAAGCGGTAATAGAGTGGAGGAAAGCTAAGAAAAGCGGGGTAAGGGCGGAGAAAAACCAAGAAAAGCAGGGTTAGAGCAAAGGAAAACCAAGAAAAGCGAAGTTAGAGCGAAGGAAAACCAAGAAAAGCGGTGATGTATCGGAGGAAAACCAAGAAAAGTGGTGATAGAGCGTAGGAAAACCACTAAAAGCGGTGATAGAGCGGAGGAAAACCAAGAAAAGCGGGGTTAGAGCGGAGAAAAACCAGGAAAAGCAGGGTTAGAGCAAAGGAAAACAAAGAAAAGCGAAGATAGAGCGGAGGAAAAGCAAGAAAAGCAAGGTTAGAGCGAAGGAAAACCAAGAAAAGCGGTGATGTATCGGAGGAAAACCAAGAAAAGTGGTGATAGAGCGTCGGAAAACCACTAAAAGCGGTGATAGAGCGGAGGAAAACCAAGAAAAGCAGGGTTAGAGCGGAGAAAAACCAGGAAAAGCAGGGTTAGAGCAAAGGAAAACCAAGAAAAGCGAAGATAGAGCGGAGGAAAAGCAAGAAAATTGGTGTTAGAGCGCAGGAAAACCACTAAAAGCGGTGATAGAGCGAAGGAAAACCAAGAAAAGCGGGGCTAGAGCGGAGAAAAACCAAGAAAAGCAGGGTTACAGCAAAGGAAAAACAAGAAAAGCGAAGTTAGGTCGGAGGAAAACTAGGAAAAGCTGGGTTAGAGCGGAGGAAAACCAAGAAAAGCGGGGTTAGAGCGGAGGAAAACCAAGAAAAGCGGGGTTAGATCGGAGGAAAACCAAGAAAAGTGGTGTTAGAGCGCAGGAAAAGCACTAAAAGCGGTGATAGAGCGGAGGAAAACCAAGAAAAGCAGGGTTAGAGCGGAGAAAAACCAAGAAAAGCAGGGTTAGAGCAAAGGAAAACCAAGAAAAGCGAAGATAGAGCGGAGGAAAACCAAGAAAAGTGGTGTTAGAGCGCAGGAAAACCACTAAAAGCGGTGATAGAGCAGAGGAAAACCAAGAAAAGCGGGGCTAGAGCGGAGAAAAACCAAGAAAAGCAGGGTTACAGCAAAGGAAAACCAAGAAAAGCGAAGTTAGGGCGGAGGAAAACTAGGAAAAGCTGGGTTAGAGCGGAGGTAAACCAAGAAAAGCGGGGTTAGAGCAAAGGAAAACCAAGAAAAGCGAAGTTAGAGCGGAGGAAAACCAAGAAAAGCGGGCTTAGAGCGGAAGAAAACCAAGAAAAGCGGGGTTAGAGTGAAGGAAAACCAAGAAAAGCGGTGATGAAGCGGAGGAAAACCAAGAAAAGTGGTGATAGAGCGTAGGAAAACCACTAAAAGCGGTGATAGAGCGGAGGAATACCAGGAAAAGCGGGGTTAGAGCGGAGGAAAACCAAGTAAAGTGGGGATAGAGCGGAGGAAATCCAAGAAAAGCGAAGTTAGAGAGGAGGAAAACCAAGAAAAGCAGAATATGTACGGAGGAAAACCAAGAAAAGCGGGGTTAGATCGGAGGAAAACCAAGAAAAAGAATTTAGAGAGGAAGAAAACGAAGAAAAGCGCGGTTAGAGCAGCAGAAATCCGAGAAAAGCATGGTTAGAGTGGAGAAAAACCATGAAAAGCACGGTTAGAATGGAGAAAAACCAAACAAGCGGGGTTAGTGCAGAGGAAATCCAAGAAAAGAGGTGTTAGTGCGGTGGAAAACCAAGAAAAGCGGGGTTAGAGCAAAGGAAAACCAAGAAAAGCTGTGTTAGAGCGGAGGAAAACCAAGAGAAACGGGGTTGGAGCAGAGAAAAACAAAGATAAGCGGGGATAGAAGGGAGGAAAACCAAGAAAATCCGGGTTAGAGCGGAGAAAAACCAAGAAAAGCAGGGTTAGAGCAAAGAAAGCCAAGAAAAGCGGTGTTAGAGCGGAGGAAAACCAAGAAAAGCGGTGATAGAGCAAAGGAAAAACAAGAAAAGCGGTGTTAAGGCGGAGGAAAACCAAGAGAAACGGGGTTGGAGCAGAGAAAACAAAGATAAGCGGGGATAGAAGGGAGGAAAAACAAGAAAATCCGGGTTAGAGCGGAGAAAAACCAAGAAAAGCAGCGTTAGAGCAAAGAAAGCCAAGAAAAGCGGTGTTAGAGCGGAGGAAAACCAAGAAAAGCGGTGATAGAGCGGAGGTAAACCAAGAAAAGTGGTATTAGAGCGTAGGAAAACCACTAAAAGCGGTGATAGAGCGGAGGAAAACCAAGAGAAGCGGGGTTAGAGCGGAGAAAAACCAAGAAAAGCAGGGTTAAAGCAAAGGAAAACCAAGAAAAGCGAAGATAGAGCGGAGGAAAACCAAGAAAAGTGGTGTTAGAGCGCAGGAAAACCACTAAAAGCGGTGATAGAGCGGAGGAAAACCAAGAAAAGCGGGGCTAGAGCGGAGAAAAACCAAGAAAAGCAGGGTTACAGCAAAGGAAAACCAAGAAAAGCGAGGTTAGGGCGGAGGAAAACTAGGAAAAGCTGGGTTAGAGCGGAGGAAAACCAAGAAAAGCGGGGTTAGAGCAGAGGAAATCCAAGAAAAGTGAAGTTAGAGAGGAGGAAAACCAAGAAAAGCAGAATAAGTACAAAGGAAAACCAAGAAAAGCAAGGCAAGATCGGAGGAAAACCAAGAAAAAGAATTTAGAGAGGAAGAAAAAGAAGAAAAGCGCGGTTAGAGCTGCAGAAATCCGAGAAAAGCATGGTTAGAGTGGAGAAAAACCAAGAAAAGCG
This sequence comes from Coturnix japonica, assembly GCF_054131305.1. NCBI lineage: Eukaryota > Metazoa > Chordata > Aves > Galliformes > Phasianidae > Coturnix > Coturnix japonica. Next base: position 93,677 of record NC_140674.1, on the reverse strand, counting down.
GGTTTAGTGCGGAGGAAAACCAAGAAAAGAGGGGTTAGTGCAGAGGAAAACCAAGAAAAGCGGGGTTAGAGCGGAGGAAAACCAAGAAAAGCAGGATTAGAGCGGAGGAAAACAAAGTAAAGCAGGGTTAGAGTGGAGGAAAACCAAGAAAAGCGGGGTTAGAGCGCAGAAAAACCAAGAAAAGCGGAGATAGAAGGGAGGAAAACCAAGAAAAGCGGGGTTAGAGCGGAGGAAAACCAAGAAAAGCGGGGTTAGAGCGGAGGAAAACCAAGAAAAGCGGGGTTAGAGCAAAGGAAAACCAAGAAAAACGGTGTTAGAGCGGAGCAAAACCAAGAAAAGCGTGGTTAGAGCGGAGAAAAACCAAGAAAAGCGGGGATAGAAGGGAGGAAAACCAAAAAAAGCGGGGTTAGAGCGGAGGAAAACCAAGAAAAGCAGGGATAGAAGGGAGGAAAACCAAGAAAAGCGGAATAAGTGCTGAGGAAAACCAAGAAAAGTGGGGTTAGAGCGGAGGAAAGCCAAGAAAAAGAAGTTAGAGGGGAAGAAAACGAAGAAAAGCGAGGTTAGAGCAGCAGAAATCCGAGAAAAGCATGGTTAGAGTGGAGAAAAACCATGAAAAGCTGGGTTAAAGTAGAGAAAATCCAAGAAAAGCATAGTTAGTGCGGAGGAAAACCAAGAAAAGTGGGGTTAGAGCAAAGGAAAACCAAGAAAAGCGGGATTAGAGCGGAGGAAAACAAAGAAAAGCGGAATAAGTGCGGAGGAAAACCAAGAAAATCGGGGTTAGAGCAGAGGAAAACCAAGAGAAACGGGGTTAGAGCGGAGAAAAACCAAGAAAAGCGGGGATAGAAGGGAGGAAAACCAAGAAAAGAGAAGTTAGAGCAGAGGAAAACCAAGAAAAGCGGGGTTACAGCGGAGGAAAACCAAGAAAAAGAAGTTAGAGAGGAAGAAAATGAAGAAAAGCGCAGTTAGAGCAGCAGAAATATGAGAAAAGCATGGTTAGAGTGGAGAAAAACCATGAAAAGCTGGGTTAGAGTGGAGAAAAACCAAGAAAAGAGGGGTTAGTGCGGAGGAAAACCAAGAAAAGCGGGGTTACTGCGGAGGAAAACCAAGAAAAGCGGGGTTAGAGCAAAGGAAAACCAAGAGAAACGGGGTTAGAGCAGAGAAAAACCAAGAAAAGCGGGGATAGAGCGGAGGAAAACCAAGAAAAGCAAGGTTAGAGCGAAGGAAAACCAAGAAAAGCGGTGATGAAGCGGAGGAAAACCAAGAAAAGTGGTGATAGAGCGTAGGAAAACCACTAAAAGCGGTGATAGAGCGGAGGAAAACCGAGAAAAGCGGGGTTAGAGCGGAGGAAAACCAAGTAAAGTGGGGATAGAGCGGAGGAAATCCAAGAAAAGTGAAGTTAGAGAGGAGGAAAACCAAGAAAAGCAGAATAAGTACGGAGGAAAACCAAGAAAAGGGGGTTAGAGCAAAGGAAAACCAAGAAAAGCGAAGATAGAGCGGAGGAAAACCAAGATAAGTGGTGTTAGAGCGCAGGAAAACCACTAAAAGCGGTGATAGAGCAGAGGAAAACCAAGAAAAGCGGGGCTAGAGCGGAGAAAAACCAAGAAAAGCAGGGTTACAGCAAAGGAAAACCAAGAAAAGCGAAGTTAGGGCGGAGGAAAACTAGGAAAAGCTGGGTTAGAGTGGAGGAAAACCAAGAAAAGTGAAGTTAGAGCGGAGGAAAACCAAGAAAAGCGGGGTTAGAAAAAAGGAAAACCAACAAATTGAAGTTAGAGCAGAGGAAATCCAAGAAAAGCGGGGTTAGAGCGGAGGAAAACCAAGAAAAGCGGTGATAGAGCGGAGGAAAACCAAGAAAAGTGGTGTTAGAGCGTAGGAAAACCACTAAAAGCGGTAATAGAGTGGAGGAAAGCTAAGAAAAGCGGGGTTAGGGCAGAGAAAAACCAAGAAAAGCAGGGTTAGAGCAAAGGAAAACCAAGAAAAGCAAAGTTAGAGCGGAGGAAAACCAAGAAAAGCGGGGTTAGAGCGGAGGAAAACCAAGAAAAGCAAGGTTAGAGCGAAGGAAAACCAAGAAAAGCGGTGATGTATCGGAGGAAAACCAAGAAAAGTGGTGATAGAGCGTAGGAAAACCACTAAAAGCGGTGATAGAGCGGAGGAAAACCAAGAAAAGCGGGGTTAGAGCGGAGAAAAACCAGGAAAAGCAGGGTTAGAGCAAAGGAAAACCAAGAAAAGCGAAGATAGAGCGGAGGAAAAGCAAGAAAAGTGGGGTTAGAGCGAAGGAAAACCAAGAAAAGCGGTGATGTATCGGAGGAAAACCAAGAAAAGTGGTGATAGAGCGTCGGAAAACCACTAAAAGCGGTGATAGAGCGGAGGAAAACCAAGAAAAGCGGGGTTAGAGCGGAGAAAAACCAGGAAAAGCAGGGTTAGAGCAAAGGAAAACCAAGAAAAGCGAAGATAGAGCGGAGGAAAAGCAAGAAAATTGGTGTTAGAGCGCAGGAAAACCACTAAAAGCGGTGATAGAGTGGAGGAAAACCAAGAAAAGCGGGGCTAGAGCGGAGAAAAACCAAGAAAAGCAGGGTTACAGCAAAGGAAAAACAAGAAAAGCGAAGTTAGGTCGGAGGAAAACTAGGAAAAGCTGGGTTAGAGCGGAGGAAAACCAAGAAAAGCGGGGTTAGAGCGGAGGAAAACCAAGAAAAGCGGGGTTAGATCGGAGGAAAACCAAGAAAAGTGGTGATAGAGCGTAGGAAAACCACTAAAAGCGGTGATAGAGCGGAGAAAAACCAAGAAAAGCAGGGTTAGAGCGGAGAAAAACCAAGAAAAGCAGGGTTAGAGCAAAGGAAAACCAAGAAAAGCGAAGATAGAGCGGAGGAAAACCAAGAAAAGTGGTGTTAGAGCGTAGGAAAACCACTAAAAGCGGTGATAGAGCAGAGGAAAACCAAGAAAAGCGGGGCTAGATCGGAAAAAAACCAAGAAAAGCAGGGTTACAGCATAGGAAAACCAAGAAAAGCGAAGTTAGGGCGGAGGAAAACTAGGAAAAGCTGGGTTAGAGCGGAGGAAAACCAAGAAAAGCGGGGTTAGAGCAAAGGAAAACCAAGAAAAGCGAAGTTAGAGCGGAGGAAAACCAAGAAAAGCAGGGTTAGAGCGGAAGAAAACCAAGAAAAGCGGGGTTAGAGTGAAGGAAAACCAAGAAAAGCGGTGATGAAGCGGAGGAAAACCAAGAAAAGTGGTGATAGAGCGTAGGAAAACCACTAAAAGCGGTGATAGAGCGGAGGAATACCAGGAAAAGCGGGGTAAGAGCGGAGGAAAACCAAGTAAAGTGGGGATAGAGCGGAGGAAATCCAAGAAAAAGAAGTTAGAGAGGAAGAAAACGAAGAAAAGCGCGGTTAGAGCAGCAGAAATATGAGAAAAGCACGGTTAGAATGGAGAAAAACCAAACAAGCGGGGTTAGTGCAGAGGAAATCCAAGAAAAGAGGTGTTAGTGCGGTGGAAAACCAAGAAAAGCGGGGTTAGAGCAAAGGAAAACCAAGAAAAGCGGTGTTAGAGCGGAGGAAAACCAAGAGAAACGGGGTTGGAGCAGAGAAAAACAAAGATAAGCGGGGATAGAAGGGAGGAAAACCAAGAAAATCCGGGTTAGAGCGGAGAAAAACCAAGAAAAGCAGGGTTAGAGCAAAGAAAGCCAAGAAAAGCGGTGTTAGAGCGGAGGAAAACCAAGAAAAGCGGTGATAGAGCAAAGGAAAAACAAGAAAAGCGGTGTTAAAGCGGAGGAAAACCAAGAGAAACGGGGTTGGAGCAGAGAAAAAAAAGATAAGCGGGGATAGAAGGGAGGAAAAACAAGAAAATCCGGGTTAGAGCGGAGAAAAACCAAGAAAAGCAGGGTTAGAGCAAAGAAAGCCAAGAAAAGCGGTGTTAGAGCGGAGGAAAACCAAGAAAAGCGGTGATAGAGCGGAGGTAAACCAAGAAAAGTGGTATTAGAGCGTAGGAAAACCAATAAAAGCGTTGATAGAGCGGAGGAAAACCAAGAAAAGTGGTGATAGAGCGTAGGAAAACCACTAAAAGCGGTGATAGAGCGGAGGAAAACCAAGAGAAGCGGGGTTAGAGCGGAGAAAAACCAAGAAAAGCAGGGTTAGAGCAAAGGAAAACCAAGAAAAGCGAAGATAGAGCGGAGGAAAACCAAGAAAAGTGGTGTTAGAGCGCAGGAAAACCACTAAAAGCGGTGATAGAGCGGAGGAAAACCAAGAAAAGCGGGGCTAGAGCAGAGAAAAACAAAGAAAAGCAGGGTTACAGCAAAGGAAAACCAAGAAAAGCGAGGTTAGGGCGGAGGAAAACTAGGAAAAGCTGGGTTAGAGCGGAGGAAAACCAAGAAAAGCGAAGTTAGAGAGGAGGAAAACCAAGAAAAGCAGAATAAGTACAAAGGAAAACCAAGAAAAGCAAGGCAAGATCGGAGGAAAACCAAGAAAAAGAATTTAGAGAGGAAGAAAAAGAAGAAAAGCGCGGTTAGAGCTGCAGAAATCCGAGAAAAGCATGGTTAGAGTGGAGAAAAACCAAGAAAAGCGGGTTTAGTGCGGAGGAAAACCAAGAAAAGAGGGGTTAGTGCAGAGGAAAACCAAGAAAAGCGGGGTTAGTGCGGAGGAAAACCAAGAAAAGAGGGGTTAGTGCAGAGGAAAACCAAGAAAAGCGGGGTTAGAGCGGAGGAAAACCAAGAAAAGCAGGATTAGAGCGGAGGAAAACAAAGTAAAGCAGGGTTAGAGTGGAGGAAAACCAAGAAAAGCGGGGTTAGAGCGCAGAAAAACCAAGAAAAGCGGAGATAGAAGGGAGGAAAACCAAGAAAAGCGGGGTTAGAGCGGAGGAAAACCAAGAAAAGCGGGGTTAGAGCGGAGGAAAACCAAGAAAAGCGGGGTTAGAGCAAAGGAAAACCAAGAAAAACGGTGTTAGAGCGGAGCAAAACCAAGAAAAGCGTGGTTAGAGCGGAGAAAAACCAAGAAAAGCGGGGATAGAAGGGATAAAAACCAAGAAAAGCGGGGTTAGAGCGGAGGAAAACCAAGAAAAGCAGGGATAGAAGGGAGGAAAACCAAGAAAAGCGGAATAAGTGCTGAGGAAAACCAAGAAAAGTGGGGTTAGAGCGGAGGAAAGCCAAGAAAAAGAAGTTAGAGGGGAAGAAAACGAAGAAAAGCGCGGTTAGAGCAGCAGAAATCCGAGAAAAGCATGGTTAGAGTGGAGAAAAACCATGAAAAGCTGGGTTAAAGTAGAGAAAATCCAAGAAAAGCATAGTTAGTGCGGAGGAAAACCAAGAAAAGTGGGGTTAGAGCAAAGGAAAACCAAGAAAAGCGGGATTAGAGCGGAGGAAAACAAAGAAAAGCGGAATAAGTGCGGAGGAAAACCAAGAAAATCGGGGTTAGACCAGAGGAAAACCAAGAGAAACGGGGTTAGAGCGGAGAAAAACCAAGAAAAGCGGGGATAGAAGGGAGGAAAACCAAGAAAAGAGAAGTTAGAGCAGAGGAAAACCAAGAAAAGTGGGGTTACAGCGGAGGAAAACCAAGAAAAAGAAGTTAGAGAGGAAGAAAATGAAGAAAAGCGCAGTTAGAGCAGCAGAAATATGAGAAAAGCATGGTTAGAGTGGAGAAAAACCATGAAAAGCTGGGTTAGAGTGGAGAAAAACCAAGAAAAGAGGGGTTAGTGCGGAGGAAAACCAAGAAAAGCGGGGTTACTGCGGAGGAAAACCAAGAAAAGCGGGGTTAGAGCAAAGGAAAACCAAGAGAAACGGGGTTAGAGCAGAGAAAAACCAAGAAAAGCGGGGATAGAGCGGAGGAAAACCAAGAAAAGCAAGGTTAGAGCGAAGGAAAACCAAGAAAAGCGGTGATGAAGCGGAGGAAAACCAAGAAAAGTGGTGATAGAGCGTAGGAAAACCACTAAAAGCGGTGATAGAGCGGAGGAAAACCGAGAAAAGCGGGGTTAGAGCAGAGGAAAACCAAGTAAAGTGGGGATAGAGCGGAGGAAATCCAAGAAAAGCGAAGTTAGAGAGGAGGAAAACCAAGAAAAGCAGAATAAGTACGGAGGAAAACCAAGAAAAGCGGGGTTAGATCGGAGGAAAACCAAGAAAAAGAATTTAGAGAGGAAGAAAACGAAGAAAAGCGCAGTTAGAGCAGCAGAAATCCGAGAAAAGCATGGTTAGAGTGGAGAAAAACCAAGAAAAGCGGGGTTAGTGCAAAGGAAAACCAAGAAAAGAGGGGTTAGTGCAGAGGAAAACCAAGAAAAGCGGGGTTAGAGCAAAGGAAAACCAAGAAAAGCTATGTTAGAGCGGAGGAAAACGAAGAGAAACGGGGTTAGAGTGGAGAAAAACCAAGAAAAGCGGAGTTAGAGCGCAGAAGAACCAAGAAAAGCGGAGATAGAAGGGAGGAAAACCAAGAAAAGCGGGGTTAGAGCGGAGGAAAACCAAGAAAAGCGGGGTTAGAGCGGAGGAAAACCAAGAAAAGCGGGGTTAGAGCAAAGGAAAACCAAGAAAAACGGTGTTAGAGCAGAGGAAAACCAAGAAAAGCGTGGTTAGAGCGGAGAAAAACCAAGAAAAGCGGGGATAGAAGGGAGGAAAACCAAGAAAAGTGGGGTTAGAGCGGAGGAAAACCTAAAAAAGCGGGGTTAGAGCGGAGGAAAACCAAGAAAAGCGGAATAAGTGTTGAGGAAAACCAAGAAAAGCGGGGTTAGAGCGGAGGAAAACCAAGAAAAAGAAGTTAGAGAGGAAGAAAACGAAGAAAAGCGCGGTTAGAGCAGCAGAAATATGAGAAAAGCATGGTTAGAATGGAGAAAAACCATGAAAAGCACGGTTAGAATGGAGAAAAACCAAACAAGCGGGGTTAGTGCAGAGGAAATCCAAGAAAAGAGGTGTTAGTGCGGTGGAAAACCGAGAAAAGCGGGGTTAGAGCAAAGGAAAAACAAGAAAAGCGGTGTTAGAGCGGAGGAAAACCAAGAGAAACGGGGTTGGAGCAGAGAAAAACAAAGATAAGCGGGGATAGAAGGTAGGAAAACCAAGAAAATCCGGGTTAGAGCAGAGAAAAACCAAGAAAAGCAGGGTTAGAGCAAAGAAAGCCAAGAAAAGCGGTGTTAGAGCAAAGGAAAACCAAGAAAAGCGGTGATAGAGCAAAGGAAAAACAAGAAAAGCGGTGTTAGAGCGGAGGAAAACCAAGAGAAACGGGGTTGGAGCAGAGAAAAACAAAGATAAGCGGGGATAGAAGGGAGGAAAACCAAGAAAATCCGGGTTAGAGCGGAGAAAAACGAAGAAAAGCAGGGTTAGAGCAAAGAAAGCCAAGAAAAGCGGTGTTAGAGCGGAGGAAAACCAAGAAAAGCGGTGATAGAGCAGAGGAAAACCAAGAAAAGTGGTGTTAGAGCGTAGGAAAACCAATAAAAGCGGTGATAGAGCGGAGGAAAACCAAGAAAAGTGGTGATAGAGCGTAGGAAAACCACTAAAAGCGGTGATAGAGCGGAGGAAAACCAAGAAAAGCGGGGTTAGAGTGGAGAAAAACCAAGAAAAGCAGGGTTAGAGCAAAGGAAAACCAAGAAAAGCGAAGATAGAGCGGAGGAAAACCAAGAAAAGTGGTGTTAGAGCGCAGGAAAACCACTAAAAGCGGTGATAGAGCGGAGGAAAACCAAGAAAAGCGGGGCTAGAGCGGAGAAAAACCAAGAAAAGCAGGGTTACAGCAAAGGAAAACCAAGAAAAGCGAAGTTAGGGCGGAGGAAAACTAGGAAAAGCTGGGTTAGAGCAGAGGAAAACCAAGAAAAGCGGGGTTAGAGCGGAGGAAAACCAAGAAAAGCGGGGTTAGATCGGAGGAAAACCAAGAAAAGAGAAGTTAGAGCAGAGGAAAACCAAGAAAAGCGGGGTTACAGCGGAGGAAAACCAAGAAAAAGAAGTTAGAGAGGAAGAAAATGAAGAAAAGCGCAGTTAGAGCAGCAGAAATATGAGAAAAGCATGGTTAGAGTGGAGAAAAACCATGAAAAGCTGGGTTAGAGTGGAGAAAAACCAAGAAAAGAGGGGTTAGTGCGGAGGAAAACCAAGAAAAGCGGGGTTACTGCGGAGGAAAACCAAGAAAAGCGGGGTTAGAGCAAAGGAAAACCAAGAGAAACGGGGTTAGAGCAGAGAAAAACCAAGAAAAGCGGGGATAGAGCGGAGGAAAACCAAGAAAAGCAAGGTTAGAGCGAAGGAAAACCAAGAAAAGCGGTGATGAAGCGGAGGAAAACCAAGAAAAGTGGTGATAGAGCGTAGGAAAACCACTAAAAGCGGTGATAGAGCGGAGGAAAACCGAGAAAAGCGGGGTTAGAGCAGAGGAAAACCAAGTAAAGTGGGGATAGAGCGGAGGAAATCCAAGAAAAGCGAAGTTAGAGAGGAGGAAAACCAAGAAAAGCAGAATAAGTACGGAGGAAAACCAAGAAAAGCGGGGTTAGATCGGAGGAAAACCAAGAAAAAGAATTTAGAGAGGAAGAAAACGAAGAAAAGCGCAGTTAGAGCAGCAGAAATCCGAGAAAAGCATGGTTAGAGTGGAGAAAAACCAAGAAAAGCGGGGTTAGTGCAAAGGAAAACCAAGAAAAGAGGGGTTAGTGCAGAGGAAAACCAAGAAAAGCGGGGTTAGAGCAAAGGAAAACCAAGAAAAGCTATGTTAGAGCGGAGGAAAACGAAGAGAAACGGGGTTAGAGTGGAGAAAAACCAAGAAAAGCGGAGTTAGAGCGCAGAAGAACCAAGAAAAGCGGAGATAGAAGGGAGGAAAACCAAGAAAAGCGGGGTTAGAGCGGAGGAAAACCAAGAAAAGCGGGGTTAGAGCGGAGGAAAACCAAGAAAAGCGGGGTTAGAGCAAAGGAAAACCAAGAAAAACGGTGTTAGAGCAGAGGAAAACCAAGAAAAGCGTGGTTAGAGCGGAGAAAAACCAAGAAAAGCGGGGATAGAAGGGAGGAAAACCAAGAAAAGTGGGGTTAGAGCGGAGGAAAACCTAAAAAAGCGGGGTTAGAGCGGAGGAAAACCAAGAAAAGCGGAATAAGTGTTGAGGAAAACCAAGAAAAGCGGGGTTAGAGCGGAGGAAAACCAAGAAAAAGAAGTTAGAGAGGAAGAAAACGAAGAAAAGCGCGGTTAGAGCAGCAGAAATATGAGAAAAGCATGGTTAGAATGGAGAAAAACCATGAAAAGCACGGTTAGAATGGAGAAAAACCAAACAAGCGGGGTTAGTGCAGAGGAAATCCAAGAAAAGAGGTGTTAGTGCGGTGGAAAACCAAGAAAAGCGGGGTTAGAGCAAAGGAAAAACAAGAAAAGCGGTGTTAGAGCGGAGGAAAACCAAGAGAAACGGGGTTGGAGCAGAGAAAAACAAAGATAAGCGGGGATAGAAGGTAGGAAAACCAAGAAAATCCGGGTTAGAGCAGAGAAAAACCAAGAAAAGCAGGGTTAGAGCAAAGAAAGCCAAGAAAAGCGGTGTTAGAGCAAAGGAAAACCAAGAAAAGCGGTGATAGAGCAAAGGAAAAACAAGAAAAGCGGTGTTAGAGCGGAGGAAAACCAAGAGAAACGGGGTTGGAGCAGAGAAAAACAAAGATAAGCGGGGATAGAAGGGAGGAAAACCAAGAAAATCCGGGTTAGAGCGGAGAAAAACGAAGAAAAGCAGGGTTAGAGCAAAGAAAGCCAAGAAAAGCGGTGTTAGAGCGGAGGAAAACCAAGAAAAGCGGTGATAGAGCAGAGGAAAACCAAGAAAAGTGGTGTTAGAGCGTAGGAAAACCAATAAAAGCGGTGATAGAGCGGAGGAAAACCAAGAAAAGTGGTGATAGAGCGTAGGAAAACCACTAAAAGCGGTGATAGAGCGGAGGAAAACCAAGAAAAGCGGGGTTAGAGTGGAGAAAAACCAAGAAAAGCAGGGTTAGAGCAAAGGAAAACCAAGAAAAGCGAAGATAGTGCGGAGGAAAACCAAGAAAAGTGGTGTTAGAGCGCAGGAAAACCACTAAAAGCGGTGATAGAGCGGAGGAAAACCAAGAAAAGCGGGGCTAGAGCGGAGAAAAACCAAGAAAAGCAGGGTTACAGCAAAGGAAAACCAAGAAAAGCGAAGTTAGGGCGGAGGAAAACTAGGAAAAGCTGGGTTAGAGCAGAGGAAAACCAAGAAAAGCGGGGTTAGAGCGGAGGAAAACCAAGAAAAGCGGGGTTAGATCGGAGGAAAACCAAGAAAAGCGGGGTTAGAGCGGAGGAAAACCAATAAACGCGGGGTTAGAGCGGAGGAAATCCAAGAAAAGCGGGGTTAGAGCGGAGGAAAACCAAGAAAAGCAGGATTAGAGCGGAGGAAAACAAAGTAAAGCAGGGTTACAGTGGAGGAAAACCAAGAAAAGCGAAGTTAGAGCGGAGGAAAACCAAGAAAAGTGGTGATAGAGTATAGGAAAACCACTAAAAGCGGGGTTAGAGCGGAGGAAATCCAAGAAAAGCGAAGTTAGAGAGGAGGAAAACCAAGAAAAGCAGAATAAGTACAAAGGAAAACCAAGAAAAGCGGGGTTAGATCGGAGGAAAACGAAGAAAAAGAATTTAGAGAGGAAGAAAAAGTAGAAAAGCGTGGTTAGAGCAGCAGAAATCCGAGAAAAGCATGGTTACAGTGGAGAAAAACCAAGAAAAGCGGGGTTAGTGGGGAGGAAAACCAAGAAAAGAGGGGTTAGTGCAGAGGAAAACCAAGAAAAACGGGGTTAGAGCAAAGGAAAACCAAGAAAAGCTATGTTAGAGCGGAGGAAAACCAAGAGAAACGGGGTTAGAGCAGAGAAAAACCAAGAAAAGCGGGGTTAGGGCGCAGAAAAACCAAGAAAAGCGGAGATAGAAGGGAGGAAAACCAAGAAAAGCGGGGTTAGAGCGGAGGAAAACCAAGAAAAGCGGGGTTAGAGCGGAGGAAAACCAAGAAAAGCTTGGTTAGAGTGGAGAAATCCAAGAAAAGCGTGGTTAGTGCAGAGGAAAACCAAGAAAAGCAGGGTTAGAGCGGAGGAAAACCAAGAAAAGCAGGGATAGAAGGGAGGAAAACCAAGAAAAGCGGAATAAGTGCTGAGGAAAACCAAGAAAAGCTGGGTTAGAGCGGAGGAAAGCCAAGAAAAAGAAGTTAGAGGGGAAGAAAACGAAGAAAAGCGCGGTTAGAGCAGCAGAAATACGAGAAAAGCATGATAAGAGTGGAGAAAAACCATGAAAAGCTGGGTTAAAGTAGAGAAAATCCAAGAAAAGCATAGTTAGTGCGGAGGAAAACCAAGAAAAGTGGGGTTAGAGCAAAGGAAAACCAAGAAAAGCGGGATTATAGCGGAGGAAAACAAAGAAAAGCGGAATAAGTGCGGAGGAAAACCAAGAAAAGCGGGGTTAGAGCGGAGGAAAACCAAGAGAAACGGGGTTAGAGAGGAGAAAAACCAAGATAAGCCGGGTTAGAGTGGAGAAAAACCAAGAAAAGTGAAGTTAGAGCGGAGGAAAACCAAGAAAAGCGGGGATAGAAAGGAGGAAAAAAAACAAATTGAAGTTAGAGCAGAGGAAATCCAAGAAAAGTGGGGTTAGAGCGGAGGAAAACCAAGAAAAGCGGTGATAGAGCGGAGGAAAACCAAGAAAAGTGGTGTTAGAGCGTAGGAAAACCACTAAAAGCGGTAATAGAGTGGAGGAAAGCTAAGAAAAGCGGGGTTAGGGCAGAGAAAAATCAAGAAAAGCAGGGTTAGAGCAAAGGAAAACCAAGAAAAGCGAAGTTAGAGCGGAGGAAAACCAAGAAAAGCGGGGTTAGAGCAAAGGAAAACCAAGAAAAGCGGGGTTAGAGCGAAGGAAAACCAAGAAAAGCGGTGATGAAGCGGAGGAAAACCAAGAAAAGTGGTGATAGAGCTTAGGAAAACCAAGAAAAGCGGTGATAGAGCGGAGGAAAACCAAGAAAAGCGGGGTTAGAGCGGAGGAAAACCAAGTAAAGTGGGGATAGAGCGGAGGAAATCCAAGAAAAGCGAAGTTAGAGAGGAGGAAAACCAAGAAAAGCAGAATAAGTACGGAGGAAAACCAAGAAAAGCGGGGTTAGATCGGAGGAAAACCAAGAAAAAGAATTTAGAGAGGAAGAAAACGAAGAAAAGCGAGGTTAGAGCAGCAGAAATCCGAGAAAAGCATGGTTAGAGTGGAGAAAAACCAAGAAAAGCGAGGTTAGTGCGGAGGAAAACCAAGAAAAGAGGGGTTAGTGCAGAGGAAAACCAAGAAAAGCGGGGTTAGAGCAAAGGAAAACCAAGAAAAGCTATGTTAGAGCGGAGGAAAACCAAGAGAAACGGGGTTAGAGCAGAGAAAAACCAAGAAAAGCGGGGTTAGAGCGCAGAAAAACCAAGAAAAGCGGAGATAGAAGGGAGGAAAACCAAGAAAAGCGGGGTTAGAGCGGAGGAAAACCAAGAAAAGCGGGGTTAGAGCGGAGGAAAACCAAGAAAAGCGGGGTTAGAGCAAAAAAAAACCAAGAGAAACGGTGTTAGAGCGGAGGAAAACCAAGAAAAGCGGGGTTAGAGCGGAGAAAAACCAAGAAAAGCGGTGTTAGAGCGGAGGAAAACCAAGAAAAGCAAGGTTAGAGCGAAGGAAAACCAAGAAAAGCGGTGATGTATCGAAGGAAACCAAGAAAAGTGGTGATAGAGCGTAGGAAAACCAAGAAAAGTGGTGTTAGAGCGCAGGAAAACCACTAAAAGCGGTGATAGAGCGGAGGAAAACCAAGAAAAGCGGGGCTAGAGCGGAGAAAAACCAAGAAAAGCAGGGTTACAGCAAAGGAAAAACAAGAAAAGCGAAGTTAGGTCGGAGGAAAACTAGGAAAAGCTGGGTTAGAGCGGAGGAAAACCAAGAAAAGCGGGGTTAGAGCGGCGGAAAACCAAGAAAAGCGGGGTTAGATCGGAGGAAAACCAAGAAAAGTGGTGATAACGTAGGAAAACCACTAAAAGCGGTGATAGAGCAGAGGAAAACCAAGAAAAGCAGGGTTAGAGCGGAGAAAAACCAAGAAAAGCAGGGTTAGAGCAAAGGAAAACCAAGAAAAGCGAAGATAGAGCGGAGGAAAACCAAGAAAAGTGGTGTTAGAGCGCAGGAAAACCACTAAAAGCGGTGATAGAGCAGAGGAAAACCAAGAAAAGCGGGGCTAGAGCGGAGAAAAACCAAGAAAAGCAGGGTTACAGCAAAGGAAAACCAAGAAAAGCGAAGTTAGGGCGGAGGAAAACTAGGAAAAGCTGGGTTAGAGCGGAGGAAAACCAAGAAAAGCGGGGTTAGAGCAAAGGAAAACCAAGAAAAGCGAAGTTAGAGCGGAGGAAAACCAAGAAAAGCGGGGTTAGAGCGGAAGAAAACCAAGAAAAGCGGGGTTAGAGTGAAGGAAAACCAAGAAAAGCGGTGATGAAGCGGAGGAAAACCAAGAAAAGTGGTGATAGAGCGTAGGAAAACCACTAAAAGCAGTGATAGAGCGGAGGAATACCAGGAAAAGCGGGGTTAGAGCGGAGGAAAACCAAGTAAAGTGGGGATAGAGCGGAGGAAATCCAAGAAAAGCGAAGTTAGAGAGGAGGAAAACCAAGAAAAGCGGGGTTAGATCGGAGGAAAACCAAGAAAAAGAATTTAGAGAGGAAGAAAACGAAGATAAGCGCGGTTAGAGCAGCAGAAATCCGAGAAAAGCATGGTTAGAGTGGAGAAAAACCATGAAAAGCACGGTTAGAATGGAGAAAAACCAAACAAGCGGGGTTAGTGCAGAGGAAATCCAAGAAAAGAGGTGTTAGTGCGGTGGAAAACCAAGAAAAGCGGGGTTAGAGCAAAGGAAAACCAAGAAAAGCGGTGCTAGAGCAAAGGAAAACCAAGAGAAACGGGGTTGGAGCAGAGAAAAACAAAGATAAGCGGGGATAGAAGGGAGGAAAACCAAGAAAATCCGGGTTAGAGCGGAGAAAAACCAAGAAAAGCAGGGTTAGAGCAAAGAAAGCCAAGAAAAGCGGTGTTAGAGCGGAGGAAAACCAAGAAAAGCGGTGATAGATCAAAGGAAAAACAAGAAAAGCGGTGTTAAAGCGGAGGAAAACCAAGAGAAACGGGGTTGGAGCAGAGAAAACAAAGATAAGCGGGGATAGAAGGGAGGAAAAACAAGAAAATCCGGGTTAGAGCGGAGAAAAACCAAGAAAAGCAGGGTTAGAGCAAAGAAAGCCAAGAAAAGCGGTGTTAGAGCGGAGGAAAACCAAGAAAAGCGGTGATAGAGCGGAGGTAAACCAAGAAAAGTGGTGTTAGAGCGTAGGAAAACCAATAAAAGCGGTGATAGAGCGGAGGAAAACCAAGAAAAGTGGTGATAGAGCGTAGGAAAACCACTAAAAGCGGTGATAGAGCGGAGGAAAACCAAGAAAAGCGGGGTTAGAGTGGAGAAAAACCAAGAAAAGCAGGGTTAGAGCAAAGGAAAACCAAGAAAAGCGAAGATAGAGCGGAGGAAAACCAAGAAAAGTGGTGTTAGAGCGCAGGAAAACCACTAAAAGCGGTGATAGAGCGGAGGAAAACCAAGAAAAGCGGGGCTAGAGCGGAGAAAAACCAAGAAAAGCAGGGTTACAGCAAAGGAAAACCAAGAAAAGCGAAGTTAGGGCGGAGGAAAACTAGGAAAAGCTGGGTTAGAGCAGAGGAAAACCAAGAAAAGCGGGGTTAGAGCAGAGGAAATCCAAGAAAAGCGAAGTTAGAGAGGAGGAAAACCAAGAAAAGCAGAATAAGTACAAAGGAAAACCAAGAAAAGCAAGGCAAGATCGGAGGAAAACCAAGAAAAAGAATTTAGAGAGGAAGAAAAAGAAGAAAAGCGCGGTTAGAGCTGCAGAAATCCGAGAAAAGCATGGTTAGAGTGGAGAAAAACCAAGAAAAGCAGGTTTAGTGCGGAGGAAAACCAAGAAAAGAGGGGTTAGTGCAGAGGAAAACCAAGAAAAGCGGGGTTAGAGCGGAGGAAAACCAAGAAAAGCAGGATTAGAGCGGAGGAAAACAAAGTAAAGCAGGGTTAGAGTGGAGGAAAACCAAGAAAAGCGGGGTTAGAGCGCAGAAAAACCAAGAAAAGCGGAGATAGAAGGGAGGAAAACCAAGAAAAGCGGGGTTAGAGCGGAGGAAAACCAAGAAAAGCGGGGTTAGAGCGGAGGAAAACCAAGAAAAGCGGGGTTAGAGCAAAGGAAAACCAAGAAAAACGGTGTTAGAGCGGAGCAAAACCAAGAAAAGCGTGGTTAGAGTGGAGAAAAACCAAGAAAAGCGGGGATAGAAGGGAGGAAAACCAAAAAAAGCGGGGTTAGAGCGGAGGAAAACCAAGAAAAGCAGGGATAGAAGGGAGGAAAACCAAGAAAAGCGGAATAAGTGCTGAGGAAAACCAAGAAAAGTGGGGTTAGAGCGGAGGAAAGCCAAGAAAAAGAAGTTAGAGGGGAAGAAAACGAAGAAAAGCGCGGTTAGAGCAGCAGAAATCCGAGAAAAGCATGGTTAGAGTGGAGAAAAACCATGAAAAGCTGGGTTAAAGTAGAGAAAATCCAAGAAAAGCATAGTTAGTGCGGAGGAAAACCAAGAAAAGTGGGGTTAGAGCAAAGGAAAACCAAGAAAAGCGGGATTAGAGCGGAGGAAAACCAAGAAAAGCGGGGTTAGAGCGGAGAAAAACCAAGAAAAGCGGGGATAGAAGGGAGGAAAACCAAGAAAAGTGGGGTTAGAGCGGAGGAAAACCAAGAAAAGCGGAATAAGTGTTGAGCAAAACCAAGATAAGCGGGGTTAGAGCGGTGGAAAACCAAGAAAAAGAAGTTAGAGAGGAAGAAAACGAAGAAAAGCGCGGTTAGAGCAGCAGAAATATGAGAAAAGCGTGGTTAGAGTGGAGAAAAACCATGAAAAGCACGGTTAGAATGGAGAAAAACCAAACAAGCGGGGTTAGTGCAGAGGAAATCCAAGAAAAGAGGTGTTAGTGCGGTGGAAAACCAAGAAAAGCGGGGTTAGAGCAAAGGAAAACCAAGAAAAGCGGTGTTAGAGAGGAGGAAAACCAAGAGAAACGGGGTTGGAGCAGAGAAAAACAAAGATAAGCGGTGATAGAAAGGAGGAAAACCAAGAAAATCCGGGTTAGAGCGGAGAAAAACCAAGAAAAGCAGGGTTAGAGCAAAGAAAGCCAAGAAAAGCGGTGTTAGAGCGGAGGAAAACCAAGAAAAGCGGTGATAGAGCAAAGGAAAAACAAGAAAAGCGGTGTTAGAGCGGAGGAAAACTAGGAAAAGCGGGGTTAGAGCGGAGAAAAACCAAGAAAAGCAGGGTTAGAGCAAAGGAAAACCAAGAAAAGCGAAGATAGAGCGGAGGAAAACCAAGAAAAGTGGTGTTAGAGCGCAGGAAAACCACTAAAAGCGGTGATAGAGCAGAGGAAAACCAAGAAAAGCGGGGCTAGAGCGGAGAAAAACCAAGAAAAGCAGGGTTACAGCAAAGGAAAACCAAGAAAAGCGATGTTAGGGCGGAGGAAAACTAGGAAAAGCTGGGTTAGAGCGGAGGAAAACCAAGAAAAGCGGGGTTAGAGCGGAGGAAAACCAAGAAAAGCGGGGTTAGATCGGAGGAAAACCAATAAAAGCGGGGTTAGAGCGGAGGAAAAACAAGAAAAGTGGGGTTAGAGCGGAGGAAATCCAAGAAAAGCGGGGTTAGAGCGGAGGAAAACCAAGAAAAGCAGGGTTAGAGCGGAGGAAAACCAAGTAAAGCGGGGTTAGAGCGGAGGAAAACCAAGAAAAGCGAAGTTAGAGCGGAGGAAAACCAAGAAAAGCAGAATAAGTGCAAAGGAAAACCATGAAAAGCTGTGTTAGAGTGGAGAAAAACCAAGAAAAGAGGGGTTAGTGCGGAGGAAAACCAAGAAAAGCGGGGTTAGTGCGGAGGAAAACCAAGAAAAGCGGGGTTAGAGCAAAGGAAAACCAAGAAAAGCGGGATTAGAGCGGAGGAAAACAAAGAAAAGCGGAATAAGTGCGGAGGAAATCCAAGAAAAGCAAGGTTAGAGCGGAGGAAAACCAAGAGAAACGGGGTTAGAGCGGAGAAAAACCAAGAAAAGCGGGGATAGAAGGGAGGAAAACCAAGAAAAGCGGGGTTACAGCGGAGGAAAGCCAAGAAAAGCAAAGTTAGAGCGGAGGAAAACCAAGAAAAGCGGAATAAGTGTTGAGCAAAACCAAGATAAGCGGGGTTAGAGCGGAGGAAAACCAAGAAAAAGAAGTTAGAGAGGAAGAAAACGAAGAAAAGCGCGGTTAGAGCAGCAGAAATATGAGAAAAGCATGGTTAGAGTGGAGAAAAACCAAGAAAATCCGGGTTAGAGCGGAGAAAAACCAAGAAAAGCAGGGTTAGAGCAAAGAAAGCCAAGAAAAGCGGTGTTAGAGCGGAGGAAAACCAAGAAAAGCGGTGATAGAGCAAAGGAAAAACAAGAAAAGCGGTGTTAGAGCAGAGGAAAACTAGGAAAAGCGGGGTTAGAGAGGAGAAAAACCAAGAAAAGCAGGGTTAGAGCAAAGGAAAACCAAGAAAAGCGAAGATAGAGCGGAGGAAAACCAAGAAAAGTGGTGTTAGAGCGCAGGAAAACCACTAAAAGCGGTGATAGAGCGGAGGAAAACCAAGAAAAGCGGGGCTAGAGCGGAGAAAAACCAAGAAAAGCAGGGTTACAGCAAAGGAAAACCAAGAAAAGCGAAGTTAGGGCGGAGGAAAACTAGGAAAAGCGGGGTTAGAGCGGAGAAAAACCAAGAAAAGCAGGGTTAGAGCAAAGGAAAACCAAGAAAAGCGAAGATAGAGCGGAGGAAAACCAAGAAAAGTGGTGTTAGAGCGCAGGAAAACCACTAAAAGCGGTGATAGAGCGGAGGAAAACCAAGAAAAGCGGGGCTAGAGCGGAGAAAAACCAAGAAAAGCAGGGTTACAGCAAAGGAAAACCAAGAAAAGCGAAGTTAGGGCGGAGGAAAACTAGGAAAAGCTGGGTTAGAGCGGAGGAAAACCAAGAAAAGCGGGGTTAGAGCGGAGGAAAACCAAGAAAAGCGGGGTTAGATCGGAGGAAAACCAATAAAAGCGGGGTTAGAGCGGAGGAAAAACAAGAAAAGCGGGGTTAGAGCGGAGGAAAACCAAGAAAAGCGGGGTTAGAGCGGAGGAAAACCAAGAAAAGCAGGGTTAGAGCGGAGGAAAACCAAGTAAAGCGGGGTTAGAGCGGAGGAAAACCAAGAAAAGCGAAGTTAGAGCGGAGGAAAACCAAGAAAAGCAGAATAAGTGCGGAGGAAAACCATGAAAAGCTGTGTTAGAGTGGAGAAAAACCAAGAAAAGAGGGGTTAGTGCGGAGGAAAACCAAGAAAAGCGGGGTTAGTGCGGAGGAAAACCAAGAAAAGCGGGGTTAGAGCAAAGGAAAACCAAGAAAAGTGGGATTAGAGCGGAGGAAAACAAAGAAAAGCGGAATAAGTGCGGAGGAAATCCAAGAAAAGCGGGGTTAGAGCGGAGGAAAACCAAGAGAAACGGGGTTAGAGCGGAGAAAAACCAAGAAAAGCGGGGATAGAAGGGAGGAAAACCAAGAAAAGCGGGGTTACAGCGGAGGAAAGCCAAGAAAAAGAAGTTAGAGAGGAAGAAAACGTAGAAAAGCGCGGTTAGAGCAGCAGAAATATGAGAAAAGCATGGTTAGATTGGAGAAAAACCATGAAAAGCTCGGTTAGAGTGGAAAAAAACCAAACAAGCGGGGTTAGTGCGAAGGAAAACCAAGAAAAGCGGGGTTAGAGCAAAGGAAAACCAAGAAAAGCTATTTTAGAGTGGAGAAAAACCATGAAAAGCTGGGTTAGAGTGGAGAAAAACCAAGAAAAGTGGTGTTAGAGCGTAGGAAAACCAATAAAAGCGGTGATAGAGCGGAGGAAAACCAAGAAAAGTGGTGATAGAGCGTAGGAAAACCACTAAAAGCGGTGATAGAGCGGAGGAAAACCAAGAAAAGCGGGGTTAGAGTGGAGAAAAACCAAGAAAAGCAGGGTTAGAGCAAAGGAAAACCAAGAAAAGCGAAGATAGAGCGGAGGAAAACCAAGAAAAGTGGTGTTAGAGCGCAGGAAAACCACTAAAAGCGGTGATAGAGCGGAGGAAAACCAAGAAAAGCGGGGCTAGAGCGGAGAAAAACCAAGAAAAGCAGGGTTACAGCAAAGGAAAACCAAGAAAAGCGAAGTTAGGGCGGAGGAAAACTAGGAAAAGCTGGGTTAGAGCAGAGGAAAACCAAGAAAAGCGGGGTTAGAGCGGAGGAAAACCAAGAAAAGCGGGGTTAGATCGGAGGAAAACCAAGAAAAGCGGGGTTAGAGCGGAGGAAAACCAATAAACGCGGGGTTAGAGCGGAGGAAATCCAAGAAAAGCGGGGTTAGAGCGGAGGAAAACCAAGAAAAGCAGGATTAGAGCGGAGGAAAACAAAGTAAAGCAGGGTTACAGTGGAGGAAAACCAAGAAAAGCGAAGTTAGAGCGGAGGAAAACCAAGAAAAGTGGTGATAGAGTATAGGAAAACCACTAAAAGCGGGGTTAGAGCGGAGGAAATCCAAGAAAAGCGAAGTTAGAGAGGAGGAAAACCAAGAAAAGCAGAATAAGTACAAAGGAAAACCAAGAAAAGCGGGGTTAGATCGGAGGAAAACGAAGAAAAAGAATTTAGAGAGGAAGAAAAAGTAGAAAAGCGTGGTTAGAGCAGCAGAAATCCGAGAAAAGCATGGTTACAGTGGAGAAAAACCAAGAAAAGCGGGGTTAGTGGGGAGGAAAACCAAGAAAAGAGGGGTTAGTGCAGAGGAAAACCAAGAAAAACGGGGTTAGAGCAAAGGAAAACCAAGAAAAGCTATGTTAGAGCGGAGGAAAACCAAGAGAAACGGGGTTAGAGCAGAGAAAAACCAAGAAAAGCGGGGTTAGGGCGCAGAAAAACCAAGAAAAGCGGAGATAGAAGGGAGGAAAACCAAGAAAAGCGGGGTTAGAGCGGAGGAAAACCAAGAAAAGCGGGGTTAGAGCGGAGGAAAACCAAGAAAAGCTTGGTTAGAGTGGAGAAATCCAAGAAAAGCGTGGTTAGTGCAGAGGAAAACCAAGAAAAGCAGGGTTAGAGCGGAGGAAAACCAAGAAAAGCAGGGATAGAAGGGAGGAAAACCAAGAAAAGCGGAATAAGTGCTGAGGAAAACCAAGAAAAGCTGGGTTAGAGCGGAGGAAAGCCAAGAAAAAGAAGTTAGAGGGGAAGAAAACGAAGAAAAGCGCGGTTAGAGCAGCAGAAATACGAGAAAAGCATGGTAAGAGTGGAGAAAAACCATGAAAAGCTGGGTTAAAGTAGAGAAAATCCAAGAAAAGCATAGTTAGTGCGGAGGAAAACCAAGAAAAGTGGGGTTAGAGCAAAGGAAAACCAAGAAAAGCGGGATTATAGCGGAGGAAAACAAAGAAAAGCGGAATAAGTGCGGAGGAAAACCAAGAAAAGCGGGGTTAGAGCGGAGGAAAACCAAGAGAAACGGGGTTAGAGAGGAGAAAAACCAAGATAAGCCGGGTTAGAGTGGAGAAAAACCAAGAAAAGTGAAGTTAGAGCGGAGGAAAACCAAGAAAAGCGGGGATAGAAAGGAGGAAAAAAAACAAATTGAAGTTAGAGCAGAGGAAATCCAAGAAAAGTGGGGTTAGAGCGGAGGAAAACCAAGAAAAGCGGTGATAGAGCGGAGGAAAACCAAGAAAAGTGGTGTTAGAGCGTAGGAAAACCACTAAAAGCGGTAATAGAGTGGAGGAAAGCTAAGAAAAGCGGGGTTAGGGCGGAGAAAAATCAAAAAAAGCAGGGTTAGAGCAAAGGAAAACCAAGAAAAGCGAAGTTAGAGCGGAGGAAAACCAAGAAAAGCGGGGTTAGAGCGGAGGAAAACCACTAAAAGCGGGGTTAGAGCGAAGGAAAACCAAGAAAAGCGGTGATGAAGCGGAGGAAAACCAAGAAAAGTGGTGATAGAGCTTAGGAAAACCAAGAAAAGCGGTGATAGAGCGGAGGAAAACCAAGAAAAGCGGGGTTAGAGCGGAGGAAAACCAAGTAAAGTGGGGATAGAGCGGAGGAAATCCAAGAAAAGCGAAGTTAGAGAGGAGGAAAACCAAGAAAAGCAGAATAAGTACGGAGGAAAACCAAGAAAAGCGGGGTTAGATCGGAGGAAAACCAAGAAAAAGAATTTAGAGAGGAAGAAAACGAAGAAAAGCGAGGTTAGAGCAGCAGAAATCCGAGAAAAGCATGGTTAGAGTGGAGAAAAACCAAGAAAAGCGAGGTTAGTGCGGAGGAAAACCAAGAAAAGAGGGGTTAGTGCAGAGGAAAACCAAGAAAAGCGGGGTTAGAGCAAAGGAAAACCAAGAAAAGCTATGTTAGAGCGGAGGAAAACCAAGAGAAACGGGGTTAGAGCAGAGAAAAACCAAGAAAAGCGGGGTTAGAGCGCAGAAAAACCAAGAAAAGCGGAGATAGAAGGGAGGAAAACCAAGAAAAGCGGGGTTAGAGCGGAGGAAAACCAAGAAAAGCGGGGTTAGAGCGGAGGAAAACCAAGAAAAGCGGGGTTAGAGCAAAAAAAAACCAAGAGAAACGGTGTTAGAGCGGAGGAAAACCAAGAAAAGCGGGGTTAGAGCGGAGAAAAACCAAGAAAAGCGGTGTTAGAGCGGAGGAAAACCAAGAAAAGCAAGGTTAGAGCGAAGGAAAACCAAGAAAAGCGGTGATGTATCGAAGGAAACCAAGAAAAGTGGTGATAGAGCGTAGGAAAACCAAGAAAAGTGGTGTTAGAGCGCAGGAAAACCACTAAAAGCGGTGATAGAGCGGAGGAAAACCAAGAAAAGCGGGGCTAGAGCGGAGAAAAACCAAGAAAAGCAGGGTTACAGCAAAGGAAAAACAAGAAAAGCGAAGTTAGGTCGGAGGAAAACTAGGAAAAGCTGGGTTAGAGCGGAGGAAAACCAAGAAAAGCGGGGTTAGAGCGGCGGAAAACCAAGAAAAGCGGGGTTAGATCGGAGGAAAACCAAGAAAAGTGGTGATAACGTAGGAAAACCACTAAAAGCGGTGATAGAGCAGAGGAAAACCAAGAAAAGCAGGGTTAGAGCGGAGAAAAACCAAGAAAAGCAGGGTTAGAGCAAAGGAAAACCAAGAAAAGCGAAGATAGAGCGGAGGAAAACCAAGAAAAGTGGTGTTAGAGCGCAGGAAAACCACTAAAAGCGGTGATAGAGCAGAGGAAAACCAAGAAAAGCGGGGCTAGAGCGGAGAAAAACCAAGAAAAGCAGGGTTACAGCAAAGGAAAACCAAGAAAAGCGAAGTTAGGGCGGAGGAAAACTAGGAAAAGCTGGGTTAGAGCGGAGGAAAACCAAGAAAAGCGGGGTTAGAGCAAAGGAAAACCAAGAAAAGCGAAGTTAGAGCGGAGGAAAACCAAGAAAAGCGGGGTTAGAGCGGAAGAAAACCAAGAAAAGCGGGGTTAGAGTGAAGGAAAACCAAGAAAAGCGGTGATGAAGCGGAGGAAAACCAAGAAAAGTGGTGATAGAGCGTAGGAAAACCACTAAAAGCAGTGATAGAGCGGAGGAATACCAGGAAAAGCGGGGTTAGAGCGGAGGAAAACCAAGTAAAGTGGGGATAGAGCGGAGGAAATCCAAGAAAAGCGAAGTTAGAGAGGAGGAAAACCAAGAAAAGCGGGGTTAGATCGGAGGAAAACCAAGAAAAAGAATTTAGAGAGGAAGAAAACGAAGATAAGCGCGGTTAGAGCAGCAGAAATCCGAGAAAAGCATGGTTAGAGTGGAGAAAAACCATGAAAAGCACGGTTAGAATGGAGAAAAACCAAACAAGCGGGGTTAGTGCAGAGGAAATCCAAGAAAAGAGGTGTTAGTGCGGTGGAAAACCAAGAAAAGCGGGGTTAGAGCAAAGGAAAACCAAGAAAAGCGGTGCTAGAGCGGAGGAAAACCAAGAGAAACGGGGTTGGAGCAGAGAAAAACAAAGATAAGCGGGGATAGAAGGGAGGAAAACCAAGAAAATCCGGGTTAGAGCGGAGAAAAACCAAGAAAAGCAGGGTTAGAGCAAAGAAAGCCAAGAAAAGCGGTGTTAGAGCGGAGGAAAACCAAGAAAAGCGGTGATAGAGCAAAGGAAAAACAAGAAAAGCGGTGTTAAAGCGGAGGAAAACCAAGAGAAACGGGGTTGGAGCAGAGAAAACAAAGATAAGCGGGGATAGAAGGGAGGAAAAACAAGAAAATCCGGGTTAGAGCGGAGAAAAACCAAGAAAAGCAGGGTTAGAGCAAAGAAAGCCAAGAAAAGCGGTGTTAGAGCGGAGGAAAACCAAGAAAAGCGGTGATAGAGCGGAGGTAAACCAAGAAAAGTGGTGTTAGAGCGTAGGAAAACCAATAAAAGCGGTGATAGAGCGGAGGAAAACCAAGAAAAGTGGTGATAGAGCGTAGGAAAACCACTAAAAGCGGTGATAGAGCGGAGGAAAACCAAGAAAAGCGGGGTTAGAGTGGAGAAAAACCAAGAAAAGCAGGGTTAGAGCAAAGGAAAACCAAGAAAAGCGAAGATAGAGCGGAGGAAAACCAAGAAAAGTGGTGTTAGAGCGCAGGAAAACCACTAAAAGCGGTGATAGAGCGGAGGAAAACCAAGAAAAGCGGGGCTAGAGCGGAGAAAAACCAAGAAAAGCAGGGTTACAGCAAAGGAAAACCAAGAAAAGCGAAGTTAGGGCGGAGGAAAACTAGGAAAAGCTGGGTTAGAGCAGAGGAAAACCAAGAAAAGCGGGGTTAGAGCAGAGGAAATCCAAGAAAAGCGAAGTTAGAGAGGAGGAAAACCAAGAAAAGCAGAATAAGTACAAAGGAAAACCAAGAAAAGCAAGGCAAGATCGGAGGAAAACCAAGAAAAAGAATTTAGAGAGGAAGAAAAAGAAGAAAAGCGCGGTTAGAGCTGCAGAAATCCGAGAAAAGCATGGTTAGAGTGGAGAAAAACCAAGAAAAGCAGGTTTAGTGCGGAGGAAAACCAAGAAAAGAGGGGTTAGTGCAGAGGAAAACCAAGAAAAGCGGGGTTAGAGCGGAGGAAAACCAAGAAAAGCAGGATTAGAGCGGAGGAAAACAAAGTAAAGCAGGGTTAGAGTGGAGGAAAACCAAGAAAAGCGGGGTTAGAGCGCAGAAAAACCAAGAAAAGCGGAGATAGAAGGGAGGAAAACCAAGAAAAGCGGGGTTAGAGCGGAGGAAAACCAAGAAAAGCGGGGTTAGAGCGGAGGAAAACCAAGAAAAGCGGGGTTAGAGCAAAGGAAAACCAAGAAAAACGGTGTTAGAGCGGAGCAAAACCAAGAAAAGCGTGGTTAGAGTGGAGAAAAACCAAGAAAAGCGGGGATAGAAGGGAGGAAAACCAAAAAAAGCGGGGTTAGAGCGGAGGAAAACCAAGAAAAGCAGGGATAGAAGGGAGGAAAACCAAGAAAAGCGGAATAAGTGCTGAGGAAAACCAAGAAAAGTGGGGTTAGAGCGGAGGAAAGCCAAGAAAAAGAAGTTAGAGGGGAAGAAAACGAAGAAAAGCGCGGTTAGAGCAGCAGAAATCCGAGAAAAGCATGGTTAGAGTGGAGAAAAACCATGAAAAGCTGGGTTAAAGTAGAGAAAATCCAAGAAAAGCATAGTTAGTGCGGAGGAAAACCAAGAAAAGTGGGGTTAGAGCAAAGGAAAACCAAGAAAAACGGTGTTAGAGCGGAGGAAAACCAAGAAAAGCGGGGTTAGAGCGGAGAAAAACCAAGAAAAGCGTGGATAGAAGGGAGGAAAACCAAGAAAAGTGGGGTTAGAGCGGAGGAAAACCAAGAAAAGCGGAATAAGTGTTGAGCAAAACCAAGATAAGCGGGGTTAGAGCGGTGGAAAACCAAGAAAAAGAAGTTAGAGAGGAAGAAAACGAAGAAAAGCGCGGTTAGAGCAGCAGAAATATGAGAAAAGCATGGTTAGAGTGGAGAAAAACCATGAAAAGCACGGTTAGAATGGAGAAAAACCAAACAAGCGGGGTTAGTGCAGAGGAAATCCAAGAAAAGAGGTGTTAGTGCGGTGGAAAACCAAGAAAAGCGGGGTTAGAGCAAAGGAAAACCAAGAAAAGCGGTGTTAGAGAGGAGGAAAACCAAGAGAAACGGGGTTGGAGCAGAGAAAAACAAAGATAAGCGGTGATAGAAAGGAGGAAAACCAAGAAAATCCGGGTTAGAGCGGAGAAAAACCAAGAAAAGCAGGGTTAGAGCAAAGAAAGCCAAGAAAAGCGGTGTTAGAGCGGAGGAAAACCAAGAAAAGCGGTGATAGAGCAAAGGAAAAACAAGAAAAGCGGTGTTAGAGCGGAGGAAAACTAGGAAAAGCGGGGTTAGAGCGGAGAAAAACCAAGAAAAGCAGGGTTAGAGCAAAGGAAAACCAAGAAAAGCGAAGATAGAGCGGAGGAAAACCAAGAAAAGTGGTGTTAGAGCGCAGGAAAACCACTAAAAGCGGTGATAGAGCAGAGGAAAACCAAGAAAAGCGGGGCTAGAGCGGAGAAAAACCAAGAAAAGCAGGGTTACAGCAAAGGAAAACCAAGAAAAGCGAAGTTAGGGCGGAGGAAAACTAGGAAAAGCTGGGTTAGAGCGGAGGAAAACCAAGAAAAGCGGGGTTAGAGCGGAGGAAAACCAAGAAAAGCGGGGTTAGATCGGAGGAAAACCAATAAAAGCGGGGTTAGAGCGGAGGAAAAACAAGAAAAGCGGGGTTAGAGCGGAAGAAAACCAAGAAAAGCGGGGTTAGAGTGAAGGAAAACCAAGAAAAGCGGTGATGAAGCGGAGGAAAACCAAGAAAAGTGGTGATAGAGCGTAGGAAAACCACTAAAAGCAGTGATAGAGCGGAGGAATACCAGGAAAAGCGGGGTTAGAGCGGAGGAAAACCAAGTAAAGTGGGGATAGAGCGGAGGAAATCCAAGAAAAGCGAAGTTAGAGAGGAGGAAAACCAAGAAAAGCGGGGTTAGATCGGAGGAAAACCAAGAAAAAGAATTTAGAGAGGAAGAAAACGAAGATAAGCGCGGTTAGAGCAGCAGAAATCCGAGAAAAGCATGGTTAGAGTGGAGAAAAACCATGAAAAGCACGGTTAGAATGGAGAAAAACCAAACAAGCGGGGTTAGTGCAGAGGAAATCCAAGAAAAGAGGTGTTAGTGCGGTGGAAAACCAAGAAAAGCGGGGTTAGAGCAAAGGAAAACCAAGAAAAGCGGTGCTAGAGCGGAGGAAAACCAAGAGAAACGGGGTTGGAGCAGAGAAAAACAAAGATAAGCGGGGATAGAAGGGAGGAAAACCAAGAAAATCCGGGTTAGAGCGGAGAAAAACCAAGAAAAGCAGGGTTAGAGCAAAGAAAGCCAAGAAAAGCGGTGTTAGAGCGGAGGAAAACCAAGAAAAGCGGTGATAGAGCAAAGGAAAAACAAGAAAAGCGGTGTTAAAGCGGAGGAAAACCAAGAGAAACGGGGTTGGAGCAGAGAAAACAAAGATAAGCGGGGATAGAAGGGAGGAAAAACAAGAAAATCCGGGTTAGAGCGGAGAAAAACCAAGAAAAGCAGGGTTAGAGCAAAGAAAGCCAAGAAAAGCGGTGTTAGAGCGGAGGAAAACCAAGAAAAGCGGTGATAGAGCGGAGGTAAACCAAGAAAAGTGGTGTTAGAGCGTAGGAAAACCAATAAAAGCGGTGATAGAGCGGAGGAAAACCAAGAAAAGTGGTGATAGAGCGTAGGAAAACCACTAAAAGCGGTGATAGAGCGGAGGAAAACCAAGAAAAGCGGGGTTAGAGTGGAGAAAAACCAAGAAAAGCAGGGTTAGAGCAAAGGAAAACCAAGAAAAGCGAAGATAGAGCGGAGGAAAACCAAGAAAAGTGGTGTTAGAGCGCAGGAAAACCACTAAAAGCGGTGATAGAGCGGAGGAAAACCAAGAAAAGCGGGGCTAGAGCGGAGAAAAACCAAGAAAAGCAGGGTTACAGCAAAGGAAAACCAAGAAAAGCGAAGTTAGGGCGGAGGAAAACTAGGAAAAGCTGGGTTAGAGCAGAGGAAAACCAAGAAAAGCGGGGTTAGAGCAGAGGAAATCCAAGAAAAGCGAAGTTAGAGAGGAGGAAAACCAAGAAAAGCAGAATAAGTACAAAGGAAAACCAAGAAAAGCAAGGCAAGATCGGAGGAAAACCAAGAAAAAGAATTTAGAGAGGAAGAAAAAGAAGAAAAGCGCGGTTAGAGCTGCAGAAATCCGAGAAAAGCATGGTTAGAGTGGAGAAAAACCAAGAAAAGCAGGTTTAGTGCGGAGGAAAACCAAGAAAAGAGGGGTTAGTGCAGAGGAAAACCAAGAAAAGCGGGGTTAGAGCGGAGGAAAACCAAGAAAAGCAGGATTAGAGCGGAGGAAAACAAAGTAAAGCAGGGTTAGAGTGGAGGAAAACCAAGAAAAGCGGGGTTAGAGCGCAGAAAAACCAAGAAAAGCGGAGATAGAAGGGAGGAAAACCAAGAAAAGCGGGGTTAGAGCGGAGGAAAACCAAGAAAAGCGGGGTTAGAGCGGAGGAAAACCAAGAAAAGCGGGGTTAGAGCAAAGGAAAACCAAGAAAAACGGTGTTAGAGCGGAGCAAAACCAAGAAAAGCGTGGTTAGAGTGGAGAAAAACCAAGAAAAGCGGGGATAGAAGGGAGGAAAACCAAAAAAAGCGGGGTTAGAGCGGAGGAAAACCAAGAAAAGCAGGGATAGAAGGGAGGAAAACCAAGAAAAGCGGAATAAGTGCTGAGGAAAACCAAGAAAAGTGGGGTTAGAGCGGAGGAAAGCCAAGAAAAAGAAGTTAGAGGGGAAGAAAACGAAGAAAAGCGCGGTTAGAGCAGCAGAAATCCGAGAAAAGCATGGTTAGAGTGGAGAAAAACCATGAAAAGCTGGGTTAAAGTAGAGAAAATCCAAGAAAAGCATAGTTAGTGCGGAGGAAAACCAAGAAAAGTGGGGTTAGAGCAAAGGAAAACCAAGAAAAACGGTGTTAGAGCGGAGGAAAACCAAGAAAAGCGGGGTTAGAGCGGAGAAAAACCAAGAAAAGCGGGGATAGAAGGGAGGAAAACCAAGAAAAGTGGGGTTAGAGCGGAGGAAAACCAAGAAAAGCGGAATAAGTGTTGAGCAAAACCAAGATAAGCGGGGTTAGAGCGGTGGAAAACCAAGAAAAAGAAGTTAGAGAGGAAGAAAACGAAGAAAAGCGCGGTTAGAGCAGCAGAAATATGAGAAAAGCATGGTTAGAGTGGAGAAAAACCATGAAAAGCACGGTTAGAATGGAGAAAAACCAAACAAGCGGGGTTAGTGCAGAGGAAATCCAAGAAAAGAGGTGTTAGTGCGGTGGAAAACCAAGAAAAGCGATGTTAGAGCAAAGGAAAACCAAGAAAAGCGGTGTTAGAGAGGAGGAAAACCAAGAGAAACGGGGTTGGAGCAGAGAAAAACAAAGATAAGCGGTGATAGAAAGGAGGAAAACCAAGAAAATCCGGGTTAGAGCGGAGAAAAACCAAGAAAAGCAGGGTTAGAGCAAAGAAAGCCAAGAAAAGCGGTGTTAGAGCGGAGGAAAACCAAGAAAAGCGGTGATAGAGCAAAGGAAAAACAAGAAAAGCGGTGTTAGAGCGGAGGAAAACTAGGAAAAGCGGGGTTAGAGCGGAGAAAAACCAAGAAAAGCAGGGTTAGAGCAAAGGAAAACCAAGAAAAGCGAAGATAGAGCGGAGGAAAACCAAGAAAAGTGGTGTTAGAGCGCAGGAAAACCACTAAAAGCGGTGATAGAGCAGAGGAAAACCAAGAAAAGCGGGGCTAGAGCGGAGAAAAACCAAGAAAAGCAGGGTTACAGCAAAGGAAAACCAAGAAAAGCGAAGTTAGGGCGGAGGAAAACTAGGAAAAGCTGGGTTAGAGCGGAGGAAAACCAAGAAAAGCGGGGTTAGAGCGGAGGAAAACCAAGAAAAGCGGGGTTAGATCGGAGGAAAACCAATAAAAGCGGGGTTAGAGCGGAGGAAAAACAAGAAAAGTGGGGTTAGAGCGGAGGAAATCCAAGAAAAGCGGGGTTAGAGCGGAGGAAAACCAAGAAAAGCAGGGTTAGAGCGGAGGAAAACCAAGTAAAGCGGGGTTAGAGCGGAGGAAAACCAAGAAAAGCGAAGTTAGAGCGGAGGAAAACCAAGAAAAGCAGAATAAGTGCAAAGGAAAACCATGAAAAGCTGTGTTAGAGTGGAGAAAAACCAAGAAAAGAGGGGTTAGTGCGGAGGAAAACCAAGAAAAGCGGGGTTAGTGCGGAGGAAAACCAAGAAAAGCGGGGTTAGAGCAAAGGAAAACCAAGAAAAGCGGGATTAGAGCGGAGGAAAACAAAGAAAAGCGGAATAAGTGCGGAGGAAATCCAAGAAAAGCAAGGTTAGAGCGGAGGAAAACCAAGAGAAACGGGGTTAGAGCGGAGAAAAACCAAGAAAAGCGGGGATAGAAGGGAGGAAAACCAAGAAAAGCGGGGTTACAGCGGAGGAAAGCCAAGAAAAGCAAAGTTAGAGCGGAGGAAAACCAAGAAAAGCGGAATAAGTGTTGAGCAAAACCAAGATAAGCGGGGTTAGAGCGGAGGAAAACCAAGAAAAAGAAGTTAGAGAGGAAGAAAACGAAGAAAAGCGCGGTTAGAGCAGCAGAAATATGAGAAAAGCATGGTTAGAGTGGAGAAAAACCAAGAAAATCCGGGTTAGAGCGGAGAAAAACCAAGAAAAGCAGGGTTAGAGCAAAGAAAGCCAAGAAAAGCGGTGTTAGAGCGGAGGAAAACCAAGAAAAGCGGTGATAGAGCAAAGGAAAAACAAGAAAAGCGGTGTTAGAGCGGAGGAAAACTAGGAAAAGCGGGGTTAGAGAGGAGAAAAACCAAGAAAAGCAGGGTTAGAGCAAAGGAAAACCAAGAAAAGCGAAGATAGAGCGGAGGAAAACCAAGAAAAGTGGTGTTAGAGCGCAGGAAAACCACTAAAAGCGGTGATAGAGCGGAGGAAAACCAAGAAAAGCGGGGCTAGAGCGGAGAAAAACCAAGAAAAGCAGGGTTACAGCAAAGGAAAACCAAGAAAAGCGAAGTTAGGGCGGAGGAAAACTAGGAAAAGCGGGGTTAGAGCGGAGAAAAACCAAGAAAAGCAGGGTTAGAGCAAAGGAAAACCAAGAAAAGCGAAGATAGAGCGGAGGAAAACCAAGAAAAGTGGTGTTAGAGCGCAGGAAAACCACTAAAAGCGGTGATAGAGCGGAGGAAAACCAAGAAAAGCGGGGCTAGAGCGGAGAAAAACCAAGAAAAGCAGGGTTACAGCAAAGGAAAACCAAGAAAAGCGAAGTTAGGGCGGAGGAAAACTAGGAAAAGCTGGGTTAGAGCGGAGGAAAACCAAGAAAAGCGGGGTTAGATCGGAGGAAAACCAAGAAAAGCGGGGTTAGAGTGGAGGAAAACCAAGTAAAGCGGGGTTAGAGCGGAGGAAAAACAAGAAAAGCGGGGTTAGAGCGGAGGAAAACCAAGAAAAGCGGGGTTAGAGCGGAGGATAACAAAGAAAAGCAGGGTTAGAGCGGAGGAAAACCAAGAAAAGCGAAGTTAGAGCGGAGGAAAACCAAGAAAAGCAGAATAAGTGCGGAGGAAAACCAAAAAAAGTGGAATGAGAGCGGAGGAAAACCAAGAAAAAAATTTAGAGTGGAAGAAAACGAAGAAAAGCGTGGTTACAGCAGCAGAAATCCGAGAAAAGCATAGTTAGAGTGGAGAAAAACCATGAAAAGCTGGGTTACAGTGGAGAAAAAACAAGAAAAGCGCGGTTAGTGCGGAGGAAAACCAAGAAAAGCGGGGTTAGAGCAAAGGAAAACCAAGAAAAAGAAGTTAGAGAGGAAGAAAACGAAGAAAAGCGCGGTTAGAGCAGCAGAAATATGAGAAAAGCATGGTTAGAGTGGAGAAAAACCATGAAAAGCACGGTTAGAATGGAGAAAAACCAAACAAGCGGGGTTAGTGCAGAGGAAATCCAAGAAAAGCGGTGTTAGAGCGGAGGAAAACTAGGAAAAGCGGGGTTAGAGCGGAGAAAAACCAAGAAAAGCGGGGTTAGAGCAAAGGAAAACCAAGAAAAGCGAAGATAGAGCGGAGGAAAACCAAGAAAAGTGGTGTTAGAGCGCAGGAAAACCACTAAAAGCGGTGATAGAGCGGAGGAAAACAAAGAAAAGCGGGGCTAGAGCGGAGAAAAACCATGAAAAGCAGGGTTACAGCAAAGGAAAACCAAGAAAAGGGAAGTTAGGGCGGAGGAAAACCAAGAAAAGCAGAATAAGTGCGGAGGAAAACCATGAACAGCTGTGTTAGAGTGGAGAAAAACCAAGAAAAGAGGGGTTAGTGCGGAGGAAAACCAAGAAAAGCGGGGTTAGTGCGGAGGACCACCAAGAAAAGCGGGGTTAGAGCAAAGGAAAACCAAGAAAAGCGGGATTAGAGCGGAGGAAAACAAAGAAAAGCGGAATAAGTGCGGAGGAAATCCAAGAAAAGCAGGGTTAGAGCGGAGGAAAACCAAGAGAAACGGGGTTAGAGCGGAGAAAAACCAAGAAAAGCGGGGATAGAAGGGAGGAAAACCAAGAAAAGCGGGGTTACAGCGGAGGAAAGCCAAGAAAAGCAAAGTTAGAGCGGAGGAAAACCAAGAAAAGCGGAATAAGTGTTGAGCAAAACCAAGATAAGCGGGGTTAGAGCGGAGGAAAACCAAGAAAAAGAAGTTAGAGAGGAAGAAAACGAAGAAAAGCGCGGTTAGAGCAGCAGAAATATGAGAAAAGCATGGTTAGAGTGGAGAAAAACCATGAAAAGCACGGTTAGAATGGAGAAAAACCAAACAAGCGGGGTTAGTGCAGAGGAAATCCAAGAAAAGAGGTGTTAGTGCGGTGGAAAACCAAGAAAAGCGGGGTTAGAGCAAAGGAAAACCAAGAAAAGCGGTGTTAGAGAGGAGGAAAACCAAGAGAAACGGGGTTAGAGCAGAGAAAAACCAAGAAAAGCGGGGTTAGAGCGCAGAAAAACCAAGAAAAGCGGAGATAGAAGGGAGGAAAACCAAGAAAAGCGGGGTTAGAGCGGAGGAAAACCAAGAAAAGCGGGGTTAGAGCGGAGGAAAACCAAGAAAAGCGTGGTTAGAGTGGAGAAATCCAAGAAAAGCGTGGTTAGTGCAGAGGAAAACCAAGAAAAGCGGGGTTAGAGCGGAGGAAAACCAAGAAAAGCAGGGATAGAATGGAGGAAAACCAAGAAAAGCGGAATAAGTGCTGAGGAAAACCAAGAAAAGCTGGGTTAGAGCGGAGGAAAGCCAAGAAAAAGAAGTTAGAGGGGAAGAAAACGAAGAAAAGCGCGGTTAGAGCAGCAGAAATACGAGAAAAGCATGGTTAGAGTGGAGAAAAACCATGAAAAGCTGGGTTAAAGTAGAGAAAATCCAAGAAAAGCATAGTTAGTGCGGAGGAAAACCAAGAAAAGTGGGGTTAGAGCAAAGGAAAACCAAGAAAAGCGGGATTAGAGCGGAGGAAAACAAAGAAAAGCGGAATAAGTGCGGAGGAAAACCAAGAAAAGCGGGGTTAGAGCGGAGGAAAACCAAGAGAAACGGGGTTAGAGAGGAGAAAAACCAAGATAAGCCGGGTTAGAGTGGAGAAAAACCAAGAAAAGTGAAGTTAGAGCGGAGGAAAACCAAGAAAAGCGGGGATAGAAAGGAGGAAAAAAAACAAATTGAAGTTAGAGCAGAGGAAATCCAAGAAAAGTGGGGTTAGAGCGGAGGAAAACCAAGAAAAGCGGTGATAGAGCGGAGGAAAACCAAGAAAAGTGGTGTTAGAGCGTAGGAAAACCACTAAAAGCGGTAATAGAGTGGAGGAAAGCTAAGAAAAGCGGGGTTAGGGCGGAGAAAAATCAAGAAAAGCAGGGTTAGAGCAAAGGAAAACCAAGAAAAGCGAAGTTAGTGCGGAGGAAAACCAAGAAAAGCGGGGTTAGAGCGGAGGAAAACCACTAAAAGCGGGGTTAGAGCGAAGGAAAACCAAGAAAAGCGGTGATGAAGCGGAGGAAAACCAAGAAAAGTGGTGATAGAGCTTAGGAAAACCAAGAAAAGCGGTGATAGAGCGAAGGAAAACCAAGAAAAGCAGGGTTAGAGCGGAGGAAAACCAAGTAAAGTGGGGATAGTGCGGAGGAAATCCAAGAAAAGCGAAGTTAGAGAGGAGGAAAACCAAGAAAAGCAGAATAAGTACGGAGGAAAACCAAGAAAAGCGGGGTTAGATCGGAGGAAAACCAAGAAAAAGAATTTAGAGAGGAAGAAAACGAAGAAAAGCGCGGTTAGAGCAGCAGAAATCCGAAAAAAGCATGGTTAGAGTGGAGAAAAACCAAGAAAAGCGGGGTTAGTGCGGAGGAAAACAAAGAAAAGAGGGGTTAGTGCAGAGGAAAACCAAGAAAAACGGGGTTAGAGCAAAGGAAAACCAAGAAAAGCTATGTTAGAGCGGAGGAAAACCAAGAGAAACGGGGTTAGAGCAGAGAAAAACCAAGAAAAGCGGGGTTAGAGCGCAGAAAAACCAAGAAAAGCGGAGATAGAAGGGAGGAAAACCAAGAAAAGCGGGGTTAGAGCGGAGGAAAACCAAGAAAAGCGGGGTTAGAGCGGAGGAAAACCAAGAAAAGCGGGGTTAGAGCAAAGGAAAACCAAGAAAAACGGTGTTAGAGCGGAGGAAAACCAAGAAAAGCGGGGTTAGAGCGGAGAAAAACCAAGAAAAGCGGGGATAGAAGGGAGGAAAACCAAGAAAAGTGGGGTTAGAGCGGAGGAAAACCAAGAAAAGCGGAATAAGTGTTGAGCAAAACCAAGATAAGCGGGGTTAGAGCGGAGGAAAACCAAGAAAAAGAAGTTAGAGAGGAAGAAAACGAAGAAAAGCGCGGTTAGAGCAGCAGAAATATGAGAAAAGCATGGTTAGAGTGGAGAAAAACCATGAAAAGCACGGTTAGAATGGAGAAAAACCAAACAAGCGGGGTTAGTGCAGAGGAAATCCAAGAAAAGAGGTGTTAGTGCGGTGGAAAACCAAGAAAAGCGGGGTTAGAGCAAAGGAAAACCAAGAAAAGCGGTGTTAGAGAGGAGGAAAACCAAGAGAAACGGGGTTGGAGCAGAGAAAAACAAAGATAAGCGGTGATAGAAAGGAGGAAAACCAAGAAAATCCGGGTTAGAGCGGAGAAAAACCAAGAAAAGCAGGGTTAGAGCAAAGAAAGCCAAGAAAAGCGGTGTTAGAGCGGAGGAAAACCAAGAAAAGCGGTGATAGAGCAAAGGAAAAACATGAAAAGCGGTGTTAGAGCGGAGGAAAACTAGGAAAAGCGGGGTTAGAGCGGAGAAAAACCAAGAAAAGCAGGGTTAGAGCAAAGGAAAACCAAGAAAAGCGAAGATAGAGCGGAGGAAAACCAAGAAAAGTGGTGTTAGAGCGCAGGAAAACCACTAAAAGCGGTGATAGAGCAGAGGAAAACCAAGAAAAGCGGGGCTAGAGCGGAGAAAAACCAAGAAAAGCAGGGTTACAGCAAAGGAAAACCAAGAAAAGCGAAGTTAGGGCGGAGGAAAACTAGGAAAAGCGGGGTTAGAGCGGAGAAAAACCAAGAAAAGCAGGGTTAGAGCAAAGGAAAACCAAGAAAAGCGAAGATAGAGCGGAGGAAAACCAAGAAAAGTGGTGTTAGAGCGCAGGAAAACCACTAAAAGCGGTGATAGAGCGGAGGAAAACCAAGAAAAGCGGGGCTAGAGCGGAGAAAAACCAAGAAAAGCAGGGTTACAGCAAAGGAAAACCAAGAAAAGCGAAGTTAGGGCGGAGGAAAACTAGGAAAAGCTGGGTTAGAGCGGAGGAAAACCAAGAAAAGCGGGGTTAGAGCGGAGGAAAACCAAGAAAAGCGGGGTTAGATCGGAGGAAAACCAATAAAAGCGGGGTTAGAGCGGAGGAAAAACAAGAAAAGCGGGGTTAGAGCGGAGGAAAACCAAGAAAAGCGGGGTTAGAGCGGAGGAAAACCAAGAAAAGCAGGGTTAGAGCGGAGGAAAACCAAGTAAAGCGGGGTTAGAGCGGAGGAAAACCAAGAAAAGCGAAGTTAGAGCGGAGGAAAACCAAGAAAAGCAGAATAAGTGCGGAGGAAAACCATGAAAAGCTGTGTTAGAGTGGAGAAAAACCAAGAAAAGAGGGGTTAGTGCGGAGGAAAACCAAGAAAAGCAGGGTTAGAGCAAAGAAAGCCAAGAAAAGCGGTGTTAGAGCGGAGGAAAACCAAGAAAAGCGGTGATAGAGCAAAGGAAAAACAAGAAAAGCGGTGTTAGAGCGGAGGAAAACTAGGAAAAGCGGGGTTAGAGCGGAGAAAAACCAAGAAAAGCAGGGTTAGAGCAAAGGAAAACCAAGAAAAGCGAAGATAGAGCGGAGGAAAACCAAGAAAAGTGGTGTTAGAGCGCAGGAAAACCACTAAAAGCGGTGATAGAGCAGAGGAAAACCAAGAAAAGCGGGGCTAGAGCGGAGAAAAACCAAGAAAAGCAGGGTTACAGCAAAGGAAAACCAAGAAAAGCGAAGTTAGGGCGGAGGAAAACTAGGAAAAGCGGGGTTAGAGCGGAGAAAAACCAAGAAAAGCAGGGTTAGAGCAAAGGAAAACCAAGAAAAGCGAAGATAGAGCGGAGGAAAACCAAGAAAAGTGGTGTTAGAGCGCAGAAAAAACCACTAAAAGCGGTGATAGAGCGGAGGAAAACCAAGAAAAGCGGGGCTAGAGCGGAGAAAAACCAAGAAAAGCAGGGTTACAGCAAAGGAAAACCAAGAAAAGCGAAGTTAGGGCGGAGGAAAACTAGGAAAAGCTGGGTTAGAGCGGAGGAAAACCAAGAAAAGCGGGGTTAGAGCGGAGGAAAACCAAGAAAAGCGGGGTTAGATCGGAGGAAAACCAATAAAAGCGGGGTTAGAGCGGAGGAAAAACAAGAAAAGCGGGGTTAGAGCGGAGGAAAACCAAGAAAAGCGGGGTTAGAGCGGAGGAAAACCAAGAAAAGCAGGGTTAGAGCGGAGGAAAACCAAGTAAAGCGGGGTTAGAGCGGAGGAAAACCAAGAAAAGCGAAGTTAGAGCGGAGGAAAACCAAGAAAAGCAGAATAAGTGCGGAGGAAAACCATGAAAAGCTGTGTTAGAGTGGAGAAATCCAAGAAAAGAGGGGTTAGTGCGGAGGAAAACCAAGAAAAGCGGGGTTAGTGCGGAGAAAAACCAAGAAAAGCGGGGTTAGAGCAAAGGAAAACCAAGAAAAGCGGGATTAGAGCGGAGGAAAACAAAGAAAAGCGGAATAAGTGCGGAGGAAATCCAAGAAAAGCGGGGTTAGAGCGGAGGAAAACCAAGAGAAACGGGGTTAGAGCGGAGAAAAACCAAGAAAACCGGTGATAGAATGGAGGAAAACCAAGAAAAGCGGGGTTACAGCGGAGGAAAGCCAAGAAAAAGAAGTTAGAGAGGAAGAAAACGTAGAAAAGCGCGGTTAGAGCAGCAGAAATATGAGAAAAGCATGGTTAGAGTGGAGAAAAACCATGAAAAGCTCGGTTAGAGTGGAAAAAAACCAAACAAGCGGGTTTAGTGCGGAGGAAAACCAAGAAAAGCGGGGTTAGAGCAAAGGAAAACCAAGAAAAGCTATTTTAGAGTGGAGAAAAACCATGAAAAGCTGGGTTAGAGTGGAGAAAAACCAAGAAAAGTGGTGTTAGAGCGTAGGAAAACCAAGAAAAGCAGGGTTAGAGCAAAGGAAAACCAAGAAAAGCGGGGTTAGAGCGGAGGAAAACTAGGAAAAGCTGGGTTAGAGCGAAGGAAAACCAAAAAAGCGGGGATAGAGCGGAGGAAAACTAGGAAAAGCTGGGTTAGAGCGGAGGAAAACCAAGAAAAGCGGGGTTAGATCGGAGGAAAACCAAGAAAAGCGGGGTTAGAGTGGAGGAAAACCAAGTAAAGCGGGGTTAGAGCGGAGAAAAAACAAGAAAAGCGGGGTTAGAGCAGAGGAAAACTAAGAAAAGCGGGGTTAGAGCGGAGGATAACAAAGAAAAGCAGGGTTAGAGCGGAGGAAAACCAAGAAAAGCGAAGTTAGAGCGGAGGAAAACCAAGAAAAGTGGAATGAGAGCGGAGGAAAACCAAGAAAAAAATTTAGAGTGGAAGAAAACGAAGAAAAGCGTGGTTAGAGCAGCAGAAATCCGAGAAAAGCATAGTTAGAGTGGAGAAAAACCATGAAAAGCTGGGTTACAGTGGAGAAAAAACAAGAAAAGCGCGGTTAGTGCGGAGGAAAACCAAGAAAAGCGGGGTTAGAGCAAAGGAAAACCAAGAAAAGCGGAATAAGTGTTGAGCAAAACCAAGATAAGCTGGGTTAGAGCGGAGGAAAACCAAGAAAAAGAAGTTAGAGAGGAAGAAAACGAAGAAAAGCGCGGTTAGAGCAGCAGAAATATGAGAAAAGCATGGTTAGAGTGGAGAAAAACCATGAAAAGCACGGTTAGAATGGAGAAAAACCAAACAAGCGGGGTTAGTGCAGAGGAAATCCAAGAAAAGCGGTGTTAGAGCGGAGGAAAACTAGGAAAAGCGGGGTTAGAGCGGAGAAAAACCAAGAAAAGCAGGGTTAGAGCAAAGGAAAACCAAGAAAAGCGAAGATAGAGCGGAGGAAAACCAAGAAAAGTGGTGTTAGAGCGCAGGAAAACCACTAAAAGCGGTGATAGAGCGGAGGAAAACAAAGAAAAGCGGGGCTAGAGCGGAGAAAAACCATGAAAAGCAGGGTTACAGCAAAGGAAAACCAAGAAAAGCGAAGTTAGGGCGGAGGAAAACCAAGAAAAGCAGAATAAGTGCGGAGGAAAACCATGAAAAGCTGTGTTAGAGTGGAGAAAAACCAAGAAAAGAGGGGTTAGTGCGGAGGAAAACCAAGAAAAGCGGGGTTAGTGCGGAGGACCACCAAGAAAAGCGGGGTTAGAGCAAAGGAAAACCAAGAAAAGCGGGATTAGAGCTTAGGAAAACAAAGAAAAGCGGAATAAGTGCGGAGGAAATCCAAGAAAAGCGGGGTTAGAGCGGAGGAAAACCAAGAGAAACGGGGTTAGAGCGGAGAAAAACCAAGAAAAGCGGGGATAGAAGGGAGGAAAACCAAGAAAAGCGGGGTTACAGCGGAGGAAAGCCAAGAAAAGCAAAGTTAGAGCGGAGGAAAACCAAGAAAAGCGGAATAAGTGTTGAGCAAAACCAAGATAAGCGGGGTTAGAGCGGAGGAAAACCAAGAAAAAGAAGTTAGAGAGGAAGAAAACGAAGAAAAGCGCGGTTAGAGCAGCAGAAATATGAGAAAAGCATGGTTAGAGTGGAGAAAAACCATGAAAAGCACGGTTAGAATGGAGAAAAACCAAACAAGCGGGGTTAGTGCAGAGGAAATCCAAGAAAAGCGGTGTTAGTGCGGTGGAAAACCAAGAAAAGCGGGGTTAGAGCAAAGGAAAACCAAGAAAAGCGGTGTTAGAGAGGAGGAAAACCAAGAGAAACGGGGTTGGAGCAGAGAAAAACAAAGATAAGCGGTGATAGAAAGGAGGAAAACCAAGAAAATCCGGGTTAGAGCTGAGAAAAACCAAGAAAAGCAGGGTTAGAGCAAAGAAAGCCAAGAAAAGCGGTGTTAGAGCGGAGGAAAACCAAGAAAAGCGGTGATAGAGCAAAGGAAAAACAAGAAAAGCGGTGTTAGAGCGGAGGAAAACTAGGAAAAGCGGGGTTAGAGCGGAGAAAAACCAAGAAAAGCAGGGTTAGAGCAAAGGAAAACCAAGAAAAGCGAAGATAGAGCGGAGGAAAACCAAGAAAAGTGGTGTTAGAGCGCAGGAAAACCACTAAAAGCGGTGATAGAGTGGAGGAAAACCAAGATAAGCGGGGCTAGAGCGGAGAAAAACAAAGAAAAGCAGGGTTACAGCAAAGGTAAACCAAGAAAAGCGAAGTTAGGGCGGAGGAAAACTAGGAAAAGCTGGGTTAGAGAGGAGGAAAACCAAGAAAAGCGGGGTTAGAGTGGAGGAAAACCAAGAAAAGCGGGGTTAGATCGGAAGAAAACCAATAAAAGCGGGGTTAGAGCGGAGGAAAAACAAGAAAAGCGGGGTTAGAGCGGAGGAAAACCAAGTAAAGCGGGGTTAGAGCGGAGGAAAACCAAGAAAAGCGAAGTTAGAGCGGAGGAAAACCAAGAAAAGCAGAATAAGTGCGGAGGAAAACCATGAAAAGCTGTGTTAGATTGAGAAAAACCAAGAAAAGAGGGGTTAGTGCGGAGGAAAACCAAGAAAAGCGGGGTTAGAGCGGAGGAAAACTAGGAAAAGCTGGGTTATAGTGGAGACAAACCAAGAAAAGCGGGGATAGAGCGGAGGAAAACTAGGAAAAGCTGGGTTAGAGCGGAGGAAAACCAAGAAAAGTGGGGTTAGAGCGGAGGAAAACCAAGAAAAGCGGGGTTAGATCGGAGGAAAACCAAGAAAAGCGGGGTTAGAGCGGAGGAAAACCAAGAAAAGCGGGGTTAGAGCGGAGGAAAAACAAGAAAAGCGGGGTTAGAGCAGAGGAAAACCAAGAAAAGCGGGGTTAGAGCGGAGGATAACAAAGAAAAGCAGGGTTAGAGCAAAGGAAAACCAAGAAAAGCGAAGTTAGAGAGGAGGAAAACCAAGAAAAGCAGAATAAGTGCGGAGGAAAACCAAAAAAAGTGGAATGAGAGCGGAGGAAAACCAAGAAAAAAATTTAGAGTGGAAGAAAACGAAGAAAAGCGTGGTTAGAGCAGCAGAAATCCGAGAAAAGCATGGTTAGAGTGGAGAAAAACGATGAAAAGCTGGGTTAGAGCGGAGAAAAACCAAGAAAAGAGGGATTAGAGCTGTGGAAAACCAAGAAAAGCGGTGTTAGAGCAATGGAAAACCAAGAAAAGTGAAGTTAGAGCGGATGAAAACCAAGAAAAGCGGGGTTAGAGAGGAGGAAAACCAAGAAAAGCGGGGTTAGAGCGGATGAAAACCAAGAAAAGCGGGGTTAGAGCGGAGGATAACCAAGAAAACTAGGTTAGAGCGAAGGAAAACCAAGAAAAAAAAATTAGAGGAAGAAAACGAAGAAAAGCGCGGTTAGAGCAGCAGAAATATGAGAAAAGCATGGTTAGAGTGGAGAAAAACCATGAAAAGCTGGGTTAGAGTGGAGAAAAACCAAGAAAAGCAGGGTTAGAGCAAAGGAAAACCAAGACAAGCGAAGATAGAGCAAAGGAAAACCAAGAAAAGCGGGGTTAGAGCGGAGGAAAACCATGAAAAGCGGTGATAGAGCAAAGGAAAAACAAGAAAAGCGGTGTTAGAGCGGAGGAAAACTAGGAAAAGCGGGGTTAGAGCGGAGAAAAACCAAGAAAAGCAGGGTTAGAGCAAAGGAAAACCAAGAAAAGCGAAGATAGAGCGGAGGAAAACCAAGAAAAGTGGTGTTAGAGCGCAGGAAAACCACTAAAAGCGGTGATAGAGCGGAGGAAAACCAAGAAAAGCGGGGCTAGAGTGGAGAAAAACCAAGAAAAGCAGGGTTACAGCAAAGGAAAACCAAGAAAAGCGAAGTTAGGGCGGAGGAAAACTAGGAAAAGCTGGGTTAGAGCGGAGGAAAACCAAGAAAAGCGGGGTTAGAGCGGAGGAAAACCAAGAAAAGCGGGGTTAGATCGGAGGAAAACCAATAAAAGCGGTGATAGAGCGGAGGAAAAACAAGAAAAGCGGGGTTAGAGCGGAGGAAAACCAAGAAAAGCGGGGTTAGAGCGGAGGAAAACCAAGAAAAGCAGGGTTAGAGCGGAGGAAAACCAAGTAAAGCGGGGTTAGAGCGGAGGAAAACCAAGAAAAGCGAAGTTAGAGCGGAGGAAAACCAAGAAAAGCAGAATAAGTGCGGAGGAAAACCATGAAAAGCTGTGTTAGAGTGGAGAAAATCCAAGAAAAGAGGGGTTAGTGCGGAGGAAAACCAAGAAAAGCGGGGTTAGTGCGGAGGAAAACCAAGAAAAGCGGGGTTAGAGCAAAGGAAAACCAAGAAAAGCGGGATTAGAGCGGAGGAAAACAAAGAAAAGCGGAATAAGTGCGGAGGAAATCCAAGAAAAGCGGGGTTAGAGCGGAGGAAAACCAAGAGAAACGGGGTTAGAGCGGAGAAAAACCAAGAAAAGCGGGGATAGAAGGGAGGAAAACCAATAAAAGCGGGGTTACAGCGGAGGAAAGCCAAGAAAAAGAAGTTAGAGAGGAAGAAAACGTAGAAAAGCGCGGTTAGAGCAGCAGAAATATGAGAAAAGCATGGTTAGAGTGGAGAAAAGCCATGAAAAGCTCGGTTAGAGTGGAAAAAAACCAAACAAGCGGGGTTAGTGCGGAGGAAAACCAAGAAAAGCGGGGTTAGAGCAAAGGAAAACCAAGAAAAGCGGGATTAGAGTGGAGGAAAACAAAGAAAAGCGGAATAAGTGCGGAGGAAATCCAAGAAAAGCGGGGTTAGAGCGGAGGAAAACCAAGAGAAACGGGGTTAGAGCGGAGAAAAACCAAGAAAAGCGGGGATAGAAGGGAGGAAAACCAAGAAAAGCGGGGTTACAGCGGTGGAAAGCCAAGAAAAAGAAGTTAGAGAGGAAGAAAACGTAGAAAAGCGCGGTTAGAGCAGCAGAAATATGAGAAAAGCATGGTTAGAGTGGAGAAAAACCATGAAAAGCTCGGTTAGACTGGGAAAAAACCAAACAAGCGGGGTTAGTGCGGAGGAAAACCAAGAAAAGCGGGGTTAGAGCAAAGGAAAACCAAGAAAAGCTATTTTAGAGTGGAGAAAAACCATGAAAAGCTGGGTTAGAGTGGAGAAAAACCAAGAAAAGTGGTGTTAGAGCGTAGGAAAACCAAGAAAAGCAGGGTTAGAGCAAAGGAAAACCAAGAAAAGCGGGGTTAGAGCGGAGGAAAACTAGGAAAAGCTGGGTTATAGTGGAGAAAAACCAAGAAAAGCGGGGATAGAGCGGAGGAAAACTAGGAAAAGCTGGGTTAGAGCGGAGGAAAACCAAGAAAAGTGGGGTTAGAGCGGAGGAAAACCAAGAAAAGCGGGGTTAGATCGGAGGAAAACCAAGAAAAGCGGGGTTAGAGCGGAGGAAAACCAAGAAAAGTGGGGTTAGAGCGGAGGAAAAACCAGAAAAGCGGGGTTAGAGCAGAGGAAAACCAAGAAAAGCGGGGTTAGAGCGGAGGATAACAAAGAAAAGCAGGGTTAGAGCGGAGGAAAACCAAGAAAAGCGAAGTTAGAGAGGAGGAAAACCAAGAAAAGCAGAATAAGTGCCGAGGAAAACCAAAAAAAGTGGAATGAGAGCGGAGGAAAACCAAGAAAAAAATTTAGAGTGGAAGAAAACGAAGAAAAGCGTGGTTAGAGCAGCAGAAATCCGAGAAAAGCATGGTTAGAGTGGAGAAAAACGATGAAAAGCTGGGTTAGAGCGGAGAAAAACCAAGAAAAGAGGGATTAGAGCTGTGGAAAACAAAGAAAAGCGAGGTTAGATCAATGGAAAACCAAGAAAAGTGAAGTTAGAGCGGATGAAAACCAGGAAAAGCGGGGTTAGAGAGGAGGAAAACCAAGAAAAGCGGGGTTAGAGCGGATGAAAACCAAGAAAAGCAAGGTTAGAGCGGAGGATAACCAAGAAAACTAGGTTAGAGCGAAGGAAAACCAAGAAAAAAAAATTAGAGGAAGAAAACGAAGAAAAGCGCGGTTAGAGCAGCAGAAATATGAGAAAAGCATGGTTAGAGTGGAGAAAAACCATGAAAAGCTGGGTTAGAGTGGAGAAAAACCAAGAAAAGCAGGGTTAGAGCAAAGGAAAACCAAGACAAGCGAAGATAGAGCAAAGGAAAACCAAGAAAAGCGGGGTTAGAGCGGAGGAAAACCATGAAAAGCGGTGATAGAGCAAAGGAAAAACAAGAAAAGCGGTGTTAGAGCGGAGGAAAACTAGGAAAAGCGGGGTTAGAGCGGAGAAAAACCAAGAAAAGCAGGGTTAGAGCAAAGGAAAACCAAGAAAAGCGAAGATAGAGCGGAGGAAAACCAAGAAAAGTGGTGTTAGAGCGCAGGAAAACCACTAAAAGCGGTGATAGAGCAGAGGAAAACCAAGAAAAGCGGGGCTAGAGCGGAGAAAAACCAAGAAAAGCAGGGTTACAGCAAAGGAAAACCAAGAAAAGCGAAGTTAGGGTGGAGGAAAACTAGGAAAAGCTGGGTTAGAGCGGAGGAAAACCAAGAAAAGCGGGGTTAGAGCGGAGGAAAACCAAGAAAAGCGGGGTTAGATCGGAGGAAAACCAATAAAAGCGGTGATAGAGCGGAGGAAAAACAAGAAAAGCGGGGTTAGAGCGGAGGAAAACCAAGAAAAGCGGGGTTAGAGCGGAGGAAAACCAAGAAAAGCAGGGTTAGAGCAGAGGAAAACCAAGTAAAGCGGGGTTAGAGCGGAGGAAAACCAAGAAAAGCGAAGTTAGAGCGGAGGAAAACCAAGAAAAGCAGAATAAGTGCGGAGGAAAACCATGAAAAGCTGTGTTAGAGTGGAGAAAAACCAAGAAAAGTGGGGTTAGTGCGGAGGAAAACCAAGAAAAGCGGGGTTAGTGCGGAGGAAAACCAAGAAAAGCGGGGTTAGAGCAAAGGAAAACCAAGAAAAGCGGGATTAGAGCGGAGGAAAACAAAGAAAAGCGGAATAAGTGCGGAGGAAATCCAAGAAAAGCGGGGTTAGAGCGGAGGAAAACCAAGAGAAACGGGGTTAGAGCGGAGAAAAACCAAGAAAAGCGGGGATAGAAGGGAGGAAAACCAATAAAAGCGGGGTTAAAGCGGAGGAAAGCCAAGAAAAAGAAGTTAGAGAGGAAGAAAACGTAGAAAAGCGCGGTTAGAGCAGCAGAAATATGAGAAAAGCATGGTTAGAGTGGAGAAAAGCCATGAAAAGCTCGGTTAGAGTGGAAAAAAACCAAACAAGCGGGGTTAGTGCGGAGGAAAACCAAGAAAAGCGGGGTTAGAGCAAAGGAAAACCAAGAAAAGCGGGATTAGAGCGGAGGAAAACAAAGAAAAGCGGAATAAGTGCGGAGGAAATCCAAGAAAAGCGGGGTTAGAGCGGAGGAAAACCAAGAGAAACGGGGTTAGAGCGGAGAAAAACCAAGAAAAGCGGGGATAGAAGGGAGGAAAACCAAGAAAAGCGGGGTTACAGCGGTGGAAAGCCAAGACAAAGAAGTTAGAGAGGAAGAAAACGTAGAAAAGCGCGGTTAGAGCAGCAGAAATATGAGAAAAGCATGGTTAGAGTGGAGAAAAACCATGAAAAGCTCGGTTAGACTGGGAAAAAACCAAACAAGCGGGGTTAGTGCGGAGGAAAACCAAGAAAAGCGGGGTTAGAGCAAAGGAAAACCAAGAAAAGCTATTTTAGAGTGGAGAAAAACCATGAAAAGCTGGGTTAGAGTGGAGAAAAACCAAGAAAAGTGGTGTTAGAGCGTAGGAAAACCAAGAAAAGCAGGGTTAGAGCAAAGGAAAACCAAGAAAAGCGGGGTTAGAGCGGAGGAAAACTTGGAAAAGCTGGGTTATAGTGGAGAAAAACCAAGAAAAGCGGGGATAGAGCGGAGGAAAACTAGGAAAAGCTGGGTTAGAGCGGAGGAAAACCAAGAAAAGTGGGGTTAGAGCGGAGGAAAACCAAGAAAAGCGGGGTTAGATCGGAGGAAAACCAAGAAAAGCGGGGTTAGAGCGGAGGAAAACCAAGAAAAGCGGGGTTAGAGCGGAGGAAAAACAAGAAAAGCGGGGTTAGAGCAGAGGAAAACCAAGAAAAACGGGGTTAGAGCGGAGGATAACAAAGAAAAGCAGGGTTAGAGCGGAGGAAAACCAAGAAAAGCGAAGTTAGAGAGGAGGAAAACCAAGAAAAGCAGAA
Organism: Coturnix japonica; assembly: GCF_054131305.1. Lineage (NCBI taxonomy): Eukaryota > Metazoa > Chordata > Aves > Galliformes > Phasianidae > Coturnix > Coturnix japonica. Next base: position 49,061 of record NC_140674.1, on the reverse strand, counting down.
TAAGTGCCGAGGAAAACCAAAAAAAGTGGAATGAGAGCGGAGGAAAACCAAGAAAAAAATTTAGAGTGGAAGAAAACGAAGAAAAGCGTGGTTAGAGCAGCAGAAATCCGAGAAAAGCATGGTTAGAGTGGAGAAAAACGATGAAAAGCTGGGTTAGAGCGGAGAAAAACCAAGAAAAGAGGGATTAGAGCTGTGGAAAACAAAGAAAAGCGAGGTTAGATCAATGGAAAACCAAGAAAAGTGAAGTTAGAGCGGATGAAAACCAGGAAAAGCGGGGTTAGAGAGGAGGAAAACCAAGAAAAGCGGGGTTAGAGCGGATGAAAACCAAGAAAAGCGGGGTTAGAGCGGAGGATAACCAAGAAAACTAGGTTAGAGCGAAGGAAAACCAAGAAAAAAAAATTAGAGGAAGAAAACGAAGAAAAGCGCGGTTAGAGCAGCAGAAATATGAGAAAAGCATGGTTAGAGTGGAGAAAAACCATGAAAAGCTGGGTTAGAGTGGAGAAAAACCAAGAAAAGCAGGGTTAGAGCAAAGGAAAACCAAGACAAGCGAAGATAGAGCAAAGGAAAAACAAGAAAAGCGGGGTTAGAGCGGAGGAAAACCATGAAAAGCGGTGATAGAGCAAAGGAAAAACAAGAAAAGCGGTGTTAGAGCGGAGGAAAACTAGGAAAAGCGGGGTTAGAGCGGAGAAAAACCAAGAAAAGCAGGGTTAGAGCAAAGGAAAACCAAGAAAAGCGAAGATAGAGCGGAGGAAAACCAAGAAAAGTGGTGTTAGAGCGCAGGAAAACCACTAAAAGCGGTGATAGAGCGGAGGAAAACCAAGAAAAGCGGGGCTAGAGTGGAGAAAAACCAAGAAAAGCAGGGTTACAGCAAAGGAAAACCAAGAAAAGCGAAGTTAGGGCGGAGGAAAACTAGGAAAAGCTGGGTTAGAGCGGAGGAAAACCAAGAAAAGCGGGGTTAGAGCGGAGGAAAACCAAGAAAAGCGGGGTTAGATCGGAGGAAAACCAATAAAAGCGGGGTTAGAGCGGAGGAAAAACAAGAAAAGCGGGGTTAGAGCGGAGGAAAACCAAGAAAAGCGGGGTTAGAGCGGAGGAAAACCAAGAAAAGCAGGGTTAGAGCGGAGGAAAACCAAGTAAAGCGGGGTTAAAGCGGAGGAAAACCAAGAAAAGCGAAGTTAGAGCGGAGGAAAACCAAGAAAAGCAGAATAAGTGCGGAGGAAAACCATGAAAAGCTGTGTTAGAGTGGAGAAAATCCAAGAAAAGAGGGGTTAGTGCGGAGGAAAACCAAGAAAAGCGGGGTTAGTGCGGAGGAAAACCAAGAAAACCGGGTTAGAGCAAAGGAAAACCAAGAAAAGCGGGATTAGAGCGGAGGAAAACAAAGAAAAGTGGAATAAGTGCGGAGGAAATCCAAGAAAAGCGGGGTTAGAGCGGAGGAAAACCAAGAGAAACGGGGTTAGAGCGGAGAAAAACCAAGAAAAGCGGGGATAGAAGGGAGGAAAACCAATAAAAGCGGGGTTACAGTGGAGGAAAGCCAAGAAAAAGAAGTTAGAGAGGAAGAAAACGTAGAAAAGCGCGGTTAGAGCAGCAGAAATATGAGAAAAGCATGGTTAGAGTGGAGAAAAACCATGAAAAGCTCGGTTAGAGTGGAAAAAAACCAAACAAGCGGGGTTAGTGCGGAGGAAAACCAAGAAAAGCGGGGTTAGAGCAAAGCAAAACCAAGAAAAGCTATTTTAGAGTGGAGAAAAACAATGAAAAGCTGGGTTAGAGTGGAGAAAAACCAAGAAAAGTGGTGTTAGAGCGTAGGAAAACCAAGAAAAGCAGGGTTAGAGCAAAGGAAAACCAAGAAAAGCGGGGTTAGAGCGGAGGAAAACTAGGAAAAGCTGGGTTAGAGCGGAGGAAAACCAAGAAAAGCGGGGATAGAGTTGAGGAAAACTAGGAAAAGCTGGGTTAGAGCGGAGGAAAACCAAGAAAAGTGGGGTTAGAGCGGAGGAAAACCAAGAAAAGCGGGGTTAGATCGGAGGAAAACCAAGAAAAGCGGGGTTAGAGTGGAGGAAAACCAAGAAAAGCGGGGTTAGAGCGGAGGAAAAACAAGAAAAGCGGGGTTAGAGCAGAGGAAAACCAAGAAAAGCGGGGTTAGAGCGGAGGATAACAAAGAAAAGCATGGTTAGAGTGGAGGAAAACCAAGAAAAGCGAAGTTAGAGAGGAGGAAAACCAAGAAAAGCAGAATAAGTGCGGAGGAAAACCAAAAAAAGTAAAATGAGAGCAGAGGAAAACCAAGAAAAAAATTTAGAGTGGAAGAAAACGAAGAAAAGCGTGGTTAGAGCAGCAGAAATCCGAGAAAAGCATGGTTAGAGTGGAGAAAAGCGATGAAAAGCTGGGTTAGAGCGGAGGAAAACCAAGTAAAGCGGGGTTAGAGCGGAGGAAAACCAAGAAAAGCGAAGTTAGAGCGGAGGAAAACCAAGAAAAGCAGAATAAGTGCGGAGGAAAACCATGAAAAGCTGTGTTAGAGTGGAGAAAAACCAAGAGGGGTTAGTGCGGAGGAAAACCAAGAAAAGCGGGGTTAGTGCGGAGGAAAACCAAGAAAAGCGGGGTTAGAGCAAAGGAAAACCAAGAAAAGCGGGATTAGAGCGGAGGAAAACAAAGAAAAGCGGAATAAGTGCGGAGGAAATCCAAGAAAAGCGGGGTTAGAGCGGAGGAAAACCAAGAGAAACGGGGTTAGAGCGGAGAAAAACCAAGAAAAGCGGGGATAGAAGGGAGGAAAACCAATAAAAGCGGGGTTACAGCGGAGGAAAGCCAAGAAAAAGAAGTTAGAGAGGAAGAAAACGTAGAAAAGCGCGGTTAGAGCAGCAGAAATATGAGAAAAGCATGTTTAGAGTGGAGAAAAACCATGAAAAGCTCGGTTAGAGTGGAAAAAAACCAAACAAGCGGGGTTAGTGTGGAGGAAAACCAAGAAAAGCGGGGTTAGAGCAAAGGAAAACCAAGAAAAGCTATTTTAGAGTGGAGAAAAACCATGAAAAGCTGGGTTAGAGTGGAGAAAAACCAAGAAAAGTGGTGTTAGAGCGTAGGAAAACCAAGAAAAGCAGGGTTAGAGCAAAGGAAAACCAAGAAAAGCGGGGTTAGAGCGGAGGATAACAAAGAAAAGCAGGGTTAGAGCGGAGGAAAACTAGGAAAAGCTGGGTTATAGTGGAGGAAAACCAAGAAAAGCGGGGATAGAGCGGAGGAAAACTAGGAAAAGCTGGGTTAGAGCGGAGGAAAACCAAGAAAAGTGGGGTTAGAGCGGAGGAAAACCAAGAAAAGCGGGGTTAGAGTGGAGGAAAACCAAGAAAAGCGGGGTTAGAGTGGAGGAAAACCAAGAAAAGCGGGGTTAGAGCGGAGGAAAAACAAGAAAAGCGGGGTTAGAGCAGAGGAAAACCAAGAAAAGCGGGGTTAGAGCGGAGGATAACAAAGAAAAGCAGGGTTAGAGCGGAGGAAAACCAAGAAAAGCGAAGTTAGAGAGGAGGAAAACCAAGAAAAGCAGAATAAGTGCGGAGGAAAACCAAAAAAAGTGGAATGAGAGCGGAGGAAAACCAAGAAAAAAATTTAGAGTGGAAGAAAACGAAGAAAAGCGTGGTTAGAGCAGCAGAAATCCGAGAAAAGCATGGTTAGAGTGGAGAAAAACGATGAAAAGCTGGGTTAGAGCGGAGAAAAACCAAGAAAAGTGGGATTAGAGCTCTGAAAAACAAAGAAAAGCGGGGTTAGATCAATGGAAAACCAAGAAAAGTGAAGTTAGAGCGGATGAAAACCAAGAAAAGCGGGGTTAGAGAGGAGGAAAACCAAGAAAAGCGGGGTTAGAGCGGATGAAAACCAAGAAAAGCGGGGTTAGAGCGGAGGATAACCAAGAAAAACTAGGTTAGAGCAAAGGAAAACCAAGAAAAAAAAATTAGAGGAAGAAAACGAAGAAAAGCGCGGTTAGAGCAGCAGAAATATGAGAAAAGCATGGTTAGAGTGGAGAAAAACCATGAAAAGCTGGGTTAGAGTGGAGAAAAACCAAGAAAAGCAGGGTTAGAGCAAAGGAAAACCAAGACAAGCGAAGATAGAGCAAAGGAAAACCAAGAAAAGCGGGGTTAGAGCGGAGGAAAACCAAGAAAAGCGGTGATAGAGCAAAGGAAAAACAAGAAAAGCGGTGTTAGAGCGGAGGAAAACTAGGAAAAGCGGGGTTAGAGCGGAGAAAAACCAAGAAAAGCAGGGTTAGAGCAAAGGAAAACCAAGAAAAGCGAAGATAGAGCGGAGGAAAACCAAGAAAAGTGGTGTTAGAGCGCAGGAAAACAAATAAAAGCCGTGATAGAGCGGAGGAAAACCAAGAAAAGCGGGGCTAGAGCGGAGAAAAACCAAGAAAAGCAGGGTTACAGCAAAGGAAAACCAAGAAAAGCGAAGTTAGGGCGGAGGAAAACTAGGAAAAGCTGGGTTAGAGCGGAGGAAAACCAAGAAAAGCGGGGTTAGAGCGGAGGAAAACCAAGAAAAGCGGGGTTAGATCGGAGGAAAACCAATAAAAGCGAGGTTAGAGCGGAGGAAAAACAAGAAAAGCGGGGTTAGAGCGGAGGAAAACCAAGAAAAGCGGGGTTAGAGCGGAGGAAAACAAAGAAAAGCAGGGTTAGAGTGGAGGAAAACCAAGTAAAGCGGGGTTAGAGCGGAGGAAAACCAAGAAAAGCGAAGTTAGAGCGGAGGAAAACCAAGAAAAGCAGAATAAGTGCGGAGGAAAACCATGAAAAGCTGTGTTAGAGGGGAGAAAAACCAAGAAAAGAGGGGTTAGTGCGGAGGAAAACCAAGAAAAGCTATGTTAGAGCGGAGGAAAACCAAGAGAAACGGGGTTAGAGCAGCGGAAAACCAAGAAAAGCGGGATTAGAGCGGAGGAAAACAAAGAAAAGCGGAATAAGTGTGGAGGAAATCCAAGAAAGGCGAGGTTAGAGCGGAGGAAAACCAAGAGAAACGGGGTTAGAGCGGAGAAAAACCAAGAAAAGCGGGGATAGAAGGGAGGAAAACCAAGAAAAGCGGGGTTACAGCGGAGGAAAGCCAAGAAAAAGAAGTTAGAGAGGAAGAAAACGTAGAAAAGCGCGGTTAGAGCAGCAGAAATATGAGAAAAGCATGGTTAGAGTGGAGAAAAACCATGAAAAGCTTGGTTAGAGTGGAAAAAAACCAAACAAGCGGGGTTAGTGCGGAGGAAAACCAAGAAAAGCTTGGTTAGAGCAAAGGAAAACCAAGAAAAGCTATTTTAGAGTGGAGAAAAACCATGAAAAGCTGGGGTAGAGTGGAGAAAAACCAAGAAAAGTGGTGTTAGAGCGTAGGAAAACCAAGAAAAGCAGGGTTAGAGCAAAGGAAAACCAAGAAAAGCGGGGTTAGAGCAAAGGAAAACTAGGAAAAGCTGGGTTAGAGCGGAGGAAAACCAAGAAAAGCGGGGATAGAGCTGAGGAAAACTAGGAAAAGCTGGGTTAGAGCGGAGGAAAACCAAGAAAAGTGGGGTTAGAGCGGAGGAAAACCAAGAAAAGCGGGGTTAGAGCGGAGGAAAAACAAGAAAAGCGGGGTTAGAGCAGAGGAAAACCAAGAAAAGCGGGGTTAGAGCGGAGGATAACAAAGAAAAGCAGGGTTAGAGCAGAGGAAAACCAAGAAAAGCGAAGTTAGAGAGGAGGAAAACCAAGAAAAGCAGAATAAGTGCGGAGGAAAACCAAAAAAAGTGGAATGAGAGCGGAGGAAAACCAAGAAAAAAATTTAGAGTGGAAGAAAACGAAGAAAAGCGTGGTTAGAGCAGCAGAAATCCGAGAAAAGCATGGTTAGAGTGGAGAAAAACGATGGAAAGCTGGGTTAGAGCGGAGAAAAACCAAGAAAAGAGGGATTAGAGCTGTGGAAAACAAAGAAAAGCGGGGTTAGAGCAATGGAAAACCAAGAAAAGTGAAGTTAGAGCGGATGAAAACCAAGAAAAGCGGGGTTAGAGAGGAGGAAAACCAAGAAAAGCGGGGTTAGAGCGGATGAAAACCAAGAAAAGCGGGGTTAGAGCAGAGGATAACCAAGAAAAACTAGGTTAGAGCGAAGGAAAACCAAGAAAAAAAAATTAGAGGAAGAAAACGAAGAAAAGCGCGGTTAGAGCAGCAGAAATATGAGAAAAGCATGGTTAGAGTGGAGGAAAACCAAGAAAAGCGGGGTTGGATCGGAGGAAAACCAAGAAAAAGAATTAAGAGAGGAAGAAAACGAAGAAAAGCGCGGCTAGAGCAGCAGAAATCCAAGAAAAGCATGGTTAGAGTGGAGAAAAACCAAGAAAAGCGGGGTTAGTGCGGAGGAAAACAAAGAAAAGAGGGGTTAGTGCAGAGGAAAACGAAGAAAAGCGGGGTTAGAGCAAAGGAAAACCAAGAAAAGCTATGTTAGAGCGGAGGAAAACCAAGAAAAACGGGGTTAGAGAGGAGAAAAACCAAGAAAAGCGGGGTTAGAGCGCAGAAAAACCAAGAAAAGCGGGGATAGAAGGGAGGAAAACCAAGACAAGCGGGGTTAGAAAGAAGGAAAACCAAGAAAAGCGAGGTTAGAGCGGAGGAAAACCAAGAAAAGCGGGGTTAGAGCGGAGGAAAACCAAGAAAAGCAGGGTTACAGCAAAGGAAAACCAAGAAAAGCGAAGTTAGGGCGGAGGAAAACTAGGAAAAGCTGGGTTGGAGCGGAGGAAAACCAAGAAAAGCGGGGTTAGAGCGGAGGAAAACCAAGAAAAGCGGGGTTAGATCGGAGGAAAACCAATAAAAGCGGGGTTAGAGCGGAGGAAAAACAAGAAAAGCGGGGTTAGAGCGGAGGAAAACCAAGAAAAGCGGGGTTAGAGCGGAGGAAAACCAAGAAAAGCAGGGTTAGAGCGGAGGAAAACCAAGTAAAGCGGGGTTAGAGCGGAGGAAAACCAAGAAAAGCGAAGTTAGAGCGGAGTAAAACCAAGAAAAGCAGAATAAGTGCGGAGGAAAACCATGAAAAGCTGTGTTAGAGTGGAGAAAAACCAAGAAAAGAGGGGTTAGTGCGGAGGAAAACCAAGAAAAGCGGGGTTAGTGCGGAGGAAAACCAAGAAAAGCGGGGTTAGAGCAGCGGAAAACCAAGAAAAGCGGGATTAGAGCGGAGGAAAACAAAGAAAAGCGGAATAAGTGCGGAGGAAATCCAATAAAAGCGGGGTTGGAGCGGAGGAAAACCAAGAGAAACGGGGTTAGAGCGGAGAAAAACCAAGAAAAGCGGGGATAGAAGGGAGGAAAACCAAGAAAAGCGGGGTTACAGCGGAGGAAAGCCAAGAAAAAGAAGTTAGAGAGGAAGAAAACGTAGAAAAGCGCAGTTAGAGCTGCAGAAATATGAGAAAAGCATGGTTAGAGTGGAGAAAAACCATGAAAAGCTCGGTTAGAGTGGAAAAAAACCAAACAAGCGGGGTTAGTGCGGAGGAAAACCAAGAAAAGCGGGGTTAGAGCAAAGGAAAACCAAGAAAAGCTATTTTAGAGTGGAGAAAAACCATGAAAAGCTGGGTTAGAGTGGAGAAAAACCAAGAAAAGTGGTGTTAGAGCGTAGGAAAACCAAGAAAAGCAGGGTTAGAGCAAAGGAAAACCAAGAAAAGCGGGGTTAGAGCGGAGGAAAACTAGGAAAAGCTGGGTTAGAGCGGAGGAAAACCAAGAAAAGCGGGGATAGAGCTGAGGAAAACTAGGAAAAGCGGGGTTAGAGCGGAGGAAAACCAAGAAAAGTGGGGTTAGAGCGGAGGAAAACCAAGAAAAGTGGGGTTAGAGCGGAGGAAAAACAAGAAAAGCGGGGTTAGAGCAGAGGAAAACCAAGAAAAGCGGGGTTAGAGCGGAGGATAACAAAGAAAAGCAGGGTTAGAGCGGAGGAAAACCAAGAAAAAGAAGTTAGAGAGGAAGAAAACGAAGAAAAGCGGGGTTAGAGCAGCAGAAATCCGAGAAAAGCATGGTTAGAGTGGAGAAAAACCATGAAAAGCGGGGTTAGAGCGGAGAAAAACCAAGAAAAGCGGGGTTACTGCAGAGGAAAACCAAGAAAAGAGGGGTTAGTGCGGAGGAAAACCAAGAAAAGCGGGGTGAGAGCAAAGGAAAAACAAGAAAAGCGGTGTTAGAGCGGAGGAAAACCACGAGAAACAGGGTTAGAGCGGAGAAAAACCAAGAAAAGCGGGGATAGAAGGGAGGAAAACCAAGGAAAGCGGGGTTAGAGCAAAGGAAAACGATGAAAAGGTGGGTTAGAGCGGAGAAAAACCAAGAAAAGCGAGATTAGAGTGGAGGAAAACCAAGAAAAGCGGGGTTAGAGCAATGGAAAACCAAGAAAAGTGAAGTTAGAGCAGAGGAAAACCAAGAAAAGAGGGGTTAGAACGGAGGAAAACCAAGAAAAGCGGGGATAGAAGGGAGGAAAACCAAGAAAAGCGGGGTTAGAGCAGAGAAAAAACAAGAAAAGCAGGGTTAGAGCAAAGGAAAACCAAGAAAAGCTTGGTTAGAGCGGAGGAAAACCAAGAAAAGCGGGGTAAGAGCGGAGGAAAACCAAGAAATCGGGGTAAGAGCGGAGGAAAACCAAGAAAATCGGGGTTAGAGCGGAGGAAAAGCATGAAAAGTAAGATTAGAGCAGAGGAAAACCAAGAAAAGCGGAATAAGTGCGGAGGAAAACCAAGAAAAGCGGGGATAGAGCGGAGAAAAACCAAGAAAAGAGGGGTTAGAAAGGAGGAAAACCAAGAAAAGCGGGGTTAGAGCGGAGGAAAACCAAGAAAAGCAGGGTTAGAGCAAATGAAAACCAAGAAAAGCGGGGTTAGAGCGGAGGGAAACCAAGAAAAGCGAAGTTAGAGCGGAGGAAAACCAAGAAAAGTGGAATAAGTGCGGAGGATAACCAAGAAAAGTGGGGTTAGAGCGGAGGAAAACCAAGAAAAAGAAGTTAGAGAGGAAGAAAACGAAGAAAAGCGGGGTTAGAGCAGCAGAAATCCGAGAAAAGCATGGTTAGAGTGGAGAAAAACCATGAAAAGCGGGGTTAGAGCGGAGAAAAACAGGGAAAAGCGGGGTAACTGCAGAGGAAAACCAACAAAAGAGGGGTTAGTGCGGAGGAAAACCAAGAAAAGCGGGGTTAGAGCAAAGGAAATACAAGAAAAGCGGTGTTAGAGCGGAGGAAAACCACGAGAAACAGGGTTAGAGCGGAGAAAAACCAAGAAAAGCGGGGATAGAAGTGAGGAAAACCAAGAAAAGCGGGGTTAGAGCAAAGGAAAACGATGAAAAGGTGGGTTAGAGCGGAGAAAAACCAAGAAAAGCGGGATTAGAGTGGAGGAAAACCAAGAAAAGCGGGGTTAGAGCAATGGAAAACCAAGAAAAGTGAAGTTAGAGCAGAGGAAAACCAAGAAAAGAGGGGTTAGAACGGAGGAAAACCAAGAAAAGCGGGGATAGAAGGGAGGAAAACCAAGAAAAGCGGGGTTAGAGCAGAGAAAAAACAAGAAAAGCTTGGTTAGAGCAAAGGAAAACCAAGAAAAGCTTGGTTAGAGCGGAGGAAAACCAAGAAAAGCGGGGTAAGAGCGGAGGAAAACCAAGAAAATCAGGGTTAGAGCGGAGGAAAAGCATGAAAAGTAAGGTTAGAGCTGAGGAAAACCAAGAAAAGCGGAATAAGTGCGGAGGAAAACCAAGAAAAGCGAGGTTAGAGCGGTGGAAAACCAAGAAAAGCTGAGATAGAGCGAAGGAAAACCAAGAAAAGAGGGGTTAGAAAGGAGGAAAACCAAGAAAAGCGGGGTTAGAGCGCAGGAAAACCAAAAAAAGCAGGGTTAGAGCAAATGAAAACCAAGAAAAGCGGGGTTAGAGCGGAGGAAAACCAAGAAAAGTGGGGTTAGAGCGGAGGAAAACCAAGTAAAGCAGAGTTAGAACATAAGAAAACGAAGAAAATCGTGGTTAGAGCAGCAGAAATCCGAGAAAAGCATGGCTAGAGTGGAGAAAAACGATGAAAAGCTGGGTTAGAGCGGAGAAAAACCAAGAAAAGCGGGATTAGAGCGTAGGAAAACCAAGAAAAGCAAGGTTATAGCGGAGGAAAACCAAGAAAAGCGGGGTTAGAGCGGAGGAAAACCAAGAAAAGCGGGGTTAGAGCGGAGGAAAACCAAGTAAAGCAGAGTTAGAACGGAAGAAAACGAAGAAAAGCGTGGTTAGAGCAGCAGAAATCCGAGAAAAGCATGGCTAGAGTAGAGAAAAACGATGAAAAGCTGGGTTAGAGTGGAGAAAAACCATGAAAAGCGGGATTAGAGCGGAGGAAAACCAAGAAAAGCGGGGTTAGAGCAATGGAAAACAAAGAAAAGTGAAGTTAGAGCGGAGGAAAACCAAGAAAAGCGGGGTTAGAGCGGAGGAAAACCAAGAAAAGCGGGGTTAGAGCGGATGAAAACCAAGAAAAGCGGGGTTAGAGTGGAGGAAAACCAAGAAAAGTGGTGATAGACCGGAGGAAAACCAAGAAAAGCAGGGTTAGAGCAAAGGAAAACCAAGAAAAGCGAAGTTAGAGCGGAGGAAAACCAAGAAAAGCTGGGTTAGAGCGTAGGAAATCCAAGAAAAGCAGGGTTAGAGCAAAGGAAAACCAAGAAAAGCGAAGTTAGAGCGGAGGAAAACCAAGTAAAGCAGAGTTAGAACGGAAGAAAACGAAGAAAAGCGTGTTAGAGCAGCAGAAATCCGAGAAAAGCATGGTTAGAGTGGAGAAAAACGATGAAAAGCTGGGTTAGAGCGGAGAAAAACCAAGAAAAGAGGGATTAGAGCTGTGGAAAACAAAGAAAAGCGGGGTTAGAGCAATGGAAAACCAAGAAAAGTGAAGTTAGAGCGGATGAAAACAAAGAAAAGCGGGGTTAGAGAGGAGGAAAACCAAGAAAAGCGGGGTTAGAGCGGATGAAAACCAAGAAAAGCGGGGTTAGAGCGGAGGATAACCAAGAAAAACTAGGTTAGAGCGAAGGAAAACCAAGAAAAAAAAATTAGAGGAAGAAAACGAAGAAAAGCGCGGTTAGAGCAGCAGAAATATGAGAAAAGCATGGTTAGAGTGGAGAAAAACCATGAAAAGCTGGGTTACAGTGGAGAAAAACCAAGAAAAGCAGGGTTAGAGCAAAGGAAAACCAAGACAAGCGAAGATAGAGCAAAGGAAAACCAAGAAAAGCGGGGTTAGAGCGGAGGAAAACCATGAAAAGCGGGGTTAGAGCGGAGGAAAACCAAGAAAAACGGGGTTAGAGCAAAGGAAAACCAAGAAAAGCTATGTTAGAGCATAGGAAAACCAAGAAAAACGGGGTTAGAGAGGAGAAAAAACAAGAAAAGCGGGGTTAGAGCGCAGAAAAACCAAGAAAAGCGGGGATAGAAGGGAGGAAAACCAAGAAAAGCGGGGTTACAGCGGAGGAAAGCCAAGAAAAAGAAGTTAGAGAGGAAGAAAACGTAGAAAAGCGCGGTTAGAGCAGCAGAAATATGAGAAAAGCATGGTTAGAGTGGAGAAAAACCATGAAAAGCTCGGTTAGAGTGGAAAAAAACCAAACAAGCGGGGTTAGTGCGGAGGAAAACCAAGAAAAGCGGGGTTAGAGCAAAGGAAAACCAAGAAAAGCTATTTTAGAGTGGAGAAAAACCATGAAAAGCTGGGTTAGAGTGGAGAAAAACCAAGAAAAGTGGTGTTAGAGCGTAGGAAAACCAAGAAAAGCAGGGTTAGAGCAAAGGAAAATTAAGAAAAGCGGGGTTAGAGCGGAGGAAAACTAGGAAAAGCTGGGTTAGAGCGGAGGAAAACCAAGAAAAGCGGGGATAGAGCTGAGGAAAACTAGGAAAAGCGGGGTTAGAGCGGAGGAAAACCAAGAAAAGTGGGGTTAGAGCGGAGGAAAACCAAGAAAAGCGGGGTTAGAGCGGAGGAAAAACAAGAAAAGCGGGGTTAGAGCAGAGGAAAACCAAGAAAAGCGGGGTTAGAGCGGAGGATAACAAAGAAAAGCAGGGTTAGAGCGGAGGAAAACCAAGAAAAAGAAGTTAGAGAGGAAGAAAACGAAGAAAAGCGGGGTTAGAGCAGCAGAAATCCGAGAAAAGCATGGTTAGAGTGGAGAAAAACCATGAAAAGCGGGGTTAGAGCGGAGAAAAACCAAGAAAAGCGGGGTTACTGCAGAGGAAAACCAAGAAAAGAGGGGTTAGTGCGGAGGAAAACCAAGAAAAGCGGGGTGAGAGCAAAGGAAAAACAAGAAAAGCGGTGTTAGAGCGGAGGAAAACCACGAGAAACAGGGTTAGAGCGGAGAAAAACCAAGAAAAGCGGGGATAGAAGGGAGGAAAACCAAGGAAAGCGGGGTTAGAGCAAAGGAAAACGATGAAAAGGTGGGTTAGAGCGGAGAAAAACCAAGAAAAGCGGGATTAGAGTGGAGGAAAACCAAGAAAAGCGGGGTTAGAGCAATGGAAAACCAAGAAAAGTGAAGTTAGAGCAGAGGAAAACCAAGAAAAGAGGGGTTAGAACGGAGGAAAACCAAGAAAAGCGGGGATAGAAGGGAGGAAAACCAAGAAAAGCGGGGTTAGAGCAGAGAAAAAACAAGAAAAGCAGGGTTAGAGCAAAGGAAAACCAAGAAAAGCTTGGTTAGAGCGGAGGAAAACCAAGAAAAGCGGGGTAAGAGCGGAGGAAAACCAAGAAATCGGGGTAAGAGCGGAGGAAAACCAAGAAAATCGGGGTTAGAGCGGAGGAAAAGCATGAAAAGTAAGATTAGAGCAGAGGAAAACCAAGAAAAGCGGAATAAGTGCGGAGGAAAACCAAGAAAAGCGGGGTTAGAGCGGAGAAAAACCAAGAAAAGAGGGGTTAGAAAGGAGGAAAACCAAGAAAAGCGGGGTTAGAGCGGAGGAAAACCAAGAAAAGCAGGGTTAGAGCAAATGAAAACCAAGAAAAGCGGGGTTAGAGCGGAGGGAAACCAAGAAAAGCGAAGTTAGAGCGGAGGAAAACCAAGAAAAGTGGAATAAGTGCGGAGGATAACCAAGAAAAGTGGGGTTAGAGCGGAGGAAAACCAAGAAAAAGAAGTTAGAGAGGAAGAAAACGAAGAAAAGCGGGGTTAGAGCAGCAGAAATCCGAGAAAAGCATGGTTAGAGTGGAGAAAAACCATGAAAAGCGGGGTTAGAGCGGAGAAAAACAGGGAAAAGCGGGGTAACTGCAGAGGAAAACCAACAAAAGAGGGGTTAGTGCGGAGGAAAACCAAGAAAAGCGGGGTTAGAGCAAAGGAAATACAAGAAAAGCGGTGTTAGAGCGGAGGAAAACCACGAGAAACAGGGTTAGAGCGGAGAAAAACCAAGAAAAGCGGGGATAGAAGTGAGGAAAACCAAGAAAAGCGGGGTTAGAGCAAAGGAAAACGATGAAAAGGTGGGTTAGAGCGGAGAAAAACCAAGAAAAGCGGGATTAGAGTGGAGGAAAACCAAGAAAAGCGGGGTTAGAGCAATGGAAAACCAAGAAAAGTGAAGTTAGAGCAGAGGAAAACCAAGAAAAGAGGGGTTAGAACGGAGGAAAACCAAGAAAAGCGGGGATAGAAGGGAGGAAAACCAAGAAAAGCAGGGTTAGAGCAGAGAAAAAACAAGAAAAGCTTGGTTAGAGCAAAGGAAAACCAAGAAAAGCTTGGTTAGAGTGGAGGAAAACCAAGAAAAGCGGGGTAAGAGCGGAGGAAAACCAAGAAAATCAGGGTTAGAGCGGAGGAAAAGCATGAAAAGTAAGGTTAGAGCTGAGGAAAACCAAGAAAAGCGGAATAAGTGCGGAGGAAAACCAAGAAAAGCGAGGTTAGAGCGGTGGAAAACCAAGAAAAGCTGAGATAGAGCGAAGGAAAACCAAGAAAAGAGGGGTTAGAAAGGAGGAAAACCAAGAAAAGCGGGGTTAGAGCGGAGGAAAACCAAGAAAAGCAGGGTTAGAGCAAATGAAAACCAAGAAAAGCGGGGTTAGAGCGGAGGAAAACCAAGAAAAGTGGGGTTAGAGCGGAGGAAAACCAAGTAAAGCAGAGTTAGAACATAAGAAAACGAAGAAAATCGTGGTTAGAGCAGCAGAAATCCGAGAAAAGCATGGCTAGAGTGGAGAAAAACGATGAAAAGCTGGGTTAGAGCGGAGAAAAACCAAGAAAAGCGGGATTAGAGCGTAGGAAAACCAAGAAAAGCAAGGTTATAGCGGAGGAAAACCAAGAAAAGCGGGGTTAGAGCGGAGGAAAACCAAGAAAAGCGGGGTTAGAGCGGAGGAAAACCAAGTAAAGCAGAGTTAGAACGGAAGAAAACGAAGAAAAGCGTGGTTAGAGCAGCAGAAATCCGAGAAAAGCATGGCTAGAGTAGAGAAAAACGATGAAAAGCTGGGTTAGAGTGGAGAAAAACCATGAAAAGCGGGATTAGAGCGGAGGAAAACCAAGAAAAGCGGGGTTAGAGCAATGGAAAACAAAGAAAAGTGAAGTTAGAGCGGAGGAAAACCAAGAAAAGCGGGGTTAGAGCGGAGGAAAACCAAGAAAAGCGGGGTTAGAGCGGATGAAAACCAAGAAAAGCGGGGTTAGAGCGGAGGAAAACCAAGAAAATTGGTGATAGAGCGGAGGAAAACCAAGAAAAGCAGGGTTAGAGCAAAGGAAAACCAAGAAAAGCGAAGTTAGAGCGGAGGAAAACCAAGTAAAGCAGAGTTAGAACGGAAGAAAACGAAGAAAAGCGTGTTAGAGCAGCAGAAATCCGAGAAAAGCATGGTTAGAGTGGAGAAAAACGATGAAAAGCTGGGTTAGAGCGGAGAAAAACCAAGAAAAGAGGGATTAGAGCTGTGGAAAACAAAGAAAAGCGGGGTTAGAGCAATGGAAAACCAAGAAAAGTGAAGTTAGAGCGGATGAAAACAAAGAAAAGCGGGGTTAGAGAGGAGGAAAACCAAGAAAAGCGGGGTTAGAGCGGATGAAAACCAAGAAAAGCGGGGTTAGAGCGGAGGATAACCAAGAAAAACTAGGTTAGAGCGAAGGAAAACCAAGAAAAAAAAATTAGAGGAAGAAAACGAAGAAAAGCGCGGTTAGAGCAGCAGAAATATGAGAAAAGCATGGTTAGAGTCGAGAAAAACCATGAAAAGCTGGGTTAGAGTGGAGAAAAACCAAGAAAAGCAGGGTTAGAGCAAAGGAAAACCAAGACAAGCGAAGATAGAGCAAAGGAAAACCAAGAAAAGCGGGGTTAGAGCGGAGGAAAACCATGAAAAGCGGGGTTAGAGCGGAGGAAAACCAAGAAAAACGGGGTTAGAGTGGAGGAAAACCAAGTAAATTGGGGATAGACCGGAAGATAACCAAGAAAAGCGAAGTTAGAGCGGAGGAAAACCAAGAAAAGCAGAATAAGTACGAAGGAAAACCAAGAAAAGCGGGGTTGGATCGGAGGAAAACCAAGAAAAATTATTAAGAGAGGAAGAAAACGAAGAAAAGCGCGGCTAGAGCAGCAGAAATCCGAGAAAAGCATGGTTAGAGTGGAGAAAAACCAAGAAAAGCGGGGTTAGTGCGGAGGAAAACCAAGAAAAGAGGGGTTAGTGCAGAGGAAAACCAAGAAAAACGGGGTTAGAGCAAAGGAAAACCAAGAAAAGCTGGGTTAGAGCGGAGGAAAACCAAGAAAAACGGGGTTAGAGAGGAGAAAAAACAAGAAAAGCGGGGTTAGAGCGCAGAAAAACCAAGAAAAGCGGGGATAGAAGGGAGGAAAACCAAGACAAGCGGGGTTAGAAAGAAGGAAAACCAAGAAAAGCGGGGTTAGAGCGGAGGAAAAACAAGAAAAGCGGGGTTAGAGCAGAGGAAAACCAAGAAAAGCGGGGTTAGAGCGGAGGATAACAAAGAAAAGCAGGGTTAGAGCGGAGGAAAACCAAGAAAAAGAAGTTAGAGAGGAAGAAAACGAAGAAAAGCGGGGTTAGAGCAGCAGAAATCCGAGAAAAGCATGGTTAGAGTGGAGAAAAACCATGAAAAGCGGGGTTAGAGCGGAGAAAAACCAAGAAAAGCGGGGTTACTGCAGAGGAAAACCAAGAAAAGAGGGGTTAGTGCGGAGGAAAACCAAGAAAAGCGGGGTGAGAGCAAAGGAAAAACAAGAAAAGCGGTGTTAGAGCGGAGGAAAACCACGAGAAACAGGGTTAGAGCGGAGAAAAACCAAGAAAAGCGGGGATAGAAGGGAGGAAAACCAAGGAAAGCGGGGTTAGAGCAAAGGAAAACGATGAAAAGGTGGGTTAGAGCGGAGAAAAACCAAGAAAAGCGGGATTAGAGTGGAGGAAAACCAAGAAAAGCGGGGTTAGAGCAATGGAAAACCAAGAAAAGTGAAGTTAGAGCAGAGGAAAACCAAGAAAAGAGGGGTTAGAACGGAGGAAAACCAAGAAAAGCGGGGATAGAAGGGAGGAAAACCAAGAAAAGCAGGGTTAGAGCAGAGAAAAAACAAGAAAAGCTTGGTTAGAGCAAAGGAAAACCAAGAAAAGCTTGGTTAGAGCGGAGGAAAACCAAGAAAAGCGGGGTAAGAGCGGAGGAAAACCAAGAAAATCAGGGTTAGAGCGGAGGAAAAGCATGAAAAGTAAGGTTAGAGCTGAGGAAAACCAAGAAAAGCGGAATAAGTGCGGAGGAAAACCAAGAAAAGCGAGGTTAGAGCGGTGGAAAACCAAGAAAAGCTGAGATAGAGCGAAGGAAAACCAAGAAAAGAGGGGTTAGAAAGGAGGAAAACCAAGAAAAGCGGGGTTAGAGCGGAGGAAAACCAAGAAAAGCAGGGTTAGAGCAAATGAAAACCAAGAAAAGCGGGGTTAGAGCGGAGGAAAACCAAGAAAAGTGGGGTTAGAGCGGAGGAAAACCAAGTAAAGCAGAGTTAGAACATAAGAAAACGAAGAAAATCGTGGTTAGAGCAGCAGAAATCCGAGAAAAGCATGGCTAGAGTGGAGAAAAACGATGAAAAGCTGGGTTAGAGCGGAGAAAAACCAAGAAAAGCGGGATTAGAGCGTAGGAAAACCAAGAAAAGCAAGGTTATAGCGGAGGAAAACCAAGAAAAGCGGGGTTAGAGCGGAGGAAAACCAAGAAAAGCGGGGTTAGAGCGGAGGAAAACCAAGTAAAGCAGAGTTAGAACGGAAGAAAACGAAGAAAAGCGTGGTTAGAGCAGCAGAAATCCGAGAAAAGCATGGCTAGAGTAGAGAAAAACGATGAAAAGCTGGGTTAGAGTGGAGAAAAACCATGAAAAGCGGGATTAGAGCGGAGGAAAACCAAGAAAAGCGGGGTTAGAGCAATGGAAAACAAAGAAAAGTGAAGTTAGAGCGGAGGAAAACCAAGAAAAGCGGGGTTAGAGCGGAGGAAAACCAAGAAAAGCGGGGTTAGAGCGGATGAAAACCAAGAAAAGCGGGGTTAGAGCGGAGGAAAACCAAGAAAATTGGTGATAGAGCGGAGGAAAACCAAGAAAAGCAGGGTTAGAGCAAAGGAAAACCAAGAAAAGCGAAGTTAGAGCGGAGGAAAACCAAGTAAAGCAGAGTTAGAACGGAAGAAAACGAAGAAAAGCGTGTTAGAGCAGCAGAAATCCGAGAAAAGCATGGTTAGAGTGGAGAAAAACGATGAAAAGCTGGGTTAGAGCGGAGAAAAACCAAGAAAAGAGGGATTAGAGCTGTGGAAAACAAAGAAAAGCGGGGTTAGAGCAATGGAAAACCAAGAAAAGTGAAGTTAGAGCGGATGAAAACAAAGAAAAGCGGGGTTAGAGAGGAGGAAAACCAAGAAAAGCGGGGTTAGAGCGGATGAAAACCAAGAAAAGCGGGGTTAGAGCGGAGGATAACCAAGAAAAACTAGGTTAGAGCGAAGGAAAACCAAGAAAAAAAAATTAGAGGAAGAAAACGAAGAAAAGCGCGGTTAGAGCAGCAGAAATATGAGAAAAGCATGGTTAGAGTCGAGAAAAACCATGAAAAGCTGGGTTAGAGTGGAGAAAAACCAAGAAAAGCAGGGTTAGAGCAAAGGAAAACCAAGACAAGCGAAGATAGAGCAAAGGAAAACCAAGAAAAGCGGGGTTAGAGCGGAGGAAAACCATGAAAAGCGGGGTTAGAGCGGAGGAAAACCAAGAAAAACGGGGTTAGAGTGGAGGAAAACCAAGTAAATTGGGGATAGACCGGAAGATAACCAAGAAAAGCGAAGTTAGAGCGGAGGAAAACCAAGAAAAGCAGAATAAGTACGAAGGAAAACCAAGAAAAGCGGGGTTGGATCGGAGGAAAACCAAGAAAAATTATTAAGAGAGGAAGAAAACGAAGAAAAGCGCGGCTAGAGCAGCAGAAATCCGAGAAAAGCATGGTTAGAGTGGAGAAAAACCAAGAAAAGCGGGGTTAGTGCGGAGGAAAACCAAGAAAAGAGGGGTTAGTGCAGAGGAAAACCAAGAAAAACGGGGTTAGAGCAAAGGAAAACCAAGAAAAGCTATGTTAGAGCGGAGGAAAACCAAGAAAAACGGGGTTAGAGAGGAGAAAAAACAAGAAAAGCGGGGTTAGAGCGCAGAAAAACCAAGAAAAGCGGGGATAGAAGGGAGGAAAACCAAGACAAGCGGGGTTAGAAAGAAGGAAAACCAAGAAAAGCGGGGTTAGAGCGGAGGAAAAACAAGAAAAGCGGGGTTAGAGCAGAGGAAAACCAAGAAAAGCGGGGTTAGAGCGGAGGATAACAAAGAAAAGCAGGGTTAGAGCGGAGGAAAACCAAGAAAAAGAAGTTAGAGAGGAAGAAAACGAAGAAAAGCGGGGTTAGAGCAGCAGAAATCCGAGAAAAGCATGGTTAGAGTGGAGAAAAACCATGAAAAGCGGGGTTAGAGCGGAGAAAAACCAAGAAAAGCGGGGTTACTGCAGAGGAAAACCAAGAAAAGAGGGGTTAGTGCGGAGGAAAACCAAGAAAAGCGGGGTGAGAGCAAAGGAAAAACAAGAAAAGCGGTGTTAGAGCGGAGGAAAACCACGAGAAACAGGGTTAGAGCGGAGAAAAACCAAGAAAAGCGGGGATAGAAGGGAGGAAAACCAAGGAAAGCGGGGTTAGAGCAAAGGAAAACGATGAAAAGGTGGGTTAGAGCGGAGAAAAACCAAGAAAAGCGGGATTAGAGTGGAGGAAAACCAAGAAAAGCGGGGTTAGAGCAATGGAAAACCAAGAAAAGTGAAGTTAGAGCAGAGGAAAACCAAGAAAAGAGGGGTTAGAACGGAGGAAAACCAAGAAAAGCGGGGATAGAAGGGAGGAAAACCAAGAAAAGCGGGGTTAGAGCAGAGAAAAAACAAGAAAAGCAGGGTTAGAGCAAAGGAAAACCAAGAAAAGCTTGGTTAGAGCGGAGGAAAACCAAGAAAAGCGGGGTAAGAGCGGAGGAAAACCAAGAAATCGGGGTAAGAGCGGAGGAAAACCAAGAAAATCGGGGTTAGAGCGGAGGAAAAGCATGAAAAGTAAGATTAGAGCAGAGGAAAACCAAGAAAAGCGGAATAAGAGCGGAGGAAAACCAAGAAAAGCGGGGTTAGAGCGGAGAAAAACCAAGAAAAGAGGGGTTAGAAAGGAGGAAAACCAAGAAAAGCGGGGTTAGAGCGGAGGAAAACCAAGAAAAGCAGGGTTAGAGCAAATGAAAACCAAGAAAAGCGGGGTTAGAGCGGAGGGAAACCAAGAAAAGCGAAGTTAGAGCGGAGGAAAACCAAGAAAAGTGGAATAAGTGCGGAGGATAACCAAGAAAAGTGGGGTTAGAGCGGAGGAAAACCAAGAAAAAGAAGTTAGAGAGGAAGAAAACGAAGAAAAGCGGGGTTAGAGCAGCAGAAATCCGAGAAAAGCATGGTTAGAGTGGAGAAAAACCATGAAAAGCGGGGTTAGAGCGGAGAAAAACAGGGAAAAGCGGGGTAACTGCAGAGGAAAACCAACAAAAGAGGGGTTAGTGCGGAGGAAAACCAAGAAAAGCGGGGTTAGAGCAAAGGAAATACAAGAAAAGCGGTGTTAGAGCGGAGGAAAACCACGAGAAACAGGGTTAGAGCGGAGAAAAACCAAGAAAAGCGGGGATAGAAGTGAGGAAAACCAAGAAAAGCGGGGTTAGAGCAAAGGAAAACGATGAAAAGGTGGGTTAGAGCGGAGAAAAACCAAGAAAAGCGGGATTAGAGTGGAGGAAAACCAAGAAAAGCGGGGTTAGAGCAATGGAAAACCAAGAAAAGTGAAGTTAGAGCAGAGGAAAACCAAGAAAAGAGGGGTTAGAACGGAGGAAAACCAAGAAAAGCGGGGATAGAAGGGAGGAAAACCAAGAAAAGCAGGGTTAGAGCAGAGAAAAAACAAGAAAAGCTTGGTTAGAGCAAAGGAAAACCAAGAAAAGCTTGGTTAGAGCGGAGGAAAACCAAGAAAAGCGGGGTAAGAGCGGAGGAAAACCAAGAAAATCAGGGTTAGAGCGGAGGAAAAGCATGAAAAGTAAGGTTAGAGCTGAGGAAAACCAAGAAAAGCGGAATAAGTGCGGAGGAAAACCAAGAAAAGCGAGGTTAGAGCGGTGGAAAACCAAGAAAAGCTGAGATAGAGCGAAGGAAAACCAAGAAAAGAGGGGTTAGAAAGGAGGAAAACCAAGAAAAGCGGGGTTAGAGCGGAGGAAAACCAAGAAAAGCAGGGTTAGAGCAAATGAAAACCAAGAAAAGCGGGGTTAGAGCGGAGGAAAACCAAGAAAAGTGGGGTTAGAGCGGAGGAAAACCAAGTAAAGCAGAGTTAGAACATAAGAAAACGAAGAAAATCGTGGTTAGAGCAGCAGAAATCCGAGAAAAGCATGGCTAGAGTGGAGAAAAACGATGAAAAGCTGGGTTAGAGCGGAGAAAAACCAAGAAAAGCGGGATTAGAGCGTAGGAAAACCAAGAAAAGCAAGGTTATAGCGGAGGAAAACCAAGAAAAGCGGGGTTAGAGCGGAGGAAAACCAAGAAAAGCGGGGTTAGAGCGGAGGAAAACCAAGTAAAGCAGAGTTAGAACGGAAGAAAACGAAGAAAAGCGTGGTTAGAGCAGCAGAAATCCGAGAAAAGCATGGCTAGAGTAGAGAAAAACGATGAAAAGCTGGGTTAGAGTGGAGAAAAACCATGAAAAGCGGGATTAGAGCGGAGGAAAACCAAGAAAAGCGGGGTTAGAGCAATGGAAAACAAAGAAAAGTGAAGTTAGAGCGGAGGAAAACCAAGAAAAGCGGGGTTAGAGCGGAGGAAAACCAAGAAAAGCGGGGTTAGAGCGGATGAAAACCAAGAAAAGCGGGGTTAGAGCGGAGGAAAACCAAGAAAATTGGTGATAGAGCGGAGGAAAACCAAGAAAAGCAGGGTTAGAGCAAAGGAAAACCAAGAAAAGCGAAGTTAGAGCGGAGGAAAACCAAGTAAAGCAGAGTTAGAACGGAAGAAAACGAAGAAAAGCGTGTTAGAGCAGCAGAAATCCGAGAAAAGCATGGTTAGAGTGGAGAAAAACGATGAAAAGCTGGGTTAGAGCGGAGAAAAACCAAGAAAAGAGGGATTAGAGCTGTGGAAAACAAAGAAAAGCGGGGTTAGAGCAATGGAAAACCAAGAAAAGTGAAGTTAGAGCGGATGAAAACAAAGAAAAGCGGGGTTAGAGAGGAGGAAAACCAAGAAAAGCGGGGTTAGAGCGGATGAAAACCAAGAAAAGCGGGGTTAGAGCGGAGGATAACCAAGAAAAACTAGGTTAGAGCGAAGGAAAACCAAGAAAAAAAAATTAGAGGAAGAAAACGAAGAAAAGCGCGGTTAGAGCAGCAGAAATATGAGAAAAGCATGGTTAGAGTCGAGAAAAACCATGAAAAGCTGGGTTAGAGTGGAGAAAAACCAAGAAAAGCAGGGTTAGAGCAAAGGAAAACCAAGACAAGCGAAGATAGAGCAAAGGAAAACCAAGAAAAGCGGGGTTAGAGCGGAGGAAAACCATGAAAAGCGGGGTTAGAGCGGAGGAAAACCAAGAAAAACGGGGTTAGAGTGGAGGAAAACCAAGTAAATTGGGGATAGACCGGAAGATAACCAAGAAAAGCGAAGTTAGGGCGGAGGAAAACCAAGAAAAGCAGAATAAGTACGAAGGAAAACCAAGAAAAGCGGGGTTGGATCGGAGGAAAACCAAGAAAAATTATTAAGAGAGGAAGAAAACGAAGAAAAGCGCGGCTAGAGCAGCAGAAATCCGAGAAAAGCATGGTTAGAGTGGAGAAAAACCAAGAAAAGCGGGGTTAGTGCGGAGGAAAACCAAGAAAAGAGGGGTTAGTGCAGAGGAAAACCAAGAAAAACGGGGTTAGAGCAAAGGAAAACCAAGAAAAGCTATGTTAGAGCGGAGGAAAACCAAGAAAAACGGGGTTAGAGAGGAGAAAAAACAAGAAAAGCGGGGTTAGAGCGCAGAAAAACCAAGAAAAGCGGGGATAGAAGGGAGGAAAACCAAGACAAGCGGGGTTAGAAAGAAGGAAAACCAAGAAAAGCGGGGTTAGAGCGGAGGAAAAACAAGAAAAGCGGGGTTAGAGCAGAGGAAAACCAAGAAAAGCGGGGTTAGAGCGGAGGATAACAAAGAAAAGCAGGGTTAGAGCGGAGGAAAACCAAGAAAAAGAAGTTAGAGAGGAAGAAAACGAAGAAAAGCGGGGTTAGAGCAGCAGAAATCCGAGAAAAGCATGGTTAGAGTGGAGAAAAACCATGAAAAGCGGGGTTAGAGCGGAGAAAAACCAAGAAAAGCGGGGTTACTGCAGAGGAAAACCAAGAAAAGAGGGGTTAGTGCGGAGGAAAACCAAGAAAAGCGGGGTGAGAGCAAAGGAAAAACAAGAAAAGCGGTGTTAGAGCGGAGGAAAACCACGAGAAACAGGGTTAGAGCGGAGAAAAACCAAGAAAAGCGGGGATAGAAGGGAGGAAAACCAAGGAAAGCGGGGTTAGAGCAAAGGAAAACGATGAAAAGGTGGGTTAGAGCGGAGAAAAACCAAGAAAAGCGGGATTAGAGTGGAGGAAAACCAAGAAAAGCGGGGTTAGAGCAATGGAAAACCAAGAAAAGTGAAGTTAGAGCAGAGGAAAACCAAGAAAAGAGGGGTTAGAACGGAGGAAAACCAAGAAAAGCGGGGATAGAAGGGAGGAAAACCAAGAAAAGCGGGGTTAGAGCAGAGAAAAAACAAGAAAAGCAGGGTTAGAGCAAAGGAAAACCAAGAAAAGCTTGGTTAGAGCGGAGGAAAACCAAGAAAAGCGGGGTAAGAGCGGAGGAAAACCAAGAAATCGGGGTAAGAGCGGAGGAAAACCAAGAAAATCGGGGTTAGAGCGGAGGAAAAGCATGAAAAGTAAGATTAGAGCAGAGGAAAACCAAGAAAAGCGGAATAAGAGCGGAGGAAAACCAAGAAAAGCGGGGTTAGAGCGGAGAAAAACCAAGAAAAGAGGGGTTAGAAAAAAGGAAAACCAAGAAAAGCGGGGTTAGAGCGGAGGAAAACCAAGAAAAGCAGGGTTAGAGCAAATGAAAACCAAGAAAAGCGGGGTTAGAGCGGAGGGAAACCAAGAAAAGCGAAGTTAGAGCGGAGGAAAACCAAGAAAAGTGGAATAAGTGCGGAGGATAACCAAGAAAAGTGGGGTTAGAGCGGAGGAAAACCAAGAAAAAGAAGTTAGAGAGGAAGAAAACGAAGAAAAGCGGGGTTAGAGCAGCAGAAATCCGAGAAAAGCATGGTTAGAGTGGAGAAAAACCATGAAAAGCGGGGTTAGAGCGGAGAAAAACAGGGAAAAGCGGGGTAACTGCAGAGGAAAACCAACAAAAGAGGGGTTAGTGCGGAGGAAAACCAAGAAAAGCGGGGTTAGAGCAAAGGAAATACAAGAAAAGCGGTGTTAGAGCGGAGGAAAACCACGAGAAACAGGGTTAGAGCGGAGAAAAACCAAGAAAAGCGGGGATAGAAGTGAGGAAAACCAAGAAAAGCGGGGTTAGAGCAAAGGAAAACGATGAAAAGGTGGGTTAGAGCGGAGAAAAACCAAGAAAAGCGGGATTAGAGTGGAGGAAAACCAAGAAAAGCGGGGTTAGAGCAATGGAAAACCAAGAAAAGTGAAGTTAGAGCAGAGGAAAACCAAGAAAAGAGGGGTTAGAACGGAGGAAAACCAAGAAAAGCGGGGATAGAAGGGAGGAAAACCAAGAAAAGCAGGGTTAGAGCAGAGAAAAAACAAGAAAAGCTTGGTTAGAGCAAAGGAAAACCAAGAAAAGCTTGGTTAGAGCGGAGGAAAACCAAGAAAAGCGGGGTAAGAGCGGAGGAAAACCAAGAAAATCAGGGTTAGAGCGGAGGAAAAGCATGAAAAGTAAGGTTAGAGCTGAGGAAAACCAAGAAAAGCGGAATAAGTGCGGAGGAAAACCAAGAAAAGCGAGGTTAGAGCGGTGGAAAACCAAGAAAAGCTGAGATAGAGCGAAGGAAAACCAAGAAAAGAGGGGTTAGAAAGGAGGAAAACCAAGAAAAGCGGGGTTAGAGCGGAGGAAAACCAAGAAAAGCAGGGTTAGAGCAAATGAAAACCAAGAAAAGCGGGGTTAGAGCGGAGGAAAACCAAGAAAAGTGGGGTTAGAGCGGAGGAAAACCAAGTAAAGCAGAGTTAGAACATAAGAAAACGAAGAAAATCGTGGTTAGAGCAGCAGAAATCCGAGAAAAGCATGGCTAGAGTGGAGAAAAACGATGAAAAGCTGGGTTAGAGCGGAGAAAAACCAAGAAAAGCGGGATTAGAGCGTAGGAAAACCAAGAAAAGCAAGGTTATAGCGGAGGAAAACCAAGAAAAGCGGGGTTAGAGCGGAGGAAAACCAAGAAAAGCGGGGTTAGAGCGGAGGAAAACCAAGTAAAGCAGAGTTAGAACGGAAGAAAACGAAGAAAAGCGTGGTTAGAGCAGCAGAAATCCGAGAAAAGCATGGCTAGAGTAGAGAAAAACGATGAAAAGCTGGGTTAGAGTGGAGAAAAACCATGAAAAGCGGGATTAGAGCGGAGGAAAACCAAGAAAAGCGGGGTTAGAGCAATGGAAAACAAAGAAAAGTGAAGTTAGAGCGGAGGAAAACCAAGAAAAGCGGGGTTAGAGCGGAGGAAAACCAAGAAAAGCGGGGTTAGAGCGGATGAAAACCAAGAAAAGCGGGGTTAGAGCGGAGGAAAACCAAGAAAATTGGTGATAGAGCGGAGGAAAACCAAGAAAAGCAGGGTTAGAGCAAAGGAAAACCAAGAAAAGCGAAGTTAGAGCGGAGGAAAACCAAGTAAAGCAGAGTTAGAACGGAAGAAAACGAAGAAAAGCGTGTTAGAGCAGCAGAAATCCGAGAAAAGCATGGTTAGAGTGGAGAAAAACGATGAAAAGCTGGGTTAGAGCGGAGAAAAACCAAGAAAAGAGGGATTAGAGCTGTGGAAAACAAAGAAAAGCGGGGTTAGAGCAATGGAAAACCAAGAAAAGTGAAGTTAGAGCGGATGAAAACAAAGAAAAGCGGGGTTAGAGAGGAGGAAAACCAAGAAAAGCGGGGTTAGAGCGGATGAAAACCAAGAAAAGCGGGGTTAGAGCGGAGGATAACCAAGAAAAACTAGGTTAGAGCGAAGGAAAACCAAGAAAAAAAAATTAGAGGAAGAAAACGAAGAAAAGCGCGGTTAGAGCAGCAGAAATATGAGAAAAGCATGGTTAGAGTCGAGAAAAACCATGAAAAGCTGGGTTAGAGTGGAGAAAAACCAAGAAAAGCAGGGTTAGAGCAAAGGAAAACCAAGACAAGCGAAGATAGAGCAAAGGAAAACCAAGAAAAGCGGGGTTAGAGCGGAGGAAAACCATGAAAAGCGGGGTTAGAGCGGAGGAAAACCAAGAAAAACGGGGTTAGAGTGGAGGAAAACCAAGTAAATTGGGGATAGACCGGAAGATAACCAAGAAAAGCGAAGTTAGAGCGGAGGAAAACCAAGAAAAGCAGAATAAGTACGAAGGAAAACCAAGAAAAGCGGGGTTGGATCGGAGGAAAACCAAGAAAAATTATTAAGAGAGGAAGAAAACGAAGAAAAGCGCGGCTAGAGCAGCAGAAATCCGAGAAAAGCATGGTTAGAGTGGAGAAAAACCAAGAAAAGCGGGGTTAGTGCGGAGGAAAACCAAGAAAAGAGGGGTTAGTGCAGAGGAAAACCAAGAAAAACGGGGTTAGAGCAAAGGAAAACCAAGAAAAGCTATGTTAGAGCGGAGGAAAACCAAGAAAAACGGGGTTAGAGAGGAGAAAAAACAAGAAAAGCGGGGTTAGAGCGCAGAAAAACCAAGAAAAGCGGGGATAGAAGGGAGGAAAACCAAGACAAGCGGGGTTAGAAAGAAGGAAAACCAAGAAAAGCGGGGTTAGATCGGAGGAAAACCAAGAAAAGCGGGGTTAGAGCGGAGGAAAACCAAGAAAAGCCAGGTTAAAGCGGAGGAAAACCAAGAAAAGCAAAGTTAGAGCGGAGGAAAACCAAGAAAAGTGGAATAAGTGCGGAGGATAACCAAGAAAAGCGGGATTAGAGTGGAGGAAAACCAAGAAAAGCGGGGTTAGAGCAATGGAAAACCAAGAAAAGTGAAGTTAGAGCAGAGGAAAACCGAGAAAAGAGGGGTTAGAACGGAGGAAAACCAAGAAAAGCGGGGATAGAAGGGAGGAAAACCAAGAAAAGCGGGGTGAGAGCAGAGTAAAAACAAGAAAAGCAGGGTTAGAGCAAAGGAAAACCAAGAAAAGCTTGGTTAGAGCGGCGGAAAACCAAGAAAAGCGGAGTAAGAGCGGAGGAAAACCAAGGAAATCGGGGTTAGAGCGGAGGAAAAGCATGTAAAGTAAGGTTAGAGCTGAGGAAAACCAAGAAAAGCGGAATAAGTGCGGAGGAAAACCAAGAAAAGCGGGGTTAGAGCGGAGGAAAACAAAGAAAAGAGGGGTTAGTGCAGAGGAAAACCAAGAAAAGCGGGGTTAGAGCGGAGGAAAACCAAGAAAAGCTATGTTAGAGCGGAGGAAAACCAAGAAAAACGGGGTTAGAGAAAAGAAAAACCAAGAAAAGCGGGGATAGAAGGGAGGAAAACCAAGACAAGCGGGGTTAGAAAGAAGGAAAACCAAGAAAAGCGAGGTTAGAGCGGAGGAAAACCAAGAAAAGCGGGGTTAGAGCGGAGGAAAACCAAGAAAAGCGGGGCTAGAGCGGAGGAAAACCAAGAAAAGCGAAGTTAGAGCGGAGGAAAACCAAGAAAAGTGGAATAAGTGCGGAGGATAACCAAGAAAAGCGGGGTTAGAGCAGAGGAAAACCAAGAAAAAGAAGTTAGAGAGGAAGAAAACGAAGAAAAGCGGGGTTAGAGCAGCAGAAATCCGAGAAAAGCATGGTTAGAGTGGAGAAAAACCATGAAAAGCGGGGTTAGAGCGGAGATAAACCAAGAAAAGCGGGGTTACTGCAGAGGAAAACCAAGAAAAGAGGGGTTAGTGCGGAGGAAAACCAAGAAAAGCGGGGTGAGAGCAAAGGAAAAACAAGAAAAGCGGTGTTAGAGCGGAGGAAAACCACGAGAAACAGGGTTAGAGCGGAGAAAAACCAAGAAAAGCGGGGATAGAAGGGAGGAAAACCAAGGAAAGCAGGGTTAGAGCAAAGGAAAACGATGAAAAGGTGGGTTAGAGCGGAGAAAAACCAAGAAAAGCGGGATTAGAGTGGAGGAAAACCAAGAAAAGCGGGGTTAGAGCAATGGAAAACCAAGAAAAGTGAAGTTAGAGCAGAGGAAAACCAAGAAAAGAGGGGTTAGAACGGAGGAAAACCAAGAAAAGCGGGGATAGAAGGGAGGAAAACCAAGAAAAGCGGGGTTAGAGCAGAGAAAAAACAAGAAAAGCAGGGTTAGAGCAAAGGAAAACCAAGAAAAGCTTGGTTAGAGCGGAGGAAAACCAAGAAAAGCGGGGTAAGAGCGGAGAAAAACCAAGAAATCGGGGTAAGAGCGGAGGAAAACCAAGAAAATCGGGGTTAGAGCGGAGGAAAAGCATGAAAAGTAAGGTTAGAGCAGAGGAAAACCAAGAAAAGCGGAATAAGTGCGGAGGAAAACCAAGAAAAGCGGGGTTAGAGCGGAGAAAAACCAAGAAAAGAGGGGTTAGAAAGGAGGAAAACCAAGAAAAGCGGGGTTAGAGCGGAGGAAAACCAAGAAAAGCAGGGTTAGAGCAAATGAAAACCAAGAAAAGTGGGGTTAGAGCGGAGGGAAACCAAGAAAAGCGAAGTTAGAGCGGAGGAAAACCAAGAAAAGTGGAATAAGTGCGGAGGATAACCAAGAAAAGTGGGGTTAGAGCGGAGGAAAACCAAGAAAAAGAAGTTAGAGAGGAAGAAAACGAAGAAAAGCGGGGTTAGAGCAGCAGAAATCCGAGAAAAGCATGGTTAGAGTGGAGAAAAACCATGAAAAGCGGGGTTAGAGCGGAGAAAAACAGGGAAAAGCGGGGTAACTGCAGAGGAAAACCAACAAAAGAGGGGTTAGTGCGGAGGAAAACCAAGAAAAGCGGGGTTAGAGCAAAGGAAATACAAGAAAAGCGGTGTTAGAGCGGAGGAAAACCACGAGAAACAGGGTTAGAGCGGAGAAAAACCAAGAAAAGCGGGGATAGAAGTGAGGAAAACCAAGAAAAGCGGTGTTAGAGCAAAGGAAAACGATGAAAAGGTGGGTTAGAGCGGAGAAAAACCAAGAAAAGCGGGATTAGAGTGGAGGAAAACCAAGAAAAGCGGGGTTAGAGCAATGGAAAACCAAGAAAAGTGAAGTTAGAGCAGAGGAAAACCAAGAAAAGAGGGGTTAGAACGGAGGAAAACCAAGAAAAGCGGGGATAGAAGGGAGGAAAACCAAGAAAAGCGGGGTTAGAGCAGAGAAAAAACAAGAAAAGCAGGGTTAGAGCAAAGGAAAACCAAGAAAAGCTTGGTTAGAGCGGAGGAAAACCAAGAAAAGCGGGGTAAGAGCGGAGGAAAACCAAGAAAATCAGGGTTAGAGCGGAGGAAAAGCATGAAAAGTAAGGTTAGAGCTGAGGAAAACCAAGAAAAGCGGAATAAGTGCGGAGGAAAACCAAGAAAAGCGAGGTTAGAGCGGTGGAAAACCAAGAAAAGCTGAGATAGAGCGAAGGAAAACCAAGAAAAGAGGGGTTAGTAAGGAGGAAAACCAAGAAAAGCGGGGTTAGAGCGGAGAAAAACCAAGAAAAGCGGGGTTAGAGCAAATGAAAACCAAGAAAAGCGGGGTTAGAGCGGAGGAAAACCAAGAAAAGTGGGGTTAGAGCAGAGGAAAACCAAGTAAAGCAGAGTTAGAACATAAGAAAACGAAGAAAATCGTGGTTAGAGCAGCAGAAATCCGAGAAAATCATGGCTAGAGTGGAGAAAAACGATGAAAAGCTGGGTTAGAGCGGAGAAAAACCAAGAAAAGCGGGATTAGAGCGTAGGAAAACCAAGAAAAGCAAGGTTATAGCGGAGGAAAACCAAGAAAAGCGGGGTTAGAGCGGAGGAAAACCAAGAAAAGCGGGGTTAGACCGGAGGAAAACCAAGTAAAGCAGAGTTAGAACGGAAGAAAGCGAAGAAAAGCGTGGTTAGAGCAGCAGAAATCCGAGAAAAGCATGGCTAGAGTAGAGAAAAACGATGAAAAGCTGGGTTAGAGTGGAGAAAAACCATGAAAAGCGGGATTAGAGCGGAGGAAAACCAAGAAAAGCGGGGTTAGAGCGGAGGAAAACCAAGAAAAGCGGGGTTAGAGCGGAGGAAAACCAAGAAAAGCGGGGTTAGAGCGGAGGAAAACCAAGAAAAGTGGTGATAGAGCAGAGGAAAACCAAGAAAAGCTGGGTTAGAGCGTAGGAAATCCAAGAAAAGCAGGGTTAGAGCAAAGGAAAACCAAGAAAAGCGAAGTTAGAGCGGAGGAAAACCAAGTAAAGCAGAGTTAGAACGGAAGAAAACGAAGAAAAGCGTGTTAGAGCAGCAGAAATCCGAGAAAAGCATGGTTAGAGTGGAGAAAAACGATGAAAAGCTGGGTTAGAGCGGAGAAAAACCAAGAAAAGAGGGATTAGAGCTGTGGAAAACAAAGAAAAGCACGGTTAGAGCAATGGAAAACCAAGAAAAGTGAAGTTAGAGCGGATGAAAACCAAGAAAAGCGGGGTTAGAGAGGAGGAAAACCAAGAAAAGCGGGGTTAGAGCGGATGAAAACCAAGAAAAGCGGGGTTAGAGCGGAGGATAACCAAGAAAAACTAGGTTAGAGCGAAGGAAAACCAAGAAAAAAAAATTAGAGGAAGAAAACGAAGAAAAGCGCGGTTAGAGCAGCAGAAATATGAGAAAAGCATGGTTAGAGTGGAGAAAAACCATGAAAAGCTGGGTTAGAGTGGAGAAAAACCAAGAAAAGCAGGGTTAGAGCAAAGGAAAACCAAGACAAGCGAAGATAGAGCAAAGGAAAACCAAGAAAAGCGGGGTTAGAGCGGAGGAAAACCATGAAAAGCGGGGTTAGAGCGGAGGAAAACCAAGAAAAACGGGGTTAGAATGGAGGAAAACCAAGTAAATTGGGGATAGACCGGAAGATAACCAAGAAAAGCGAAGTTAGAGCGGAGGAAAACCAAGAAAAGCAGAATAAGTACGAAGGAAAACCAAGAAAAGCGGGGTTGGATCGGAGGAAAACCAAGAAAAAGTATTAAGAGAGGAAGAAAACGAAGAAAAGCGCGGCTAGAGCAGAAGAAATCCGAGAAAAGCATGGTTAGAGTGGAGAAAAACCAAGAAAAGCGGGGTTAGTGCGGAGGAAAACCAAGAAAAGAGGGGTTAGAAAGGAGGAAAACCAAGAAAAGCGGGGTTAGAGCGGAGGAAAACCAAGAAAAGCAGGGTTAGAGCAAATGAAAACCAAGAAAAGTGGGGTTAGAGCGGAGGGAAACCAAGAAAAGCGAAGTTAGAGCGGAGGAAAACCAAGAAAAGTGGAATAAGTGCGGAGGATAACCAAGAAAAGTGGGGTTAGAGCGGAGGAAAACCAAGAAAAAGAAGTTAGAGAGGAAGAAAACGAAGAAAAGCGGGGTTAGAGCAGCAGAAATCCGAGAAAAGCATGGTTAGAGTGGAGAAAAACCATGAAAAGCGGGGTTAGAGCGGAGAAAAACAGGGAAAAGCGGGGTAACTGCAGAGGAAAACCAACAAAAGAGGGGTTAGTGCGGAGGAAAACCAAGAAAAGCGGGGTTAGAGCAAAGGAAATACAAGAAAAGCGGTGTTAGAGCGGAGGAAAACCACGAGAAACAGGGTTAGAGCGGAGAAAAACCAAGAAAAGCGGGGATAGAAGTGAGGAAAACCAAGAAAAGCGGTGTTAGAGCAAAGGAAAACGATGAAAAGGTGGGTTAGAGCGGAGAAAAACCAAGAAAAGCGGGATTAGAGTGGAGGAAAACCAAGAAAAGCGGGGTTAGAGCAATGGAAAACCAAGAAAAGTGAAGTTAGAGCAGAGGAAAACCAAGAAAAGAGGGGTTAGAACGGAGGAAAACCAAGAAAAGCGGGGATAGAAGGGAGGAAAACCAAGAAAAGCGGGGTTAGAGCAGAGAAAAAACAAGAAAAGCAGGGTTAGAGCAAAGGAAAACCAAGAAAAGCTTGGTTAGAGCGGAGGAAAACCAAGAAAAGCGGGGTAAGAGCGGAGGAAAACCAAGAAAATCAGGGTTAGAGCGGAGGAAAAGCATGAAAAGTAAGGTTAGAGCTGAGGAAAACCAAGAAAAGCGGAATAAGTGCGGAGGAAAACCAAGAAAAGCGAGGTTAGAGCGGTGGAAAACCAAGAAAAGCTGAGATAGAGCGAAGGAAAACCAAGAAAAGAGGGGTTAGTAAGGAGGAAAACCAAGAAAAGCGGGGTTAGAGCGGAGGAAAACCAAGAAAAGCGGGGTTAGAGCAAATGAAAACCAAGAAAAGCGGGGTTAGAGCGGAGGAAAACCAAGAAAAGTGGGGTTAGAGCAGAGGAAAACCAAGTAAAGCAGAGTTAGAACATAAGAAAACGAAGAAAATCGTGGTTAGAGCAGCAGAAATCCGAGAAAATCATGGCTAGAGTGGAGAAAAACGATGAAAAGCTGGGTTAGAGCGGAGAAAAACCAAGAAAAGCGGGATTAGAGCGTAGGAAAACCAAGAAAAGCAAGGTTATAGCGGAGGAAAACCAAGAAAAGCGGGGTTAGAGCGGAGGAAAACCAAGAAAAGCGGGGTTAGACCGGAGGAAAACCAAGTAAAGCAGAGTTAGAACGGAAGAAAGCGAAGAAAAGCGTGGTTAGAGCAGCAGAAATCCGAGAAAAGCATGGCTAGAGTAGAGAAAAACGATGAAAAGCTGGGTTAGAGTGGAGAAAAACCATGAAAAGCGGGATTAGAGCGGAGGAAAACCAAGAAAAGCGGGGTTAGAGCGGAGGAAAACCAAGAAAAGCGGGGTTAGAGCGGATGAAAACCAAGAAAAGCGGGGTTAGAGCGGAGGAAAACCAAGAAAAGTGGTGATAGAGCAGAGGAAAACCAAGAAAAGCTGGGTTAGAGCGTAGGAAATCCAAGAAAAGCAGGGTTAGAGCAAAGGAAAACCAAGAAAAGCGAAGTTAGAGCGGAGGAAAACCAAGTAAAGCAGAGTTAGAACGGAAGAAAACGAAGAAAAGCGTGTTAGAGCAGCAGAAATCCGAGAAAAGCATGGTTAGAGTGGAGAAAAACGATGAAAAGCTGGGTTAGAGCGGAGAAAAACCAAGAAAAGAGGGATTAGAGCTGTGGAAAACAAAGAAAAGCGGGGTTAGAGCAATGGAAAACCAAGAAAAGTGAAGTTAGAGCGGATGAAAACCAAGAAAAGCGGGGTTAGAGAGGAGGAAAACCAAGAAAAGCGGGGTTAGAGCGGATGAAAACCAAGAAAAGCGGGGTTAGAGCGGAGGATAACCAAGAAAAACTAGGTTAGAGCGAAGGAAAACCAAGAAAAAAAAATTAGAGGAAGAAAACGAAGAAAAGCGCGGTTAGAGCAGCAGAAATATGAGAAAAGCATGGTTAGAGTGGAGAAAAACCATGAAAAGCTGGGTTAGAGTGGAGAAAAACCAAGAAAAGCAGGGTTAGAGCAAAGGAAAACCAAGACAAGCGAAGATAGAGCAAAGGAAAACCAAGAAAAGCGGGGTTAGAGCGGAGGAAAACCATGAAAAGCGGGGTTAGAGCGGAGGAAAACCAAGAAAAACGGGGTTAGAATGGAGGAAAACCAAGTAAATTGGGGATAGACCGGAAGATAACCAAGAAAAGCGAAGTTAGAGCGGAGGAAAACCAAGAAAAGCAGAATAAGTACGAAGGAAAACCAAGAAAAGCGGGGTTGGATCGGAGGAAAACCAAGAAAAAGTATTAAGAGAGGAAGAAAACGAAGAAAAGCGCGGCTAGAGCAGAAGAAATCCGAGAAAAGCATGGTTAGAGTGGAGAAAAACCAAGAAAAGCGGGGTTAGTGCGGAGGAAAACCAAGAAAAGAGGGGTTAGTGCAGAGGAAAACCAAGAAAAGCGGGGTTAGAGCAAAGGAAAACCAAGAAAAGCTATGTTAGAGCGGAGGAAAACCAAGAAAAACGGGGTTAGAGAGGAGAAAAACCAAGAAAAGCGGCGTTAGAGCGCAGAAAAACCAAGAAAAGCGGGGATAGAAGGGAGGAAAACCAAGACAAGCAGGGTTAGAAAGAAGGAAAACCAAGAAAAGCGGGGTTAGAGCGGAGGAAAACCAAGAAAAGCGGGGTTAGAGCGGAGGAAAACCAAGAAAAGCGGGGTTAGAGCGGAGGAAAACCAAGAAAAGCAAAGTTAGAGCGGAGGAAAACCAAGAAAAGTGGAATAAGTGCGGAGGATAACCAAGAAAAGCGGGATTAGAGTGGAGGAAAACCAAGAAAAGCGGGGTTAGAGCAATGGAAAACCAAGAAAAGTGAAGTTAGAGCAGAGGAAAACCGAGAGAAGAGGGGTTAGAACGGAGGAAAACCAAGAAAAGCGGGGATAGAAGGGAGGAAAACCAAGAAAAGCGGGGTGAGAGCAGAGTAAAAACAAGAAAAGCAGGGTTAGAGCAAAGGAAAACCAAGAAAAGCTTCGTTAGAGCGGCGGAAAACCAAGAAAAGCGGGGTAAGAGCGGAGGAAAACCAAGAAAATCGGGGTTAGAGCGGAGGAAAAGCATGAAAAGTAAGGTTAGAGCTGAGGAAAACCAAGAAAAGCGGAATAAGTGCGGAGGAAAACCAAGAAAAGCGGGGTTAGAGCGGAGGAAAACCAAGAAAAGTTGAGATAGAGAGGAGGAAAACCAAGAAAAGAGGGGTTAGTAAGGAGGAAAACCAAGAAAAGCGGGGTTAGAGCGGAGGAAAACCAAGAAAAGCAGGGTTAGAGCAAATGAAAACCAAGAAAAGCGGGGTTAGAGCGGAGGAAAACCAAGAAAAGCGACGTTAGAGAGGAGGAAAACCAAGAAAAGTGGAATAAGTGCGGAGGATAACCAAGAAAAGCGGGGTTAGAGCGGACGAAAACCAAGAAAAAGAAGTTAGAGAGGAAGAAAACGAAGAAAAGCGAGGTTAGAGCAGCAGAAATCCGAGAAAAGCATGGTTAGAGTGGAGAAAAACCATGAAAAGCGGGGTTAGAGCGGAGAAAAACCAAGAAAAGCGGGGTTACTGCAGAGGAAAACCAAGAAAAGAGGGGTTAGTGCGGAGGAAAACCAAGAAAAGCGGGGTTAGAGCAAAGGAAAAACAAGAAAAGCGGTGTTAGAGCGGAGGAAAACCACGAGAAACAGGGTTAGAGAGGAGAAAAAACAAGAAAAGCGGGGATAGAAGGGAGGAAAACCAAGAAAAGCGGGGTTAGAGCAAAGGAAAACGATGAAAAGGTGGGTTAGAGCGGAGAAAAACCAAGAAAAGCGGGATTAGAGTGGAGGAAAACCAAGAAAAGCGGGGTTAGAGCAATGGAAAACCAAGAAAAGTGAAGTTAGAGCAGAGGAAAACCAAGAAAAGAGGGGTTAGAACGGAGGAAAACCAAGAAAAGCGGGGATAGAAGGGAGGAAAACCAAGAAAAGTGGGGTTAGAGCAGAGAAAAAACAAGAAAAGCTTGGTTAGAGCAAAGGAAAACCAAGAAAAGCTTGGTTAGAGCGGAGGAAAACCAAGAAAAGCGGGGTAAGAGCGGAGGAAAACCAAGAAAATCCGGGTTAGAGCGGAGGAAAAGCATGGAAAAAAAGGTTAGAGCTGAGGAAAACCAAGAAAAGCGGAATAAGTGCGGAGGAAAACCAAGAAAAGCGGGGTTAGAGCGGTGGAAAACCAAGAAAAGCTGAGATAGAGCAAAGGAAAACCAAGAAAAGAGGGATTAGAAAGGAGGAAAACCAAGAAAAGCGGGGTTAGAGCGCAGGAAAACCAAAAAAAGCAGGGTTAGAGCAAATGAAAACCAAGAAAAGCGGGGTTAGAGCGGAGGAAAACCAAGAAAAGCTAGGTTAGAGCGTAGGAAAACCAAGAAAAGCGGGGTTATAGCGGAGGAAAACCAAGAAAAGCGGGGTTAGAGCGGAGGAAAACCAAGTAAAGCAGAGTTAGAACTGAAGAAAACGAAGAAAAGCGTGTTAGAGCAGCAGAAATCCGAGAAAAGCATGGTTAGAGTGGAGAAAAATGATGAAAAGCTGGGTTAGAGCGGAGAAAAACCAAGAAAAGAGGGATTAGAGCTGTGGAAAACCAAGAAAAGCGGGGTTAGAGCAATGGAAAACCAAGAAAAGTGAAGTTAGAGCGGATGAAAACCAAGAAAAGCGGGGTTAGAGAGGAGGAAAACCAAGAAAAGCGGGGTTAGAGCGGATGAAAACCAAGAAAAGCGGGGTTAGAGCGGAGGATAACCAAGAAAAACTATGTTAGATCGAAGGAAAACCAAGAAAAAAAAAATAGAGGAAGAAAACGAAGAAAATCGCGGTTAGAGCAGCAGAAATATGAGAAAAGCATGGTTAGAGTGGAGAAAAACCATGAAAAGCTGGGTTAGAGTGGAGAAAAACCAAGAAAAGCAGGGTTAGAGCAAAGGAAAACCAAGACAAGCGAAGATAGAGCAAAGGAAAACCAAGAAAAGCGGGGTTAGAGCGGAGGAAAACCATGAAAAGCGGGGTTAGAGCGGAGGAAAACCAAGAAAAGCAGGGTTAGAGTGGTGGAAAACCAAGTAAATTGGGGATAGACCGGAAGATAACCAAGAAAAGCGAAGTTAGAGCGGAGGAAAACCAAGAAAAGCAGAATAAGTACGGAGGAAAACCAAGAAAAGCGGGGTTGGATCGGAGGAAAACCAAGAAAAAGAATTAAGAGAGGAAGAAAACGAAGAAAAGCGCGGCTAGAGCAGCAGAAATCCGAGAAAAGCATGGTTAGAGTGGAGAAAAACCAAGAAAAGCGGGGTTAGTGCGGAGGAAAACCAAGAAAAGAGGGGTTAGTGCAGAGGAAAACCAAGAAAAGCGGGGTTAGAGCAAAGGAAAACCAAGAAAAGCTATGTTAGAGCGGAGGAAAACCAAGAAAAACGGGGTTAGAGAGGAGAAAAAACAAGAAAAGCGGGGTTAGAGCGCAGAAAAACCAAGAAAAGCGGGGATAGAAGGGAGGAAAACCAAGACAAGCGGGGTTAGAAAGAAGGAAAACCAAGAAAAGCGGGGTTAGAGCGGAGGAAAACCAAGAAAAGCGGGGTTAGAGCGGAGGAAAACCAGGAAAAGCGGGGTTAGAGCGGAGGAAAACCAAGAAAAGCGAAGTTAGAGCGGAGGAAAACCAAGAGAAGTGGAATAAGTGCGGAGGATAACCAAGAAAAGCGGGGTTAGAGCGGAGGAAAACCAAGAAAAAGAAGTTAGAGAGGAAGAAAATGAAGAAAAGCGCGGTTAGAGCAGCAGAAATCCGAGAAAAGCATGGTTAGAGTGGAGAAATACCATGAAAAGCCGGGTTAGAGCGGAGAAAAACCAAGAAAAGCGGGGTTACTGCAGAGGAAAACCAAGAAAAGAGGGGTTAGTGCGGAGGAAAACCAAGAAAAGCGGGGTTAGAGCAAAGGAAATACAAGAAAAGCGGTGTTAGAGCGGAGGAAAACCACGAGAAACAGGGTTAGAGCGGAGAAAAACCAAGAAAAGCGGGGATAGAAGGGAGGAAAACCAAGAAAAGCGGGGTTAGAGCAAAGGAAAACGATGAAAAGGTGGGTTAGAGCGGAGAAAAACCAAGAAAAGCGGGATTAGAGTGGAGGAAAACCAAGAAAAGCGGGGTTAGAGCAATGGAAAACCAAGAAAAGTGAAGTTAGAGCAGAGGAAAACCAAGAAAAGAGGGGTTAGAACGGAGGAAAACCAAGAAAAGCGGGGATAGAAGGGAGGAAAACCAAGAAAAGCGGGGTTAGAGCAGAGAAAAAACAAGAAAAGGAGGGTTAGAGCAAAGGAAAACCAAGAAAAGCTTGGTTAGAGCGGCGGAAAACCAAGAAAAGCAAGGTAAGAGCGGAGGAAAACCAAGAAAATCGGGGTTAGAGCGGAGGAAAAGCATGAAAAGTAAGGTTAGAGCTGAGGAAAACCAAGAAAAGCGGAATAAGTGCGGAGGAAAACCAAGAAAAGCGGGGTTAGAGCGGAGGAAAACAAAGAAAAGCTGAGATAGAGCGGAGGAAAACCAAGAAAAGAGGGGTTAGTAAGGAGGAAAACCAAGAAAAGCGGGGTTAGAGCGGAGGAAAACCAAGAAAAGCAGGGTTAGAGCAAATGAAAACCAAGAAAAGCGGGATTAGAGCGGAGGAAAACCAAGAAAAGCGAAGTTAGAGCGGAGGAAAACCAAGAAAAGTGGAATAAGTGCGGAGGATAACCAAGAAAAGCGGGGTTAGAGCGGACGAAAACCAAGAAAAAGAAGTTAGAGAGGAAGAAAACGAAGAAAAGCGCGGTTAGAGCAGCAGAAATCCGAGAAAAGCATGGTTAGAGTGGAGAAAAACCATGAAAAGCGGGGTTAGAGCGGAGAAAAACCAAGAAAAGCGGGGTTACTGCAGAGGAAAACCAACAAAAGAGGGGTTAGTGCGGAGGAAAACCAAGAAAAGCGGGGTTAAAGCAAAGGAAAAACAAGAAAAGCGGTGTTAGAGCGGAGGAAAACCACGAGAAACAGGGTTAGAGAGGAGAAAAACCAAGAAAAGCGGGGATAGAAAGGAGGAAAACCAAGAAAAGCGGTGTTAGAGCAAAGGAAAACGATGAAAAGGTGGGTTAGAGCGGAGAAAAACCAAGAAAAGCGGGATTAGAGTGGAGGAAAACCAAGAAAAGAGGGGTTAGAACGGAGGAAAACCAAGAAAAGCGGGGATAGAAGGGTGGAAAACCAAGAAAAGCGGGGTTAGAGCAGTGAAAAAACAAGAAAAGCAGGGTTAGAGCAAAGGAAAACCAAGAAAAGCTTGGTTAGAGCGGAGGAAAACCAAGAAAAGCGGGGTAAGAGCGGAGGAAACCAAGAAAACCGGGGTTAGAGCGGAGGAAAAGCATGAAAAGTAAGGTTAGAGCTGAGGAAAACCAAGAAAAGCAGAATAAGTGCGGAGGAAAACCAAGAAAAACGGGGTTAGAGCGGTGGAAAACCAAGAAAAGCTGAGATAGATCGAAGGAAAACCAAGAAAAGAGGGGTTAGAAAGGAGGAAAACCAAGAAAAGCGGGGTTAGAGCGGAGGAAAACCAAGAAAAGCAGGGTTAGAGCAAATGAAAACCAAGAAAAGCGGGGTTAGAGCGGAGGAAAACCAAGAAAAGCTAGGTTAGAGCGTAGGAAAACCAAGAAAAGCGAAGTTATAGCGGAGGAAAACCAAGAAAAGCGGGGTTAGAGCGGAGGAAAACCAAGAAAAGCGGGGTTAGAGCGGAGGAAAACCAAGTAAAGCAGAGTTAGAACGGAAGAAAACGAAGAAAATCGTGGTTATAGCAGCAGAAATCCGAGAAAAGCATGGCTAGAGTGGAGAAAAACGATGAAAAGCTGGGTTAGAGCGGTGAAAAACCAAGAAAAGCGGGATTAGAGCGTAGGAAAACCAAGAAAAGCAAGGTTATAGCGGAGGAAAACCAAGAAAAGCGGGGTTAGAGCGGAGGAAAACCAAGAAAAGCGGGGTTAGAGCGGAGGAAAACCAAGTAAAGCAGAGTTAGAACGGAAGAAAACGAAGAAAAGCGTGGTTAGAGCAGCAGAAATCCGAGAAAAGCACGGCTAGAGTAGAGAAAAATGATGAAAAGCTGGGTTAGAGCGGAGAAAAACCATGAAAAGCGGGATTAGAGCGGAGGAAAACCAAGAAAAGCGGAGTTAGAGCAATGGAAAACAAAGAAAAGTGAAGTTAGAGCGGAGGAAAACCAAGAAAAGCGGGGTTAGAGCGGAGGAAAACAAAGAAAAGCGGGGTTAGAGCGGATGAAAACCAAGAAAAGTGGGGTTAGAGCGGAGGAAAACCAAGAAAAGTGGTGATAGAGCGGAGGAAAACCAAGAAAAGCGGGGTTAGAGCGGAGGAAAACCAAGAAAAGCGGGGTTAGAGCGAAGGAAAACCAAGAAAAGCAGGGTTAGAGCGGAGAAAAACCATGAAAAGCTGGGTTAGAGCGGAGGAAAACCAAGAAAAACGGGGTTATAGCAGAGGAAAACCAAGAAAAGCGGGGTTAGAAGGGAGGAAAACCAAGAAAAGCGGGGTTAGAGCAAAGGAAAACGATGAAAAGGTGGGTTAGAGCGGAGAAAAACCAAGAAAAGCGGGATTAGAGTGGAGGAAAACCAAGAAAAGCGGGGTTAGAGCAATGGAAAACCAAGAAAAGTGAAGTTAGAGCAGAGGAAAACCAAGAAAAGAGGGGTTAGAACGGAGGAAAACCAAGAAAAGCGGGGATAGAAGGGAGGAAAACCAAGAAAAGCGGGGTTAGAGCAGAGAAAAAACAAGAAAAGCAGGGTTAGAGCAAAGGAAAACCAAGAAAAGCTTGGTTAGAGCGGCGGAAAACCAAGAAAAGCAAGGTAAGAGCGGAGGAAAACCAAGAAAATCGGGGTTAGAGCGGAGGAAAAGCATGAAAAGTAAGGTTAGAGCTGAGGAAAACCAAGAAAAGCGGAATAAGTGCGGAGGAAAACCAAGAAAAGCGGGGTTAGAGCGGAGGAAAACAAAGAAAAGCGGGGTTAGAGCGGAGGAAAACCAAGTAAAGCAGAGTTAGAACGGAAGAAAACGAAGAAAATCGTGGTTATAGCAGCAGAAATCCGAGAAAAGCATGGCTAGAGTGGAGAAAAACGATGAAAAGCTGGGTTAGAGCGGTGAAAAACCAAGAAAAGCGGGATTAGAGCGTAGGAAAACCAAGAAAAGCAAGGTTATAGCGGAGGAAAACCAAGAAAAGCGGGGTTAGAGCGGAGGAAAACCAAGAAAAGCGGGGTTAGAGCGGAGGAAAAGCATGAAAAGTAAGGTTAGAGCTGAGGAAAACCAAGAAAAGCGGAATAAGTGCGGAGGAAAACCAAGAAAAGCGGGGTTAGAGCGGAGGAAAACAAAGAAAAGCTGAGATAGAGCGGAGGAAAACCAAGAAAAGAGGGGTTAGTAAGGAGGAAAACCAAGAAAAGCGGGGTTAGAGCGGAGGAAAACCAAGAAAAGCAGGGTTAGAGCAAATGAAAACCAAGAAAAGCGGGATTAGAGCGGAGGAAAACCAAGAAAAGCGAAGTTAGAGCAGAGGAAAACCAAGAAAAGTGGAATAAGTGCGGAGGATAACCAAGAAAAGCGGGGTTAGAGCGGACGAAAACCAAGAAAAAGAAGTTAGAGAGGAAGAAAACGAAGAAAAGCGCGGTTAGAGCAGCAGAAATCCGAGAAAAGCATGGTTAGAGTGGAGAAAAACCATGAAAAGCGGGGTTAGAGCGGAGAAAAACCAAGAAAAGCGGGGTTACTGCAGAGGAAAACCAACAAAAGAGGGGTTAGTGCGGAGGAAAACCAAGAAAAGCGGGGTTAAAGCAAAGGAAAAACAAGAAAAGCGGTGTTAGAGCGGAGGAAAACCACGAGAAACAGGGTTAGAGAGGAGAAAAACCAAGAAAAGCGGGGATAGAAAGGAGGAAAACCAAGAAAAGCGGTGTTAGAGCAAAGGAAAACGATGAAAAGGTGGGTTAGAGCGGAGAAAAACCAAGAAAAGCGGGATTAGAGTGGAGGAAAACCAAGAAAAGAGGGGTTAGAACGGAGGAAAACCAAGAAAAGCGGGGATAGAAGGGTGGAAAACCAAGAAAAGCGGGGTTAGAGCAGTGAAAAAACAAGAAAAGCAGGGTTAGAGCAAAGGAAAACCAAGAAAAGCTTGGTTAGAGCGGAGGAAAACCAAGAAAAGCGGGGTAAGAGCGGAGGAAACCAAGAAAACCGGGGTTAGAGCGGAGGAAAAGCATGAAAAGTAAGGTTAGAGCTGAGGAAAACCAAGAAAAGCAGAATAAGTGCGGAGGAAAACCAAGAAAAACGGGGTTAGAGCGGTGGAAAACCAAGAAAAGCTGAGATAGATCGAAGGAAAACCAAGAAAAGAGGGGTTAGAAAGGAGGAAAACCAAGAAAAGCGGGGTTAGAGCGGAGGAAAACCAAGAAAAGCAGGGTTAGAGCAAATGAAAACCAAGAAAAGCGGGGTTAGAGCGGAGGAAAACCAAGAAAAGCTAGGTTAGAGCGTAGGAAAACCAAGAAAAGCGAAGTTATAGCGGAGGAAAACCAAGAAAAGCGGGGTTAGAGCGGAGGAAAACCAAGAAAAGCGGGGTTAGAGCGGAGGAAAACCAAGTAAAGCAGAGTTAGAACGGAAGAAAACGAAGAAAATCGTGGTTATAGCAGCAGAAATCCGAGAAAAGCATGGCTAGAGTGGAGAAAAACGATGAAAAGCTGGGTTAGAGCGGTGAAAAACCAAGAAAAGCGGGATTAGAGCGTAGGAAAACCAAGAAAAGCAAGGTTATAGCGGAGGAAAACCAAGAAAAGCGGGGTTAGAGCGGAGGAAAACCAAGAAAAGCGGGGTTAGAGCGGAGGAAAACCAAGTAAAGCAGAGTTAGAACGGAAGAAAACGAAGAAAAGCGTGGTTAGAGCAGCAGAAATCCGAGAAAAGCACGGCTAGAGTAGAGAAAAATGATGAAAAGCTGGGTTAGAGCGGAGAAAAACCATGAAAAGCGGGATTAGAGCGGAGGAAAACCAAGAAAAGCGGAGTTAGAGCAATGGAAAACAAAGAAAAGTGAAGTTAGAGCGGAGGAAATCCAAGAAAAGCGGGGTTAGAGCGGAGGAAAACAAAGAAAAGCGGGGTTAGAGCGGATGAAAACCAAGAAAAGTGGGGTTAGAGCGGAGGAAAACCAAGAAAAGTGGTGATAGAGCGGAGGAAAACCAAGAAAAGCGGGGTTAGAGCGGAGGAAAACCAAGAAAAGCGGGGTTAGAGCGAAGGAAAACCAAGAAAAGCAGGGTTAGAGCGGAGAAAAACCATGAAAAGCTGGGTTAGAGCGGAGGAAAACCAAGAAAAACGGGGTTATAGCAGAGGAAAACCAAGAAAAGCGGGGTTAGAAGGGAGGAAAACCAAGAAAAGCGGGGTTAGAGCAAAGGAAAACGATGAAAAGGTGGGTTAGAGCGGAGAAAAACCAAGAAAAGCGGGATTAGAGTGGAGGAAAACCAAGAAAAGCGGGGTTAGAGCAATGGAAAACCAAGAAAAGTGAAGTTAGAGCAGAGGAAAACCAAGAAAAGAGGGGTTAGAACGGAGGAAAACCAAGAAAAGCGGGGATAGAAGGGAGGAAAACCAAGAAAAGCGGGGTTAGAGCAGAGAAAAAACAAGAAAAGCAGGGTTAGAGCAAAGGAAAACCAAGAAAAGCTTGGTTAGAGCGGCGGAAAACCAAGAAAAGCAAGGTAAGAGCGGAGGAAAACCAAGAAAATCGGGGTTAGAGCGGAGGAAAAGCATGAAAAGTAAGGTTAGAGCTGAGGAAAACCAAGAAAAGCGGAATAAGTGCGGAGGAAAACCAAGAAAAGCGGGGTTAGAGCGGAGGAAAACAAAGAAAAGCGGGGTTAGAGCGGAGGAAAACCAAGTAAAGCAGAGTTAGAACGGAAGAAAACGAAGAAAATCGTGGTTATAGCAGCAGAAATCCGAGAAAAGCATGGCTAGAGTGGAGAAAAACGATGAAAAGCTGGGTTAGAGCGGTGAAAAACCAAGAAAAGCGGGATTAGAGCGTAGGAAAACCAAGAAAAGCAAGGTTATAGCGGAGGAAAACCAAGAAAAGCGGGGTTAGAGCGGAGGAAAACCAAGAAAAGCGGGGTTAGAGCGGAGGAAAAGCATGAAAAGTAAGGTTAGAGCTGAGGAAAACCAAGAAAAGCGGAATAAGTGCGGAGGAAAACCAAGAAAAGCGGGGTTAGAGCGGAGGAAAACAAAGAAAAGCTGAGATAGAGCGGAGGAAAACCAAGAAAAGAGGGGTTAGTAAGGAGGAAAACCAAGAAAAGCGGGGTTAGAGCGGAGGAAAACCAAGAAAAGCAGGGTTAGAGCAAATGAAAACCAAG
Source organism: Coturnix japonica (assembly GCF_054131305.1). Lineage (NCBI taxonomy): Eukaryota > Metazoa > Chordata > Aves > Galliformes > Phasianidae > Coturnix > Coturnix japonica. The sequence goes on along the minus strand of NC_140674.1, from coordinate 5,954 downwards.
AAAAGCGGGATTAGAGCGGAGGAAAACCAAGAAAAGCGAAGTTAGAGCAGAGGAAAACCAAGAAAAGTGGAATAAGTGCGGAGGATAACCAAGAAAAGCGGGGTTAGAGCGGACGAAAACCAAGAAAAAGAAGTTAGAGAGGAAGAAAACGAAGAAAAGCGCGGTTAGAGCAGCAGAAATCCGAGAAAAGCATGGTTAGAGTGGAGAAAAACCATGAAAAGCGGGGTTAGAGCGGAGAAAAACCAAGAAAAGCGGGGTTACTGCAGAGGAAAACCAACAAAAGAGGGGTTAGTGCGGAGGAAAACCAAGAAAAGCGGGGTTAAAGCAAAGGAAAAACAAGAAAAGCGGTGTTAGAGCGGAGGAAAACCACGAGAAACAGGGTTAGAGAGGAGAAAAACCAAGAAAAGCGGGGATAGAAAGGAGGAAAACCAAGAAAAGCGGTGTTAGAGCAAAGGAAAACGATGAAAAGGTGGGTTAGAGCGGAGAAAAACCAAGAAAAGCGGGATTAGAGTGGAGGAAAACCAAGAAAAGAGGGGTTAGAACGGAGGAAAACCAAGAAAAGCGGGGATAGAAGGGTGGAAAACCAAGAAAAGCGGGGTTAGAGCAGTGAAAAAACAAGAAAAGCAGGGTTAGAGCAAAGGAAAACCAAGAAAAGCTTGGTTAGAGCGGAGGAAAACCAAGAAAAGCGGGGTAAGAGCGGAGGAAACCAAGAAAACCGGGGTTAGAGCGGAGGAAAAGCATGAAAAGTAAGGTTAGAGCTGAGGAAAACCAAGAAAAGCAGAATAAGTGCGGAGGAAAACCAAGAAAAACGGGGTTAGAGCGGTGGAAAACCAAGAAAAGCTGAGATAGATCGAAGGAAAACCAAGAAAAGAGGGGTTAGAAAGGAGGAAAACCAAGAAAAGCGGGGTTAGAGCGGAGGAAAACCAAGAAAAGCAGGGTTAGAGCAAATGAAAACCAAGAAAAGCGGGGTTAGAGCGGAGGAAAACCAAGAAAAGCTAGGTTAGAGCGTAGGAAAACCAAGAAAAGCGAAGTTATAGCGGAGGAAAACCAAGAAAAGCGGGGTTAGAGCGGAGGAAAACCAAGAAAAGCGGGGTTAGAGCGGAGGAAAACCAAGTAAAGCAGAGTTAGAACGGAAGAAAACGAAGAAAATCGTGGTTATAGCAGCAGAAATCCGAGAAAAGCATGGCTAGAGTGGAGAAAAACGATGAAAAGCTGGGTTAGAGCGGTGAAAAACCAAGAAAAGCGGGATTAGAGCGTAGGAAAACCAAGAAAAGCAAGGTTATAGCGGAGGAAAACCAAGAAAAGCGGGGTTAGAGCGGAGGAAAACCAAGAAAAGCGGGGTTAGAGCGGAGGAAAACCAAGTAAAGCAGAGTTAGAACGGAAGAAAACGAAGAAAAGCGTGGTTAGAGCAGCAGAAATCCGAGAAAAGCACGGCTAGAGTAGAGAAAAATGATGAAAAGCTGGGTTAGAGCGGAGAAAAACCATGAAAAGCGGGATTAGAGCGGAGGAAAATTAAGAAAAGCGGAGTTAGAGCAATGGAAAACAAAGAAAAGTGAAGTTAGAGCGGAGGAAAACCAAGAAAAGCGGGGTTAGAGCGGAGGAAAACAAAGAAAAGCGGGGTTAGAGCGGATGAAAACCAAGAAAAGTGGGGTTAGAGCGGAGGAAAACCAAGAAAAGTGGTGATAGAGCGGAGGAAAACCAAGAAAAGCGGGGTTAGAGCGGAGGAAAACCAAGAAAAGCGGGGTTAGAGCGAAGGAAAACCAAGAAAAGCAGGGTTAGAGCGGAGAAAAACCATGAAAAGCTGGGTTAGAGCGGAGGAAAACCAAGAAAAACGGGGTTATAGCAGAGGAAAACCAAGAAAAGCGGGGTTAGAGCGGAGGAAAACCAAGTAAAGCAGAGTTAGAACGGAAGAAAACAAAGAAAAGCGTGTTAGAGCAGCAGAAATCTGAGAAAAGCATGGTTAGATTGGAGAAAAACGATGAAAAGCTGGGTTTGAGCGGAGAAAAACCAAGAAAAGAGGGATTAGAGCGGTGGAAAACAAAGAAAAGCGGGGTTAGAGCAATGGAAAACCAAGAAAAGTGAAGTTAGAGCGGATGAAAACCAAGAAAAACGGGGTAGAGAGGTGGAAAACCAAGAAAAGCGGGGTTAGAGCGGATGAAAACCAAGAAAAGCGGGGTTAGAGCGGAGGATAACCAAGAAAAACTTGGTTAGAGCAGAGGAAAACCAAGAAAAGTGAAAATGAGAGGAAGAAAACGAAGAAAAGCGCGGTTAGAGCAGCAGAAATCTGAGAAAAGCATGGTTAGAGTGGAGAAAAACCATGAAAAGCTGGGTTAGAGTGGAGAAAAACCAAAAAAGCGGGGTTAGTGCGGAGGAAAACCAAGAAACGAGGGGTTAGTGCAGAGGAAAACCAAGAAAAGCGGGGTTAGAGCAATGGAAAACCAAGAAAAGCGGTGTTAGAGCAGAGGAAAACCAAGAGAAACGGGGTTAGAATGGAGAAAAACCAAGAAAAGCGGTGATAGAGCGGAGGAAAACCAAGAAAAGAGGGGTTAGAGCTGAGGAAAACCAAGAAAAGCAGGGTTAGATAAAAGGAAAACAAAGAAAAGCTGGGTTAGAGCGCAGGAAAACCAAGAAAAAAGGTGATAGAGCGGAGGAAAACCAAGAAAAGTGGTGTTAGAGCGTAGGAAAACCAAGAAAAGCGAAGTTAGAGCGGAGGAAAACCAAGAAAAGTGGAATAAGTGCGGAGGATAGCCAAGAAAAGTGGGGTTAGAGCGGAGGAAAACCAAGAAAAAGAAGTTAGAGAGGAAGAAAACGAAGAAAAGCGCGGTTAGAGCAGCAGAAATCCGAGAAAAGCATGGTTAGAGTGGAGAAAAACCATGAAAAGCGGGGTTAGAGCGGAGAAAAACCAAGAAAAGCGGGGTTACTGCAGAGGAAAACCAACAAAAGAAGGGTTAGTGCGGAGGAAAACCAAGAAGAGCGGGGTTCGAGCAAAGGAAAAACAAGAAAAGCGGTGTTAGAGCGGAGGAAAACCAAGAAAAGCGGGATTAGAGTGGAGGAAAACCAAGAAAAGCGGGGTTAGAGCAATGGAAAACCAAGAAAAGTGAAGTTAGAGCAGAGGAAAACCAAGAAAAGAGGGGTTAGAACGGAGGAAAACCAAGAAAAGCGGGGATAGAAAGGAGGAAAACCAAGAAAAGCGGGGTTAGAGCAATGAAAAACCAAGAAAAGCGGGGTTAGAGCAAATGAAAACCAAGAAAAGCGGGGTTAGAGCGGAGGAAAACCAAGAAAAGCGGGGTTAGAGCGGAGGAAAACCAAGAAAAGTGGGGTTAGAGCGGAGGAAAACCAAGTAAAGCAGAGTTAGAACGGAAGAAAACGAAGAAAATCGTGGTTAGAGCAGCAGAAATCCGAGAAAAGCATGGCTAGAGTGGAGAAAAACGATGAAAAGCTGGGTTAGAGCGGAGAAAAACCAAGAAAAGCGGGATTAGAGCGTAGGAAAACCAAGAAAAGCAAGGTTATAGCGGAGGAAAACCAAGAAAAGCGGGGTTAGAGCGGAGGAAAACCAAGAAAAGCCGATCCGGTTAGGGTTAGGGTTAGGGTTAGGGTTAGGGTTAGGGTTAGGGTTAGGGTTAGGGTTAGGGTTAGGGTTAGGGTTAGGGTTAGGGTTAGGGTTAGGGTTAGGGTTAGGGTTAGGGTTAGGGTTAGGGTTAGGGTTAGGGTTAGGGTTAGGGTTAGGGTTAGGGTTAGGGTTAGGGTTAGGGTTAGGGTTAGGGTTAGGGTTAGGGTTAGGGTTAGGGTTAGGGTTAGGGTTAGGGTTAGGGTTAGGGTTAGGGTTAGGGTTAGGGTTAGGGTTAGGGTTAGGGTTAGGGTTAGGGTTAGGGTTAGGGTTAGGGTTAGGGTTAGGGTTAGGGTTAGGGTTAGGGTTAGGGTTAGGGTTAGGGTTAGGGTTAGGGTTAGGGTTAGGGTTAGGGTTAGGGTTAGGGTTAGGGTTAGGGTTAGGGTTAGGGTTAGGGTTAGGGTTAGGGTTAGGGTTAGGGTTAGGGTTAGGGTTAGGGTTAGGGTTAGGGTTAGGGTTAGGGTTAGGGTTAGGGTTAGGGTTAGGGTTAGGGTTAGGGTTAGGGTTAGGGTTAGGGTTAGGGGTTAGGGTTAGGGTTAGGGTTAGGGTTAGGGTTAGGGGTTAGGGTTAGGGTTAGGGTTAGGGTTAGGGTTAGGGTTAGGGTTAGGGTTAGGGTTAGGGGTTAGGGTTAGGGTTAGGGTTAGGGTTAGGGTTAGGGTTAGGGTTAGGGTTAGGGTTAGGGTTAGGGTTAGGGTTAGGGTTAGGGTTAGGGTTAGGGTTAGGGTTAGGGTTAGGGGTTAGGGTTAGGGTTAGGGTTAGGGTTAGGGGTTAGGGTTAGGGTTAGGGTTAGGGTTAGGGTTAGGGTTAGGGTTAGGGTTAGGGTTAGGGTTAGGGTTAGGGTTAGGGTTAGGGTTAGGGTTAGGGTTAGGGTTAGGGTTAGGGTTAGGGTTAGGGTTAGGGTTAGGGTTAGGGTTAGGGTTAGGGTTAGGGTTAGGGTTAGGGTTAGGGTTAGGGTTAGGGTTAGGGTTAGGGTTAGGGTTAGGGTTAGGGTTAGGGTTAGGGTTAGGGTTAGGGTTAGGGTTAGGGTTAGGGTTAGGGTTAGGGTTAGGGTTAGGTTAGGGTTAGGGTTAGGGTTAGGGTTAGGGTTAGGGTTAGGGTTAGGGTTAGGGTTAGGGTTAGGGTTAGGGTTAGGGTTAGGGTTAGGGTTAGGGTTAGGGTTAGGGTTAGGGTTAGGGTTAGGGTTAGGGTTAGGGTTAGGGTTAGGGTTAGGGTTAGGGTTAGGGTTAGGGTTGGGTTAGGGTTAGGGTTAGGGTTAGGGTTAGGGTTAGGGTTAGGGTTAGGGTTAGGGTTAGGGTTAGGGTTAGGGTTAGGGTTAGGGTTAGGGTTAGGGTTAGGGTTAGGGTTAGGGTTAGGGTTAGGGTTAGGGTTAGGGTTAGGGTTAGGGTTAGGGTTAGGGTTAGGGTTAGGGTTAGGGTTAGGGTTAGGGTTAGGGTTAGGGTTAGGGTTAGGGTTAGGGTTAGGGTTAGGGTTAGGGTTAGGGTTAGGGTTAGGGTTAGGGTTAGGGTTAGGGTTAGGGTTAGGGTTAGGGTTAGGGTTAGGGTTAGGGTTAGGGTTAGGGTTAGGGTTAGGGTTAGGGTTAGGGTTAGGGTTAGGGTTAGGGTTAGGGTTAGGGTTAGGGTTAGGGTTAGGGTTAGGGTTAGGGTTAGGGTTAGGGTTAGGGTTAGGGTTAGGGTTAGGGTTAGGGTTAGGGTTAGGGTTAGGGTTAGGGTTAGGGTTAGGGTTAGGGTTAGGGTTAGGGTTAGGGTTAGGGTTAGGGTTAGGGTTAGGGTTAGGGTTAGGGTTAGGGTTAGGGTTAGGGTTAGGGTAGGGTTAGGGTTAGGGTTAGGGTTAGGGTTAGGGTTAGGGTTAGGGTTAGGGTTAGGGTTAGGGTTAGGGTTAGGGTTAGGGTTAGGGTTAGGGTTAGGGTTAGGGTTAGGGTTAGGGTTAGGGTTAGGGTTAGGGTTAGGGTTAGGGTTAGGGTTAGGGTTAGGGTTAGGGTTAGGGTTAGGGTTAGGGTTAGGGTTAGGGTTAGGGTTAGGGTTAGGGTTAGGGTTAGGGTTAGGGTTAGGGTTAGGGTTAGGGTTAGGGTTAGGGTTAGGGTTAGGGTTAGGGTTAGGGTTAGGGTTAGGGTTAGGGTTAGGGTTAGGGTTAGGGTTAGGGTTAGGGTTAGGGTTAGGGTTAGGGTTAGGGTTAGGGTTAGGTTAGGGTTAGGGTTAGGGTTAGGGTTAGGGTTAGGGTTAGGGTTAGGGTTAGGGTTAGGGTTAGGGTTAGGGTTAGGGTTAGGGTTAGGGTTAGGGTTAGGGTTAGGGTAGGTTAGGGTTAGGGTTAGGGTTAGGGTTGGGTTAGGGTTAGGGTTAGGGTTAGGGTT